>NC_141708.1:29998956-30638931 GCF_971803275.1 Cyanistes caeruleus
AGACTGCCTTGCTCCGTTTCTTATTCTTACTGAGTTTTCTATGTATACTGCAGTAGTACCAGCCTCAAACAGCAGCAGTATCTGATTTTCAATAGAATCACGGAACAGTTTAGGTTGGAAAAGACCTTTAAAGGTCCTTGAGTCCGAATGTTACCCCAGCACTGCCAAGTCCACCACCAACCCATGTCCCTGAGCACCACATCTGCATGTCTTTCAAATACCTCCAAAATAGTGCTCCTACCACTGCCTTGGGCAGCCTGTGCCACTGCTTGACAACCCTTTCTGTGAAGAAATTCCTCCTAATATCTGATCTAAACCTCCCTCAGGACAACTGTTTCCTCTTGTCCTACCACTTGTTACGTGAGAAAAGAGACTGAACTCCCCTGGCTGCGCCCTTCTTTCAGGGAGCTGTAGAGAGCCACAAGGTCCCCCCCCAGCCTCCTTTTCTCCAGGCTAAACACCCCCAGCTCCCTCAGTCACTCCTCATTACATGTGTGCTCCAGAACCTTCCCCAGCTTCATTATCCTTCTCTGGACATGCTCCAGCCACTCAATGTCTTTCTTGTCATGAGAAAGTCAGAACTGAACACAGGATTTGAGGTGCCTCAAGTGCTCATCAGTGCTGAGTACAGGCTACTACAAATACTATATATAAGCCATGAAAAAAAATGGTGTATTGAGAGTGAAACAGAGTTTGTGTTCTGCTCCTCACTGAGGTACATGTGTATCAGTGGAATTATGCTACCATGTTACCTTTGTAAAGCTTCTGTGTGGTTCATTTAATGCATTTCTGCTCTGCATTCACAACTTAGACAAAACTTGGCTGTTCAGTGCTCTGATGCATGGTAGCTCAATGACCCACATGGCATTTTGAGCATCATCACAGCTCCATCCCAAGCAGCAAGCAGTCAAGCATTTAGTCATACAGTGTTTCTCAGTCAATACTGCATTGGATCCAGTAAAACAAAGTGACCTACTTTTTCTAGTCTGCAAATATTTCTGTAACAAAACCATTAAAAAAAAAAACTGCTGCATACCATTTTTCTCTGCAAAACACAAGTCGCAGATACACTCTAGCTAGATTTTCCAAGCATATTTTTCAGCAACATTATCAAAGACCAAAAAACTAGGTAAGTTATGCTAGGTAAGCCTTAAACAGCTGTAAGAACAGCAGATTGATTTCATGGAATTGGTTTGTGAGCTGGACTATTTTACCTTTACATTTTTTGAGCTGTATACTACTCTTACCATGAGTATTTCTAGGGACAGTTTTTGAGTGTGTTCAGGGGCAGATTGCAGATTTTTTAGCTAAAGGTATAAAAATGTATTCATTATTTGCACAATTACAAATTCAGATTTAATACAAACTCCTTGGTATGCAATTATGTTGCTCTTTCATTGTCTGAATTTTCCTTGAAAAACTCAGTGTTTCAACACCAACGCCAGAAGCCATATGAATTCAGACAACGTTGTTTCTGTTACTCTGCAACTTGAAAAGGCAAATCCTACTTACTCATATCATGGTAGACAGAGGTCGCTTCCTTTGTCAAGAACAAAGGTGGTTTCCGTGGTGACATAATCTCAATTTTCATAAGTTCCTCACAACAATGTTTCCACTGGCCTGAGAGAGAAAAGAGAACAATGACTGGAACTTAAACACTTCAGCCTGGAAAAAAATGGAAGTTATTAGATTGTGTCAGGAAACTATCTCCCAAAGTAATGCTAAACTGTGAGCATTTACTTTTGTTTCGCAGGAATGCTCAGGATGTGTTTGTATTTTCACCTCTGTATTCATTCTCTTAGCACAACGGTCATAAGATCCTAGCTGGAATTTAAGCATCCTAGCATTACTGTTATACTGTGATGGCTAAAGATTACAATTTGCCTTCAAATCCCTAAACAGTATAAATCCAAGGGGGGAAAAAAAAAAAATAAGGTTCAGGAAGCTTCATCAAGTTATCAGGAACAACCTTCAACATACTGCAAGCTGTATGTTATACAGCTATGTTACAATGTTATGGCAAAGGAACATTCTGTTTTTAATAGAGGATAACTTGCCTTTTATCCCTTAGCAGACAAGGAAACCTCTTTTTCTATAATTGATTTTGACCTTAAGGAAAACAAGACACAGTAAAATTACTTTGTTCATACCAATCATTCCAAGTTTTCTGAGCACATTAATTTTAAGAGAATTTTAGAACCAGGGAAGAAAAATACATTTAAATGCCAAGTGACCCATTTTTTCTGAATCCAAGGAAAATGTCTCAAAAAATCTGTGGGTAGTGTTCTATGTATAATGAATAAGAATAGATCTTTTACCCTACTCTACAGATAATTTCAAGAGGATGCCCTAGTTTTTGCTTGGTGTATTTCTTTAATTGATAGTGCTTTTTCTCACTGTAAATCAGAGCTAGGAATGGCTGGAAATACAACTACAATACTGAGTTTCCACAAGCTCAATTCAATTATTTTATTGATGTTATCTCTGACTAATGACTGATATTTTCATAATTCACCTGGTTTTGTTTTCTAACCTGATAAAAATGCCTATCAGGAAGCAACGCTACTTTGTCAATGGCAGCATAAAAGCTGACAGTCTCTACTCTCAGTAAATCTGTGACTCAAGCAGAAAGCAAAGAAAAAAGACACAGGCAAATTAATCTATGTGGTTTTTATAATAAGGATTTGGTGATAAACAAGGAACACAATACACTACTTCAAAAATGTTTAACACCAATAAATGAGTTCCCTCTCCCATGTAAGATCAGGGTTGTTCCAGAGGTTTGCCAAAGGATTGGGGTAACACTTTGTCACCTGTTACAAAGGCTGAGGTACAGCTTTTACCAGGTCCAGGTAAGCAGAATCTTATTTGCCTGACTGGATGTAGTGTGGCTGGGTGAGTATATTCCCGTGTGATGAGGGCTACCAAAAACTTTGAACTACAACACAATCAAGCAATCACTGTTATAACAAATTGTAATTTAATTTATCTATAATACTGCTGAGCAAGGAAACCCCAAGTTTACTTCCAAGAGCTGTCTGAATCCATATCCTAGCCAAGGCCCTACTTGATTCCAGCATCCTCACCACTTGTCACTAAGACTTCCATACTACGGTTTCATACAGGATCTCACCAAACTAACACATCACTGGTGGGATGCCCAGGCAGAGGTAGACTCTTCCCACTACAGTGGGAAAGAGGAAGAGACAGTGAGAATTTATCAGTCTATAATAACATTATCTAGAACACTGCTAAGAGAACAAGTTTTTTTGAGATTGATGGACATATTCTGCCTGTGAATCCTGCAAGAACACATGGACTTTGGTTTAGTCAAATATTTGCCTTCCAACGACTTAGACCACCACCCAGTATTATCCCAGAGAATATATTTCTTTTCGTTCTTGCAAACAAAGGCTTATGAGGCAATTCCAATTCAAATTGCTCAAAGATGCCTTTGATGTTACATAAGCCCCATTCAGAGGGCACACTGCCAGCACTGGCTGCTTACTTACTCAGATCATAAAAGTGCTGCCAGAAAGCCTCCATCCATTTGTGAAGTTCATTCCTACTGTCAGTAGCAAAATGCTGTGTCACACCCTCTCCAGACACAGGGTTGATAACAGAGAAGTTATTAGCTCTTCTCTTGGAGTCCTTATCGACAGCTTGAATCCTGGTTTCCTACAAACAATAAATTGTGATAATGATTTATTGCTTCACACTGGCATCAACTTATGTCCAATGACAGTGCAAGGAAGGTAGAATTTTGCTTTTTGTCTACTTCAGATTAATACCCAATTAAAAAAAATATATGAGCGGACAAGTTCAAGTGATTATAAAAATGTTTTCTCATAAAACTATTAAAATGGCATAAAACATGAAAAATAAGGGAATAAAGCACAATTATCACAGCTCAGAATGCATTGTAATTCAGTGTTTCCTCTTCCTCTATCTTCACCAGATCATCTCATACTGCTCCCTCTTCTCCACAGCAGTTTAGCGAATAAGCTGCAATAACAGCAAACAGTTCCTTTTCTCCAAATAGTTCAGATGGACAACCACATTATTACAGCTACTACATACACCTCCTACTGCACTTCCATGGGCCATTATTTACCCACTACATTGTAAACTTGTATCCATTTCATGTTCATCTTAGTGCAATAGGACATTAAGGGTAATTACAATAGTGACAGGAAAATCAAAAATAAACTTACCTAGGCCATCTTTAAAGGGGCATTTGTAGTAGTAACCCATACAGTTCTACTAGAACAAGATTTTGCTCTAATAGAAAAAAACCCAAACTATTTCCCATTTAAAAACAGACATTTTAGTTTTAACTTCATTATGGAGAGCTACAGAGAAATAATTAAATGTGTAGATATATATCCAAGAAGCATAACAGGTCTACAAAATCTCTTCAGCTAGAGTTAGAAAAGATCTCAGATTACACAGCAGCACTGTTAGAGCCAAGGTTTCTCCTGTTCAGGGACATAGTTCAATTGCTCTAGACTAGATCCAGTGGTATTTCCAGACTATTTCCTTTCTTTGTTATGGCATTACTGCAATTAAAAAAAACACACTTATCCCTAACTCAGTGATATGTGTATGTGTGTGTGTGTATGTGTGCGTAAAATGCTGGAAATTTTAAGTCTAGCTAAAACACAACTAAAAGTTCCAGAACACAACTGGTCAACATTGCTGCTCATCACAACATGATGAGCAAATTAAAAAATTAACATAGCTTTATTTATAGCAGTAAAGCAGAAGTCCTAGAACATGCAACTTTACCTGACTGAACAAGCAACAGCCCATTACAACACTGCTCCTCAGAAGATTTCTGGCATACACAGAAGAGCAGAGTAATGAGTTTTGGTGCCAGGGCACCAGCCAGCTCCCTGCAGCTGGCCAGCTCTGAAGACTGGAAGGGCATGAGGACACCTAACACACAGCAAGACCATGCACTGCCCGCCTGCCACACAAGTGTATTCCTGGCATGAGCAGTATCCAGGATATGAAGGAAGCCAACAATCACAGCCAGGGCAGTGTTCAAACATCTGTGTGGATAGACAGTGAATATGACCACAAAGGTGGTTCCTCAAAATACAGTGGGGACAGAACAACCAGTTCCCTTTTATACAATTCAACCAAATGTCAAACATCTGCTAAAGACATTAAATATACACCTACAGAAATTAAACTTATGCATGGGATCCCATGGGGATAAGCCTAGTTCTGATACTCAGAAAAACAGAAGTTATTCTACAGACCATTCCCCAGATTTTAAATGCATTACTGAAGTAACCATTTGAAATACCAACAACTGCTTGTTGCGTATCTGATGGATATGCTCATTTAAATTCTTCTGTCTAAAAATAGGAGATGAAGTAATTCATCCATCAGTGCTCTATATCCCATTAACTCAGGTAACCATAGATACCAGCAAAAAAATGAAATCAAATAGATTAACATTTGACAGGTAAGAACGTCAAGCATACCATACATACAAGTTTAGTTAATGATTTAATTGCTACATCATAATAATACCACAACTGTGGTATTATTCAAAGGAGATAAATCCTCAAGCAATAATCTATACCTTATGCTGAATATTTCAGCAGACATACAAGATACCATTACAGCAATGGGCTGATGAATTTGTCAAGCTTGGGTGAATTACATGACATGCCCAGTTCCACTTAATAAAACCAAAACCCAAACCCACAAAAAGCCATTAAAAACAAAATAAAACAAAAAAAAACAAGCAGAAAAACCACTCAAAAAAAACTAGCAAAAAGTGTTTTAAATTACCATGTTGTGATAATATCTTTCCCTGTCTTATAAAAAACTGAACCAGTTCTGCTGTAGCAGTTGTAAAAACCAGAACAATTGGTGGATGGCAATAGGAAAACAATTGAATCTTGAACTCAAGTGACTCCTCTGGGGAAGCTGAAGCCACTTTCATCTTCTTTATGTAAAAGACTGTTTCTTTGAAAATGGGGAAAGACTAGTAGGGAAAAATATATCGCATTTGTAAATACCAACCTTATTCTCCCCACAATATTCTCCCATTTTTTCCCAATATTCCTCCCCACAAATAAAATCTCTTTGCCTGATAATACCTCCCTGGAAAGCTCATATTTTAAGCCAAGAGATAGAACTTTTTTTATTGCTGAGGTATAACATTTTCCTGATAAGCCAGTCCTGATAAGCCAGACACACTAAGAAGCGCTAGTTATAAAGACCATTTTAAGGCATTAAAACAAATTACAGTTCTTAAAAACATTGAATAACCTTGAGACCCAGTTCTGTGTATCTATTTTAAGATTAAACAAATCAAATCACATATAACAAGCTCCCTTCACGTTTTTTAGTACAAAAAAATAAACCAAACTGAAAATCAGTACAACACTGGAAACAAGTATAATCTGTAGATGCATTGGTTTCTGTTGTAATATTAATAATTTCCATGAAGTTTGTTTTAGGCAAGCAGGAAAAATGGCATTATAGCTTTCAAACACATTAATGTAGAAGACCAAATTCAGTCTGTCAGATATTATTTTTGTCCCTTCTGTGTTTTGTGAGCTTGTACTAATGTGACATCCTCATGAGCACTGGCTGGTCAGTACAATGAGTGAGTATGACATGGATAAGCAATATTAGGATATCTGTGCCGTTGATCTTGGGAGCAATACAGCAGCTGAAAACATGGAAAAAGAGATAGCAAGATATGACGAGTAAGCATTTTGTGAAGCATGAGAGGGCCAATAAAGCAGCTTTCAAAGTGCTCAATTTGAGCATGTGTGCTACAAAGATCTGGATGTTCTACCTGCTTTCCCCACCTGCATCTACCACCTCTTTCATGCAACTGCAAGACTAAACTGAGCAATGGAATATGAGATACCAGACATTTGGAGGTACTTTTTCAATATATTTTCACAGCTAGAAGGCTTTTCTAAGCCAACTAGTGGGACAAAGTCGTTACTACAGGGAATATAGATATTTTTAGGGCTTATCTTGTTCCCCCATGCTGGAGTTCCACAACACATACAGTGATTATTGCTCATGTTGTTGGCTCCCTAAAAGCTCACACAGTCCAGAACTGACATCCATATTCCTCTGCTCAAGCCCAAGGATGAACTCCCTGGTTCCCTAGAAATAGCACGGTTCCCTTGAAGTTGTGCTGCTGCAACCATCGCCACATTTTCCAACAAAGTCCTGTAGCTGACCTAGCCAGAACAGCTGTACTGCCAAGGACTGTCGTTCAAGTTAATTCCAGATTTATTTTGGCCCTCTGCTCCTGCTGCACTGGTCAGCAGTGCTCCCATGAACCCTGAGCCTGTGGCTACAAACACTTGCCCCTCACCCTGCTCCTCTCAGGGATCAGCATGAACACAGAAAGAGCCTGGGCCTACTGACTGCAGGGCCAAGGGACAAAAACTGCCTGGACAAAATATGCCAGGAAGAAAATCATGGGACTACAGTAATTTGAAGCAAGATCCCAGAATTCCTTAAGCTTCAGACACCCATGGCACAAAAAAAAGTTTTATAATCTATGAACCAAACACAGTAGGTTATGTATTCCAACCACTGAGCAACTAATGTGAACTGCTGGCACATGCACCAATATGCTAAGTTTTCGTGTGTAGGCAAGGCCTTTATTTTTCATGTCAAACTAAAAAAAACTTGAAAAAAGAACAGGAACTGGCCCATAAAGGATATTTCTTCAAATTGGATTCCAGTAAATTTTCTTTGCTACAGAAAATATAATTTCTCTTTTCCTACTTAGTTGTGCAATATAATATGTTATAATCACATTTAGCTGGAACAATAACAGTAACACCTGCATAATAGGAGCTGCAGAACCATTCTTTCTCAACAGCAGTAGGAGTGAAGTCATCTAAAGTTGAAGTAATGACTTTGCTGGTCTTAATGGCTTCTTCAAGTCTCAATTCAAAGGGAGTGGGAAATACACCTATCAGTGTGAACTTTTTCCAGAAAATTTCTCATAAATCCAAATTATTTCATTACTTCTCAGAGAGTATCTTTAAATTACATGTAAAGGATTGGCTTCACGTTACGAATGAAAATGCCACATATGCAACCCAAAGAGATTTTAGTTAGAATGTCTAGAGTTGATGCTCAGTCTCAACTTTCACTTCGAAATTGCTGTTTCTGTAACAACATGTAGCAGACAAACCCATATGATTAGTCTGCTTTCATTTAATCCGTAAGAGAATTTTCAAAAGAATTTTTCTTTTTATTCAAAAGAATAAAAAAATACCTGCAGGCATTAAGTTATTTTCAAGAGAAATTGTTTAAGTAGTAAAGGATCCAAATATGTTTTCAATTGTATTTTTTTGTTTGCTTTAATTTCAGTTGAAGAAGGATTCACAGTCATTCGCCATCAGCCTGACATTTTTGTAAAATGGTTTAAGATACCCAAATCATGTACCTTTTACATGTTAGCTTTAAGGATACTCTGCAAACATAAGGACAGTCTCTTAGCAAAGACTTATCAAGCTAGATTTTAGGTTCTAAATGCATTGGTTACTCATAGGAGCAAAATACCTTAGCACAATATGGTTATTTTAAAACTAAAAGCAATATTAGGGTTTAGACTTAAACAGAGAAGTCCAAGGAAAGATAAGAGCCAGCCTGACAGATAATTAAAAAAAATATTCCTGTCATGTTTTAGAATGATTTAGTCATTCTATAATTTACTAAAATTTATCATTTCTTAACTGATACTGTGAACAGCTGGAAAATAGAATTATAGCAGAGGCTGACTAGTGAAATTGAAAGTGACTAAAGAAGTAAACCTACTTAAATATGTATCACAGTATAAATATTTATTTAATGTAAATGTATGAACAGTTGGAAGAAAAAATAGCATGAGAAAAAAAGGTGATTTTATTTAAGGAATCAGTTTAAATCCTAGCAATTAAAAAAGACATCCTAACACCAACAGGTCACATTTTTACGACCCATTTAAATGTTTGGGTTCTACAGCAGTCTCAGTCTGAATGAGAATGTAGTAATCTCTCCCAGGAACACTCAAGCCACCAAAAGCTGATTTTCCTGCTGTAAGAAGCATTCTTTTTCACCCCATGCCCCCACATGTTCCCAATCATAGCCTATACCAAACAAGCATTTGTGCAGCCATGTAATGAGCTGGATAAGAGAACTGATTAAAGGGAAACACAGTTGAAGCCAAGACTCCTCTTGCCCCCCAGATGACCTAACTTTAACGCCCGTAAGTTGCCCTGTGCCTGCCTGGCATGACACGGCGCAGCAGCTGAACAAGCAGCTGGGCTCCGGAATGCTTCTCAGAATTGGTGCTGGCACTGAGAGCTCACAGCAGCACAGCAGCAGAATCCAGAGTGGCCTGTGCTTAACACAGCTTCCAAATGTGTCTATTTACTTATGTAAGATGAACCCAGCTATGGTGATAGCAAATAACATTTTATTCTTCCGCCCATCCTTATAGGATATTAACCCTTGATGCCTACACCAAAACCAGTTTTTGAAAGCATTTGTTCTCTCTAATGTTTGCCATTCTAGAAGGTCCTTCCAATAACACTGCTAATTTAATTACTTCAGATTAATTACTGTTTCTTTGGCCAAATAGTAAGCAACATTTTAAATTTACATTTTAAACTCAGACATGAACAACAGCAATAATGTAATCCTAGACAACGGAGCTTCCAAAGTTATTGTGCTCTGGACAAAACCAGCATTAAGAAAAGCAGCTTATTTTGAGGCACTAAAATATTTTGAAAAATTTTCCATTTCTCCTTCTAATTAAGACTGTAGCCAAATAACACATAACAACAAAAAAACATGTTGGAATTCCACCTTGCTGAGGACAAAAGTCTACCAGAGCATTGCTAGTGGACTTAAAGCAATATATTCCCAAGGGCTGTCTTATAGAACTGTCATATAAAAGGTATTACTTTTCCTATAGAAAAACACCCTTCTATCCACATCTAAGGAATATTATGTTCCTGCTGGGGGACTGCAAATTTCACTGAAGTGCATCCCACCCTTATTTTACCTTATTCTACCCATAAAGCACTCTGCATACCAGCAGCTTAGAGCCCTAATGACTGCATATATTTCTTAAACCAAAAAGAACATCCCCCAAAATAATAAAACAAATTTGAATACCCCAACAAAAATCGCATACAACCAATTTTACCTTGTTGATGGAAACTGTCAGTGCTGGCTCCACTTTAGCCTCAGCGTCTTCTGGTGAGTAATAACAAAGGAGTTTGCCACCTCTCAGTATGCAATACAGCCTCCTCCAGCTCGTTACACTTCCTACCATTTGCTAAAGGGAAGAAGTAGTCAGAAATTGCCAAACATAAACCTAAAACAAAATCATATTGCAAGGTATACACATATCAGCCCTGAGTGATCAAAACTTAGCCACACCAAATTCATTCCTACAACAAAGACCTCCTGTTACAGAACATTTCAGTCATTGATTCCTGAAATGTTCTCAGTACTTTAAATGTCTTCTGGTGTTTTGCAGTTTTTGCAGACTTGCCATGTGACACTAACAGTACAGAATCTGCTGGTTCACACAGAATGATTTCTGAAATTTCGATCTGGTGTCTACAGTAAAAAAAGCACCTTTATTACCTACAGCAATTGCACAGTAATAAAAAGAGTGTTTCACTTTGGAAATACACAGTACATTCAACAAATGTTAAGCAAAGACAATTGTTAAGAATTTCCATTTTCTCAAATGAATTTTCTGAACAGCTTTCATAAAACCATAACAGTTTCACAACCAGTTTAAAGCCTGTAATTCAGCACTCCTGACAAATGACCCAGACCCTCTGGCCCTCCACTATCACCTTCTCATATGCCGAGTTGTGCAACAAACCAACATAGAGAAGAGAGTTCAAATGAACCATTTCTGAAAGGATGACTTTAAATATGGCTTAGTTCACCAGCCTGATTTGCCAAGCTGTGATAAGAACTCTTGTGTCAGCACAACAAGGGTACGTACAAAGATGAGAGCCACAGGATTATTGGGACTGATGCCATCAAATACCACTGCAAACCAACTCTGAAACAAGAGTTTTACTTGACCTTTACTAACAGCCTACATCATTCATTCCAAGGAAACACTGATTTCTCCATGCTCAGCCACTGAAGGCACCTTTTGTGAATATAGCTGTGAGAGAGTTTCCCCCTTGCTCTAGGTAGAACAGGTAAAAAACAATTCTCAATACACCACTTCAGGTAAAAGCAAATGTTCTAACAATTGACTTAGTGACAACAATTAACAGCCCAGGATGCAAATACAAGCAAGGTCTTCTTACCTGCTGATTTAGAAATCCTGCCATCATATCCTTGGCCATGCAGGAGGGCTGGACAACTAAACGGCAACACATGTTTCCATACAGGGGTAGCCAAAAAGAGGATTCCTCTGGAGGAAAGAAAAAGGCAAAAGACAGACAAACACTCAGTTCTGAACAATTGCCTTAAACATATAGTTTTAGCTTTCTACATCTGTTTTTACATAAAGATCATGAGTGTAAATAAGCATATTTTCATATTTTAAAAAAAGACATTTAATCCTGTAGGATTAGATTAGAAATTATTTTTAGTCTTCAGGAAGTGTTTTTTAATTGAAAAAAAATAGTAAATTCCAAAATAATTTCAAGTAAAAATAGCAATAGTGTTCTGCTAAAAAGAGTTGCTCTTACATAAAATGTAGCTCATTCCAGAGCTAGAAACTGAAAGGTAAGTACACTGGCACTCTCATCTAGTATGATCCCTGAGCCCATTCCATTGTTGCACACAGCTCCATTTATACATGAGCACTTCGCTTCCGATTGTTTTAATAAGCCTTGGAATTTGTATCTACTTTTGCCTTCAGCACTAGAAGAGCATTTAGGGTTCCAAGGAGTTTCTAATGAATTCGAATCGCTCAGCTCTGCTATGCAATAGCAATATATGCAATAATATGCAATAGGCTCTCTCTTCTGTAATTAGAAGTAGGTAATGCACTGTTCCATTAATGTGACTCTGTCTTTGGTCAAGGTTTAGAAATGCTTTAGAATAATATCCATCTATGTCCTTTCTCACCAGACTAAATTATGTAGATTAATGTCAGAAAAAGGAACTTCAAGAAGAAAGGATATGAAGTACTAATAAAGAAAGGCTTACAAATATTAAGGGTACTCAGAAGTATTCAGCCAACACTTCAAGAAATTAATGCTCCATAAATCTTCAAATTTGTACTTATTCAGAATTACTGAAACATAAAGAAGGGAACTCCCTTTGAGGTCAAGTTCATCCCAGTAAATGATTTAAGTTCCCAGAAGCAACAGTGAAAGTCCCATGCCTTAAGCTAACAATTGGAGGATGGCTTATGGGAGTAGCTATCCTTGCAGAAAATAATGGACAAAGTACCAAAAAGTGAAAATACCACCATCAGTTGCAGTATAATCAGTCCCCTACAGCGTCAGCATCCAGGCTGACTGCTCCCAACTTGTGCTGTCCCAGAGCTGAAGGAGCAGCCAGCACAGACTGCAAGCATATACACTTACATCCCGTGTTAAATCTGGGCCTCAAACAACGTTGCCAAACCAAAGCAATTTTTCTTCTTTCCTTATGACTACAGAGGAACAAGCTGTTGTTCCTTCTGATACTCTTCCTTGGTTGTGAGGAAGGGGAAATAATTTGTATATAACTACAACTCACATAAGATGAAGATGCAAATGACAGAAAAACTCCCAAAATAATAAAATTTTCATCTGGATTGAAATTTTACTCAAAGTTTACTCAGCTGTGTACAGATGCCTGGTTTAGAGCCATTAAATATTTTCTTAAAGTTGTTCTATATTGAGTATCAAGAAAAATAACCTCTTTAGGATCTTTAGTTTACAAGAGTTTCATGCAAATAGTTACTGGATTTTTATTTCCTTAAATTGATACCATATGTACTTACCATTTCCTGTAATGGTAAGGTTGTGGGTCCTGAAATTGTCCTCAGCACTTTCCAGCCCCAAAGTGGTGAATGCTAGCAAACTGAAGTTTGCTCCACTAAATGTGAAAGAAAAGGTAAATTTCTGCTTCACATTGCTCAAGCAGTAATTAAAGGGAGTCTAGACACACTTGAGAGACCACATTTGGGTAGAAGGAAACATCAAGGTGCACAGCAGAAACTGTCAGTGACCACAGATGGTCATCTCCAACCTCTTCCCACACAAGTCCTGTATTTCTGGTTCTTCTTGTAAACAAACACATGTTCCATGGTCTGTTCATCTCCTTCCTAGATCCTTGTCTCCTGTCTCCATGTGTGTACCTCCAGTTCCTTCCACCCCACAACTTCCAGGCCAATGTCATCATTCATTACAACTCTTTGTGTTGCTTTCTGGGACCTGCGGGCCAGGAGACTTCTCATGTGGTCACTGCTTTGTGCTTCCTGAAGAGCCAGCAGCAGCCAAACACAGGCATTAAGGCTGTGCTACCCAAACACTCTGCAACCCGTGGATGCTCAAAGCATCCTCCTCTAGTCAAGAAACCAAGTAACTTTCAATAGTTTTACAGCTTTTATTCCTAGGCCTAAAGCAATTAGATTTAGTAATAGGTTCAAAAATTCTTAAAGTTAATAGAAAACTGCTGACAAACTTTATCTGAAAATACAGGTTAAAAATTAAAAGGCATTATATTGCTTCTCCATGTTGCTCCACTCTTTGCTTTGCCTATGCAGACTAGACTTTATAAACCAGTTGTTTAGATATGTATTTTTAATAGGATCCAATAGATTGATGATTCACAGGCAGAAATCTGTACAAAAATCCTATGGTTTTGTAGCAGAAAGGATTTTTTTTCACTTGGACTTACAGGTTTCAGAATCTTTTATCTTAGTTTTGTATTTTGCCTAGGGGAAAAAAAAAGTACTGCTCTTAAAATTCAGCACAGTGCAATTGTGGAATGCAATTCTTGGAATAAACTGGTATAAATTCAGTACATTTAACCTTTTCTTTAAAATACTCATCAGACCAAGTAACAGATTTACAATCTAGCAATGCAGTAATAATCCCACCTGGCTAACGGCAGTTAGAACGAAGTTCACAGGTTCCAAATCACTAACTGCTCTCCCCAACAGGATCTAGCACAAGATCCTTAAAATATCTTCAGGAGAACATAAGAAGGCTTAGTGGTGTAAAAGCTGAGAAGACACTATTGAACTAAGATCACCAAGAATAATTTTCTATCTTAGTATTTTTCAAATTTTATTTTTCTCACTAGTACAGTGGGAACATACAATTTGCAGACCTTTGGCTCTACAGTTAAACAAGTAGAGCGTCTATCTCCCCCTAACCCTAACAAAAGAGAAGGAAGAAAAATAGGAAGGTTGTTAAAGAGGATATCTATTACATACCTGTCCCCAAGGAACAAACAGAAAATTAAATACAATATAGCATCCTGGGTGGAAAACCACTTCTATGAAGCATTTCAAGAGGGCCATCTGAACAAAAACTCAACAGCATTTGTATGTATTCTCTAAACTGTTCCCTAACAAAAGATTATCCATTGATGTTTGACCATGCAGCTGAGCAATGCATTACCATTCTATTTAAACTGTACCATAAAGTTCAGTTTCTTCTCACAGATTAAACTTCTGTGCTGATTCAAAAGTTACTTTTTTTTCAAAAGTATGACTAATTACACAACAATCTTGCCAAAAAAAAATAGCTACTTCACTTTCAAAATATGCTTTACAGTAACATTTTCATTCTAAAATACAAGTCATTCTTTTCAGGCAGCTGCAACATAATTTAGGAAAGTTTAATTTACAGTTATTTTTCAGATTTAATGGAAAAAAAATTTGATATGCTCACCTTTCAATCACATCTTAAATAATAGACAGTAAAATGCAATATAATCGTCGGGTGCTAACAAGGACCCAACCATAAAAGTGAGGCCCACCAGATTAACTGTGGACTTCCACCAAAATATCACTAGGGATTTGCCACATCAAACATAGGACATGGAAGCTGCTGCACCTTCAGCCCAGTGGAGGACAAACATCAAACAACAACCAGTGCATGTGTAGGCCAGTTCTGCAAATGGTAAATAGGCACTTGAGGGAGATTCTACAGTGATTTATCCAAAGAGCAACCTGGTTACACTGGAATTTATTAGTAAAACTGTACTGAAAATTTTTCTTCTATGAAAAATGTAAGAAAGAAAAAAATAATATTTAAGCTAGAATGGAAAAACTAAGCAGGCAAAAGACTGTTTAGAAACTAAATTAGGGATAATTAAGAGAGAATATCAGTATATTTCAAATCAACCAACTTAAGCAACAAATCAAGCCCTTTGTCACTAAGCCTTTTCAAGAAGTTTCAAGTCTGACAGTTTCCTCACTAACCAGAGAGATTTCTAAGCCAAAAAGTTTGAAACAGAGGGATCACAGAGTTTTTGGAAAATGGAGAATTTCACTCATGTGTGCACTGAAAAGAAAAAGGCTTGTACAAATGAAATCTAAAGAGAAAAGGTATTCACATAACATGGAAAGTTCACTTTTTTGTTGCAGTTTAATTTCCCCTGCTGGACTGATAAATCTCTGGGAATACTTGAAAGATCTCTTGTAATCTTGCAGTCTCTTCCCTTTAATATGGGCTACATATCAAGGTCTAATATCTATATTAGACCTAATATTCCCTAGGGGGAACCTATAAAAAAAATTGACAACTTATTTTCTGCCTATAATAATCCATTTATTTCCAAACAACTATTTCAATCACACAGAAATGCCTTTACATTATTTAACACTCATTTAACACTTAATTGTTCATTTAATTGTGTTAAGAAAGTAGTAGTCACTGTGAGATGATTATCTACAGTAGAAACAATAAACTTCCAAGATGGAGGCAAGGAAAATTCAATTGAGAAACCAAAAGCAAAACCCAGGGAAGAAAGCAGCTGTTTAAATTGCCTACTGGTGCTTCCTCCTTAAAAGACAAGCAATCTATATTGAAGCCAGTGGTTATATCTGATTCTGTGTCTAATGAGAGTGTCTCATCACCAGCTGAAGCTGGTGGAAAGCACAGACACCTGACATGATGCAGATTGAAAAATACATTGCCATTAGAATCCACTCGAAAGTTAGTGATAAAATTTGTTTTGCTCTGTGGATAAGATCTCTTATGTCTTGTGGATGTCTATTTTTGAGTCAAACAGTAAAATCAGTTTATAGTTATATCAGTTCAACAAAGATAGAATACGCTTGAATGTTTCATTTTAAAATCCCAGCAAATAGATATATGAAGCTAGACTAATACTACACTAAACACCTAGGAAGAATTAAGCATTGATTCCTTACTGTCAGCTGCCAAAAAAAGGAAATTCCTTGAAAAAACTGCTTTCTAAAAAAAAAACTAACTAAATAAAACAAACCAATGCTATTAATATTTGCAAATTAGGTATTTGGCCTGCTTAAATCCCAATGAAATTAAAGTGGCTGGAAAATATTAGTAGGCAGTTAATTTTTAAAAGGAAACAGGTAGATTATTGGGAAAGCCCCTTATGCCTATGAACTCTGAAAACCAGTTAACTCATTTTAAAATGTTCTGTGCTAAAGTCAATTCAGAAATCTCCTGTTAAGTAGTCTGTAACCATAAAGTGCCTTTGGCAGTGCAGAGTTTTACTGAAAAGCTGGCAAGTGGAATCAGGGAAGAGGGTACAGAAGTGGTTTCTCCTGCCTACATAAACACCTTTTCCTATTCCACACAACTTGTAACTTTTACACATATCTACCTGCCAAGTATGAGCAATACTGGCTAGGTGCAAAAATAGTATGGGGGAGGAAGTAAACACAGAAGGAGGAGAGGTAGATGGACAGAGAGACACAGACAGACTGTACAAGTTCAACTTCCTCTAGAGATCAATGTTTGCAAAGAACAGTGGATTTACCAACTGGATGGCTGTGGAGCACAAAGATAAAGGCTGCTTGTGTGTTTCAAGATCAGAACCAGGCCCCAGGGCTCAGTGACATGGCTGGAATTCAGACCTACTTTCCCATTTCCTATTTAAAATGTAATTTTTTTTCACTTGTGCAAGTGGAGAAAAAACAGTTTCCTGACAGTTTTCCAAAAAATTATAATTACATTTTCCCTATTTCTATTTTAAAAACTATAAAACCAGAACATCAGTATACATGGCTTACTGAATGACTGGGTCAGCAGGCAAAAGGGGTTCAATGATGTCTTCCTCCAGTGCAGCTTTGAGTTTCTTCCCAGTAGCTTTGCTGAGGGACATTTTAAGTTTCTTTGCCAGTTTCTTAGGAGTGTTTGTTATATATAAAGACTCCTCTATACAGCAGCTATATACTTCAACCTTCACCTGGAAATCTGGGCTTGCTTCATCACTGAAGTGGGAGAGGAGAAAATTTCAGAGTGTTTGTTAACAAACAGAGAGCCAAGGAATGCTGCTGCTACTTTACAGATTAAATCATATATTTCTAATCAAGGGAAGCAATGCCATAAAATTTAGGTGCAGATATACATTAATATGGAATTAAGGACTAGAGTACACAACAGTAACTTAGCATGAGATGGATGATTGCACCATAAACAGTTACAAACAGGAAATTCAACTTTTAGGTTAAAAACAGAAAAAAACACTGATGTTATGGAAATACACAGTCAAGACATTCAAACATACTTAAATCTGCCCTCTACTGTTTCACAGAAATCACATGATTGAAAACCTACCTTTGCCTATGGTCCTAAATCAGATTGAACTGTTTTAAAGATATCTTAGCTGCACTCTATCCTTGTCAAATTACTGAAAAAAAAATGCTATCTAATAAAATCTGTTTTTTACAATTTAACTACCTACTGCTGCATCCTCTGGCCCAAAGCCTTTCTCAGTTTCCAGTTCTACTGATTCTCTTGTTCTCAAGCTTAGTCATCAAGCCAGAAGCCTAACCTCATCTTTCAGATAACAATCATGTCATTCCACACATACCATAATAAAATAAATCTAAAAGCTATTGTAATAAAGAATTGGGTAAATAAAAATTCGGAATAAGAAGTTTAAATAAAGTATGTATAATTATAACTAAATGAAAGTATGGAATAAGGAATTCTCCTCCCGGTCGAGGTAGAATTCCTTTTCCAAAAATCACGAATTGCAAAAGAACCCCCCCAGATAACAGGTTTCAGCAGACTCATCAACTCGGAGGAAAGGACAGGACACAGGCCATCATAGAAACAAAAGAACCAGCCTAAAAGTCTACCTCCAGAGAAAGGCAACGCCCGGCCGATTTCGGCCGGAGACCATCAAGCAAGACAAAAGGGACGAGCCCCAGGAAGATGGTCGTTGCCAGAATCGAACACCACACCCGCCAAACCCATACTACAGAAACTCAATCAAGAAAGACAAAGAAGAGACTACTCCTCTGAGATATCCATCGGCACCAGCCCGGATCTCTCAATCCTGCTATGATGAAATATGTTAAAATACATACAGACTCACTTTGCATTTGAGGAGACTCTGCCCGGATACTTACTGACTCAATGTTCTAGGCCGGGAAATCCATTCACCAGACAATCAGGGACATTTGGTGAATGGAAAGTGGTTGGAATTCTAGCCTGGGGACATAAAATCCCTATAAAAACCCAGGCCAGAGAACCCTCAGACGTGGATTTGGGAACACCTATACCTTGCGTATAGACCCTGTCCACCCAGCGCTGCGCTGTCCATTTATTGTGGTTTTTTCCTCGCTGTTTGTTGCTTTATTAATTTATAATAAATTAATCTTTGTTAATCTTTAATCTGCCGTTGCATTTATAACAGCTATCAATTCTTTCTAAGTCTTGTGGGGTACAAGGCAAGTTAGGGTGTTTTTTCTCCTTTTGTTGCAGTGTTTCACAGAAAATCATAATGGTCAAGTCTCATAACTTTGAAGAAGCAGATTCAAACCTTTGTCCCCACTCTTAACTTGACTGGGGGTTTAAGAAAATTTAAAATTTGATTTAAACTCAGTTTTCAGGATCTTGATTTAAAGTTTTTGGTAGTTCTAGTTTTCCAGTCTTTCTCAGGAGATAGACTCTAAATTGTTGATATAAAAGATAAAGGCAGGGACTGGAGTCAAGCACATACTCAGGCAGGTGTAACAGACATGAGGTGTTACATGAGGAAAGAGACTGTAACTTGCTGGACAGGATAACAATGCAACACTGAATGCAACATTTACACCTATATTGCCATAATGCTTTCAGGTTTTTAGCATTAATTTAATGCTGTCCTTGAAATATAAGTTTGTTTATCTCTTTATATAAAGAAAAACGTTTAGCAGGACAAAAGTGAAAAGAAATACAGATTAACTAGCATATCTGCAACCAGCATCATTTTGTACACAAAAAACAGCCTTTCAAAGATGGGAATCCTCCACCCACTAAAATGAACAGTTTTGCCCACAGCAAAACCTAGTGGACCTCAACCAATCTTATTCATTATCACATTCACCTGCAAAATAAAACAGCAATATTTGTACTCCATTCAACAGAAGTAAATTATACTCACAATATGGTTACATTTTCAAAACAGATATCTGTTATTGCTTCATCCACAATAGTCACTTCAGTATCAAAAACCTCAGCTCCCATTCTGAATAAACAAAACACTGCATAGCGCTGTGATTCTGGAGAGAGTCAAGAAAGCTTTTATTAGCCACACTGCACATCACTATACTAAACACTGCCAGTAATCAAAACTATATAAAAAAGTAATTCAGACCTCTAAGGAATTGCCCTCAAATTTTTCCCACCAGAAACTTTCACCATAGGATTTTATGATAATTGACCTATCAAAGCTGCTGTAAAGGCATACAATGTATACAAAGGGAAAAAATGCTTACCTCTATTAGGAGAAAAAGAAAAAAAGTTGAGTAATCAGGTATGGTGTTCAAAAACATTAGTAAAAATGTAATTTTGTTTGGTAAAATTTGCTTTACAAAAAAAAAAAAAATGATCCAAAGTCTGTATCATTTTATGAATGTCTTATATAGGATTAGACTATTTTGCCATGCTTTGCATCTCTGACCCTATTGAAAATCAAAGTGAAATCAATTCCAGGTGACAGCTGGAACAGATTTAGGATTAATCTCTATGACACGGCAAAATGCATGTACTCGAAGGCTATCCAATAATACCCTCAACACCAGCAGTCAACTTTCATTTACATTTCTCTTGGAAACAGCCTCCATTATACTCTCTCAAGTGCAGACAAGACATAGAACGTGTTTAATCAGAAGTTTCTCAGTTAACTATTTAATACAACATTTTTCTGTTGCTTACTCTGGAATTCTTCCTCAGGCAGACTCTTTAGAGAGTAGGGTTTAAACAGAACCACAGGACTTTGAACTAACTCAGCTTGCTTCAACCAGCAACTTCAAATTACAAGCATTTACACAACAAAGAGTAAAATATGGACTTAATAAAAGGTGAAAAAAGGGGTTGAAATGAGTATGAACTTCCTCATTCAGATTAAATTTACAGACATAAGCAATTATTTATCAGAGTAATTCATTACATCCTACATACTTTCTTTTTTGCTGAAGTGGTCAGAGTGTTTCCACATTAATGGTATTCGAACATCTAAAGGTAGAAAAAAGAAGGAAGGGAGATTAGTTATAGTCAATATTGTAGATCTGTGATCAAAACAAATTACAAAAAGTGTGCTGTTTCTTTTTCTGATGTTCTGGTGGTAACAGGACCTTTCTCCCAAAGAACAGCATAACTATTCCAAGTTTATGATCCACATCAAACAAAAATGCAATAATTAGTTAAACTTGAAGTGTCATTTCTGTTTAGAAATTATGCTAGAATAAAGAATATTTTAAATCTCACTTGAAAGTACCTGAAATAACATTTCAGAGAAGCTGTGTAACAGTTCTGAGAGGTATTCTCTGAGCCCATTATTATGCACAGATGTAAACCAAAATCCTGCTTGCCTTGTGCTGAAAACCACTCATCCCACTGCAAGAGGAAAACCTTCCTGTTTTAATGAAAAGACTGGGATACTTGTACTGCAAACAGTTCAGTCTTGTCTTGCTATCCACAGAAAAATACCACTTGTAATCACATTCCCAGTTAGCATTGTCTTAGCACAAGAAGAGTTTAGAAATCTTTTTTCTTTTAACCCAAAAATATCCTTCTAGTTCAGGACAATAGTAGAGAGGCAATTACAAAACCATTATTTTAAATCATGCCTGTGATTTTCACATTAGGAAAGTATTTTCTTCACTAAATTTTCCAATTTATTTATTAAACTCAACATAATACTAAATTACATTTTCCTCCAGCTTCAAGGACTCAGGTTAAGATATAATGGTTTTTATTTGTGTCTCTTAAAATAAAATGTTGTGAGGGCATTATAAATCTAAACCTGGTTTCTATGTACAAGAGTGCTGTACTGTTTAAAAGTATATGCAATATATTAAGTGACACACGATGGCAGCAGCAAACAGCATAAACTCAGTTGTCTTGTGACAAAAATCTTCAATACTGTTATAAAGCATTGCTGACTGCACTGTTGTCTCCATATGAGGCTGATGGAAAAATCCACATTGATTATGCTGAGATGCAAAATGGTGCCAGTATTTTGGCATCATTTTGTCATGTATTCCTACAGGTGTTTGCCCACAAAACTTGTTGATTTAAGTGAAATCACATGTAGTCACTCCGTCTCAGAAGTTAAATGAAAAATTCAAATTTCAGTTAACTTTTATTATGAGACATCTTATTATAAAAGCTATTTCAATATTGAAATTTTCAAATTAATCTATTTTTAAGTGTTCATGAAAACAAATGAACTCTCAAGTGAACTGCCAACATACAGCTTTAGGCTTCTAACTTACAAAAAAAAATACATCACCATGTTCTGAAACTGCCTTTCACTTCTAAAGATGCATTTGCATAGGAAGCATTTCTAAAAATAGTGGGTTTTACATAAAGAGAAATAGTTTCATTAAAATCATTACAGAAGTCTCTCCCAAACTTACATTTGTCAGAGGCAAAGCACAGAACATTTCTTCCCTAAAATACAAAGGTCTCAAATCTACATTCATACATGAAAACAGTTACAAATAAAAGCTTTTTCTATCTTTAATCATAGCAAAATGAATGACAATTTTAATGTGCTCAATAGACCTTGTTAGCAATTAGAGTACTACATTAAAGATTACTCCTGTATGCCACTTTCAATATCTTCCTACCTGAAAAATTTACACCTTGGTCAGATAATCATCAGGGTATACATAACCAATCCTGGAACAAGTTTGAAATTATACTTGTTAAACAACTTTCAATTCATTCTTGGAGTGAAAGAGTTGTCATTTATCAAAACCAAAGATCAATTTTCACACACCTTAATTTCAGTTACCATTAGCTGTAAATCTATGGATGCAAACTGGATACATTGAAATACTACAATTAATCAAATTTAAACCAAATGATTCCTTGATAAAATTACTTTAAATTATGCTCATGCCTTTTGATCAACATTTGATGTATTATCTTCTGACAAAAAAATCAATTGGTACAACAACATAAATTATATAATTTATTCAAAAATATGGGGGATAAGTAAATATTATAGAAGTGTGAAAAACTGTGGACTAAGGAATGCACTTCCCACACAGTATCTGACATAGCTGCTTTCTTTAGGAGCATATTCCTCAGTAGTCCTGCATAGCTCCTCCTGAACTTTTGCAGCTGGCCACGATTGCCCTATTTTTTGGTAATTATCATCTGGCATATACTAACTATATGGCATGCTAATAAATTTATAAGTGGATGGATTAATGAGGGTAGAATATCAGGAGGTAATAACAGGTGACCTATAGAAAGAATAAACCAGCAAAGACCAAAACCTACATTTAAGCTTTTGTGCTGTAAACTGGACCTGGCCAGGCCTCCTGAAACAAGTTTCTGAAGAGGGGTGAGGCATGGCAGCACCCAGCACTCCCAGGCTGGACTGCACAGTGAGGCAGTTGATTCTTCCTCCTGTTCATCTCGATCTGTGCCACATTTCTAAGGACATAACCTCCAGTTTTGAGAACTACTGTGTTTGTAACAGGGCAGAATCATTAACAGATGGCACCAGATACAAGGTGGTGTATTTCACCCTTCCATGGTCTTATTCTATCAAAAGAAACAAGCTAAATCTTTCATATCCCAAGCAAGTTTTTCATACTAAAAACAGAGTTCTTGAAAAATTCTGATTTTCTAAAGATAGTAGAAGTGTATTATATGACCTTAAAGTCTTCACTGCAGATAGCTCCCCAGATTTGAAGAAAGGTGCAACCACAGCACAGACAAGCAAACAGATGCTTTCATCCAACTACCATAAGGAGGAAAGACAGATACACATTCTGCAAACAGCTGTGCTGGCAAAAAACATTACTGAACCATGTGCTCATGACTCTTCTACTAGAAGTTACCTTGCTTAAAGATATATTAAAATATGCAAAATTAACTGAAACAGTTTCAGTAGTGAGCTGTTCTACACGATTTTATTCTTAATGAAGCATGTCAGGGAAGAGCTGGCAGAACAACCACAGGACTGCTGAATGTAGTAACTACTGTCACAGGCAAACAAAACAATAAATAAACAGTGCTGAAGTTCGAGAACAGGCTTGAAAACAGCCCACCAGGAATTGTTGTTAAACGTCATTGTTACTAGCCTGCACTGAAGCTGTGCCACTATACCTTTGTTGCAGTAATGTAATCTGCATTGCCTAAATAACATTTGCATATTACTTATAATTCTGCTCTCAATTTTTTATCCATGCCATGTAGTATCACTTCAAAGTCTGCTGTTGTGGGGAGAAAAGAAGTTCTCAGCATACTCACACTTATTTAGCTTTGAAATGCATTCAGTGTTTAGTGGCAAACAGAAAACAAGTATTTCCCTCTGTGGAATGTCCTGTGAGTAAAATGGAAGTAGAAGGTAGGATCTTCAAAAGCCCACGTGTAACTTAAGCACAAGTCCCCTTGCAGCATTAGAGGATTGATGCCTCTGAACCACATACACACTTTAAAAAGATAACCTTTTTTATATAATTTGTATTACAAGATACTGTCCAGCTAATTAGCTTCTTTAATTAAGTGACTACCTGGCCTCTTACCTGATATAGCAATCTTTGCTCTGCATGCCATCCAGTCCTTTGTCCCATTTTCTGAAGACCTCCAAATAAGAAGAAAAGATATTTGAGATCTGTGCATTTAGGAATCTAAAACTCAACCCTTTAAACACTAAGAAGAGTCAGAATTTTCATATTATAGCTTCTTTCAAATGCTTTTCTTTAAAGTTAATTTTTATATCTCTGGTTTAAGATACGAGTCATTAATCTCTTAAGCATAATCTGGAAGGAAGGTACACCGCCATTTTTTAAATTCCCTAGAAGACTTTACTCCAAAGCATATGTAATCTGAGTATTGAAAAACAAAGAGATTCATCTTCCTTGTCTTTTCCAGCTGCAACAGGATCAAATACATTATCAATTTTTCCCTTTATGTACATGTCAATAAAGATGCATCTTAATTTATCAGTTCTATATTGTTTAAAGAATTGCCTCCCCCTCCATTAAAGAAATGAAAATTTCTAGCTGCTGCCAGTATCATGATTTCCAGAGGCAGTTAGAATATCTTCAGAACTCACAGATGATAGACTCTAGAAAACACTAGAATTTTCTCTGTCTGCCATGATTAAGCCTTAAACAAATTCCAGTCTGAAGCAAATATCAAAAGACAAGAACTCCAAATGGACCATCAGCTACCAAAGATACAATTTAAATGATAGAAAAATAACTCTGTAGCATGCATCTCTTCTAATGACCTCCACAGACATTTCAAGGACCCCTAAAGAGAGAATCCAAGCAATGCATGGCAGTCACAAATCGAGTACACAATACAACGGTTCAGATACATGTCCAAATATCTCTGCCCTATTCTAGACATGTGCCATCACCACTCTGTGCTCACTGACATCAAAGACAAGGAGTCGAGTAAATCAGCACATATACACATTTGTCATTATTCCATCATTAAAAACATAAACAAAAGATTAATCACTACAGTATTCCTTATTTAATTAGGAAAAAGCAATACAAATGCAATAATTACAGAATACCATACATATTATATGCTATTTTTCAAAATCAGCTTCAGAATAGTGGACAGAAAATGCTGCTGTTTCCTCCAACACATTTCACCTATAAGGCAACATTTCTGAAACCAAAATGTAGTGAAACTGCTCCTATAGATAAAATTAACTGTTGCTCTATTAGGAACGGCTGGGAATGAGCAACACAGTCATCGATCAGGAGAATGTCTCATAGTTTATTACTTCAGCTCTGTTTTATAGACTGATACGTGGAAAGTACAGAAAGAAAACTCTTATTGCTTAGCAAACCACTACATCACCATCATTGGTCAGCGGGGCACACTACCCCCTGACTTTCTCTTGCAAAGAAAACAAGGGACAGACAACAACACCTGCAAGGCTGTTTTCTGTCTTTGAGGATTGTTTTGAATCCTCCCATGAATTTCCCAGGTCAGCTTCTCAGGCAAGACTGAGAAGTTATACGGCTTGCAGTTTCACAAGCTCTCTGTTTTAGAGTTAGCATCCACAATTAACTGGAGCCAAGCAGGTACTCAAAGAGTTTCTATGCTAAACTGCAATATAATATTTAATGAAATTACTAACCTGAGAGCAATAGTGTCTCTGCACCACGATTCTCAACATTGCATTCATAAATTTTATTTGGCCCAAAAAATTGTAACATTATTCAAATAAAACATACATACTTTAGGTCCTTCAAGACTTATAATGTGAGAATATTTTCAGCTACTTCTCTTCCCAATGAGTTACATTTCTCACTTGGCTGTAGTTAACATAAGTGGCCACCAGAGGGTACCAATTAACCACGATGGGGCCATTATTAAAGGACCCTTGATAACAATAGAAATAATAAAAAATACAAATAGCTGTATTCTGACATCGACAGCTTTTTTTTGTCCCATTAGACTTGGCTACATACTTTTTGTATGCTAAGGATAATCAAGAAAATATGTCCACTATGTTACTTGATACTAAATTAGAGTTTAATGTCAAAAATAAAATCTACCCAGGAAAATATGACTTGTATTTAATTTTCTAAAGAAAAAAGAAGATAATGGAATTATTTTATAAATTAATGCTTTAAGAGAGCAATAATTTATGTTTAAGAGATAAGGAAGGATTTAAATCCACATTCCTAGACTGACTGCTAAAAATTCATGTAAGTAAATGAATTTCATCCTGCTCCCTCTGAATTTGAGTTGTTACTCACTGGTATTCAGTCCTTCCCGGACTGGGGTCCTCCTTTTGGCCCTGCAGCTCTGCCCCATAGGCCCGTATGCGAGCATTGCAAACCATCAGGTTCTTCACCGCACACAGGAGCTGCTCCTTGTGCGTGCTCACTGAGAGCAGTTTGCAGATGCCTTCTCGCATGTGGACCTCAAAGTTGATCTTCTCTTGAGTGTCATGTTCCTAGATATGCAAAAAAAACCAAAGGGTTAAACGAAAAATCAACTAATAGTATTCTAAATTTTTTACATCTTCTGCAGTTGGGATAGAGAATTCTAGGTTTTAATTATGAACAGTTATTGTAATGGTTACTGAATGTAGAATGGTAGTTTTCTCTTCAGGAACAAATGAGTAAATCATGGGAGAAAACTGATTTACTATATCCATTATACATGCAAATTTCAAACTAAGATTAACTCACTGTAGCATCTGAAAATTACCAAAAAAGTTATGTGCCTCCATATGTCATTTACAGAATAGTAACTAGAGAGAGCTAACTGAACAAAGCTTATAAATTATCAACCCACTTTTCACAGTGACCCCCACTAAAATACACTTTAAAGTGAAATAAATGTCTGAAATATTTTAAATCAGAAATTCAATCTCATCACCTCTTTGGCTGGCTTTAAAAAGGTGAAGAAAATCTGGTTTTTTCCACTTATGGTTGATAAGCAATTCAGGTAACAGCAGAAGCAAAAAAAAGGAGACTTATCCCAATATTCAACTGCAACAGTCGATGAACTGAAAAGTCAAACAGCTACAGTGGCTTCAAGACTATACAGGCATCATGTCAGGCACCCTTTTCATTCAAACTATGAAGTAAACTAAATACGGCTGGCAAGTCACTAGAATTCACCATTGCTATTTTTTTAAGGAGTGGAGGATTTTTAAGGTTTTATAAAAACTGCTGGGAAGCCAACATTTTCCTGCCTACTTTCACCAAAAACATTTATAAATGTGCATTATTCCTCAACTTCAAAGAGGTCAATCAACATGAAGCCAGAAAACAATTAAGGTGAAGGATCACAGACTGTTTTCTGTCTCCCAAAGGCCTACTAGATGCCACTGATGGCTGATGATGTGATGAACACTTTACATTGTTATATGGCCATCCCCGGCCAAACCAAATATTTCTGACATGTGAAGAACAGAGTGAATAACAGAATGTTGTCATGGTATTGCAGGGTTGCATTGCAAATAATCCGCAGGTCAGTGAAGAGTGATGATTTCTCATTACTAAACAAGAGTGTCACAACTACCTCTGGAATTAACAACTTCATGGTTGGTTGATGGTAAATGGCTCCCAAAGCTCACATCAGAGATATTTTCCATAGTAGTTCTGCTGGTTTTCTCTACAGCTGATATATGAAAGCCTGGGACCCTATATGACACAGACTATGCCATTTTTAACCCTCACAGGTTTGCTTTTCAAAGTTTCAATCACAGCCAGAGGGGAATAAAGCAGGGCAACAACACCTCTGCATTCTCAGCACCTGTGTTTTTGTTCACACTTTTTCCTAGGACTCATCAAATAAAAAAGGAGAGCAGTAAATAGCTTTCATCCATCTTCTTTTCTTCTAAGTCAAATTTTACGTGGCTGTGAAAGCCTAAGCAAGGCCATACACACCTGTCCCTAAGAAATAATTACTTACTCTCTGAGCCTAAACTAATAAATCAGCTGCTACAAAGAATGACATCCTACTTCCCCCTAAGAATTTCCAAGAGAGCAGGCCTCTGTACTACCCTAGCTCCTCTCCACATCTATCACCTGTTAGAGAACTACAGTGAGGAAATAAACACTGCTATTTGGGGCATCTGCATGTATCCATATTAGGGCTTTCAAGAATTACACAAAGCATTCTCCAAACTACATCTCAGCCGGGCTCACATAAAATATTCTGGACTAGCAATAAATGGCTGTTGGGCCAGAGCTTAAATAACCACACCATATAAATCTTATCTGAAGGAAGGACTTAGGAGCCTAATTTGGGAACGTATGAAGTTCTTTGTGCCTACGAAAAGAGACTGGTCAGCTTTCCCCCTCCCCCGCTGCATTCTGTCTAAAAATATAAGCACACCATCTGGACTTGGAGGAATGACACGACACTGTTATGCCATATGCTGTCTAATGTGCTGTTTCCCTTGTGGGGTCCATCCTTCCCCCACCAGTGGCAGCACAGTCCAGACATTAAAAGCTGCTGGGATTTTCAGCCCCACACTCAAGAGCTACCTAAGCAACACTTCCAAAAAGTGTCTTTGTATTCCTTACCTAAGTATACTTAGTATAATAAATTTCAAATAGTTCTAATATT
Source organism: Cyanistes caeruleus (assembly GCF_971803275.1). NCBI lineage: Eukaryota > Metazoa > Chordata > Aves > Passeriformes > Paridae > Cyanistes > Cyanistes caeruleus. The sequence continues at coordinate 30,027,657 of NC_141708.1, forward strand.
ACACAGGTAATGCAGTGAGAAAACCACAAAAAATAACAACAGCTGAGAAAAATTATACGGATACTGCTGAAGGTAGGACAGGTAAAAATTTTACTTCATTTAATTGGTAACTTCATCACAGGCTATCAGAATCTTATTCCAAGGTACACTTCTGATTTACTGCCACACTGGTTTACATTTAAACCCTATAAGTATAGCGTATCTGTTTAAGATAAGCAAGTAGCCAGGCAGTGGGTGTCACTGCTGGACACGAAATGATTCACACGGACGCAGCTCGAGGTGTGGTGAAAGAATAATCGATTATTTGTTCTTTCAGTATTTATAGGTTTTCGACCACGACCAGGGATTGGATAGTCAGGTTACCACCTTCCCAACCACACTGGCCGTGAGAGATATCTTTAATGGAATGTATAAACACCTATGTTTATAGTTACTTTCCTGGGAAAGTGGCTAGAACTGTTGAGAACAATATCGAAAGGCCTGATTCTCAGGGCGACACAGTGGGTACTCTTCTCAGTGGGTACTCTTCTAAAACAGGGACTATGAAGTCAAGACACCAACTTGGGCATTTTATAGCTAGATAGAAATGAGCGTTTTCTGCTAATGACAGCCACAGTTTCACAGGCACTCCCGAGTTCAACAAGTAAGTTGGGTTTTTAACTAAGTCCAGGTGTAAAAAAACCCTCATGAATCGGAATACCGGTGGCTGAAAGATTAAAGAGGTGCAAGGGAGCCGCTCTGAGCCTGCGGAGGAGAGGGCGAGCGGGGGACCCAGTTCGGCCCAGCTCAGAGCAGCAGCTCTGCCGGGGCGGCCGCCGCGTCTCCCGGCGAAGTCCCTCAGGAGCGCGGCTGCACCGCGGCCACGCGGGCACGGTGCGCGGGCAGCACGCGGCCACCACAGACTCGCCAAGCTCGGAGACAGCGCAGCTTCCGCGCCCCCGGGCCGCCCGCAACCGCGCATCATCCGCCACACCGCCCCCACGGCACCGGAGGGTGCGGGCCCGGTCGCCTCTGCCCTGCCTGCCCCGGCACTCACCGGCCCCGCGGCGCCTAGCCCACCCGGCCTCTGCCTCCTCTTCCTCCTCGGCGGCGCCGCCATTCAAACCTCCCGCCCCACAGCGGCCGCTGCCGCCCCGCCCCCAGCGGCACCGGCGCCCCGCGGGACGGCGGCTGGCGAGGCTCCTCAGGAAAAACTGCAGCTACGCTTCGGTGCCTGCGGACTGTTACTGACGGCAGCCGTAACCACCTGATGTTTAGCCACAAAAGCGAGTGCCAGTAATAATGGCCAGGACAGTACCTTTCTTGGCTTCTTTCCTCCTCACTAATTTACTTTCCTGAAACAAGCCGGTGCCATCTCTTTCTGATGAGCGCTCTTACGGGGAGCGGGAGGGAGCGGCTCATGGCAGCTTCCCGGCGGCTGCACAGTGCGCAACCACTGCTGCTCCAAAGCATGCCATGAATTTTTAACCATGTTCTGGGGTTCCTGCAGTTCATCTAATTATGTATCTTTAGTATGATGGTAATTCAATAGCTGCACTAGTAGCACGCATTGTTAAAAGTATACTGTTATATAATGAGTAAAAGTGCATTGATTATTCACTGGATTGACTGAAGAGGAATGGGAGTCATCTCTTCTGCTGTCAGTTTTGCAGCTCTGTTTGTCTTCGGCAGATGAAACAAATAAGCCAAATAGTGTCTCCCATCTATTGCTCATCCCTGATTTCTTGGGTTTCCTCTCTGAATGCCTCCTTGACAGGTGATGGTCAGAAGCACAGATCCTCATTGCTTTGCACAGGGCTGTCAATATTTGTGGGAAGCAAAATGTGCTGGAATGAGTTAGATATACAGTGTTGCTAACAGCTTTCTACAGAAGACAGAAGTCTCCAGGCTAACATATGCTTATTTAAATTATAAGAATATGCAGTAAGAAGGGAAAATTTTTAAAGCCTCATTGCTTCATTAGGATTTCATATAGGTGCTTGGCAGTTCAGCTGGACCCCTGACATTTACAATTGGGACACAAACACAGCGGGCTAGCCTTGAGGGAAAATCCTGAACTTCTGGACCAAACGTGTATTCCTTGGTGCAAGGCAGAGGATAGCAAGCTCTGCTTCCCTGCAGAGGGAAGAAAGGTCAGAGGCAGCTGTTCAGGAGTTCCTGTCTCCATCTTGGACCATGTTTCTTAGGGCAAGAAGAGGCATTCAGATATTCATTAAATACCTTCATGCCATCCTGAAGTCCTCTGCATACCACTGGCAGGGCACATGCCACAACTGTAGGCACGTACCATGTAGAGAAGCCATACACTGTTGTGTGTTATTTTGTGAGGTACCCTTACCCTTGCAAAATCATAACTCAGGCCTGTTAATTCAGCTTAGCACAAAAGGACTATGGGAAAGTGACTCAGCTGAATGAGAGGTAGAAAAACAAATTACATAACCATTACATGTTCATATTGTGGTTTATGGTGGTTGGTTGTGTCAGGAAAATTAATCCACAAACAACAGAGGTTTATGTCCAAAAAGGAGACAGAGGAGTCCTTTTTTCTTTATTCAAATAAAGGGAGAGGCCATGGGGCATTCCCCTGGGGCCTCTCAAATTTTTGGAGGTTGCAGCCTCCTTTTTATCCTAATTCCCGGCCACTTGTCCCTTCTCCCTTTCCCCATAGGCTGAGGTACTTGAGAGGTACAGGCTTCCCGGAACGCCTGATACCTGGGGTACCTTCCCCCCCCCACCCCCAATGCATAATCCCTTCTTAACTTTTATGGAATTCATAGTGTTCTTTCAGTACCTCTTTGATCTTCTACTGGAATCCATCCCATTGTTTCTGTCGTCTCTCACTGATAGCTACATCTTATCAACTGACCCACAGCTTTTTTATAAAGACAAGCTCATCATTCCTCTCAGTTGAATTACATTTGTTGTGCCTAACTGAAATGTAACTGATGGCCCATGTAACCAAAGGCCTAACTGCTTTAAAAGGCCTGATTTTTGCAATAAAGAATTCTCTCTTGCACCTGCCTGGGGAGTCTGTGTCACTCTGCTTTGTAACTGCCCCAGGTTATATATTTATGGATGCTATATTTTCTTCTGTTGTTTATAGATACTCCCTCCTGTTCTTTAGGTACTGTGACTTTCCCTAAAGAAGTCTTTGTCCAGTTCGTTCAGTGGAGAAATCCCATCAGAGAGCCAAAAGGCTTTTGCTTAATCAAGGTATGATACTTAGAGCTGCATATGGACAGCCAATATATCTAAGAGAGGGTTTGAGGGAGATTGAAAGGAAAGGCTCCACCTAATTGTGCTTCATGTATCCAGGATAAGCCTTGGATTCCTGCCTCTGCTGCAGAGCTCAGGATTTTGGGTATAGCAAAAGCAATCCACCAAATGAATGGAGAACATGAGATGACAAATTTTGCTTTACAGTATGGTCTATCTCTTAAAGTGGGGTCTGGCCTCTCCTGAATCACTCAGGCATGGGATTTGAGCCTCAAAAATCTACAGGTAATTTTCTAGGCTACAGAAGAAAACTAGAAACAGTAACATGTCATGGAGTGGAATTGAACCAAACAGGTGAAAATCTCAGGTTAACTGAACTGTATTATCATTGAATTGATGTTTGACCGAAGTTGAGTGAGGCTACAGCCTTGACTGAATGGCTGAAACTCTTTGATGAGTTTGATGTAAACTGTGGGAGCAGGTGGAAATAACAACCTTACTGTTGAGATAAACAATAAGACTTACTCTAACTCTGCCTTTCCAAAATCCTTTTAACAAGTCACCAAATAGTGCATTAACACAGAAAATTAATACAACCTGTGAAAAAGACATACTGAAACACTTCCTATCCAGCATGATCCCAAACAGTTCAGGTTAGACTCTAGAACAAATCCACTGATTCAATCTTTGCAGAAGCACTGCCTCCAAGACTCCTGAGAACAGCTCTTAGGTATGCACCAAGAGGGTTTTCTCAAAAGCCAGGATGGCTACATGAATACAATAAAAATCACTGCAAAAGGACAAGTTACACCCCAAATTATTTCAGGCAACCAGCATCTCTAAAACAATTTTTTGCTGGTGGTGTAGACAGCTCCCAGGAATCTGTGGCAGTTGTCCAAGAATTTTAGATGCTAATTAGCATGGTTTTGCAGTACAGTCTGTTCAGCAAATCTGAGTCTTAATAAAGTCCTAAACTGTGACTGCTAGCAGCATAAAGAGCCGGTGCCTGCACTCCTTACGTGCTGCTACTGAAACTGACGTGAATTGGAACCCTTAAATCAGTAGCAGTTAAATGTGTAGGCCTCAGCCCTAAGCAACATCGATAGTATCTTCTCAAGCTCAGTGCATACCTGCTCTTCAGCTGGTTCAAATGTCCAGTTTTCCAGTACATTAGGAACAAGTTTCTGCAAAGCCTGGCTTCTCACATTCTTGCACCTGCTTCTGCTTTGGTCTTCCATTGCATTCACTTTGTAGAGATGTTAGGTTTTTTCATTATAAAATCAGGCTTCATGATTCAGTGGATCTATCAGATACTTTAAATTACACATTAAACATTTAAAATCAAACATTTCACCAAATTTCTAGTATTAGCTTTTAAGGGAATGCAATACTGAGCCTTTAAAAGACATTTCTACGGGTCTAGAACGAGGTGAGTTGTTCTTTCCACACTTCATGTCTAGTTCCAACAAAGCTCTCCTGCTGCTGTTACAGCACACAAACCAACTTGAAGGTGGCTTTATGCCGTCTACATTATCCAGAGATATGGGATTCAACTAGTAACTAACTATTCTGCTTGCTCCCTAACTGAAGAGTAAATGCGGCTGACAGCAACAAAAAAAGGAAGCATTGTAACCATGATGTTTCCTCAGACAAACCTCTACTGAATGGCAGAGAAACACAAGGCACAACCTACGAAACAAGGAAAATCCTGCACAGTCACAGCTGCTAGTGCAGAGAAGTCAGAAGTGGATAGAGTGACTTAAACAGGGGATCTATATCCTGCCTTCTGGGGTTTCTTATATGAAACTTTTTTTTCAGATGAATCACACCATTCTTTTATTTGCCATTTAATTTGCATTGCAAAGCATTTGGCTTCCTTCTAGTATTAGGGAAACTGGATAGCAGAGAAAAGATCATTGTCTATCTAAATCACTGTTCTGCTCAAGTGTTAGATTGGCATATTATTTTAAATGTTAGGCCCATCATTTTGGTTTAACAGGTACAAAATGTCTACTCCTACTCTTGACAGCACTGCAGTATTTTTCTTAATTTCTTAGTTCCCACAGCTTGCTACACCTACTCCTTGAATATCATCAGAATGTGCCAGTAGAAATGCATTCAATTCCTCTTCAGATTTATCCTAAATGGAAAGCTATGAAGATTTGTACTGGACACAGAGGAACTAATTTGCAAAGGGTTTTTATAACTGACTACTTATTTAATTTTAAACTGAAGAGTAAACTGTTCCCATTGATTGCCACTGGCTTGGATTGCCATGGTATGCCATTATAGATCAGTGAAATGGGCAGAAACTCTGGAATTTAGGGTGTTTAAGAGCCTCAGTAACTCATTTCTTTATTTCAGCCTGCTGAGGTCTGAAGTCTTTCCATTCTCTTAGCTGGGCAGAAGGGCAACACGTAGTCCTACAAAACAAATTAAATATGGGTAACTACCTTATTGTAATGCGCTTCCGGTTCAGTTATGATTGGATAAGGTGAAAATTAATCATCTGTCTGACAGTGAGCTAAAGCCTAACCCTATCTTGGTTAAAGTTATAGCAAAAGAAACCTTTGTAGTCTCCATGTTAGCTAATTGATTAGTGTGAAGTAGGTATCTTCTCTAAGTCATGGAGCCAGTCATTGAAAATGTCATCCTATAGCATGCAGGTGCCGAAGTCAGCTAGGATGCATCACCCTTATCTTTCTGCAATAATCAGACAGAACTTCAAATAAACTCTTACTTATTTTAGGTGTTCTCAGATTAATTTTACCCTGAGAGCTTATACATTTTCTGCTCAAGATTTTTTGATGTTCTGCAGCTCTTCTTCAACTGCTTCAACTGCTCCCAATGGCACCAGGATCACATCCCTGTACAATGCCATCACCTCAACATTGATAACAAAGTGCTTCAATGAACTGTTTTGTTGATCATTGCATGTTCCTGTAGAATTTCTAAAAGAAACTATATAAGGTTAAGAAAGTACAAGAAATTATTTTTCTTTTTCCAGATAAGAGGCCAGAAATATATTCCTCCCAGTATTCCTGATGTCAATCCTATACTAAAATGCCTTCAGAATAAATTAATGTAGACTTTTAAAGTCACCATATGAGATAAATGCACTCCAAATAAATTTTATAACGGAAATAGTAACATAAAATCCATCCCCAAATGAAAATAGTTCCTGAGATCAAACCAGAAAACCTTAACAATGAAATTAAATATTGCATGACTTTAAACTGCAGTTTGATCATGCCCTACATCTTAAAGCTGCCCGTGTCCAAGACAGTGGATGAGTGACTAATATATACCAGTCACATATATTCTTCTGGTTCTGCATGGGAGACCAGGGGCATTGGTTTTGAAGCCAATTCACATGTGGTTCCCACACAGGTACAGAATCAACCCCATCAGAAATATGCTGTTGGACAAGGATCCTCACAGGCAACAGACAACTTCACAAGAAGCCTTTCTCTGGCTGAAAAGACAATGTGGACACACTGTGACTAAAAAAGCATAAGTTTTGCAGCCTTTCCCTAAGTTTAAAAATTTATGTGGTCTGTCTTTTCTATTCCACTTTCTGGTTTTACAGCAGTTGAAGAAATAAGGTTATCTTTAATTCCATTCAAAATCAAAGGTGGTTGAAATTGGCTGCTTGGATCCATTCCAAATAGGGGGACATTTATACATACAGAGAAATAGTCACACAAAAATAACACTGCTGTTTAAATGCAGAGAGGTCCTTTCAGCTTCATATTACAGGGACATTCCATACAGGAGGGTTTCCTAGAGATTCTACACTGTCACTTCCTTATCATGTCTTTCATCAGGATTCCTTTGTTGGTTACAGAGTCCTGGTTTGACTTCTTGGGCATTTACTAAGGGTGGCATTTGGTGTTTAAAATATCCATCTGAGACAGCTGCATCCAAATGTTTGCTAGGCAGTGTGTTGGTGAAGTCAGCAGTTTGTGTCATAGGAGAATCTAAGTGGGCAGTCTATGTTCTGGTTAGGATATTTCCCAACTGATCTTGCACAGGCAAATGGTAAGTCACTAGATCATTTAATGGATTGCCACTTTGAATCTGAAATGGAGAATAAGTGTACTGAGAATATCACAAATCTAAAGCTAAACTCATGTCACAGCTACAGCTGGTCTGTAAGCTGAACAGATAAATTTAGCCGTTACAAGTCACCAAATTTGGCCAGCCTGGTTCCTTATAGAATAGAAGTAAACAAGTTCCCAGGTGAGGCAATGATAGGTTAAATTCAAACTCAAACAGAAGACCCCAGCCAATCCCATCCAACCCTGAATGCAGACATATCATTGGCCAGGGAGCTGGGTGGTACTGAGACCCCGACCAATCAAATGTTCAAGTATGGGAATTTTGAACCCCCCATAAAAGGGGGACACCCAACAATAAACTTTGGCTGTGTCACATAACCTTCAATGTGTTCTGTTGTGTGCTGGTCTCCAAAACTGCAACCCCAATGTAATAAACTTCTATATGAGAAAATAATGTCAGAAAAGCATCTTCCTTTTGATAGACAGAGGACTTCCATCTATTGCTGTGAGAGCAGATGTATGCCCACTTCTGATAGCAGTCACCCAGGTAAAGGGGGAAATTCTCCAGTTAGCTATTGGGATTGGCAGAATATTTTTCTTTCCTGAGGGTAGATCCAGGCTGAGTATTTGCAGATGGTCTCTTTGTTTTTCCCAAACAATGTAAAATATCTCTGTAGAATACAATACTTGGAAACAATCTCCATCTGAAGCAAGTTTGTAGTTTGCTCTGATTTTTCCAAGTACTGGAATATAGGTATCGAGGGAGAGAAAAATGGCAAAGCAAAGTGCTCTGGAGACCAAGCAACATTAGCTGCCCTCTGTGCAGCTATCTGCACTCAAGTTCCCCCTGCACTGCAACATTGCTAAAGTAGTAAATAGTGTCTTGCCCTGACCACCACACATCTTGAGGTGACAGCTGTCCCAATAACTGAGGCACAATAGCCCAGCGTAAATTAATTTCTTTGCATTTCACACATTATTTAGATTGTTTTGATCCAGTCTCAGGGAGGATATTCAAAGGAGCATGGATGGGATTTATGATTCACTGCAAACTCTCACTTTGCCATAAGAAATGTTTCTCATTAATACAAGATTGGTTTGTTTCAATAGTTTTCCCAGTCACACTTGAGGCTATAATCATCTGCAGCTCCTTAGTTTTTCCTGCTTTGCCATAAAGCTGTAATTTTTCTGCATTTTTCTAAGTCATGAGCTGGGTTCCAGCTGCATAAATGGGCATTTGTCATATAGATCAGGCCAAGAAAGAGTAAGCCAAAACAAGAATTAAGGTAAATATTGTTTCATTAAAATAGCACAGTTAAAAAAAAAAAGTTTCACTACTATCAATATGTTTATTGATATGTGCAACAAAATAATAATTTCTGTTGGAAATTTCTATCAGAGGTTTTAAGCCCCTGATCCTTAAGGAAAATCCAGCTTGCAAATTATGTCCTGTTTCTTACAGAAATAGATACTGAAAAATACTGAACACTTCATTCACTCAAGTGCTTAGATTAAAGAAATACATCGACAGGGATAAAAGGATTTAAGTTTTTAGAACTGCCAGATAATTTTTCTATTCTTAGCATTCCTAGTTGCTGTGCCTCCACCAAACTTCTCCCTAAAAACCTTGAAACCTCCAAAAAGCCATAATGTAACAAGAAGTATTTGTCACATCACAGCCAATACTGGGACCCCAAGGGGGATATAAGGCTGTTCCTGGGGAATAAACCCAGAGTCAGACTACATTTTTTATACAGGTGATACTTTTTTGTGGAATCACTGCAATGTTGGAAATTGTCCATTCACATGTAGGAGGGACTAAAATATAATTTTCATAGGGTAGAAGTGTCCAAGGTTAGAAGTTTGCTGCAAAGGACCCTGCGGACACTCCATGACACTGAAGGAAACCAGCTCAGCTATTATTTTTCCCCTACTCCAGTTCCCTTCAACGTTAAACCATAGGGAGGGGATGAAAGGCTGTGCAAGTGTTCTCCTCAATGTGAGATAGAAAAATTTCTTGCTAATGATAATATTTTTTGCCTAACAAGATGACCCATTTTCACTCATCATTACAAAAAATTGGGGGTTGAGTAGCAAATATGAGTAACTACATTTTACCTGAGGTTGGTTTTTCAGATATTTCTATCATCCTTCTAACCATTTCACAGCCTGTTAAATGAGCTGAGACAACACTTCATGTCACTGTAAGCATTTTAAATTAAAACTATGGTAACAGTAAATAGCACCTCATGTTTTTACAGACAATTTCATCTAGAAGAATAAAAATAACTAGTTCTGCCTGGATGCATGCATGATTTGCACAAATGCACATGTTTACTTTCTTATCTAAAAATCAATTTGTGTTTTAGGAGGCTATTTCTAGCACTTGCTTCTCACTGTGTGTTTGTACAGTATCATCCAAAAGCAATCAGGATATTTAAAAAAAACCACAACAAACAGCAAGTACATTTCTTACAACAGGTTCTTTAAAAAGCTAATGCAGACCCAGAGGGGAAGTTATTCAAGTCTGTCAGAGGGACACCTGTTCAAGATAATCCCCAAATACGTTTTTGCTAATAATGTCTGTGCACTGAGGCTGTTTTAACCAACAAGTTAAAATCTCTGCTTTCTTGTATTCCATCCCTGTTCAGTAATATCTTCCCCATCCATCAAGAATCTCTGCAACACTAAGTCACCCTGTTTACATAGATAAGGCATTGTATTTTGTAAGAGAAAATACCAGCAAAAGCAAGCCACTACCTAACATGAAGACCATTTCTTAATTTATTTCATAGTGCAGATACTCAAAATAGATGCTTAATTTTTTAAAAGTACACCTGCTCTCTCATATGGTCCCCTTCAGAAGTGTATTTTCCATCTTTAAAACACCAGTCCAGAAGGGAGCTTTGAAAGATACAAGTGAGCTGTTGCTCCTTATCTGCCCTTTGTGTTCCTTAAAGTCTCTCTCCAGAAGTTCAGCTCTCTCACACTTTTGTGAGGGACAGGTTCTTTGACACACACGTATTGCTACATCTGCCTGCTACACAGGCAAGTACACACTCTTGCTGAATTGATTTAAACAGCCAGTTGGCAGCAACAGGCACTGAAACACCCAGAACTTCATTGGCAGCTTTCATGCAGGCAGTACACACATTACTAATCTGAACAGGTTTTTCTCATTACCACCCTAGTCACGCAATTTTTTAGGCATTCCTTTCAAATTATCTTATGACATCACTAGGTTGTTGGAGAACTTCTTTGACAATTTTAGAGGTAATAAGTTTCATACATATTTGGCACCATAACGGTTTATGTACCACCAAGTGTACTCTTTACTGGCAGTCCTCTCAATAGCTGGCTAGAAAGTCATCCATGGCAAATAAGCTTCTCCAGGCTATGTCTCTGAGGCATCAGATTTTTATAAGGAATAAACAATTCTCTTGTTACTAATGGTTTCACCCCTGGGTATTTCTAAACTAAATTTACTGATCTAACCAAATAGCCTGAGTTTGGGATGAAATGTTTCAAAAGAGAATGGGCAGTGGACTCTAATTCTGGGTCGCACTGCAGCTTTCATGTAAGCCTTGGAAAGAAATTGCATGGCAAATTTTGCATGCTGGGAAGGCTCACCTGAATTTAACATAGGCATGAATCAGTATGGAGATGGAACCAAGCCCTATTTGGATGAGATCAGTTTGGGCTCTGCTCCTGCTCCTTGTGGGAAGATCCTTGGCTGCAAGTTATATAAAGTTAGCAGCCATCTGGGGGCAAGAAATTTGAGGAAAAGATAAAAAACACCATGGCACAATACATTTTCTTCCTTTGGTGAACACATGTTCTTTCAGTTCCCATCCTCAGATGGAGCTAGAAGTGTCTGGTCACACAGCCTTCAAGACCTACTGCCTGAGATATAGGTGTATGTGTGAAAACATCTGTTTTCAGGAATCTTTTTACATATTGACTCTTACCTATCTTTCTAATTTAAATGTATCTATGTTTCACTGCACATGTGGCAGTTGCAAGAGCACAGTATTTCCCAAGGACTGGCCTTTATTTCTTCAGTTTTTCCAAGGATACATATCTGTTAAACTATCTAGAGCACAGTTTGTTTATTTGTTGGTACCTGCACACATATCTTTAGTTCATTGCACTTCTTAGCTCCTGTGAATAAGAACATGTCATTGACTTCAGAGCCTTCTTTTGAGAAGATCTCCTTTGTGCATAAAACCATTTGACAGAACCTTTTCGCATGCTCAGAAGCAGGACCTTCAAAGTGGTATTAAAGACAGTCCACCACCTTGCTCTGAACACTGCAGATTTAGCAATTGCAAAGGGTAGCATTTGTTATAACAAGAGAAATAAAATCGTCCCTCTAAGGACAATAAACTCACCTCAGTTTGCACTACACAAGTGATTGCTTTAACATGGGCCATTTGGCACAAAATACCAGACATAAATAGAGACCCATTTCTGCAGCAAGACACTGCCTAACACTTCCATAGTGAGTACCAGTTAGAGAAGAGCAGGCCTGCAACAAGAGACAAACAATGCCTTGCCTTCATGCTCAGGTGAATTTCACCCCATCTAATAGAGTTCTGTCCTTTCCACATGCAACCTGCTGCAGAAGAGGCAAAGGACTCCAAAAGAGCTGTGCAGCTGTATTATTTTTCCAGCCCAGTTTGAGCATTGCTTGGCTGCAATCTGAAAACTGCACCACCAAACCTTACCATCAAAGCTAAAACACTGGAGAACATCAGGTTCTTTCATCTCACTACCATAATAGGAGTACTCTGTATTTTTCTTCTAAGTTTGTCCCTTTTTTGTAGATTGTGTCTTCTCTTGATGACATAGGAAGCCTGTTTGTTTAAGTGAGCCCTCTCCAGTAACTTTGAAAGCCTCATTCATCCCTGCACTCAGAGTTCTACCCAGCAGAAGCCTTCAGGCTACTCAGTCATTCTGCCAAGACAGCAATAGCTGATTCCCCAGACATTTATATGTAATGCAAATGTGAAAGTGAACTGCTTACATGAATATCAGACAAGAGGAAAGAGTGTGAAGGAATAGAACTGTCCCTAACCATCCAATAAAATCAGTATACTTTCAGATGACATTAAAGATACAAGTCTGAACTGTCTTCTGTGTCCCTATGTGATATTTGGGATGCAGGTACCCTGAGCAGAAGGGAATTTAATATATGGAATCATTTAATATATGATATCAATATGAAAAGCAGCAGAGCCAAGTTTTCTCAGGGAATAGAAAAATTACTACACTCAAGCTACAGAAAAGTTTGTAGCATTCTACTAAATTTTGTCAGCATTCTTCTGAATCCAAGCTAAGGTATCCCTGTTGGTTTGAATTTATTACCATTGTATAATAGTAAACAGAGAATAAAATACCTTTTATTGTCCAAACTGACATTTTATTCCCTTCCTCTTGTTCTGTATTGGTTTTCCTCCTTTTGAAAGAACTGCTGTGTACTGTATGCTTCACAGTCTGGGTATTTTTCAGTGTACTTTTCTTTAGTGTTTCTTCTGAGTTACTGTATTATCATACGTAGAAAAGTGCTTCAAATGTAGTGATCCTTAAAAATCACATTAAGATTGTTGATACGTGACAGCAAAGACCAAGCAGCCCATGCCAGTAGGAACCAGAAGTAACATGGCAAATTCTCAGTGGTATTGAAATCCCTGGCCATAGGAACTGACATGAATTTAAGACTTTACGTAAGAAAATTAAATCAAATAATTCTAAGTCATATTAGTATGGATACTACATAGGAAATGTAATGGTATTTTCTTCATGATTTAAAAATTCTTATCTGAATACAGAAAACGCCTAAAGGACATTTGAAATTGAATTGAAACTTGAAATAAAATTGAATTTGAGTTGAAAGAACCACAACACAGTTTGAATGCTTCATTACAACCAGCATTTGGCAGTTGTTCTGCTAATTGAAACTTCAGTGGACACATCATTTTGCAAAAACCTATCATCATTCATATTGATATTTTAATTTCTGGAAAGACAGTAACAGAAGAACTGTGGGCTTTGTGCAATTGAATCGATGTGGTTGTATGGCCAGATGTTGTGTGGAAACTTCTTAGCTTGTGTTGTTACTTCCTGTTGATCCCAAATCCATTTGAGACTATGTGATAGCATTACCTGGCCAGAATATGGGAACAAGCAATGTTTTCAAATAAACTGAAACTGAAATGGGATGAGCTGTGGATTCTTCTCTTTCATTACTCGGACTTTACTATCAGCCATATTAGAAAGTCCTCCCCCCAAAAATATCTTAGCTGTAATAATAGATTACCATCTGCAATGTATTTTGATCTTAAAGCTACAGAATCCTCATCCATGAGACAATCTCTAGTAATTTCTGACAAAAATGGAATATCTTTGGGGTAATCTCAGACAATATCTGCCCAACTGCTGCTGTTGTTGGGCATCCTGGTGTAGCACAAGCCACCAAGGGCCACCAGCCTCCAACATGAGCAGGACCAGGCAGCAGGGTGACTTGGAGGAAAAGCACTTGCTTCCTTAGGTTTCCTGGGTGCCCTTTGGAGGAGGACAGCCCCAAAGGTAGCTGGGCTTTCCTCTCCAGATGGAGGCACAGAGCTGAGAGGCAGGAATGTGTTTCCTAGTCCCTGGCTGTCTTGGATTAGGTGTGATGTTCAGGTTATCATGGTGCCTAAGGGTCTGAGCCAGGCTCATGATAAACTGTGCCAGAAGTTCAAGAAAGGGTTTTTAAGAATTGGATCTAAGAAAACAAACCTCTTGTCTCTCATTTGGCACCTGTGTGCTAAACCTTTGGCCCTAGATGACCTTTGAGCTCTGGATAACCTTTAACTTTTTCAATGACCTTTGGCTTTTTGTTACCTTTGACCCCTTCTCCTTTCTTGTGACCTTTGACATCTGTAACAACATTTAGCACCAGGACTTTTTAAACCTTTGACCTCTGCATGACTTTGCCCTGTGACCTCTACATTACATTTCCCTATTGTGGCCTTTGACTCCCAGGTGACCTTTAGATTTATGATCTTTGACCTTTAGATGGCACTTCACTTCTAGTGGCCACTGAGAGGCCACTTTTTTGCCTCTCAGTGACCGCTGAACTCTTGGAGTCCTGGCACAGATGCCAGGGATGCAGCGGAAAGGGGAAGCCCAGCTCCACTGCCTCCCACAGGGCTTGGAGCTGTTCTCCCACATGCTAGAATATTACAGAGGACTGAATTTGCCACCACACCTTTACGCTGTTCTTTTTATGTCAATTAAGAACATTTAACACCTAAGCACATAGGACTAGGCACCAAGTCAGCTAATTAGATATAGGTGGCAATTCTCAGGCTTTTTTTGGCCATTTTGGGCACTTTTTCCAGTTGGGAGATTAGTGTGGTTTATTTTGCACATAGTTCCTCAAATGTGGAAGGCATGTGATACAAACTTGTAAAAGCAATGTTTCTTACCATGTGGTGCCCATTGAGAAAGAATGCCATCTCAATAAAATAGCTTGAAATTATGCTTTGATGGCAGGCTTTGTGCTTTTACTTTCATTGGAGAAAAATATCTGTATTTTTTTAAGTTTCAATGAGGGAAAGGCTTTGCCATAGGGAGAAATCTTTATTTAAGGATATTCTGATACGTTTTTTGTCATTTTTCAGTCTCCTTTTTTGAGTGGGACATCTTCTTTCAAAAACAAATGACCCCTTTCTTCTGCAGATTTCATCCCATTTCAAAAGAGATCTGGGAAACAGCAACCTAGTAGCTAATCCCACTGCTAATCCTGAACGGGAACTCATGTGCTGCAGGGAGCTTGCTTACATCAAGCCAATTTGTTGCAGCCATATAAAACATTCTCTTCAGAAAGCCATGCTAGGTTTGCTTCTTGCTGCTGCCAGTGATGTCCTGACCCTCTCCAGTTGCTGTTACTTGTCCTGGAATACCAGACCTGACAGCCCCAGTGCTGTAGACAGACATGCTGCTACGCTGTGGCTGCTCACATGAGGAGCAGGAGTGAAATGGCTTTGTTAAACGACTCCCATTTATTCTCATGAAATGTTACAACTCAGAGCTTAGACTTTCAACCTCTGAAGAAGAGGCACTGGAAACTCGGTATGTTCTTCTTACCTTTCAAAATAAGCACAGTAAACAGTCACTTGGCTGGAAGGCAAGTCCCCCCAGCTTTTCCTCTCAAGAGGTGTTAGTTATATTTTCTTTATCCTCCTAACTAATTTAAGTTACTCTTTTGGAAGAAAAATCAAAATGGCAGAAGTTCCAGCCATATCTACCACTGACACTCCTCCCCACAGCTCGTCTTCTGTCTTTTGGAAAATATGCCCACAGCTATCTCAGACCTGAGAACTCTCACCATGTATATGGACTAACTGGTGCAAACCAACCCATACAAGAACCCTTTATTCTCTATTTTCCCATAAGAGCATGCAACAGTATGGGCAGGGAAGAGGAAAGCTCAACATCTTTCTGAAGTCAGCTCAAGCCAGGGGTTTCCTACTGGGACAAAAATGAGTTTGGAGATCCTGCATGAAGGCTGGAAGCTGACTGCAAACCAGGCAGGATAAGCTGCTGCAGGACCAAGTGCACTCTTGCAGCATGGTGCCTCTCTTGATTCTGTGACAACTCATTTAAAAACACAGACTTGACTTTATGTATGATTTTCAATCTGACATTCAGATTGAAGTTCCCCTCAAAAGGAGGAGAAAGCAACAACTAACCAGTAGCAGTCGCCAACTCAACACATACATTCATGTTCTCTTTTCTGTTCACTCTTCCTGCAAGCAGAGTGCTATTCAATCAGTATGCTAAAATGCACCACCAAAAGCCTCTTTCTTACCATGTGGGTATAAGTGCCAGAGGCAGGAAAATGAACATTGTTGTATCTTTGAGGATTCCTGAATATATCTGCATGAAAAGGTAATATGAATCCTCAACTAAGGCCCCACTGCCACATAAGTCACTCAAATACTCCTTTCAAGTTTCTAAGGTCTTTCCTTAGATTTTACTACTCACTTCTTACTTCCTCTCAATAAACAGGAAGATGGCAAGTATTAAATGCAGGTAAGTTTCAGCTGCTCAAGTTATGTACATCTGTGGTTCACACTCAAACACGAAGGAAAACACAGCACTTCCCAGCATACAAATTAACTGAGCTGAATAGGCATACCTATTTCGAGCACAGCTTTACAGAATGAGAGGACTGAGCCAGAGCCAAACTCCCAATCCCATCTGTATGGAGTGGTAACGGATGTGTAGCTGTGTGTTTTTATATAACCATATATAGTTCAGGCAAACCTCACCAAAAGTAACTCAGTGCAAATTCTAATGTCTCCTATAAACTGGCTAGATTATGCAATGAAGACCTGTGTGGGGAGCGTGGGTGTGAAGGGGAGAGAAAAAAATTTCTGACACCCCTTTTCAAAGCAAACCAGTACACAAACAACAAAATGACAGCCTCCTGAATGCAGCCGAAGTGATCATAGTGAATCCAGTTCTACACCACATAAAACAGCTCCCACAAACAAGTCAGCATTGAGAGCCTGAAGGGCAAGTGAAAACAAAACTGACTCACCTATGTTCCTCACTTAGAATAAGAAAAATAAAATATCAGTAGACAAACAAGTACAGTAACACTTGAAAATAAAACCTGTTTTATAATACTCCCTTTTCTATCTACCTTCAGTAAAGTGGAATCATCAGCTTTAAGGAAGCTTTAACCCATTTTAAGGTCAGATGGGACCCTGTACAACAGATACAGACCACTGCCTGAAAAAAGGCTGAATACTATGAATATTCCTCCTTCTTTAGAGCACCAAACAGGTTGGTACATGCTGTTTTCATTTAAGTAACTTTTATCCTTCTGGAAATTATACTGCAAAGTGTTTAAAAAGATCTTGAAAGAGAGATGCATACAAATAAACTGGATAACGCCTCCCCAGCAGCTGGCAGAATTTCGCAGTCCTACATTATGGCTGTGTCAGTTTGGGCTTTGTGTAAGTGATAGGGGTAGATTCTACCCACTCCAGATTTAAATCAGAGAGGATAAAGCTCAGACATATAATGCCTGTTGCACATTCTCTGCTATAAAATGCACCATTACTCATATATTAAAGGAAGTCTGTTCCTATCCAAATGCTGAGAGAATGACTGAACTGAGCATTCGAATGGCAGCATCAGGAATCGAAAACTGAAGACATGAGGAGCTGGATGCCAATCCAGCAAAACAAATATTTGGAGTGCAAGTAAACCCTGAGAAATCTTGAAAGAAGAATTGGTGGGGCTAAATGGTTGCCTGATTTCAGATCTAACTGTCCAAAACCATGTAGCTTAGGCTGCAGAACAATGGGATCTTTCAAAGTCATCAACATTTTCTGTTCCATGAGACCATGAGGGCTCTCATTCCTATCAGCTGGACAGGGCAGGTGGACATCACCTCTTCTAAATGTGGATGAAGCCTCAGGTAGCAATCCCATCATGCCAAGTTCACTGCACTTGTATAGCATTCATCTGCACCTTGGAGCATCAGCACCGAATACCTGTGATATGGAGAAGGTAGGAAGGCAGTGGGCACAACAGAGAGAGATAATGGACATTAGAGGACAGCAGCCAATAAAGAGGGAACCAAAACATTGTTACATTCTGTCAGTGTTGGCCTCCTACAAAGACATAGTCATGAGTCCCAAATTTAGAGGCAAACATGATTCAAAGCTATTCCCTCCTGACCTGCTTTCTGGGTTTTGGTACTGCTTGATGACAAAAGAAGGGCAAATTACCACATTTAGGCAAGGTAATAAAGGACAACTATCTCATGCAAAATGTTGCAGCCTGGATGGTAGCCCATGCGCTTCAGAGATTAGTTGAAGCTCTGAAAAGCTATTTGAGCAACTTCCTTTGATATACCATCTGGTGAATAATTTACTGGAAATGTCTTAATCACATCAAAGGTATCTATCAATATGCTCAGATTTTCTCAGTGTTTAAAACTCTGCATGTATATTGAACTTGAGGAACAGGCATATTAGTACAGAATTAAACTTTACTGCAGTACTCCCACAGTAATTTAAAAAAAAAAAAAAAAAAAAATCTGCAGCATATTACCAGTATGGCCTCAAGGACTAGGTTTAGGAAGAGCAATATTTCACTATTACCTCAAAAAGACTGCTACTCTACAATCAGCCTTGCTCATGTTTCCAAAAATGTATAAAATAGACACATATCTATGGCATAAAAAAAGTTCAAAAGCACATCTCCCTATTCAGAGGATGTATCGGCAGGATTCTCTTACAACAGTCACATGGGTTTAGACCCAAAGTAGATTTAGGCTAGATATAAGAAAGAAATTTTGTGCACTGAAAGCGGTGAAATACTGCCACAGGTTTCCAGAGATGTTGTGGATGCCCCACCCTTGGAAACATTCAAGGTCAGGTTCGACAGGGCTCTGAGCAGCCTAATCTAGTTGAAGATATTTCTGCTTGTTGCAGGAAGATGGGACTAGAAGGCCTTTGAAGGTCAACCCAAACCGTTCTATATGGCATCTATTCAATATCATATTCTAAACAGAAGTATTATTATTACTGGTTCCCCTCCCTAAATACTGAGACTAAATTGGGGTGGGTAAAATTGAAAAAAAGCTAAGCAAACAAAAAACCCCCAAAACTTTCTGTCTCTTAAATATAGGTTTAAAATCACACAGTTAATTATATTCCCCGAAAGCTAAGGCCAGATTATACTTATTTGCACGTGCCAGTCGTGTCTTGCTGCTTAAGTGTTTTAAATCGAGTTATCCTTCAGCATCTCCCCAGCACACCCCGCGCAGCTCACTCACTGCTTCGTTGTGTTGACAGGAGCCCGCAAAGCCCCGCGAACGCTCCCTTCCAGGTGTTCACGGCAGAGGGGTCAGGAGGAGGTCGCTTCGGGGAAGGAAGCGACTCCGGCCCCGAGATCATGCCCCCGTCGACTGCGGACACCCATGCATCCATGCATGCATGCATGCATGCATGCCTGCCTGCCTGCCTGCCTGCCTGCCTGCCTGCCTGCCTGCCTGCCTGGCCGCAGAACTCCCCACGCCTCCGCATCCCAGCCGCTCCCCGCTCCACGTCCCCGCTCCACGTCCCCGCTCCGCATCCTCGCCCCGCCCGCCCCGCCCCGCGGGCTGATTTACGGCTTTGCTGAAAACGCCGCCCCGCTGCCGCCCCCAGCAACAAGTCGGGTAAGTGCGGCGACCTTGCGGGTGGCTGAGGCCCGCGCCGAGCCGGGGCCCGGCTCCGCTCCGCTCCAGCAAGGCTCGGGCGGCGGCCGAGGCGAGCGGAGCCGGTGCGGCCGTGCGGTTGGAATACCGCAGCGGGTGGGTGCGTCGCCGGGCGCCAGGCGGAGATGGCGTGGTACCCCTAAGGAATCGTCGGGAAAGTTTCCCAAGTTTCCCGTGGGGCGTGGACGCGGGCTCTTCCCTCCCGGCGAGGAATGCAACAGACAGCCCGGGATGAAGGCGGGCACCCCTGGCCGGAGCCGCTTGGCAGCGTCAGCCTCCCCTTCCGCTGCCCGCGATGCGGCGATCACACCAGGTTCCGGAGCCTCTCCTCGCTGCGGGTGCACCTGGAGTACAGCCACAGCTTCCAGGAGAGCGGTCTCCTGGCCAGGAGCAGCCTGTTCTCCCCGCTGAAGGACACGGAGCTGGTGTCTCCGCCGGAGCCCGCAGCCCAGGGCAGCCCGGAGAGCCCCGGCGACTCTGCCGCGGGGCCCTGCCTGAACTTGGGCGGCGCGTCCTGCGGGAGCGGCAAGGGCGAGCTGCCGCGGGAGCCGGGAGCGGAACGGCCCGGCTCCTACCTGGCCAACTATGTGTCGGCTGAGTCTCCCAGCAAGGTTTCCAAACCCGGCCTCCCGGCCGCTGATTCCAAAGCCTCCTTCGAGGCACACGTCAGAGAAAAGTTCAACAGGATGGTAGAGGCCGTGGACAAAACGATCGAGAGGCGGATCGACAAGCTTACCAAAGAGCTGTCCCAGAAGACGGCGGAGCTGCTGGAGGTGCGGGCAGCGTTCGTGCAGTTGTCCCAGAAGAAGCAGGAGGTGCAGCGGCGAGAGCGGGCCCTGAGCAGGCAGGTGGATGTGGCGGTGGAGATGATCGCAGCCTTGAAGCAGCGACTGAGCGAGTCCGAGGAGGAGCTTCACCGGAAAGAGGTGTAAGTGGGGAGGCGAGAGCCGATGGCTTGGCGAAGGCTGGCCAGCTCCTGCGTGAGTGACAGCCCTTGGGGGAGAAGAGAGGGAATGGCTCAGTTGCTTGCTGATTATGAAGCCTGGAGCTCACCAGCTTCAGATCGCTGTATTTCCAGAGTTGTAGCCCATGTGACCATGTCCCCTGCAAGGCAGTGGACAGCTCTCTGAGCAGGTGGTTTTCGTGTTTGACTCCCTAGTGACTAACAGAGCGGGGACAGCTCCCTGAGGTGGTTTTCATGCTTGACTCCCCAGTGACTAATGTCTGCACTTTCTAATGCCTGTGTTGTGCCTCTGGTTTCATGGGGGTAGGGAAAAGTAGAAGCTGTCATCATCATGTAATCTGATTTACACTGACACCTCTAATGCATAGTCTTTTTAAGAAGATACAGGTAGATAAGTAGATGAAGTATGTGAGAATACTAAATAGCACCTTTTCTCTTAAGCCATCTCACCGTGGTCACTCCTGTGGAGTGCAATAATCTCCTGTGCATCAATGAAGCTTTACTGGAGACAGTGTTGAAAAGGCCACGTCCATGTAGTTCATGTCTGGTGTTTTAGACGGACACAAGAACTGAGGAACAGGAATCACTTATTTAGGGATTGGGAAGCAGATTCCCGAGTTCTGACTAACCTAAGCCATCTGAAAATATGTTCATGATGCATCCATTAAAAATGTAGTGATAGCTGATTCA
This sequence comes from Cyanistes caeruleus, assembly GCF_971803275.1. Lineage (NCBI taxonomy): Eukaryota > Metazoa > Chordata > Aves > Passeriformes > Paridae > Cyanistes > Cyanistes caeruleus. The sequence continues at coordinate 30,048,856 of NC_141708.1, forward strand.
TAATTTATACATGAACTACTTAGTTTATTCATCACTTGCTGAAACCTTTCAGGCTTTTCAGAGCAACACAAATTATTTTAGAGAAATGGAAATAAAGAGCCTTGGTAATGGTGTGTCTCTAAACCAGTTCATCAGCTTACAAAGGGAAGACGAGAAGTGGTAGTTGCCATGACACTGATCTTACAAGAAATAAGGAAGGTGGTGTAGGAGTTCAGTGTTGGAAGTTTGGAGGGCTTTCATTACTCCTTCCTGTAGCCTAAGGACAAGAAAGAAATCCACAGCAGTAGGAACCATCTATCTTGAAGCAAGCTGTAGATTTTCCAGAAGAGGGGATACATAAAGTTGGCGGAACTTGAGCTTCTGAGAGCTTCCTTGAAGGGATATTCAACAGAATCCGTCATTTTAAAGTATTGGGTGATCCTCTGGGAAGAGAAGATTGAAGGACTTAAGCTGAAGATAATAGTGGAACTGAGGCAGATTTGAAAGTATGCTGGAGGGAAGCCATGAAGATAACATAGTTTCAAGTAGTTTTGGTATTCTTATCTGGCCAGACTTCCCTCCTGGGCTCTTTCACAGGGTGAGTCATCCTATTCTAGAACAGTATCTTAGAGGGGAAGGGATTTTTCTATTGAAGGTCCTTCTTCCCTCTGCAGACTACCAGGAGACCTCAGGTAAGCAGCTGTTTTAGGCTAGATGCAGAATTTCAGATATCTCAAGTTAAGTGGCATGAATCTTACCCCAGACTAACAGCAGAATGTGTTTTAAAAAATCAAGACTATGATCCCCAAAGGAAAAACATGACTGTTGAGAGAAAGAAACCATTCAGTGGAGCAAACCCAAAGTTCTGCAATGCTATAGAAGAAGAAAAGACCTTGTGGGAAAAGAGGAAAGGGGCAATTGAGTCATTCAGGTAGAGAGAATGAGTATCATATGGGAGGATGGCAGAGGACACTGATCTTTGAAAAGAAAAAGACAGCTTAAGTTTTGATTTTTAACTGTATTAGGAAAAGGAACAAGGAAGAGACCAATTGCTCTTTGGCAGACTACTTAGCAGCGGCGCTGTCAGGCTGGTGTTTTGAGACCCAAAAAGACTGAATACAGAATGAGAAGTGGGAAAACATTGTCCTTCACACTAGGACATTGTCAGACTCAGGAAAGAGGCAGGAGCTCAGATGATTGCTGTTAGAATTCTAGTCTTGAAAGAAGGAGGGTGAATGCATAAACCAATGATGAGGTAGCTCTTAAGTTGGTATTACAGGCAAGGCTGAAGGTTACTTGGCTAGTAAGAAACACTAATCAAGAGAGGCAGCTGTACAAGAGACTTCAGAGTACAGGATATTGCTCTTTAGGATTTTGGTTCCACTTTGAACAAAAAGCCTTGGAACCAAGAGCAGCAATAGGAATAAGTGAACAGCTCTTACACATGCATGGTAGTGGGTAGGATGGAAAAAGATCATCCCTGAGTACCAAGGGGGGAGGAGGGAAGTCAGGTTATGCTATTGCCTGTGTCTGTGCCCAGCCCCACAGCATTGCCTCTGAAGTTTCTCTGAGGGCACTGGGAGGAGAGGTAGGGTGTAAGAATAGGTTGAATTCACTTAGGGAAAAACTGGGAGTGTGCTGGGCTTTTTCTCATTTAGATGGTTCCTGCATTTCCCATCTTGGGGGATAACAAGGTGCCATAGAAAAATGCACCGTTTGGCTTTCCAGTTGAAAAGTCATTGTATAATTAGCAAATTGGGAAGGAAGGTAGGTATAAAAAAAATGCTTTGTAAGAACAGGAGGGCTGATAGTTCTATAGCAGCTTTTCAGATTTTATTCTCTAAAAATCTCTAAAAAGCTAACTGGGACAGTTAGTTTTGCTGCAGCAGCAGGGAAGCACTGGGTGGTGTGCTGTAGCAGATGAGAGAAAAAAGGGTGTTCATGACTTTGGTAACAACAGTGACACTTGTCTGGCTTTCTCATGGGCTATGGGTAAACTCTGAGACCTGTCTATATATTCAATGCTTTGTGTGTTCAGAACTTACTTGGTGTGCTAAGAAGACATTGTCCTTCAAAAAAGGAGGCTCTCAAGATTCTGGAAGAAGTCCAGATGATTAGAAAGCCAAACAAGACTAATAGAAATTGCAGAAGCAGTTTTCACTGCAGATTGTGGAAAGTCAAAGGCATCCCTTAGGGACTGCTTTGATACTTCCTGACCTTCTGAAATAAATAGTTTCATTGGTTTATTTGGATTTTTTTTTTTTCATAAGCAATCTTGTGAATATAGATAACTTTTCCTAAAATTAGCATTGGTGTTGAGCTAGTGTAGCCGCAAATATTTTCCTCTAAGCAGCAGAAAAAAGAAAACACCTTCCCTGAAACATCTGAGTGTTGGTTTAGACCATCAGCAAGAACAAGGCTGCCCATTTCAAGAGCTTATAGAATCAGTAGGGTTATTTCTTTAGACTTGTCTAGTTGATTATTTTTTGTTTGTTTTAAATAAGGCAGTCCAACAAAGACAGCAATGAAGTTACCTTTTTCGTAAAATTTTCTTTGTTCCCTTACAAAAATAGCAGTGCCAATGTGGTGTGTTCTGCATGTTCACACATGCAGGTGTGTGCTGTGATACTGGTGTGAGGCCTTCGTGGGTGTGTTGAGGGGTAGGACTGCTGGAGGTACAACACTGACTGTACTAATATGTAGTTGAAATAGTATTATTCTAAGAACAGAACTGCTGAGCAGAGGAATTATTTAATTAGAAAATGTGTCCTGAAAGGGATTATTCAGTGTTTGATGAAGGAGAATCAGAATGAATACTGTGATCTTAATGATACCACAGAAGCATGCCTAAAGGGTGTAAGACTTTGTTGAATAAGATACCAAGAAAGCCATTGAAACAAAAGTCAGCTATGAACTTAACTGATAGAGGATTGTTTCTGGATGTTATGTAAGAAAATTGAAACTGGTAGAGTTTGATTTTCAGTAAGTCTGAACAGGGTAAGCATTGGAAGCAATGGTCTTTGGCTGGAATTTACCTTCAGTGGTAACTTAAACATTTTCACTTTGTCTCCTAATCATAGAGTAAGATCATTAATGTTGTACCTTGCCATATCTCCCACAGTAATTTCTCTAACCAGTCTAATGTATTTGTTTTGAGACTGGTCATGCCTCTGCTCTGACATAGTCTGGAATGCAAGAATTATTTCAGAATAGCTGTTGTGGGCAGTAGTTGTTCTTGCCAGTGGCTTCACCTTAAGCTTGCAATTAATGAAATGATCTGTGCAGATAACATCTTGACAATGGCATTAAGAGCTGGCTTTTAGAGATTGTGCAATTTGTGCTTTAAAACAGCTTTCCTTAAAATCGGGATTTCAATTGTACATCAAAACAGTTTTGATTTGCTTGAAACAGAGTACAACAACAATTACAAATTGTTCTTCCACCCTCAGTTTTAGGTAATCCTGCTCTCTCTTTCCTGTTTTTTTTCATCTTCCTACTCCAGAGATTACTCCCCGCCATGCAGCTGTAAGGGTTTAAGCTTAACATGACTATCCCACAGAATGGCTCTGTGAAATAAAGCTTAAAATCTTCAGTCACCCCCGTAAATTCAGGGCTCAGATCTAGAACACAGCCCACTGAATGGGTGCGATAATTTTCTGAGGGAGGAGGTGTGAATGTCTTAAATGTGCTTTTAGTGGTGTGGTAATGTGAAACCATAACCTAATGAATAACAGCAGTCTTCAGGCAAAAACACCAGTTGGGTTATGGATAAGGTCACTGGTGTTAATACTTAATGAATTTACATATTAAATATTTTGACAAGTAAATCACTTTACTACTTACTGTGATAGGAATTTTCCTATCTTCAGGTAAAATAATGTGTTTGGTTTTCTATTTTTTTTGGCAGTTATGCTAAATGTAATTTTCTAAAGTGATTTGGTATGGGGTGCAGAATCTGCATGGAGCCTCATGCTTATCTCCACCTACAGAGCAGCTGCAGGTGTTAGTGTTGCTGTGCACAGTCCTGGTGCCAGTGCCATGTATCTGTGGGGAGGGCTTGATTGCAATGTGAGAACTCATTAGCCCTTCTTGTCAGGTGTTAAGGAGCTGGAGCTGTCCCACCCTCTGCATCTACTCAGTGTATCACATGCTTAGCTACTGAAAGTCACATAAATACTAAGCATACCCCAGGATCTCTGTGCTGGCAACTGTACCAGTAAACAAGAACTGCAGCTTGCTCTTCCTAAAGGAACGCTGAATAATCTAGTGGTAAAGGCAGAAGAATAAATGTCACCTAGTCAGCCTATGATTTATAACTTTATTTACCACATCTCAGCCTCCATAAAGAAGTTTTTGGGCTAGGCTGTAGTTAGGATGCAAAATGCCAAACTACTTAAGTCTAGTAGTTAATTCCTTGGCAAAGTCAGATTAAAATAAAAGTTTTGGCAGCAACTTTCTTACTTACAGTGAGTTCTTCACCCTGAACTTGTTTTTTCAGCTGAAGACCTCTGAGGTGCCTGCTGTACAGCAATAAATTTCCCCATGACTCCTCTGGTTTTGGGAAGAGCTTTCTGACACCGGCAGTACAGGCACCTCCTGCTCCTCTTGGATACCTCCCAGGTTGCATTCCCCCTTGTCTTTCCCTTTCACTTGTCTCACCTTGTTGCTGGCAGCTCAATACATTCTCTGCTCACCGGGTAGCAAGAACAATTCTCTCTTCCTGAAAGGTTTCATCTGACAGGAGCACACCCCCAGAGAAAGCAAGAAACCCACCTTTCTTCCTGCTGCCCAGTCACAGCCCTGTAAACATTTTTCATACAGTACACCTTAGTATTGGTAAACTATGAATAGATGAGATTACAGAAATATAAGAGATCTAGGGTGCACTACGCATCATCTACACCACTCAGAAAATGTAGTGTCAGGATCTGTTGCTTACCCTTATAAGTGTTATAAATGCAAAGGCAATTTCGGGTTATATAAAAGAGAAAATTTATTATCAAACAATAATAAATTCGAACAAAGAGAAAAAACCACAATAAAATAAGCAGCGCAGCGCTGGGTGGACAGGGTCTATACGCAAGGTATAGATGCTCCCAAATCCACGCCTGAGAGTCTTTTGGCCTGGGTTTTTATAGGCAGTTTGTGTCCTGAGGCCAAATTCCAAGCAGGCACCCTTTGCTAAGAGGTTCTTGATTGTTCGAAGAATAGATTTCCTGGCACTGGAGAATAGGGTCAATAGACGTTGGGCAGAGGCTCCTCATATGTAAAGAGGTCCAGGATGTCTTTTTGATATCATTTTGGTCCGGGCCATTAGGGTGGAGTGGTGGCACCCGTCCTGGAGCCGATGGCTATCTCGGCTGGCTCCTCTTCCTTTGTCTAGTTTCTCCATTTCTCCAGCACAGGTGGTCAGGGTGGAGGTGCTCAGGCTCCGCGATATCTCGTCCGGGCCCGTTCTTTTGTTTGTTCGATGGCCCGTGTCCTGCCCATTCTTTCGGGGCTGATGTGCCTGCTTGCGATTGTTATCTGGGTACTTGGCTGTAATCTGTTGCTTTGGAAGAGAAATCCTGCCTCGACTTGGAGGAGGATTTCTCATTCCATATTTTCATCATTTACAATTACATATACTTTATTTAAACCTTTTCTTTCGAATTTTTATTCATCCAATTCTTTATTACAGTCCCCCACCTAATAATTTGACTACATTAAAAATTCGTATTATTTTATTCAATCTTACAGAGGGATGAGTGTGAGATTAACCACATTCACTTTTCTCCCAGTCTGATATTTTGCTTTTAGGATTTAACTCGTCTTTATCTCTGGAGAAACAGAATACTTGGTCAAATTGTAAACATACCCGGTTAACTTCACTTTTTAACAACTCTAAAATTATTGGTTCATTATTGAAGGAAGCTTTTGTTTCATGTTTCAAATTTCTATCTTCTTAATACATTTTTCCACTTATAGTACACGTTTTCAAGTTCGCTTTATTGTAACATAGGATTGATTTTGAAATATGCTACAAAGGTGGATTGTCTTTTTCTTCTGATCTAGATGGTCTTATTACATTGACTATAAATTGAAATCGGAGGAATCCCTCCCACTTCTCTCTTGTACCTGAAGTGGGTAGTTTTGATCTTTTGTCTTTCAGGAGTTTGAAACTGCCCGTCTTTAAAACTTGCCTCTGAGCGGTAACATCAGACCTCCCCCTTTAATTTACAGATCTTATACTGAGTGCCGTTGGAAAAACACATCCCCTTTTGCAGTTCTGGAGGACAGTCAATCTTTCGTCCGGTTTCTGTGGCAGTCTGACACTGCTCACACTTCCCCAGGGGACTCTCCCCCGGAGGTACCTCGGGACTCATTCCCTCGGCCAAGCACACGGCTAGGTTCAGGATCATCAGGATTCTCCACCATTGCATCCCTCTGCTTTGCCCTTCGCCCGTATAGGAACATACGGCGGGGATTATCATCTTCTCGGCAGCAGGGACTGTCTTCAGGGGCCCTGGTAGTCCTTAAGGCGTACCTTCTTTTGAAAGTAGCTCACCGAGACGATTTAGTTGGGTCTGTCTTACACAGTACTTTAAACTTTAATTGTTTTTCGGCACTTGATTTCTAAAGCCTTGGCTTTGGAATCTAACTGGCCTCTTAACCCCTTTTGGAACAATAGGAACCACTCAGGAGAGTTTAGTTCCAAGGACCCCGCCCGGGTGGCAAGTGTTAAGAAACGGCTAGTCTCCTCCTGTTCTTTCTCTAGACACTTTGTGCACAATCCTTTAGGTTTGTACCCTCTTAAACAGTGGGCTACCCAAATCTGTTTACAATAAGCACACTCGAAGTGGATAAATGGAAAACAATTACAATCAGGATTAATACAACTTATCTGGTCGTCACTTGTCATTTGTGATGACGCCGGAGTTTGATTTTCAGTTCTCTCGGAGGTGTGGTGACTTTCCACTCGGAGGAGTTGTAATCCGTTACTTTTTTTTTTTTTACTCGAGGTGAGTGTGTCCAGCTCCTTTCTGCAGTCCGGACAGCTGTGTCTGTGGTCAGGAGGATGAGAAACGGTTCTTCCCAGTGAGGGTTGAGGGGGAGCTCTTTCTAAGCTTTGATCAGGACTTTATCCCCAGGCTGCATTTGGTGTATGGCAAATCCCAGTGTTGTGCTTTGGGGAATCAGTCCTCTTTTCTGCAGATTGGTTAACAAAACTGCTCGTTTTGCCTCTTTATCCGCTAAATTGTTTCCCCTTGTATGGAATTGTCGTCCGGTCTGGTGTCCTTTTACATGAACCACAGATATCTCCAGTGGCTCCCTGACCGCTTCTAAAATTTGTCTAATTATTTCCTCATGTACCAATCCTTTTCCTTTAGTGTTGATCAGACCCCTTTCTTCCCAAATTTTCCCGAAGGTATGCACTATCCCAAATGCATATCTTGAATCGGTATAGATGGTTCCCCTTTTTCCCTTCAAGCCTTTGAGGGCTTTTAGGAGAGCAAAAAGTTCACAAGCCTGTGCTGACCAATTTGCTTTTAGGGGACCCGATTCTACAGTCTGTCCTGTTATACCATTTATGATGGCATAACCCGATTTACGTTTTCCCTCCATCATTCTCGAGGAACCATCGATAAACCATTTTTCTCCTCCTTCCAATTCCTGATCCTCCAGATCGGGTCTTACTTTAGTTTGTAATTCCACTGCTTCAATACAATTATGTAGTAGCTTTCCCGTTGGTTCCCCGTACAAAAATTGCGCAGGGTTTTGTGCAGAGGTTGTCCTTAATTCCAATCCTGGCGAACTGATTAACATGGCTTCATATTTCAGAAGCCTTGAATCGGTCAACCATTTCTCTGCTTCTTGTTGTAAGATATTTCTTACATCATGTGGAGTATAAACTATCAGGGGAGCTCCAAACGTTACTTTTTTGGCTTCCCCAACCAACAGTGCTACTGCCACAATTGCTTGCAGACACGTAGGCCAGCCCCGACTGACTGGATCTAGGATTTTGGACAAAAACCCTATAGGTTTCTTCTTTTCTGCCCATTCCTGGGTTAAAACTCCCTGTGCTGTTTGTCCACTTATGTCGACAAACAGTTGAAACTCTTTTCTGATGTCTGGTAATGTTAGAACTGGAGCAGTGACAAGGGCATTCTTTAGTTCTTGAAATTTAATTTCGTCTTGCCCTGTCCATTTTAATCGATCTGTATTTAGCCTTTCATACAGAAATTTCACCTTTTCACTGTATCCCTCAATCCACTGTCTGCAATATCCCATGAGCCCTAAAAATTGCCTAATTTGTCTCTTGGTTTGTGGGGCAGGAAGTTCAAGAATTCCCACCACCCTCTCGGGATCTAATTTCTTTTTCCCTTGTGATATCCAATGTCCAAGATATTTTACTTCGGGCTCGGTGAATTGCAACTTGGATTTAGACACTTTCAACCCCTTTTGTCCCAGAAAATTCAGCAGGGAAATGGTACATTTCTTCACCTGCTCTTCCGTGATCCCGGCGATTAGCAAATCGTCTACATATTGTAATAGTTTTGTCCCTTCCTCTGGAGTGAATTGAGTGAGTAGCTGCTCTAAGGCTTGTCCGAACAAGTTCGGAGATTCAACGAATCCTTGTGGAAGGACCGTCCACCGCAATTGCTGATTTCGATTGGTATCTGGGTCCTCCCACTGGAAAGCGAAAAAATCCCTACTCCCTTCATCTAGAGGACATGTCCAGAAAGCATCTTTTAAATCAATTACACTATACCATACATCCTCTGGTGAGAGTCTGTTTAGTAAAGTGTAAGGATTTGCTACTACCGGAAACCTGGTTCGGGTTCTAGCATTTACAGCTCTCAAGTCCTGAACCAATCGGAAGTTCCCATCGGCTTTCTTTACTGCCAGGATGGGGGTGTTATGTGGGGACATGCAGGGCTCGAGCGTGCCTCCTTTAAGCAGCTCGTCAATTATTAATTTCAAACCCTTCCTCCCTTCGGCTGGGATGGGGTATTGTCGGATCCTTATCGGATTCTCTGGATTTTCAATTTCAATTTTGATGGGAGCAATATCTAATTTTCCCACTTCCCCCTTTGAGTGCCATACTCGGGGGTCAATTTCCTTTTCATCTTTTGAAGTTAAATGCAACACCTTCACTACTAATTCTGAATTTTTCACAATGATATTTATTCCTAAAGCTATGATCATATCTCTTCCCAATAGATTGTAGTCGGCTTCTTCTACAAGCAACAAATTTCCTAAACATATCTTATTTTCTGACTCGATTTCCACCTCCTTGATTACCGAGACTTTGAATGGATCTCCTTTTGCGCCAATTACAATTACTTTTTCTTTACTCGTTTCACACCCTATAGGCAACTTCTGCAGGGTGCTTCTCTCAGCCCCGGTATCAACCAGGAAACTCATTTCCTGGCGGTGGGGACCTACCTTCAATTTTATCAAGGGCTCCTTTGCTGTTACTGTCCCCATTTGGAAGAGCCCAAGACTTCCCTAATCTTCTTTAAATATTTGTTCATCTTTTATTCGTTTCCTGCAATCCTTTTTTATGTGTCCTACTTTCTTACAGTAGAAGCACTCAGGAAGATCCTTTCGAGGAGGAGTTTCCTCCTTTTGGGATCCTTTTTGTTTTTTAGGTATCGGTTTACCCTGTTTCTGTTCGTGTTTTTGAACTTCTTTTACTGCAGCCACTAATATTTTGGCTTGAAGTTTCTGTTTTTCGTCTTCTCTCCTCATATAAACCTTCTGAGCTTCCCTTAGAAGCTCTTGGAGACTCTTCTCCTGCCATCCATCAATTTTCTCAAGTTTCTTCCTAATGTCCTCCCATGATTTAGCCACAAACTGCGTTTTCAGCAGGACCTCCCCCACCGGAGAACTGGGATCAGTCCCGGAGTAAATCTGCAGACTTCTCCGCAGCCTTTCTACCCATTCGGTAGGGGATTCCTCTTTTCCCTGACATTCCCCAAATACTTTACTAATGTTTTGACCTCGGGGAACTGCCTCTCTTATTCTCTGAACAATCATGTTTCTTAAATTCACCATGCTCTGCCTGCCCTCCTCCCTGGGCATTCCAGCTCGGGCTTACGCTAGGCCATTTCTGGTCACCTGGTGTCCCCTGTGGACTGCGTCGGTCCCAGTCTCTGATACCGGCTTGTTTAATCATTTCTCTTTCCTCTTGATTAAACAGGCGATCTCAGGATGGCCATAAGATCATCGTATGTGTAAATACTACTTCTTAAAAAGTTATCCAGCTTTTCAGCCACACCAAAGGATCGTCTAACAATCGCCCCACCTCCTTTTTAAACGCTCGCACATCCCCGGAGTTAAGGGGAACATTCACAAATCCAATCACTGCCGGGGCTGTCGGTACTTCCCTGAGAGGGAACAACCGGTGCTCATTCTCACTACTCTCTCCCCCCCCTCCTTGCCCATCATTTTTGCTTTCAAACGAGTTCTACTTGCAGGAGGGGAACTGAGGTTTGTGGGGGTTTTCTCTTTTGTTGATTGTGGGAACTCCCCTGCCACCCGGTTACCGGTAGGGACCCCTTCAGTTAAGTGTGAGGGTCCCGGCTGTGGCGGCCGGACCGGCAAGGACGGATAGAGCTGTCCCCAGCCTTGTGCCGGAGAAACCTCTGAAGAAACTCTTGGGGTTATGGTGTTTGCAGGCGGGGAAAGGGGAAGGGCTGCTGGCATCGCTGCCAGCACCGAGTCTCCCGCTTGAGACACATGCATCCCAGTGGGTTGGTCTCGGGGGCCCGAAGGTGCTGAAGGCACCACTTGATCTGGGGACGACGGCCCAGCCAGTCCATGGTACGGGGGAGGTAAGTGGTCAAGGGGTTCTCAAGATTCAGTTTTCGACTCACGTTTTTCTTTTTGTTTCATTGGGAACAGCTCTACCCTGGCGTTTAACCAGAGCTTAGCATATTCCCTCTCCTCGGGGTCCGAGGGGTCCTTGTTCTCCACATAGGAGAACAACTTATTACAGGTCTATTTTTTCAGATGTGCCTAACACTGGCTAAGTAAGGTGACTTCTCAACTCCTGTCTTCCCCAAACTTCTATACAATAATGTATTAATTTTTCTTTCGATTTCCCTTCCTCAGGGGACAATCTTCCCAGTGTTTTAACATTTACTTCAAGGGACTTTCCAGCGGGATGTCTGGTGATCTCTCCTCCGGATTGGAGGGATTTTTCCCTGTGCTCTTTCTTTGTAGCTTACTTTTTCTCTGCTCTATACTTCGCAAATATACTCGTTACACGTCCACCTTTCAAATGTGCCCACCACAGGCTAAGTGAGGTGGTTTCTCAGTTCTTGCCCTCCCCAGACCTCGGCACAATACCAGATCATTTTTGCCTTAGATTTCTTTTTTTTTTCTCAGGGCAATTTTCCCAATATTTTAACATCCATCCCAAGGGACTTTCCGGTGGGATGTCTAGTGATCCCTTCTCTCTCTCAGAGGGACCCTTTTCATTACCCTTTTTCTGCATCTTACTTTTTCTTTGTCCCATATTGAAAAATATCTTACCTTTCTTGCGTTGTGTTCGTTCCGCCTTTACTAGATGAATCAAAGTCTTTGCCAATACTCACCTCGCAGTTAGCTGTACTGGAGTCTCTTGTATTCAGCACTTCGATTCTCTCTTGGACCTTTGCCTAGGCCCATTGACTGAAAGGGTTTACTAATTCCCGAGCTCGACAGGACGTCCTCTTCCCCTTTCAGCCTCCTGTGATCGGTCCCCCAGGACCTCCTTCGTCCCAGGTTTTTACAATCGTGTAAAGAGAGAACTTTCTCACACCGAATCGCTTCCTTCTTGGCCGGCCAATTCCCTCGCGGGAGGATGGAACCGCGACCTTGAAGTCCGCACTCGCTCCGTGATCAGATCACGTCTCACACAATCGCTCGATCACCCGCTCAACCTCACAGTACTTACAGCTATTTTCCTGCGAGGGTGTCTTCGTGCACAGATGACTTTTTATGAGCTACCAAGCCGCGGTTTTCTCGAAGTCTCCTTGCCTTCCCGAGCTCTCTGGATCCTTTCTCCCTTTTTATTGTGGTTTTTCCTTAGCCTAAATTTGGTTCGGATATAGGAATGTGCTGCGGAGGTTCTCGGCTCACCAGGCCGCTAAAATCAGCGGGGGTACCCGTCCTGGGTAGCGAGATTCTCCTGCAATTTCTCCTATCCGAGTCACGGCACCAATCTGTTATAAATGCAAAGGCAATTTCGGGTTATATAAAAGAGAAAATTTATTATCAAACAATAATAAATTCGAACAAAGAGAAAAAACCACAATAAAATAAGCAGCGCAGCGCTGGGTGGACAGGGTCTATACGCAAGGTATAGATGCTCCCAAATCCACGCCTGAGAGTCTTTTGGCCTGGGTTTTTATAGGCAGTTTGTGTCCTGAGGCCAAATTCCAAGCAGGCACCCTTTGCTAAGAGGTTCTTGATTGTTCGAAGAATAGATTTCCTGGCACTGGAGAATAGGGTCAATAGACGTTGGGCAGAGGCTCCTCATATGTAAAGAGGTCCAGGATGTCTTTTTGATATCATTTTGGTCCGGGCCATTAGGGTGGAGTGGTGGCACCCGTCCTGGAGCCGATGGCTATCTCGGCTGGCTCCTCTTCCTTTGTCTAGTTTCTCCATTTCTCCAGCACAGGTGGTCAGGGTGGAGGTGCTCAGGCTCCGCGATATCTCGTCCGGGCCCGTTCTTTTGTTTGTTCGATGGCCCGTGTCCTGCCCATTCTTTCGGGGCTGATGTGCCTGCTTGCGATTGTTATCTGGGTACTTGGCTGTAATCTGTTGCTTTGGAAGAGAAATCCTGCCTCGACTTGGAGGAGGATTTCTCATTCCATATTTTCATCATTTACAATTACATATACTTTATTTAAACCTTTTCTTTCGAATTTTTATTCATCCAATTCTTTATTACATAAGCAAATGCCAGGGTGCAGAGGTGGGTGAAAGGGGGCAGGAGTCTGCTGGGGAGAATAGCAGAGCAGTAAAGAAATGATGATGAGAGCAGAGGAGTTCTCAGGGGGAGTTAATAACTCCACATAACTGTTTCTCAATATAACAGAAGTGCTCCAGATGTAGAATAGTCAGTGCAGGGTAGCAGAGACCTCTTATTAGAAAGGGCAGCGCTTCAGGTCTGAGACAGGCTTTAATAAAATGATTCCTGTTTCAGGTGAATGCTGCTGACAAGGCTGTGCTGTCAAGACACAGAGCCCAGTGGGCCCATTGTCGTTCCGATTGGGAACAGCTAGAAAGAACGACACTGGACTCTCAAGGGAGTCACAACACGAGAATTCCTTAGTTTATTGCTTCATCCCTGTCTTATAGACCGATACGTGGAAAGTACAGAAAAGAAACTTATTGGTTAGCAAAGTGCTACATCACCATCATTGGTCAGGGGCACTCTGCCCCCCTGACTCTCTCCTGCAAGGAGAAACGAGAGGCTGCAAAACAACACCTGCAAGGCTGTTTAGTGTCCCTGAGAATTGTTTTAATTCCTTCTCATATTTTTCCCAGGATACTTTCTCAGGCAGCCTGAGGAGCCATGCGGCCTGCAATTTGTACAGGCACTGTGGTTCAGATTTAGCATCCATAATTCACCCTTTTCTGTTAGAAAAAATAAAAAAGGCAGTGTTTGTTATATTCTACTGGGCCCTTATAGGATAGAGAACAAACACAGCTCAAGAGGTTTCTTTACTAGAACTTTGAATGGATGCTGATCTAGAATTCATCTAGAATTTTGGCTTATGTTTTGGTATGTAAGAATTGTTCTCCTTGCAAGGACTTGATGGCTGAGTCTAATATTTCTAATTCAGTGTATTAATACACACACTATACAAAACACTATATACAACATTGTTAGTCTATTCGAATTGACAGTCTAACATGTCAATAGAGTAGTTTGAAAGAACATTAAAGTGATAAAAACAATGCACAATGCAATTTATATGCAATTTATGCTGCTTTGATCCCCTCTTCTTATCCCGCTTTTTTTTTTTTTTTTTTTTTTTTTCAAGTATAATTGAGGGATTTTTGAGGGATTTATAAAGTTTACATGGTTGTTGTTGTGTAGACTCGTCTTAGGATGATTTTTGGTTATTAGAACAGTAGTTCATGAATTTCAGGAGGTTCAGGGAACTCGAAGTTACTATCTCCTCGCGGCTGGTTGTCAGTTTTGTAAACACAAGACTTAAAAGGTACAAACTGAGTGAGTAAGTTTGGGTCCCGCAGGGGTTGCAGGACTTTGGCGCGGCTCAGGCCGCTGGAGTTGACGAACTTGTTGAGGCATCTCCTTGGGTCGGTGCAGAAGGTCTCGGCGGAGTGGCTTGCTGCTGTCTTTCTTTCTCCCCGCCACCTTTATGGGTGCGGGGGGGTCGTTGCTAGAGTTCAGATCGGGAGCGCCGCACGGCAAGCGCTCTCTCTCCTTCTTGCACCTCTCCGCTGGAGCGCGGGGGGAGCGCAAGGGCGAGCCGTCTCGCGCACGCGCGGGGCGAGCGAGGCCGCCAGCCTCTCCTCCCGCGCTTTCTCGCCGGTGCTTTGGACGCGCGGGGGGGGGCGATGCTTGCCACGGGCTTGGCCCCAGCTTCTGATCTGGGTTTGGGCTCGGCTTTTTCGGGGTTCTCGCGGCTGGTGGCGGCGGGTAGGCGCAGGAGGAGCGAGGTTGCTGTTTCTCCTCCCCCCGCCGCTTTTCTGCCGGGGGGAGCCGCGTGCCCCGCCGCATTGGTACACGGGGGGTCTGTCCGCCAGGGGCTTGCGGCGGCGGCTCGCGCGCCGGGCGCGGGGGGGGCTGAAGAGAGGCCCCTCTGCTGGCAGAGCCCGCGCACCGAGCTCCGCGGATGGCGGCCGCTCAAACCTCTCTGGAGAGGGAGATCTCTGAGCCGCAGATTGCTCCCGCTCACTGCCAAAGTCTTCCGAGGGTCCGGGCAGAGTTAAAAGAGCACTATGCAGCTCATCCACGGTTTCATCTCCCGGTCCCTTATCTTGTACAACGGAGGAACTTTCGGCATCAAAGTTTCTCATCCGGTTTCACTGTCCTCAGACTGGCTCCGTTTCAGCGCTTTAAAAAGCACTCCCCAGGTGGCTGCCAGGCTACACACGCTGATATCTCCGTTAATGAATTCCGACTATAAATGGTTCTCTATCGACAGCCAAAGTTCGAGATCAAAGGCATTGTCCATAGTTATATCAAAACCTTGCTCTTTCACCCACTGAAATAAAGCACGCATGGCATCTTCAGAAACACTGAGTCCCATGCGGGGCAGGGCATCCTGCCATGCAAGGTAGGCAAGCTGTTCATCAGCTGAAGTACAGTTCCCCATTATGAGGACTTTATCTTGGCGGCTCCGCGAATGCAATTATGCACACGCTATCGGCTCAGACCCGGGAATTTTGAGCTCTGCTTCGCCAAGACAGCCGTTCCAAGCCCGCTCACTGGCAGGGCTCCACTATCCCGTTGGTTTCCAGAACCAGCTTCCTCTAGGAAAGCCCGGGAGAATTCCACTTACCCCTCTAGGGGGAAGGGCTGGCTTTTTCCCGCTCACTGCTTACCCTCAGGGGATTAGCAGAAGTCACGTCGGTTGCTTTCTGACCTCGGGGGTCGGCTGCACTTCACGTCGGGTTACCGAACCTCAGGGGTCGGTTCAACATCACGTCGGGGTCACCAGATGTCGTTCCGATTGGGAACGGCTAGGAAGAACGACACTGGACTCTCAAGGGAGTCACAACACGAGAATTCCTTAGTTTATTGCTTCAGCCCTGTCTTATAGACAGATACGTGGAAAGTACAGAAAAGAAACTCTTATTGGTTAGCAAAGTGCTACATCACCATCATTGGTCAGGGGCACTCTGCCCCCCTGACTCTCTCCTGCAAGGAGAAACGAGAGGCTGCAAAACAACACCTGCAAGGCTGTTTAGTGTCCCTGAGAATTGTTTTAATTCCTTCTCATATTTTTCCCAGGATACTTTCTCAGGCAGCCTGAGGAGCCATGCGGCCTGCAATTTGTACAGGCACTGTGGTTCAGATTTAGCATCCATAGGCCCATGCTGCTATGCTCTGGTTTATGCCTCTACCAAGTAGGCCGCACAGTATTCACAGCTTCAGCTTCCCTGACTTCGTGAAGAGCAATGTCAGGCCTCTGTGGACATCCTCTTTCCACAAGCATAAGAATAGAGAGTGAAAGACAGAAATCCTGTCACATAATCCTCAAAAACTTGGCAGAGGTCTGGAGAAATAAATTTAAAGTAAACTAAAGAACATAAGCAAAAAATCTTCACAGCTATCCAGAAATAAAATTGAAGGGAGAGGGTCATCAGTATGGCTAAGAAAAAGTCTGTGAAAACTACAAGAGACAAGAAAGGCAGATAGACAGATAAACAACAGCTGCAGGAAACTACATGAGTTTGTTTAATCATCTACCTATTGTTCACAGTGGAAGGAGGGTAAAAATTTTTCTGGGAACTCCCTTCAGGTAACCAAGGCATAGCTGTGGCATGAAATGAGCTCTCTGAGGAAGAAGTGATGGAGCAAGTAGAGAGACCTATTAGTCATCACTCCTCAGGGCTTGATCTTGTTCTTCTGAGAAATGAGAATGAAGTGGAAACAAAGAAAGTAGCTGAGCTAACAGAAGTGCTGATTATCAGTGCAAGGTGTGTGACAGAGCCCTAATGCGTGTTTGTGTTCTGACTCCTGTCATTCCAAAGGAAATTTACACAGTGTATTTCAGCCCAAAGGAAAATTTTTAGATTAAATTTGTTAAAGGCAGGTTCATAGGCTGTACAGAGGCAGCTAAACAGAGAGAAGTTATGGGTATGCTACTACTGCTCCTAATAATGTTCCTACAAATAATGGCATGTAGGATGCCAAGTTATTTTTAGTCTAGAAAGCAAGGATAATACTAGGGAATTTGTTGACATTGAGTCTCTTCTTCTCCTGATGCTTCTCCCTGGCCTCCTTATGGCATATTGAGATATTTGTAGGAAAGGAAAATCTGTTGGTGATATTTGTGCCATAGAACAGGCAATTAATTCATTCTTACTAATTACCTTTGCTGAGACAATTTCAAATGTTAGCATTCTTGAAACTATCATCCTTTTAAAAAAATGCCAGTTACTCATGTTTGTGGCCTCCTGCTGCAGCAAAACTCAGCCACTGACTGTGTCCCTGGGAGGGACATCCTCATGGTGTCCCAGGCTGGCAGCTCCCCACTCTCTCACCTCCCCAGTGGAGGGTCAGCAGCCAGCCAGGCTATGCACAGCTCTTCCTTACCCAAAAGGAGAAGGATTTGGAGCCAACCTGCTGAGTTGCTGTGCTTTTGAGATCCCTGCCCTGTTAAAAAGGACCCTGAAGAAGCGGCAAAGGCTTCAGATTGCTCCTATTTTAACTCAAAACCATCAGGAAATCAAAGAAGTTAAAGTGTGGTTACAATAAAGCCCTAAAATTGACCTTAATGAGTTTAGATGGACTTCTCCCTAAGCATTCCTCAGTGGCTCTTTAATATAAGGTTGTTCTGGGCAAGATAATAATCACTAAAACTGTTCAGATCCTTGAAATTAAATGGATTAGCTGATCTTAACAAACAATTTACCTCTGTTTCTTAAGCCATATTTTATGGGCAAGTTAATATAAACTAATATTCATCGGTGCTCTTCGTCCAAACAATATGTGCTTTTACCTCATTCCTACCATTAGATCAACCATGTAAACAGAACTCGGCTGTAGTATAGAGCAGGCAAGCAACAGCCTGAATCCTAGGTGAATGTCCATGGCTGAACACTTGTGCCTGACTCATAGCACAAATCAGCTCACTGTTGAAACAGCTATAAAACCAATTAACTACAACTATGCTGAGTTAAAACAGCAAAATGCAGAGGAACTTTGGATTTGTTATAAACAAGCTAAGATTTGAAAGGTTATTTCTGCCACAAACTGTTTCATAATTTCTACTTAAAATGCTTTTTCCTCAGGTGATTTCTACTGAGCAATCTTGCCCTTTCTTGTTTGGCAAGCACTGGTTCCCTCAACTCCCACCCATTTTGTACAAAGCAAAATTTAACATCTCTTTATGGGCAGAGCAAAAAAATATTTATCCAGGCATTTATTAACCAGGGAAGTCTTACATGCTCAGATTTGTCTTCTTTTGTAATACACGCTTCAATCTATAACCAAACTTCCACCCAAGTAGTCCTCTGATAGTGGAGGTGCAAATGGTGTCCTGATTACTGACAAGCAGATACAGCTGTCTCCATATACATTGAGAAGTGATGCTTAATGATATTTCTACCCTGTGGACCACTGAAGACTATTTTTCCAAGATACCAAGTAATGTGAGAAAACCCCACCTTAAACCCACTGTCCATAGACTTAAATTCAGCATTCAGGTTTCCAGATCTTGATATTGTCCACAAAATGTTGAAATCTTCTGATGAATTTGAAGAATGGTGAAGGAGAGTAATTAGCCACCACAGGCTATCACCGTGACAAACTGAAGAAGCATGAGTAATTTTTGACAATGGTGAGACCAGGAACCTGCTGTTATCTAAATGTGGCCTCTTTGCAATGTTTCCATCTTGCAGAGAAGTTGTTACTTTCAACCACTTCCTGGAAGAAGCAGCAGAAAAAGAAGTGCGGGGGAAAGCCAGGCTCCAGCACTTCATTGAAAATTTGTTGCAGCGTGTGGATCTGGCAGAAAGGCAGCTAGAATATTACCAAAACCAGCAGATGGTGTGCAACCACACCAATGTCAGCGAGAATGTGGTAAGCCAGCCAAGTCCTACCCTTTACTGTCACCCTCCCCCTGCAGCCAAAGTACTGGCGTTTGAATACAGGTGGGCTCAGTGGCTCATGCTGATCGCTACTGCCAGCTGATGTGCATTTGTGAAATGTTTCTTTAGGTGTGTTTTGTTTGTGTTTTAAACTTCCACTTTACACGAGGGAAAGGAGCAGATAGCATAGGAGCAGCAGTAGCCAAAGGTGGTTAAGGGAGAATGGAGAGTAATGAAATATTTGATACTTAAATTTTTTCCAGCTTTGCCTATTGCTGCTGTTTCCTTTGCTGTGAACACTTTTTTTAATGTGACTTGGCAGTCTTTTTGGGTTGCCTAAAATTTCCTATCTTCAGGAAAGGCATAGATCCCTATAGGTGATATATCAGCTTCCTGGCAAATCATCTTGCTTTTAGTAGTTACCTATCATGGGACTCTTAGAAATAGTGAATGGATTCCCACAGGCCTGTACCCCATGGATTAGAAATCCAAGAATGTTACTTTTTAAAATACATTATTTCTTTAAAAGCCCTCATTTTAAATACCTAAACCCAGTATTTTCCTACAATGCTTTACATTTATATGACAAGTTTTAGGCACAAGACTTCCACGGAACATTTCAATTTAATTGAATACCCTATGCTGCCTGTACTAAGTAGTTGCTTACCGTGGGATGTGAGAAGAAGGCATTTGATCATGCACAGCACTGAACAGATATGCAGTGGTGGAAAGGAAAGGTTCCCAGAGCTACTTGGAAGACAACAAGTTTTAGGTAAGACCTGAATAAATGTAGATGAGCTGAAACCCAGTGCAGGCATCTCAAACTGTATCTGTGAGAAGATTATGGGGCACCAGTCAGATGGGCCTCGATATTAAATCATCTCCCTTTCTCTGGATGTATTTATCATGATGCCAGGCTCAGTAGTTTCCCTTGGGGAGGGCTGTAATTTTTAAGGCACCTGCCCTGCTTTCTGAGTAACTTCAGCATTCCTCTAAGGTCATCCATCCAAATATTGACCATCCTGACCTTCAGGAGGTACAGGAAAGTATACCATGAGATGGCTCCAGACTCCAACTAAGAAAGATGACAAGCAAAGTCAGGCTAGGTAAAAAAAAACATCTGCAAAGTGTGGACAGTACCAGGGACAGAAAGAACATTTACAAGAACATAATAATTTTCAGATGCCAGATTTGACTTGCTTGTCTCAGTGACTTCGTTACATGATATTCAAAGGCTCAGTGTAGAAGCTCTGATGAAAGCTCAATATAAAGAATTTTTAGTATTAAAATCGATTTAAACTTAGCTGGCATTAAACACCTCCTTTTCTGACACCCACCAAAAGAGGGACTAGACAGTGTTTCCACACTTTGAACCAAAATGCTGTAAAAAATGAAGCCATGCAAATTTGGGCTGGCATTGAAGCTATGCTGACTCTAGTTGGTCTCAGGATTTGCAGGAGTGGGAGAGAAATGCTAGTGTCCTCGCCCTCCACCCTTCAGTGCAAATCTGGCAGAGCCAAGGGTTTGTAGCTGGACTTTCCTGGCCACTTGTGTAAAGGAAATGTATCACTGAAAAATTAAAGGATTTGAGAAAAAGTTAATTTCATATAGTTTATTCAGCCACTGCCCTTTATTAATTATCTTGAACACAGTAATTACTTTTCATGGTATCCATACTGTTTAATCTCATGTGAAAAATCTTTGTTCAGCCCACACTTCTTTAGCAATTTACTTTGATTATAGTTTCAATAAAAATAATGGGAAAAATCCAACCACTAACAATTCACACATTATTATTTTTAAAAACACATTCATAAGATGGAAGAGTAATAATCTGTAAAAGAGGCAGCTTTTTTTGTTTCTTTGAATGTTCTAGTTTTAACAGCATGTGAGAATGGAAATACAGTTTTAAAGATTGTGTATATTAAATAATTGATTGTTAATTAATTGTATATTAATTACTTGAAAATGTAATAGTAATAACCTGGTTTTGTTTTCTTTTCAGTTTACAGACATTTCATTAAATAAGAAACCCAGATGCCTGTATGTATATCTCCCTTTTTTTTTTACTTAAATACACTAAGTTGACATGCTTGCATTTCTGTTTTTACATTTTACCTTATAGGTTGGGACCTGCATGCGGTCTATATTTATGTCACGTAATTGAGGAAAAACAGATTTCTGTTAAAACTAAACTAAAATCAGATATTCTCTGAAGAAAATAAAGGATGCTGATTTTCTGTTAAACAAATTACTCCTTCCTGCTGACTATAATAGCCGATTGTGAAGCTACAGAAGCTCAATCTCTTTGGCAAACACAGTTCAATTTTCAGTTGAAAATGTCTTTTAACATTCTATAGGTAGGAGAGAGACAGTTGTTATTTCCTAACTGACAGTAACAATCATGAAAGGAAACAAGTGCCTTGACAAAGCATAGGCACTAAAAATCTCAGCTTACTCAAGCAGCTGTCCTGGGAGCAGCAGAACTAATTGGGGCTGGTCTCCCATGTCTTTGTGACTTGGTCATGAGTCCCAGCAGGTGGTTTGGAGCATCATGTGCTGCTTGGCCAAGTTGACAGACAGTGCACCCTTCTTCAGGGCAGCCTTTCCTTGTGGGGACACCAGTTTAGGACTTTTTCCCATTACATCACCACAAATCACTCTCCATAACACAACAGATTAGGAATATTGGTGAGTAGAAGTTCAGACTCTTGCAGTCACATACGTTGTGGAGCTGCTGCTTTCAGTGAAAAAGCCTTTCCAACATCTGGAGCTGGCAGCTTTGCATTTTACATGCAGTGACTTGCGTCTTCCTCCATCTTGATTACTTTCTTACTTTGACTGTGAAATGGGGACAAACATCCATCCTTCTCTACCATAAAGTCGTTGAATTTAAATACGGTTTAGCCCTTTTAGGTAGACCTTCAGATCATATTGACCTTGACCTGGTTTTAATAGCTTCATTCAGTGCAGCAGAGGACCGCCTAATATCACCTGCAATAATGCCTATGTATGCTTTGGGAATAAATGATGTAGCTTCTTCACCATAACAACATTTGAGAAAAACAGAATACTGCATCTTTAAACAGCAACTAAGTAATGGACTGTAAAAAACAGTACCCAAGAACTGATGGTAAACTGAAGTGGCCAACACTTGTGCATATACATAGGTCATTCCTAACCCCCAGCAAGTGATCAGAGCCCAGGCCTGCACCAGGCCAGGATGACACAGTGCTTGCAAGCTCCAGCTTGGACCTGCACAGCATTTCATCCCCCTAAACCTCCCCCCACTGAAATCTTTTTAGCAAAACTGCTAACCAGGTAATGCTGTTACATAGGTAAGACTTAGTTCCTACAATGTGAGATGGTACCCACTGCCTCCTACCAATAAATACAGACTTCCATGACATCCTTCTCATCTTCCTAAAGAGCAGGAGAGGCTTTACACTGTACACACGTGAGTAACCACAGCTTTTTCCAAAACTGACCTTGTCAAGGGTGCAATATGATTTAACTCCCAGAAGAAGTAATACTATAGATACATGCTTTTCAGAAATAACAGGCTATGGAAAATAGCCCTATGGGATCCCTTAAGAGGTTGACTTGTACATCAGCACACCTGCTCTTCTCTTCAGTCACAGGAGCTGGGTAGACATGAGCTGGTGCTTTATGTTCATATTTCTGCTGTTACACTACATGTATCTACTGTAAAACATTTCAAGATTGAAAGGACGTTAATGTTAAAAATTAAATGTTAGAAAGGATGATAATGATCTTAGCTAAACTGTGGAACCTGTTTAGATGTAATATTTCAGAGCAGAGTGCATGGTTCAACCTTTGCAGCACTGAGCACTTTGCTGTCACTCCACCTAAGCTCACCAATTCCTGCAAATCTTGCTGGGCTTGAACCATCACAGAGAGAAAAAGAATTCAGCTCACTTTGGCCTTTAAGCTTTCATGGCCTTCTTCCCACCAGTTTTTGTGTTCCCCTTTCTTCTTCTCCCAGTTTAAATCAAAGCCTAAAAGGGAAGCTAGAGTTTCCCTGGATGGGTGGTCAGAACAAAGGCAGAGCATGGAGTTTCCTGAGCTATTGGCCATTTGAAGCAGCATCTCCCAGGGTGCTGTCCAGGGCAGCACTACAGAGATTCCACAAAGTCTCTACAGTTCCTCAATCTACTTTCTACTCTTACTGGTGCTATGTGGTCTTCCGAAGACCAAGGGGTATTCATTCTTT
This sequence comes from Cyanistes caeruleus, assembly GCF_971803275.1. Classification (NCBI taxonomy): domain Eukaryota; kingdom Metazoa; phylum Chordata; class Aves; order Passeriformes; family Paridae; genus Cyanistes; species Cyanistes caeruleus. Next base: position 30,071,837 of record NC_141708.1, read on the forward strand.
GCAGAACTTTGATGTGAACATGTGCATCTTTAAAATCCCTGCAGACCGTGAAGTCTAGACCTCAGTAAGGTCTCAGCACTCCAAAATCAGCAGAATGCTGATCAAAATAAAACTGTAGGTGAACACACATGAAGAGTGGACTAATAACACGTGTAGGGGTTATTTTACTGAGGAATGCTTTTGAATACTGAGAAATGTAATTCATCTCAACAGAGTTAAAAACTCTGTTTTTAACATGCAGCCTCATTCTGTAAAACAAGAGTATATATTCAAAAATGGAAGTGTTTGGGATATTTTGGGGACCTATCAGTTTGCAAGACTGAGTAATAGTTATTAATAATAACTATTAATAGTTACAGTTATAATTAATATATTATTTAATTAACAATAGTTATAATTGATAGTTATTAATAATGAATTATTATTAATTTCAGGAGCCGAGGAAGCCAACATGCTTCATATAATATCCCTGATGCAAAGCCACATTCCTTTCAAAAAGGAAGGATCTTGTTGAAAAAAACAAAGGACGAAAAAGCCAGCTTGCAGCCAGTGAAATGCTTCTATGAATCTGTTGATTGCCCAAGAGAAATATGGAGAGCACAGAAGAAGGGTGAATCAGTCTGCTGTGCCAGGAAAGCGAGTGCAAAATCAAAAATGGGTAAAAAGGCCAAACCGCTATAGGAACGGTGAGCAATATACAGCAACATAGGAACTTGGCTTCAACACAGCAAATATTGAATGAAGTTAGTCATCCTACTTTTTCCTATCCATCTGGCCACGCCAAAACATATCAGATATAATATACAGAAATATATACACATGGAAGTTTTATATTATTTAGTTGCACCATTCCCTCTTTGGGCACTATAAAAAAAGTGACATTTTATTCAGTTGATATGGAGGTTTTCCTATTCCTTTATGTATTTATTCATTTATTTAGTCACTTACAGAGCTTACTTCAAATGACTGCAGTTATCTTGCTGGGCAGTACTGTGGCTGTGTGTTTAATTGTTTTAGTGGCAACATGTGGCCTGGTAATTTATTTTCCATTTGTGTTATTCCTGAAGTTCAGAGGAATCCGTTTAATTGGCACATAAATACTCAATCTTTCAGCATAGGTAGGTGTAAGATCAGTGTATAAAAGACCTACTTAGATGCAAAAGACCTACTCAAAGTTGTAGGAGTTGTTGAAGGCTGTTTACAGCAGTAGATTGCTGATTGCTACCCTGAGTTTTTGGCTATAAGCACATTTCCATCTTTTATTAAATACATTAAACTACTTGATTCTGCCAGCAGCCACATTGTCTATTGGTATAAGTTTGGGCTCCTTTGAGGTGTCCCTTAGCAAGGAGACCAAAAGCTGCCCTGACAAGCACAAGCCAAATTGGGCCAGAGGAGGAATGTCAGTGCCAAGTGCCAGCAGCAGGTTATCTGCAGTGGTACAGCAAGTGACAGGCTAAAGCAGTGTGTTACTGCATGGCATTGTGTTCAATGTCTCTGCTTGGTCTCAGGCATTAGAGGCCCAAATAACCATGATTATAACCCAAATCCTTCACATTTTTATCTCTGAAAATTCTTTAGAGGGCTGAGAGATTACTGACTTTGAACCCAAGTGCAAGGCGGTTAGAGATGACTGCAGAGCAGGAATGTATATGTTTACGCTGGTTTGTGCCAATTAAAAGGATCCTTATTTATCAGAGAATCTATTTATCAAGATGATTTTTTAAGTGTACAGTTTTTTGGTAACATGAATCCTCATGTCATGTTTACAGATACAAACATCCTGATGATGTTACTGATGAGATTTGTTTTCTCAAGAAGTAGAAAAGATAGGTGAGACAGGTCTATGTGATTTATTTTTGAAACACTCATAACAGATGTAAACTGTTTATGTGGAAGGTGATTTTTACAGTATGTGTACAAGGATTTGTGAAAAATGTTTTTCGTTTTTTATAATTATGTCTGTAAGCAGAACTGAGTATTAAAAGACAATGTATCACGATTACTGCTGCAATTAGCATCCGAGTTGCAATATTTTTAAAGCAGAAGATGACCAATCAGTCAGCTAGGATCAGGTAACTAGAGATATAGAACATTTGTCAGTGTACAGAGCTCCCAGAAAGTAGCAGAGAGAAGAGTGAGTATTATTCCTCACTTTTATTTTAAATAGTGTGTATGGAACAATCAGATACACTGTTTCAGTAGCAAGTCACAGTGTAAAACCAATTCAGGTATTTAGGTTGTAATGATATTTCAATATTTATTTAACTATGTCACAAGGCCACACTTGGCCTTATGCTAGGCATTGTGTGTGGTGAAAAGGAGTTGTTCATTGTGTTGCATGGGCTTGGGTCAGATTGTGAGTTACAACCTTTATAGGCAAGCTAAAACTGAAGCATTCTTGAGCTTTTTCTATTTCTTCCCACATCCTTCCATAAAACTGAAAAAAGGATCTTTTCTGAAGATAATAAAGGTGAACATTAGAAAGATAATAAAATAAAATATATTAATTTGTTTCTTTAGCCACTTGACACTGGAAGAATATTTTTATTTTTAAATGCCTATCTATTCTGTTAGTCACCAAAGTTAAGTGCAACTACTAGTTCACAAATGAGATGTTTATTTTATCATTTATCATGCCAACATCTTGACTGTAAGTTGTCCTTTTTGGGGGGAGGAAGAGGAAAAGAGTAAGAGAAGTTCCATGTTTTTAAACTTTTCAAAGCTTAATTTACCCTTACTTGCTAAACAAATGCCAGTTTAGTAATTAGAAAGAAATTGGATTGTACTGTAATCCCAGGTAAAAGCTTTTAGAATATAAACATTCTAATAATAAATATATATTTCTCAGTTACTTTGTCATTTAACTCTGTGAAATACATGGTTTCTTACAAAAACAGCACAGAAAAAACTAAGCAGCAGCAGCTTGGGCTTTGTTTTATTCCTCAGATAAAGCATGGCATTGAAGTCAGGTTGTGACCCTTCCCAGCAATTAACCTGCAGACATCTATTCCATCTTCCCTGCATAGCTCACATGTGTTACATGCTGCTCTCTTACTGTACTGGTGCTTGAAAATAATTTTTGAGGTGACCCACAGGGTCAGATAACCTGCCCAAAGCTGAGGGAGAGGGATAGAGGGAAGGGTCAGGCAGAGGAAATTAAGGGCAGAGGGGCTCCCAGGGAATGTCATTGAGGGTGTCTTCTCCACACAGTGCCAGTTGCAGAGCCATCATTTCATCAGGTATCTCCCTGGTTAGACTTTGAAAGAGAGGTTTTCCCATGGGGGATCCAGGTTCCTGTCTTATTAACAGACACAATATTTGGGAAGAATAGATACCTGCACCAGGCTGAGTGTAACCAGCTTGAGCTAGTGGGGACTTCTGAACTTGGGAAATGACAATTGTAAAATATTTTTTAAATCTGAAAGTGTTCTTACAAAGTTGACCACTCACCTTTGAAAATGAATTTCAAGCGGAGTTACCATGTTTTGCCCTTTTGGATGCTTTGAAGGCACCTTGATAGGTTGTATGCTCACATCAAAGTGAATTTCATTAGGACCTGGATGCCTCATTCCCATATACATCTTTAAAATCCTACCTCATTTATAACTAAAAATATCTCAGAGCAGTATATGTACTGGCTGGGCCTTTACAGGTGAGCTTTCTGCTTAAAACAAAATGTTCTGACAGACATGTGACATTATAGACCAGGAAAACAAGACTAATTGAAACACAGACCTTTAATTAGAGCTAAACATAGAAAAAAACAATCACTTTGGGATGCTCCTGCCAGTTGAAGAGAATGTTTTCAGAGCACTTAATGACATCCGATTCCTCTCCCCAGCTCTGACTCAGCAGTAACAACAGCCTCCCCCTACCCAGAGAAGAGCTGAACACATTTTGTTTCAATGAGAGTTACTGCAAATATTCAGTGAGATATTCATATTCAAAGAGATGGCCACCATTTAGAGCAGGTACTAGGTCAAACAAATTGTCACTTCTGTCATCCCTAATAATGCCACTGTGTCTTTCAAGCTACTTGAGCAACAATCCAGTTCTTCTTTCTCCTTATTCTGCGTCATCAGATAGTTGCCTTTATTTGTTCTTACCTCAGACTAATGCTGATTGTTTCCATACATCCTGATTGAAGTGGCTGAAGTGGACTATTTAGTACTCTCTGCAGTGAGCATGGGCATTATTTTTTATTGCTTTTTAGAAAAATTAATCCCAGAAATGATGTTACTACATGAAGCTCTTAAAAATAGATCCTGCTGCAACACAAACAAAATGTCCTTTCCCATTTTGTTGCTAATGACACCCTCTATCTAACCATGCTTTTTTATTCTGATCTCTTGAATTTTCATTTGTACATCTCTCCAAGGAGAAGGAAAAACAAGCAGCATAAATTAAATGCAGTTGTTGGTCTGACAACCTTTTCCCTTCTCACTGTCTCAGTCCTAGCATCTCACACTGCAAGCAGGTAAAAGTTGGCTTGAATTTTTTATAAAATCATTAAAAAAAGTATATTCAACAGATTTTGAGTTCTTTAGAATGTTATGAAAGAGGAGGAGACTCTACTGAGCTGAGAGGGAAAGAGGAAGAGAGATACTCCACTTCCTAGAGAAGTCACTTTCAAAGATAAATATGACAGGTTGGAGCAATTTAGTGTATGCTGGTATGAGATGAGGGAAAGTCAGAGTCACACATAAGGCAGCAGTGGAAGGATGGGGGTTGTCACTGGACATGAAATGATTCACATGGATGCAGCTTGAAGTGTGATGAAAGAAGAAGAATGTTTATTTGTTCTTTCAGTATTTATAGGTTTTCGACAATGATTGGAGAGACAGGTTACCACCTTCCCAACCACACTGGCCATGAGAGACGTCCATCAAAAGGCATATCTTTAATGGAATGTATAAACACCTATGTTTATAGTTACTTTCCTGGGAAAGTGGCTAGAAATCATGAAAACAATATCGAAAGGCCTGATTCTCAGGGCGACAGGGGGCCTCATTACTGCCTGCTGTTTCTTAGGGCCTTTGACCTACAAAACGTCAGCATAGATTCAGCTTGACACATTCAGTCCTTAAATCATGTTTTACACACGTTTTGCAACCTAATTACTAATTTTGAAGTAGTAGACTTTAGCACTAAAGTTTCCAAAAAATTCCCCAAACTCTGTTCATAGTATTTGTTCAACCTATACATATTTGCCTTGCAGTGGGAACCTGTGCTCTAGGGGCTTGTCAGCAGTGAGGGATTTCTCTGTGCTCCCAGTCCCTGCTGTCTCCTGTCTCTGCTCAGTTACTGATGGCAGCTGGCTGAGTGCCAGCAGTTCTGCTGGCATCTCACCCCGCTGACTGCATGCTGGTTCCCATAGCAGTGCTTTCCTTTACAGAGCTTTGCTGATTCTTTTGTCTGTTTCCATACCCTAGTTACCTCCTTTCTACCAAATCAGTGCCTGTAACATGAGAGAAGGTTCATGCAGCAGCTGTGTTCCCTGAACTTCAGCCTGCTCATAAGTCACTGCATCACACCAGAGACACTTGCAAAATGCTTTCTGTGGCAGCCCATGGGCAGCTGCTGCACCGAGGTGGCACATTCCCACTTGTTCTGCTGGCTTTGCACTGCCCGGGTGACAAGTCTGCCTGTTGCTATTCGTGCTTCTCATGCCTGCTGGCAAACAGGTGGTGGACTGACTAAAGGTCAGAGCGGTGTGTTTCTTAGAGGATGTCAGCAGCCCATCACCCCTCAGCTGGAGAATGAGCTTGGCTGAGTGTCCTACACTTCAGAAGTATTTTTACAAAAAATGTTACACACATGGTACTTGGTCTTTGTTGAAGTACAGCTCAGGCAGGTGTCACAAACCTCTGCTTCTGAAGGCATTTCTTATCTCCCACCAGCCAGCACTGAGTGGGGTACTTTTGTAAGAGAGGGGAGGCTGAATACTGGTCATATGAACAGCACACATACATACTCAGGTGTGCACACTACGAGAGGGTCAAGAAAACAACCAAAAGAAGGTTGGTTTTGTTTTGTTTTAATATTATATCGCTATTAATGAGAAACCCCAAAAGAAACCTTTCAAAATAAAACTACCAACAAGCCAGTCCAGGAATTGCATATATACCTTTCCCTGAAAACCCCTTCTAGCATCACAGAACATTCTCATCTATAGCAAATTTCTAGAAAATTTTTCTCCTTGCAGAAAATAGTAGGCTCCGAAGATACTTTTAAACTTTTTTTCTCATGGGAAAAAAAAAAAAAAACCCAGGCAGGAAAGCAAGTATTTTATCATGAACTAGCATCACCCCAAATCCACAAGGTTTACACAAAGAAATGCACCAAGTAGTGAGCCCATAATTGTTTCTCTGTCAGCCTGCCTTGCCTACCCACCCTTCTCAGATCCAGGCTGTAGAGGTGACTTCCAAAATATGGCATGGTTTAATTACCCTACCCTCTCAAGCTTTGTGCAGGCACCTGTTAAGAGGAGCACATGAAAGTCACTGGTTTTGCATACTGCCAAGGTATGTCATGGTGTTTGCACTGCCAAGCTATGCTGGGGCCACCCCCAGGCAGAAGTCCTTTGTGGGGATTAGCCTGAGGAACCAAGGGATGCATTAGGCATCTCCCAAAGCCTGGCAATGGCAGGCAAGGCAAATGGTATTTATGGGAGCTGAACCCATTTCTGTGTCAAGAGCCATGACTCTTCTGTGGCTGCCAGCATGGCTGTGCACTTCCCAAGCCTGCCTGTGTTCCCCACCAACCCCAAGAAGATTTGGGGTAATGGATCGCATGGGGATAGGTTGAAAAACTGTTGCACATAGCAGCTTTAAAACAGGGTTTAAAAGGAACAGAGAGACAAGCTCAAAGGGCCGTTTTTGAGCTTACACAAACTACCCTTCTCTGGTCCCACAGAGGCAGAAGAGTATCTCAGCCATGTTGGGAGCCAACCAGTGATGGGGCAGAGGGAGGCTCCTCTGCCAGCAAACACCTTGCCAACGTACTTCTTAAGGGCATTAAACATCTTATCCATTAGAAAATAATGGAATTAAAAGAATAATCACAACTAAATGAAAGAGCCATAACTCCCATTTTTAGTTAATTTAATTGCCACAGTGAGAACACTGAGCTGTCGGTGACAAATTTTATTGTGGTCCCTTTCTAAAGAAAAGGTTGTTGCCAGACATTATCCAGATTTCATCCATAGACTCCCCTCCAAGGGAGCAGTTGCGTGCAACAAGCAGAAGACAAAATCCTGAGTCCAAGTGAACAAGGAAGAACATTTGCCAGGGGAGAGGCCTAAGTTTAAGATTCCAGAAGCATGGGTGGGGAGAAGGAAAATGAAGATGCATCTGAGGTAGTTGAAACAGACAGGGCCTGTGTTAAAGAAAGGACCAGGACAGCAAAATAGTTTCTATTCCCATTTTTTTTCTCAGTGGCCTTCAGTAAGTTTTTAGTTTTGCTAGCCACTTTTTAATGAGGAAATGGAAGTGCCCCTGCCACCTCAATACCACGCAGTATCACCACCTTCATTTTCTAGGGTACACCACTGAAAGATTTAACTACATTATCTTTTATTTTGGGGACAGAGGTTTCTATTCCTTTGATGTAAGTAGATTAAAACCTACACCCCAGATGCCCTTCTCCGTGGATTTCAGTATTGTTGCTGTGAATCTGAGTGTGAGTCTGGATGATATCAAAGGTCAGTTCACTTCCTAAGCAAAATGTAAATTAAATACTTCCATTTTAATTGTGTACACACTTGAGGCGTACAGGAGACAAAATATGTGAGTTAGCTTAGATGTCAGTTTTCAGTGGACAGAAATGATTCTCTGCACAGAAGAAAATCTTGAATATAAAATATTCAAAATATAAAAGCTGGTGTGAGTCCAGGATTAGGCTGACAAATGAGCACCCTTTTTGAAAAATCGAATTTTAGGCAAAAGCAGCTTTGCAAGAGACACGTGAACTGGCAGATGAATCCATACTGAGCCTTTTTGCCACTAGGTGGTGATGGTTGACAACGAATGGGAGCAGGATGCTGTCTCTCGCCCCAGTACCGTGGCTCACACCCCCTCATTATTCCCGTCCACGTCGGGGGCAGTGAGTATTCCACTGGAACGCGCCCTGCTGTTACCAGAGACAGGCCACTCCATCTAAACTCAGCCTAAGGAACACGTTAATTAGAGGACTTGACATGGAAGCATCATTTAGTTAACTGGCAATGGTGAACGAAGAGGAGACCAAGAAATGACATGCCACAGGTGGTCACTTGCAATAGGATGCTAGCAATGAAGGTTATCAATAGCCGAGCCAATTTCAAAATCACACTAACTGAACATAAATGATCAAAATTTGTTTTTCCAACAGAGACAAATCTGCGTAATATCCACCCCAGTTCCCTGGGGAAAAGCAGGATTTTCAGAACAGTGGCTGAAGGCAGAGGTGCCAGGCAGGCTGTAAAGTGCAGGGATTACAGCACACGGAGATGAAAGCCTTGCTGCCAGAAGAGGCCAAACACATCTTGCCAGCACTGTCCCAGTGGCACCAGACAGCAACTGTCCACCCACAAGTCCCTTGGGCTGCAAGGACACCCATGCAGCCACCGTGGTGCAGGGCTGTACTCAACACCATGCCACAGCAGGCCCATTGTCTCTTCCACAGCCCAGAGTTTAGCAGCTACTGCCCTTCCAGCACGTGACATTCTGCTTCTTCATAACCCTAATTTAGGGGCTTTATTCTTATAATAGAAATTAAGTCTACTTGAAACAAAATAGCAATTTGCTGTTATAAAATGATGACTTTCTGAAAGACGTAAGAGGACTAATGCACTCAGCAGCAGCTAATGACTGCATGCCAAAAGGTCCTTTGCTTTTAGTGTCCATCAATCTGCTTATTACTGCTCTGCCATGGGCCACGTGTTAGAATCTACCGAGGGCGACCCCAGGTACTCCGAAAAGGGGGCTCACAGGGACCCACCTCCTTCACGGGGAGATGGCTTAATCCCACAGCCTGCCCTGCCAAGGTGGAAAGTCATGGGAGAAGGAAGGGAGAGGGAGAGCATACAGATCACACATGGGTAAGAACCATAGCAGGGGATGTTCCAGGCAGTCCCATGCCTGGTGGGCCCAGGGGAGATACAAAATGACCAAATGTATGGTAAAGGTCACCTACAAGAGGTATTAACACTGAATTCAATGTACCTATTAGACCTGTCACTATTACACTGATCAGTTCAACATGTACAAGCCTGACAATTAACTGTCTCCTGCCCTGAGGAAGATCTTGGGGGTCTTTATGGTTGCAAATATATATTATAAAGGTCTCTTATTTTTTCCTGAACAGTATCAGGTGGCCTAAAAAAATGCTTAAATCCATTTGGCATAGCTCCTTTTTCACTCCAGTGTTGCGGCGTGGGGTCAATGGTAGGATGCCGCAGCCTTCCCAGAAGCGTCTCCAGGAAAGCCGATTTGGTCAGCACCACACACCCACACAGACACTCACGCAGCTGGGCAGATATTGTTGGAGTCAGCAGCAAGGAGTAGAGAGGGGCCTTTGTATGGGTTCCACGAGGAGAGTTTATTCCCCCTAGCTCGTGAAGGGTCCAGGAACAAAGGGCCCAGAGCAGGGCTGTGCAACATATTTTAAACTGGGGGGAGAGCAACTGGGACCAATGAACTTAGGGCCGGAGGGTGGTACAGAGGAGGGTCCAGGGTGCAAGAGCCAACCAGTCTGAGGTAGGGGAGGGATCAGAAAACTCAGGCTAATAGGGGACCAAGGACAAGGGAAGGTTCTAGGGATAAGGGAGGGTCTGAGGAAAGGATGCGGGGAAGGAACCGCCCAGGGGGAAGGAAAATGGGCTGGCCAACAGTACCAAAGGATGGTACAGGCACCATCAACAGGGATGGACCACACAGGACACCTTAACCCTTAAATTATAGTGGCATCCCTCCAAGGGGATTTACCACTCTCTGGGGCAGGGGGCTCACAAATATCCACACTCCAGAAATTACTCCAATTCTTTCTTGGATTGTTTCAAGGGCAACCCTGCCTTTCTGCACCTCAGCCACCAGTGCCCAAGGAGGGAGACAGGCATTCCTGGCTGAAGTCACCAGTCACTCACAAACAGTGAGTAAAAAGGGAGTATTTGCCACTCTCAGAGCAATCCACAAGCAGAAATTTGTTTTTATGAAACATTAGTCATTCTAGATAACAACAAATTGGTACAAATCCCATATTCACATAAATTACCAGCTTTGAATAGTTGACCCACTTTATAGCTAATCTTGGCACAAAATCTTGACTGAAATTTGAGGCAGATTTCTTTCAGTTTGGTCAACTTGGAAAGAAAGAAATGAAAAAGATGTTCATACAGGGCTCAGAATGAGGACTTCTTTTCACTAGAAGTGAAACTGTCTCAGTCTTGCAGCAATATGGGAACTAAAAATCTTCTGCAATTGTCCTGTTTAGATTATCTTAGGTTTCCATCGGAAATAAATTCTGGTGATGGACACAGCTCAAACGTGTCATTTGAGTACTGTCTTAAAAGTGTGACAAATACTGCTCTCCCTGTGTATTGGTTTTGCACAGCCTGCTTTTTAGAAGAGGGGGGCCACAGAGGTGGCTCCTGTGAGAAGCTGCTGGAAGCTTCCACCATGTCAAGCAGAGCCAATCCTTCATGGCTCTGAAGACGGACATGCTGCTGGCCAAAACTAGACCAATGAGAAAGGCTGGTAACACTCCAGCCTTTTTTAAGGCTGATGACATTTTTAAGAAGAAAATCAAAACAAAGTCACATAGTTTTTCTTCTACTCAGAGAAGAGGAAGAAGTGAGGGTGGTAGAGAAGGCCAGTGGAGAAGGAGGGGCAGGAGTTGCTCCAGACATCAGAGCCAGGATTCTTTTCTGCAGGCCATGGTGATGACCATGGTGAAGAAGCTGTGCCCCTGCAGCCCATGGGGATACACAGGGTATGCAGAGATCCACCTGCAGCCCATGGGGGAGGTGGCCATGCAGGAGCAGGTGGAGGCCTGAGGGAGGCTGTGATCCAGTGAGAGACCCGGTGGAGAGAGAGGGCCCTTGCTTCCAGGCTGGAGCAGCCTGTCCTTGGTGGACTGTACCCCATGGGAAGAGAGAGACCTACATCATAGTAGTTCTGGGAGGACTATGTGCCCATTTGAGGTACTCACATTTGCAGCAGGTGTGGTGGGGCTGCTGCTCATGAGAGTGGACTGTCTCCTGTGGGAGAGACCCCATGGTCTCACAAGAGAAGAACTCCTCTCCCAGAGAAGCAGAAGAAAATCTCAGTGATGAACTGACCCAAAATCCCCTATACCCTATCTCCCTGTGCTGTTGCTGGGAACGAAGGAGGGGCTTGGGGGGAAAAGGTGTTTTAAGGGCTTGTTTTACTTTTCATTATCCTCTCATGATTCTTTTAGTAATAAATTTACTGCAACCTTAAGTTGAGCCTGCTTTGCCCTAAAAGCATTTTCCTCACAGTCCTTATCTTACTCATGAAGTGAGTTATTTTTTTCTCTCTCTTCTGCCCAGCTGTGGCAGAAGAGAGTGAGTGAGCGACTCTAAGGGGTGACTGGTGTTGGGCTAGTGTCAAACCATGACACCTTGCTACCATACTCCCAATCCAGTATTCCAGAACTCCACAAAGGGATTGTTATACCCTGGTATGGGCCACTGCACACATTTCTGAAGATTGCATTTAAGTAGATAGGGTAACTACTTCATGCCTGGATATGCCTACTTATATATTCATGATCTAGTGGGTGGTATCCCTGTCCATGGCAGAGGAGTTGGAACTAGATGATCTCTTACAACCAAAACCCTTTTATGATTTACACTTCTTGTACCTAAAACACTAAAGTGTTTCTCATGTTAACTAACCTGCCAGATCCCTGGGACCACAAGCCCTTGCTGTTTAAAAAGCCTCTGCAGCTGTTCCAGGGTTATATGAGCTGTCCTACACATTCAAGGAGCCATAGTAAACCTGACTATTGCTGACTTCTCCTCATAGAATTTGAAACTGGAGCCATTAATTTTGGAGGTAAGCCCTGTTTAAATACATTATTTCTCAATGAAAGCATTGGCTAGCGGGAAAGTTAAGCCATATCCTAGGGATGTTACAAACAAATCAGAATAGTAGATTTATATCACAAGTTGGCCAAAAATTCAGCTGAGCATCTGAACATAGTCTAAGCCAACACCAGCTTGAAAAATAAAACTCACTAGAAAATAAAACTCAGTCTTCTGGAGATCAAACTCTAGTCCATCACCCAGTCCTTCTCCAAAAGGATACCAAGACTTGTTGGAGTCTGAGGCACAGAATGCGCCCTTTTCTCTGATGCCTAGCTCTGACATCCAAGAAAACATTAAATTTCATAGAACACCATGAAAACAATTGTTTAAATAGAAAAACCAAAAGTGTGTAGATGAGAAAGTTTTCTTAAGTCACTGAGTGAAAAAGTTAGTTTAGAGTATAACTAGTTTAGAAAACAGAAGACAAGATGGAGAGTTTAAGGTGTTGTCTCTTTTCCTTCTTCCTTCTTCTTCATCTTCTTCTTCTAGAAGTTTTCGAGTAAAAGTAAGTGATTAGTTAGAGAATGCCGCAATGCAGCATACAAATGTTGAGTCATTGAGTCACTAAGAAAAATAATTTACATGTCTATAATTAATTGAGTAAGGATAAGTATAAAGAATAAATATAAGAATAAAGAATAAGAATAAAGTATAAAGATAAAAAAGCTGCATATTTCAAAACCATTTTGTGCTATTAAAACCAACTTGAGCCAAGCTATAGTAAGTTAAACTTGTACAAAAAGTCCGGAGAAGAGTGCCAAGTCTTTTGATTATATACTAATAAACACGAGAAACAAGAAACTAACGAACCTTTTAAAGTATCCTTCCCAAAACAGAACTAAAATAAACTCCTCATGAAAGAGTATCCCAAAGAATCATATCTCTTTCACAAGTGTGAAATTTCTGTATGGTAAAGATTTGAGGTGACAGAATATAAGCAGACAACTTCCAGATAACCAGAAAGGAGAGCTACACACAAAAAGTAGGTCTAATATTCAGAATTATTACACACATCAACAATGTAATCCTGTCAGTAATCATAGTTTGTAAGAACTCTGGCAATAGGGTTCTTGGAAAATGGATAGACTCACATAGACTTATTTTAAATAAATAGCATAATTGGTACAAAATCCCAGCAACTAAATTATGAAAAATAGTATGAACTAGCAGTCTTTTATGGGACAGAAAGAATTATCCATAGCTATCCAAAGGCTAGTTTGGCTTTCATATACTTATATTTGAATTTTACGTCATCTTGCCTCCAACTTTTTGTAAAATATAGAGGTTTTGTTAGTAGTGTTTCAGCTAACTGCAGGTATTCTAGGCTTAGTTTGTGGAGAATGGAAAGAAATACTAAACTTTTGCTTAAAAGGAGAGAAAAAGTAGATTTATATTGATAAAAGGAGAACAAGGTGAGAAAGCAAGTATAAGCAATGACATTATGAAAATCTTAATATCAGATTCTAGAGGAGAGAATTGCGGATATTTCTTTTCTTATGATAGACAGACCCAGTCCTACTCAAGCAGGGAAAATTCAGGTGATCACATCCACAAATCCCCAAAGAGGTGCTGCAGGAGCTACTCCTGCACACATGCAAGTGTGATGGATTGGCAGTTAAGAAATAAAGGGAAACACCTAAGGAAGTTAAGGCTGCTGGAGGCTGCTGGAAGTTTTTTCTCCTGGCCAATAACTGGCCATTTCTGAGAATTGACAGTAGTTTTGACCATTGAAAAGTGAGATCAACCTGTGAACACCATCCTTTAAAACCCAAGTCCAGGAATTTCTCTCTCGGTTTGGTTTCCAGCTGTAAGAGTTAACAGAGCTCCGGTTCAGCCTCCTCCCCGCCAGGCCAGACAAGGCCACGGTGGGGGAGCAGGGGCTGGTCGGAGTTCTGCGGTTCTCGGGGAGGATGGAGACTGTGAAGTGACAGGAGTCCCTTCCCAGAGGGGCTGAGCCCCTCGCAGGGCTCCCTGGGCCTTGTACAGCAGGGCTGCCGGGCCAGGCTGGTCTCCGGCTCAGCTGCAGTTTTCTGCGACTGCTGGGTTTCACCAGAGACTGCCGAGTAAGGGGAGGGAAGGCTCTTGACCTGCGGCATGCTGAGATAGTGTCCACACTCCCCCAGAGCAGCCACTGAAAATCTTCCATCAAAGACAGCCCCAGCTGGTGCCCCGGCAGAGATCACGGGACCATCCACAAGGCCTGGGCAAGATGTTAACCCTTTCACTACCCAGATGAGACTTGCAGATTAATCCTTTTTCCAGAGAGAGGAGAAGAGAGTGATCAACATGTAAAGAGACAACATAAACTATCAAAGCCACTGAAGAAAGGAATTAAGCCTCAGATGGGAAGAGAATAAGGAGATGCCTTAATAAGCTGAAATATTCTTTTGTTAAAACTATGGAGATGGACAATAATGTTCTGAAAAAACTCCTTTAATTCATGAAAGAGTATTTTGGGGGGGATGAAGTATTTCAAACTGTGGATCTAAGCAAGGTAATTCATTGATAGAGCTGAGCAAACGGTGAAGTAGTTTGTGATCCTACGAGATGCTGGAACAGAAAAGGAGAAGTGAGAGTTGTTTAAGGCCCTTGTTGTGGCCATTAAGAGACAAAGAGAAAGAAAACTTCTGTTTCCAGAGATGCTCACAGAGACAGATGAAGATAATTTTTGCCTTTGAATAACTCTTCCTCAAAATGACACCCCTTGTCCTATGGCCCATGAACACACCTCAGAGTGGTGTGAAATGGGAGGAGAGAACTGCTGGCAGAGTTTTCTGAGTGGCTGGCATCAGAGGAATAGAAAGCCATGAGAAAATGGTTTTCTTATGAAAAACTCCATAGATTGACAAAAGAGAACTTCTTTTTCTCTACAAAGACTGATGAAAAGACTATAGCCGAGTTGAGATTGTTTTAACCACCAGGGGTTTTTTTTGTCTCTGTTGTCACGTGAACAAGGGAATGGTTGGGTAGTAGGGAAAGAAGGTTTCTGGAGGTTTTATGCTGGTTTCTCATTCTTGTAGTTTTGTTAATAAACTTTCTTTATTCCTTTTAAGTTCTAAGCCTGTTTTGCCCTTCTAATCCATATCTCATAGCAAGAAATGAGTAAGCTTTCTAGTGATTTTTTAGCTAATGCTTTAAAACCACAACAACAAGCCAATATCCTACAGACATGTGCTGCTTACAGAGCCACAGTATTTCAAGAGGTACAGGAAGACTCCGGTGTTACGGCAGTGTCCCTACTGCTTCTCCTGACTTCACACCTGATGCCCCAAAGGAGAAGCAGGGAGTGTCAGGAAACCTGGCTCCCACCACTTGCCCCCTCTGATAGGTCATTACTATTCTCTATTTCACCTCCCTCACAAAAACAGAATAACAAAATAAATAGAATAAAAATTTTTCATTTGAACAATTTCAGACCTTTTGATGGCAGTTGCTACAATTACATTATCATTACAGGATATTAGGTAAGCTTCATTACTCTGTGGTGGAGTGTCCAGATGAGCAATTTGTCCATTTTACAGACAGACTCAGATATTGAGATGCTAGCAGAGTAAGTTGCCATAAGAATGGTAAAAGTAGATGATTCACTTTCATTTTCTCTTAGAAGCTACTAAATGATCATGGGAGCACAGAGGGCCCTTCCTAAAAGCTGCCTTAAATGTTAATTGTGCTCACTCATCTTAAAGAAACTTATGATACCTTGTTGAACACTGTATGCATTTCAACTTCTAAAACCGAGACCAACTCCAGTTCTTCACAGAGACCTGCCAGCAGCTGGCAGGGAGCTGGCTGCTCCCACTGCCGAAGAGGGTTAATGCCAAATAATGCTGACTGGATGTAGAAAATCTAATTCTATTTCCAGACATACTAATATAAAACCAGAGTGACTAATGTTGTCCACAAAAGACGGGTGCAATGGTGTAAAAGGATTGCAGTTGGAGAGTATCAGGTTCAGAGGAACCGAATGTCGTATTTTTTTTCAAGGACATACATGTTCATAAACTAACAGAAATATTAAATTTTCTATAAAGATTTCCAGTGGAAAAGTAACGCTACTTCCAATAATCCTAGCTCATGTAAATAAAGTAAGTAGGACACATTTAAATTTGTTTGATAGTTACCCAAAAAAGTTATTTACAATCTGTTATGCT
Organism: Cyanistes caeruleus; assembly: GCF_971803275.1. Taxonomy (NCBI): domain Eukaryota; kingdom Metazoa; phylum Chordata; class Aves; order Passeriformes; family Paridae; genus Cyanistes; species Cyanistes caeruleus. Next base: position 30,088,079 of record NC_141708.1, read on the forward strand.
ACCAAGAGTTATGGTAGCACATGATTTCATTAGCAGCAAAACAGGCAAAATATACTGCCAGCCAAAATCCCTTTTTCCCCCCGCCAACAAAAGTTATCCTAACCCCTTATACTAGAATAGTTGCAGTAGGAAAAGGCCTCTAAGGGATTTTTTTGGATTTTGCTGGTTCTTTTTGTTTTCACAGGACAGGAGACATTTCCCGGTCTGCTATGTATCATTTATCTTTAGGCAACCAGAGCCCAGCTGCACAAACCCTTCCAAAGAGTGAGCAGGGCCAACAGGACTCAGACAGCTGCAGCACTCCCAGGGGTCTGAACAGGTCACCCCAGCTCCCCTGGCATGTTCAGGCCACAAAGCATCATCTGGACCCATGTAAGTATCTCCATTACACAGAGTAGTTGCACTGTGAGTAGGGATGAGGCTGAGATAACCACTTCAGAAACAACAGCTGATGGGATCAGCATCTAAAATCATCTGGACCACATTCTCTGCTAGCTTCTTTTCTGGAGCTTTTCAAAGGAAAACACTGCTTTCTGAATTCACTGAGATTAAATTGTCTTTCTTTGAACAGCTCCAGGATGAGAATTCGTCTTCAGCATGCCCTGCTCAGCTGTGAGAAGTTATATCCCTGGCCAAGTTCTTCTCTGACCTTCATCCTTCCCTAGAGCAGGACAAGACACCCATAGTGATGCTGACTCTGTGAGATGGGACTGCACACACTGCCACTAGGTTAAGAATTCAGGCTGTTGCCAGACACAGCTGTGGAGGAGCTGCTATATGGGCTGAAACTGCAGGGACAGGGACTCCAGTTTTGCCCTTGCTGTGCCTTCTGCCAAGGAGGCAGCCATCCTCTAGTAGCCCATATTCTGGGAGAAAGCAGAACTGAGTGTCAGTCTGGATCTGAAGAGACACACTGACCTGCTTGCAGATCAGAAAATGATTTGGTTGTATTTCACAGTGACCCTTCCCTACTGGTAAACTAAACCTAAATACTTTATTTCTTCAGTTTCTTCTCACTGATCAGTGGTGGACTCAATTAAGAACAGATTATGTTGCAGAGGAGGGCAGAGTACCTGATGTGGAATCTCATCCGAACCTCCATAGTGCAGCCTCACAGGCCTGCCATGAATGTGCTGATCCCAACACCCTGAGTGACTACCACAAGGACAGAGTGTGGGATGTGAAACTGTGTATTCCCTCCTAGACCCCCTCTAAACACTTTCAGTATCAGGAAATCAATAAAAATTAGTAAAATAAAGGAATACACAAAGGACTACAAATATCCCCTTTGTTGTATCTGCTTTGGACCTGGAGTGTTTCCCAGCTTCAATCTAGCCACTTGGTAATCTGAAGTGGGGAACACCACATAAATTATTCATTATTCCCACAAGACAGGCTGTCAAAGGCTGCGGAAATCAGTTCATGTTCACCTCACCTCTCTGCTTGCTCTTTGCTGTTACTTTCCACTCTGTTAAGCTCTGTTGCTAAAATTTTTGTCTCAAGACGCTAATGCTAAAAGAGACAAAGAAAGAAGGAAAGAAATAAAGAAACACTCCACAAGCATACCGTAACTGTATTTTTGAAGAAAAATCCAGAAGGACACAATGAAACCCAAAGCAATTGTTCTTCCTCCATGAGCTCATCATTATACCCCACAGCTGTCAAACAGCCTTCACAGCCTCTGCCTGCCTGGGGTTACCACCAGTAGAGATACAGGTAGCCAGCTCAGAGACTCCAAGAAAAACACATATTAAACCCACCTCTTTTCAGAGGTGATCCCTGAGAAAAGGCAGCTGTGGGACACAGTTTGTTAATTTCTTGAGTTGCAGTGACATGTAGTTATTTTCAAAGCAAATCATAATGTCATAATATTGTATACAGCGTCCTACTGCTTTGCTGCAGCTTCTGCTCATCACATCTAGGAACTCGAGCCTCCAAGCCACTCAGCCCAGAACTTGGCACTACAGCTAAAGTAACACCTCATTTTTATTTTTATAAATTAGTCATAATTATTAGATTTTTCCAAGCAGTTGCCAGAACATATGTTTCTGCCTGACCCTCATCCCTAAGGTTTCCTGTTCATTTTTGTTTCCATGTTGCAGACAGCACAAGTGGCAGAGCACTATTACTCTTGAAGAAGATGTTTTTATATATACCCCAAACACCTAGAAGTGCTTGTAGCCCTATGAAGGCAAGCCCAGATACTGGGTAGCCCTATAAAGCCAAATGTTATTTCAAGTTAACAAATGCTTCCTGTCATTGCTTTTTGGGCCAGACCAAAGCGCTGAAGTGAGCCATCCCTAGTGCTAGGAGAGACAAAATTAAAACCCTGGATGAAATCCAGAACCTCAAGTTTCGCTTGCAATATCCTGATGTTTCCAGCACACCACTGGCTGGCACATCTTGGCACAAGCTGCTGCTGGTTTGCTGTGCTGCTCAGCACCAGGCAACACTTCCAATTTCTCTGCAACTGCAGCAGTGTATTGCTGTCTAATGCCGTATTTTCCAGGCCCTGTAGCAAAGGGTATTTGGCACAGTCAGGAATCACAGCAACCCCCTCCCAGCAACCCCTTCCATCTGTGAGGCAATGAGAATCTCAGACCTCGGTGAAAAGCCTGGAGGTTAGGGGGTTCAACCCAGTGCTAAATCACTCAGGGCAGTGGCAGTAACAAACAAGCCAGGAGAGAGCCCTCTATCTCCCTGTCTCACCAGCACAATCATAGAACCACTGCATGATGGCTGGAGCTGCACTACTCTCTTTTTCTCAGTATAGATGTGGCAGCCAAGTGTGGACAGTTTAGTTTTACTCCACCATTATCCATCTAGATATATGGCAGCTCCAAAATATGCAAAATCAAAGAAAAACAGGGTTGGAAAGGCCCCACAAAGATATTTACTCTAGTCCCTCATCCTCAAGGCAGAATCAATTTTCCCCTCATCATTCTCAGCAGATATAGAAGAAATAGAAATATAGAAATAGAGAAGAATAAAGAAACCAAATTTCAGGGAATTGGGGTTGAGCTATAACTACAAGAGTGTAGTCTGGACAGGAATAAGGCTGAATGCACCTAGTCTAGAAAACCATACCACAAAAATAGTGTCAGGAACTTGACTTTATTATTTTCTAAAATAAACAAACACATCTGGAAGCCTTAAAATCCAGGCAATGGGTTGAAAATTATTTCATAATCCTTAGTCTCCTACATAGTCAACCAATGCAGAAATGCATCATATCACATCCTAATAAACAGTATGCAAATATTTTTGCAATCAAATGCTAATGATATTGAATATTATTAATATGTCATTTGGGACACTATTGTAAAAATTACATTTAACTAGGTATTAACTGGAGTTGTAGCAAATGATGTATTTAGCTAATTGTATACAATTAAATTAGAATTAAAAATAGGATGTTTCATTATCTTCTTTGCTTTTCACTAAAAATCTAAGCAGGGAATTTAATAAATAAAAGCTGCTGGAAAGTCACATGAAACATCAAGTACTGGATATTAATATAACACAAGGCATCATATGTTGCTCATCTAAGTTTACTAGAAAGCACGCTAAGTCTAAATCTTTGCACACTTCATACGGAGCTAAACTCTTTTGTTTTCCCCAATTCTTCATTCTATGTATTATATCCCCCAGGCTTAGATCTGTTGCATCATTATATCCAGAAATGAAAACAAAACAAAACAAAACAAAACAAAACAAAACAAAATAAAATAAAATAAAATAAAATATTTTTTTAAAAAAATCATGCCTGTGTTGAAATTCATGTATATCTGAACTGTGTAGATAATGCATATTCAGTACAATACTTCATCTTGAATAATGCCTCCTTATAGCATGCACATGTGCTCCTTGCACTTGTGTCAATAACTGGTAACATATATGAGCAAAAATACAAGGGTTACAAACTCCAGCATGGTTTGCTTTAGGAGTTTGTTCTTTGCTTCCCAGTTAACTCCTTACACAGTTTGTGTAAATATTAAATGCCTGGATGTGCTCATGCTTTCAGAGAGAAAGACTGGGAACTCATGCTGTGGCCAATCTTTTTTTGGACTTAGTTATTTCAAGGATTTCTCTGCAAGCATTGATGTAGCTTTGTACAAGCAACTGTCCTTGCAGTACTTTTAACTAAAAAGGACTTGTGCATACAAATTTGGCCACTAGTGATATAAATTAACAACTTATTTGCACATGTAAACAAAAGACAAGACCAGTTGCTCATGCAGCACCATTGTATTAATTTTCTCCATTGTTCTGGGCAGCATACAGACCCCTCTGAATACAGGGATGTACACCTGACTCTACTTGTGGAGGCTGACCTTTGCATTCACCCCCCTCTCTCTCTCTCTCTCTCTCTCACTTGGGCAGCCCTGCCCTGGTTTCTGCTGCAGTCACAAGTGGTATCATGCCCACTTACAAAGGAAGTTGGATCAACTTAACCCACCACACATTTCAGACTGCATAGTTTCAGCCTAAAGCTTTGACAACACATCAGGACTTCTCTCCTAATGACTCTAGCTAACTTTAGCTGCTGTTTCTACTATGTCATGTAAGCATCCATATAAGTGGAAAGCTCTGAACAAATTTTAACTTTTGTCTGGGCATCATTCTTTCCATCTACAGGGATAGAAAGGTCTGCAGAGGTCCACAGCCTGTTGGTGTGTGGCAACTTACCACCTGCATCCAGGGATTTCTCCTCAGACCTAAGGAGCAGCAGAGACAAGCAAGCTGCTTTGTCTGCTTATAAATCCTTATTTGCAGCCAAAACTGATTATTTTTTCCATGTCTATGCTTGCTACCTGCCAGAGGAAGAGGATGTTATAAGGATGTGAGAGGGACACGCATTTGCACAGCAGGAACCTGCAGAGGAGTCCTCTTGTTATGCCTGCCTCTATCCATGTCTGCCAAGGCAGAGGGCTCAGGCCTCTGTGAATGGGAACACACAGTGCCCAGAAATGAATAAGCAGAGAGACCAATATTCTATCTGGTTTTGTCCCACACTGCAGGGAAAGCTTGAGGATCCCTCATTTTAACTCACTGTTATTTATTTAGACATGAAGGACTTGCTTCTGCTTTTAGATGCTTACAGCCAGAGTGTTTTAATTCCTAGCCCAGTGGGCATATCAGATAGTGGAAGTTACAAGATCAGGTATCCTATCTAAACAGAGTAACTGCTTTCATACACCACTGCAGTTATAATCCAGGACCTGCTGGACCTGGGCGGGAAGCTTCCATTTGCCCTGCTGGTGTTGGCAGGGGTTCCAGCTCTCAGCACTTCTGTCATCTCCCGCCTCACTGGCACATTCAACACCCTTCCACCCAACACTGGCAACTCAATGAAGCACTGCCACAATTTAAATAGTTATTTGCATTTCATTAACAATGACAACATTTATTTTAATACAGTTAAACCAGAGTAGCATTTAATTTAATTTTAACAGGATAGTTATTAAGCTAACCAAATATCAATTGATTGCTGAAGAGACCACATTGTGAAACAAATAAGTTGAGAAATAAATCTTGTTGCCAGGCCATTAATGTCAAATCACATAAATAATAAACGTCTAATTAGGTTTTCTCTAATGAAGAACTCCAACTGTTCATTGACATTCTCTGAGACGGCTGGGGCCTTCCCAGGTTGGCTGTTAGGGGAGAGGGGTCTGATCCAAGCACCCAGAGAGCTGTACAGACAGACCCAGGTTGGGCAGCTGGATTTGAAGAGAAGCTCAGCCTCCCCATGTGTTGCCTTGCTCTTCACCCCTCCAGGCACTGGGGGCTCAGAGACCTGAAGCACCTCACTCAGGTGTGTGTGGGAATCCAAAAGTCAGGAAGCAGGAACAGTGTGAGTCCAAAAGTGGGCATCCAAAAGGCAGGTGGGAATCCAAAAGTCAGGAAGCACCAGGGGCTACTCCTGTCACCACCATGGGGCAGTTGGGTGGGGGAGTCATTCCCCCAACAAGTGCCAGATCATTGTCCTCAGAATGAACAGTTTACCACATTTCCTTGCAAATGGAATACACAAAACGGGTCAGTTACAGCAGACAAAACCATTTCCTTTTCTAGTATTGATAAGGGCTTGTAATTTTGATCCATCTCTAAGTGTGGATATCACTTTCAAGGGGGGTTGTTTGTCTGCTTATGTAAATATAGATCTCTTAGAGAGATCTTTTTCTGACCATCTGCTCTGTCCAGCTATACAGAACAGACCAAAAAACCTCATTCAGGCAATTGCAAATCAAGTCTTCAAGTTCTGCTTAAAACATACCAAGTACCTGCATGCTTGATTTAAAGCATTAAAGGGACAGAAAATCCACCAAATTCCTGCAAAAATCACTCCAATGGTTAAATCTGCCCACTCTGAAAAACATGCACCTTCATTGAGCCTGAATTTGTCTAGATTTAATGTTTATTCACTGTCTCTTCCCATGTCTTCTTTTGCCAGCCACAGCAATCCCTAAGCCTCTTTCTTGAAATAAATTTGCCAGGAGACAGACTCCTGTTTTGTGTCTTTATTAGGACTCAGCTCTGGGGTGGGGGCTCCCAGAATTGGACCAACCAACTCCTTTGGTTGGGGGCACCAACCTTCGTGTCGCCATGTTGTTCTCTATATGTATTTTCACCTTTTCCTTTTCTCTGACTCAGGAGAGAATTAGTATCCATAGGTTCACCTGTTCTCAAGTTCCATCAATTGAAAAGCTTTTATAGAGTTCTGTAGTGTGAAAGGTTGATCTCGTCTGGGTTCTGCATCAGGGAATTGCTTACTATGCCTTTCGTTGCTGATGATTCCATGGTCCACACTGGCACTGTGCAAGCCACGCCAGCCACTGCAGCACTGCCTCCATTTAGCACCTCTCTTTATGCAGGGTGCTGAAAAGGAGAAGCTGCTGCCTCCATTTTGCCTTCCTGTTTGCGCTGCAGCTGGCTAGAAGCAGCCAGGCGGGTAAATTCCATTGCTGACTGTGCCAAAATGGTGGCAGCCACATGGCTGCTTCTGGCTCTGGCCACTCTTGGCCTCAAGGCCATTTCTGGCATCAGCTGTGGTGCTGCTCCCAATGTGGGATGGCACCTGGCAGCATGGCCTGGAGGCACCCTCACCACCCCTCAGACATCAGAAAGAAAGAATTTCCATGCTTTTGTCTTTCTTAAATATGTTATCATACAGGAATTATCAGCTTCTCTAATTGGCTTAGCAGTGTGCCTATTCTCAGAGCCAGCCAGTGATTAGTTTTATTAGGCATGGAGGAAGCTTTTACCAGCTCCTCACAAAAAATCACTTCCATGACTGACTTCTTCACTCCTCATCAAAAATCAAGCTATGCAAAAACCACCACAGTAATTCCCTCCTATCTCATCTGATCCACCTCACTTGCATATTCTCCTCTGTCACCTGAGAAGTACTATTACCTATTTATTACCTGGGAGCAATGTGCCAGACAGGGCCTCACAGGAAGCAAGAGGACCTGACCACTCTCTTTCCATCTCTGAAGCAAGCCCACCTCATCTCCCAGCCCCTAGGAGCACAGCAGCCAGCACAAAGGGGAAAGGTCAGATCCTTCTCTAGGCACATCCCCTTGGTCTTGGCAGGCAATACGCTCTGCCCTGGTACACATCAGGAGGCAAGGACAGCTTTTTGGGAGCAATCATTGCTTGCTTAGTTTCATAAAATCCAACCAATAACCATATTTATTGTCTAGTAATTGATGATTAACTCTGTAAGCTGAGGGAGCCATATGATGACTTACAAATTACTTTCTTTCCTGCAAAGTTCTTCCCCCAGACAGAACTTACTAAAACCTGCTTGGCCCAGCATATCAGTTTCCAAGTACAATTTGGAAAAAAAGAAAGGGAAAGTAAAGCAAAGTACAGCAAGCATGCAGCAACATTGTTGCAAGCTCAGATGATGTTAAATGAATTAATTTGATTCATTCTCAGATTTAATCGGCAATATTTAATGGTTCACATTGAAAGCATGAATAACTATTTTGTTCTGTGAATGACTATAGTTTAGTAACTTGATGTCAATGTATTTTTCCCAGGGTAAAACTTGCTATCTGAATTATTCACTGCTGGGTGAATTAAATGAATGGAGGTCATGCTTACAGACAGGATGCCAGCTGTGGTTATTTGACATGACGGGGCACACTTGATGCTGACAAAGGACAATAGTTAATTTACAATGTGGTACTGGGGCTCAGTCATTCTCCTTAAAATCTTTATAGAAAGCATGGCACTTTTTGTCATGTACTCCACGTTAAGATGGATTCCATGTGCCAAAAAACACTGAAGCATAGCTCACTTTTAAAAATGCTCAGTAGTTTAAAGGCAAAAAAAAAAATCTACCTTCCTGTCTTGTTTGGTTGAAACATTGCTCCAAAGAAAATGTGTTTAAAAACTACTTAAAAACAAATGAAGGAACACACCTATATATCACTTGAGCATCTTGTCATAGATGCAGAAATTGATAACTCTTAGGAACCTCTCCCTGATAGGAAAGGATCTGGAAGCTTCTCACACAATGAGGTCTCAGACTGGGAATAACAGATCTTTTACCTAAGCTTTTATTTCCAAAAACGAGAAAGAGAACATACTGGACAAAGTTTCTGCAGTAAAGTACTTACAGTGAGCAATCAGAGTAGAATATTTTCCCAGTTTTCTTAAAAACCTGTTGCTTTAATACAAGTCATTTGTAATTTGGAATGATGGATTCAATGCAATTCAGCTTGATCTGACAAATGGACCACAAAAGTTTACTTACGCATACTAATGATACATTCATCTTCACTTTACACTTCTCAGCTGCGTGCTTATTGCACGCAAACATCTGTGTTGGTGAAATGACTGGCATTACAATTTATTTATATGGTTTAAAACTAGTGATGAACAAGTTGAGAGAGAGGGGAGTGGCTGTGAATGCGCTGAATCAATGCCCTGGTGTGTATGGAAATAACTTCATTGGTAATTTCCAAACCACCAGCATGACACAGACCTGTGTGCATGAGTATTGCATTGATAATACACCTATATAGTAATTAGAAAAAAGGCTAAAGGAAAGATAACTAAAAGGCAGCTTTGATTTTCCTTCCATGTCATACACTCCCTGCCATCCAGTTGAGGGAGAGGCTGCTGTTTCATAGGCCAGCAGCTCCCCGGCCATTGATCACCAGTAAAGCAGCTCAGTTCTTAATGCCATCCCTAATTCAAGTATTTTCTTGCCTTATGCAAAAATGGTACACTTTCTCTCAAACTATGGTGTACTGGAGACTGTGCCTACTTCTGAAATGAATCTGCTTGGATTTGCCTTGTTTTCATCCCTCCTGACACTGGATGATTTGGCACAAATTCTGCCTGAAACACAGTTCTCACATGGTTAAGAGTAATGGGGTATTTCTCCTTGTAATGGAGATACTATAGTAATGGGATATTTCTCCTTGGCTCCCAAATCTATCAGGTATTTGCTTTTAGACCAGATGGCGCTTCTGCTTTGTAGCTGCATGTAAAGTATTCAATTTCTGCACTCACATTTGTTAGCATGTCTTCCCCATGAAGACCCTGGGTATAGGTTAGTATACCAAAAAGGCTCTCAAGTGGTCTTCTGAATCTTTCTGTCCTGGACATCCAAGTATAATCATTATTTAGCTGCTTTTATTCATGCCATGACATTGTGTACTCTTCATAGTCACATGAAACATCTCAGAGACCCTCTAGCTGGGCTGATGGACAGCTGGGTGTGAGCAGGTAAAGCCTTTGCCCTAAACCACTTCATATCAAAGCTCTTTAAACTGGTTCATGGCTGGCTTGGTTGATTGTTTTGGTGTCTCTCAGTATTTCCAGCAAAATTAGTAGGTCTGTGTATTCATGTTAAGCTAGGAGAAGGTGAGAGGTCAATTGTGAACATGGTGTATGATCCATCTTTCAGTTCCCATGTGCTACTCTGGCACAGCATTCACAGTAACATGCACTGAGAATATGCACCATAAGCTAAGTAGTATAAAACAATCTTCAAAGGCTTGCAAAAGCTTCCCACTCACACAATTCCTGGTCTCAAAAATCACTGGGTATGAACCCTTCTGCAAGGCATTTCATTTCATTTCATCACCTATTTTCTTAATTGTTGCTAAAACTTCAGTACCAAATTATGGCCCATGTCTGCTCAAAGTAGCAATGACTTGAGCCCCACAAGCCACCATGCTGCTCACTGCAGAAGCATCTGCCAACTGACATACCTGCTTTATACCTGCCTCCTGCTGATGGAGCCCCACTCCTCTTTGTTGTTTCTCTACTGGTACTGTATAAATCACTGAGAAACTTGGATAAGCTTGGCAAGTGCATTTCAAATCCCAAGAGCTGCCTGACTCAGTTTGTGTTTTCTTGTGACGGCACTGTGGAGATTGCTTCTGCTCATTGTGGATCAGCTTATAGACAGGGGAGAGCTGAGTAGCCCACAGAAGCTACTCCAACAATTTCTTCCCTGCACTTCTGCTCCAGAGGCACTGAGAGCCTTTTCTTTTGGCTGGACCTGTGGCCATCTCAATTGCACACATGCATTTTATGACTGCATTATACTCGCACATACCATTATTAACTAAAACAACAAGAATACAGAAATAGAAACATTGTTAGGAAAGGTGAAAAGTGGGAGCTCATTTTGCAGACATTGATTTCAGCAGCCTTAAACATAACCACTAAACCTAGCATATCAACTGGCACACAGGGCTCACTGGCTCAGATCTGAGTTACAGTATTTCACTTGCCATTTCCCTGCACACTCTCCTCCCCAGGCACGAGGATAGAAGAGAAAGGAACCCACTTCCACACCAGAAATACCATCTCCCACCCTCTGGCTACAGCTCTGGCAAACACAGGAGCAGCAGGGTGGGTGCCTGATTTGTGTGCACCACCCCACAGGGAGAGGCAGGGCAAGAAGCATCACACAGGGGGCACAGCAAGGGACTGCAGGGCACTTGCCACAGCCATGGCAGGAGCTCTGCTGCCTGTGGGGCTGGCTCCAGCCTGCAGAAAAAAGCACATCAGGTGCTCCCCTCCAATATTTATTCACCTGCAGGGATAAGGAAGGCAAGGGGGAATACAGGAAGAAAGAAAAACAGCTGAGGAAGAATGAAGAGTTAAATAACCAAAACAAATGCAAAGTAAAAAACCCAGCCCACTTCTCTGATTAATTTTGGTCTCTGCATTTGCCAAAAAAAAGGCTGGATGGGATAGCAAAGCAGAGCACGCAACTGTGCTCAGAGGACACATGAATGAAATCCTGTCTCACTGCTACCTTCTTACAGAGATGCTTTGCAAACATGGCCCATTTCTATAATAGCTAACAAATGCTGCATGTCACAGCACTTATGCAATGGTACAGCTGGAGGGTGCGCAGGGAGAATTTGCTCCTCTTTAGCCCTTTCAAAAAGAAGAGTCTGTGCCACTCTGAAGCTGACAATAGAGAAGGTATTGAGATATGCTTTCCAACCCCTGCTATGTTATTTTCAGGGCTGACTGCTGCAGACTGAAGAATAATTCCTGGGGGTTTTTTTCTTTCTATAAGCTCTGAATGTTTATTTTGTGTAGACATCTGTCCAATTTCAGGTAATTTCATGTCTGGAAATTTCATGTCATCTACGTAAGTAAGTGTGTGGGACTATCACAAGGCAAAAATAAACATTGTCATAGAAATTGCTTCTTAATGCTGAGGGTTTTTCACGGAGATTTGTGCCTTGGTGTATGTGTGCTATTGACAAAGACTTATTGTATTAACAGATCTGCATTCTGTTAGTTTGTTACAAGTTTTATCAGGAGTATAATCTATCATCCACAGAAAATCCCTTTCATGAGGAAAAATGAGAGCTACAGAGCGCTTCACTGCTTTCTTTGTTGTCCTTCTTGTTTCAGGTGCATTACCAATGGATAATATCCTACAACAAATTTCAAAGATTGCAGTAATTGAATATGTTAAATATTGGTGATGCAGTGAGCCTCTAGATTGCTAAACAGTAATTCCACAACACCATCTCAAAGCAGAAGCATGCTGAACTATGCCATTCCTTGCTGCTTCCAGCTCCTACTGACGCTGATAACTATCTACCTTCAAAGTACAGTTGGATGAAATGTAAAGAAAAAGCTAAAATAGTGCACCTTGCCATCCATGCATACTCAAGTGCCAATCATCTAAAGGCCATCTGGGAACAGAAAGTCACAGTCATTATCTTCTTCACAGTCCATACTTCCATTGCTGTAATGGGATTTCTTGAAAACAAACATGCAAAGTGCATCCTGTTACTTAACTATGGGGTTCTTTTCACCGTATTACAAAGGAAAGCTGCCCTCCCCCTGCCTGGTTTCATCTGGCCTGTGCAGGCAGAGAATAACACCAAAAAAAATATTTTCAGAAGTTTGCTGAATTGATGGACAGAACAAGCTAAGAGCAGATTACTGCCTGCTTCACTCCAAGCACAGTGCATGGGGAGGTGACAGCACCAGCTGCTCACCCCTCTAGCATAACTACAGCAAGTCATTCCTAGTAGCACTGGCTGGTGCCTCCTTGACTCCAGCTCACAGTTCATCCATTTGTAGAAAATCTAAGTCCAGCTACAATCACTGCAATAGTACCAGGAAAAAGTGCGAGGATCAGATGAGACCTCTTCAAGTTTCCAATGGGCTAGGAATTTCCTCTAAGAAATAAAGGATTGAATATCTGTGATGTCCTGTTTTATTCAATGGAAAGCTCACAGGATAACTGAATTAAAAACACAATATTCTGAGAATTCCTTCTCTTTGGTGCCTGTATGACATCTACCTGTTTACTGTATCAATGCCTACATCCCCAAGGGAAAGATCCTGGGCTAAGGAGCAGACTTATACCTGGCTTTGGGCATTGTGTTTCCTCAAGCAATCCGCAACAGAAGAGTTTGGCTTTAGCTTCTAGCAAAGCACTCCAAAATATGCCACTGCACATCCTTATACCAGCACTGTATCTTCGGTTTGGAGAAATGACCCACAGGGGTCAAGGCTGCATTTTTTTGTGTCCTATGCCTGCTTCTTTTTTTACTGTGATTACTGAGAAAGTAATTGTGCTGTGCTGCTTAATAATACAGCAGAAGAGCTTTTGGAGGTGCCAAAGCAAAGTTCCTGGAGCTGAAGTCATGTGGATGCACTTAACTCACACACATATCTGGTTTTTCCTGTCACCCAGATTTGTTGATTCACTTGTCTTTATAAAAGATAAGAGGATTGGGAGAGTAGACTTTTACCTCACAAATGTCTTGATTTTACTTACTTGTCCCCAGGTGTCACAGGCCCCTTAGACAGCCATCACCCCTTCCTCCCACACATCTGACTAGAGCACAAATGCTGAAACAAATATGTTAGATACAGAAGCACTTCTCAGATTATTTTAACAGATGAGTAATGTCTATGGAGTAATGTATGTGGGAAACAGAGATACACTTTTAGGAAGCTCAGAAAACTGTAATACTTCTAGGAATACAAATTACATAGGTTTAAGTACATCACAGAAATTCTATTATCACCTTATTCAGGAAATCCTTGTGCCTGGATTTCAATTCAGCTTTTCTACTAAGTGCCATTTAAATGGCTAACTGAAAAAAATGTTCAGTTACCTTCATGAATGTGGATATTCCGCAGTATCTGTTGTACGGATATACAGGATTGAAGAGGAGTTTGTTTACGTAGGCAATGGAAAGTTTGTTGAAGTTCACATACAGAGCAAACATTTCAGCAATATTTCAGCTGTAAACACCAGTTGGTGAAGTTGTGCATCAGTCACTCGGTATGGTCTTTGGATGCAATGGTTTTGTTTAAGTACCTACAATCTCCTGCAGGCAAATCTACCAGCTAGATTTCCATTATTTTATATTTAACAGTAAGTGATCAGCTGTAGAAGGGACATTTGCAAGTGTGAAAGCGATTGAAAATGTGGGGGAGGAACAAGGAGGAAAAATGACGAGTGCTTTACTGAAGATATCAGATGTTTGTTACTAGACAGGATTTCTCTCAATAGCATTAGTCAAAAAGAAGGGACACATCAGGGAGGACACAGACAGAGCTGTGATCACAGAAGCAGAGCTCAAAAGTGGTGTGGATTCAGACTGCTCAGAAATATTGCAGCATGGGCTCTTCTAAAGATCAGGATCTATTTTTCAAGTAACACCCACATATCAAAATACTGCCTGTATTGGTGGAAGCTAATAATCTAGTTATTACCACTTGTAATTACTGAAATCCAGAAGCTGAAATAATATTTGGTTAAATTAGTGTTGGTTATCTCTATAAATGTCCTACCCCATTCATGCCAATTTTAGAGTAAAATTTTATGTCTGCAAGTACGGATGGATGACATTGAACTCCACTGCATTTTACATCCATAGATGGAGATCAAGTGTACTGAAAAGCTGTACTGAAATGGAAGAGCAAGTCTCTGGAAAACCTTAAAGGGGAAAAACGGACAGTGATGTTTTCTACTGTAAAGGACATATGCAACGTAAGAAAAAATTTGAATGTAACATGGGTTGAGACTTGGTGGGGAAAAGTACTCTCCTAAGGACATATTTTTGGAGATGCTGTGGGAAATCTCTCTTCAGGCAGATCTTGCTGTGGGGGAAGCTCACACCCTGCTATGAGGAAGGACTGGCCCATTTGGAGCTTAGGATAAACACTTGGCAGGAAAGCAAGCTCCATCAAGGATCTGTATCAGGACTGGGCATGTCAATCCTGTAAAGATTAACACATATGGTAAGCTTTCTGCACATGAATGTTCCCACTCTAATTCATGGGTGTAAACATATGCGTGTGCATAGAATCAGGACCTCAGTGCCTTTCTTCTCTAGATCACATGGAAGTTTTTCTGACTGTAAACATGCAGGAATGGTTTTGAGCAGAATTAAACAGCTTCTGCTACAGTCCAGAGTGTTTTGAGACCAGCACATAATGAGAAATACGGTTCATATGGCTTATTGTCACAAGATTCCCTCAACAAAAGTGTCCCTGATACCTAGAAATTCTTTCATTTTTTTTAATTTAATTTTTTGATTGCTGTTAAACATGTTTCTCATCTGCTTAAATGTACCTTTATGTAATGGAGAATTTTCTTCATCTAAATTCAACTACATATTAGCTTTTGGCCTATGGGAACCATGTAAAACTAATCTGAATAATGATTTATTTTATTACAGTTTTGTCCAAATTACTTAAGATTGTTTACACTTTCAAGGGAATTTTTGCTTACATATTCCTTACTAAGCCCAGTTCACTAAAGATTTGATCAGATTTATATCATTATCAATATTTTTGTTGAGGGAATTCAGAATATTTTTGATCAGTGGATCATTATATGTGTTATGAGCTTTTTATTAGTATTCTTCCAATTGTGACAATAACTTGTGTAATCCCATTTTGTTTTAGCCCATTTGATCTGCTGATGAACTGATGGAACTTGAATTTTGAAGCAAAATTATCAAATCAGATGTGGTCAGAACAGTCAGTTCTTCAAGCACTGTCAGTTTTGATATTCAGACCAAATATTTTTGTAGTTCACCAGCAACTTTCCTTTATAGAAGATTTGTGTGCTATCTGACCAATGTGTTGTTTGCAATCATGAGCAGGAAAGCTGCTCAATGTACAGCAGTCTTTCTGGGTCTTAGCTGATAGCCTTAACCAAGAGTATTTCTCTTTCCTGCACTGGGAAACTGAAGTCTCTACACCAATTACTGCTCCCTTTTTACAGGCAAGGATTGGGGAGGGGGGGAGTTGGGGGGGGAGTTGGGGGGGGGGTAACAACTCTGAGGATTGCATTCTACAGATGACCAATTGAATCATGAGTAAATCAAAAGCAGAGACGAAAAGAATTCCTGGGGAAGTATTTATAAACCCATAGGACTGAATGACAAGCATCGGAGATTGATAACAGAGCTAGTGGAGGGAAGTGAAATACCTTGAGCAGTGATTTTTGAAAGTTCATGGAGAACAGATGAGGTTGCAGAGGATTTCAGAGCCACAAAACACAACACTCAATTGAGTTATAAAAAGGGGCTTCCAGGAATTTGCTAAGCAATTCATTGAACTTCAATAGCAAGCAAACTATGTAAGGAGTCATAAATGAGCCATTATGAAATCTTAGATCAACACAGAATAATAAATGATTGGGTGGGAAAGGGCTTTAAGAGGTAATCTAGTAATCTTATCAAAAATCTTGTAAAATACAGAAAAATATAGTAATTAGATATGCACATTTCAGCTGGCCCTTTCTACACACCCAAGGAGAGAACTCAGCCTTTGCCTGGGGAGGGGGGCATTCTTTGAGCAGAGCCCATTATAAATGGAGGACTTCCTTGCCTTTTCTGCACAGCTTGGTCTCATTACTGAATGAAAATTCTCAGAAGTGACAGAAGAAATTACAGCAGCTGGCACAGAAAAGGAAAGCTGTTAAAAGTTGATGATCCTCTTTTTCAAATTAATATTCCTTGGATCCAAGTAACAGATTAACTGGGGGAAAACTGTGATAACACAAGCAGCTAATGTCGCAATGGAGGGCTATGAGGGAAGAGTGCTCTGGTGAAAGAAGGTTGTAAAAGAAACCCTATGCTGTCCAAACCTATAGAGCAACAGAGAGGTCAGCCTGCCTTTGGAGAAGCAAAGGAGGCTGCAGCCAGCACAAGGGGAAAGAAGAACCTCTGAAATTCCTACCTCAGCTGAGACAGATGAGAAGAGCTCACATCCATGCCCATCCACAGGTCGTCCCTCCCTTACCTTCCCTGTTCTTCTAACAATACCTCTAAATGGCCAAGCAAGGGGAACTCTGCCATGGCTGGGGATAGGGACAAAAGTTACTTCTTTACAGCTTGAAAGGCTCTTTAACCTTTAACTGGAAGGGTTTAAAACCTTCCTTTCAACCCAAGCTTCTGTGAGCTTTTATATAGTCACTGCAATGTTACATAGTAATGTTTGGGTGTCAAGTATTGTACTGAGTTTTGCAGAATAGTTCAGGAGATCCAGGGAAATACTGGGTGGTACATTAGACTGCGAGACTAGATGGGGACTTTGGTGCTCAGCTTGAAATGTGAATTCCAGCCTGACCTTGACAGAAGACCACTAACACTGAAACACCAAAGTGCCAGTGTGGTACAAGAGATTTACCTCTGAGGTGAAATTCTGTGTCTTTCCTTGTGCTCACACACAGCTGCTCACCAAAGTCAACCAGCCAAACAACATGAATACTTACTGAAGTCACAATCTGTGACTGCAAAATTTATCTAGGATGTTGCTCAGCCAGGTACATGTGTATTTTTCCCCTTAAATGCAAAATGACACAAGGTAATTTTGAAAGGATTGAGGAAAATAACCAGAAGTTTACTTGTCATTAGATGTAGATAGAAATAATCAAAAGCAATAATCACACCATGTGAGGAAACTGAAGACAAACTGCAATTCTAAATGAGAGAGGAGCAGTAATTATGTGCAACAGAGTTCTTATTATATGTCATTCTGATTACCTTAGATTATATTTTTAACAGATATCCATTTTTATTTTTACTTCTAAAACAGGAAGTTCTTGTCAAGTATTGACGTCAGCTAGACTCATCAATTGTTCCTGTAATAGCTCAACTACCACTACAGTCACAAATGCTATGAAAGAGCTAAGTACTCTCTGTACAAAGAGGATTCAGTTTGGGCAATGCCACACTGAGTATGCGTGCCTAGTCTTTTACAGAGTAGTAATTGATATTGATAGATATTGAGGTTCCTTCCCGCTATCCACTGGTCTTTATTTTAAAAAAAATAAATAAAGGCATGATGATCCATCTTGAAAATAATAGTAATTCTTTTTCTTCTTTAGAAAACACAGTGAGTTTGTTGTGCTGGATTGCCTCCATGGCAGACCTCCAGCACATTCTGCAGGAGAACAAGTCTCTATGTGGAACTGCCTGCACCTCTTGACTGTGCTTTTGGGGTAATCCTTTGGGGCAGCACAGCAGCACCACATGGACTTCTCTTTGGCACAAGGGCCCCCACCACTCAGAAGCCATGCAACAAGAGTACTGTGAGCTGCTGCAACCTGGATCAGAGGCTACCAGCTCTGACAGCCATCAGCTGGCAATGTGGCTGCCAGTTCCCCTGCCATGTCCAAACCTGTACCCCCCATTATTTTCTGTTTGTCGTTACTTTATGTTCATGACTCTTATTATTACTGAGTCTGTATCCTTCTCTCTCACAGGAGTCCTGGATTGAACTATTTATTTATCATTGCTCTTATCTTGGCTTTAAAAGACATCTACAACTTGGAATGAGAGGGAAATGGAGCAGGGGGAGTGGATGCTGCCATGAGTGCCTGGTTCAGTGGAAAACTTCAAGCTGTGCCAGGCTAAACAAGGAAGGACAGGAGAGCTGCAGAGGTCAACCAAGTCCAAGGAAGCACTTAAACTCCGTGGGGAAGACAAAGGAAATATACTGAAAACACTGAAATGACGCTTTTGTGTCCTTCCTGTTTATCATATGAACCCAACTGGAGTTTTACTTCCAGATGTGAAGAAGGTTTTTAGCAACAGGAGGTTTCACTTGGCACTACAGAAGGGCTGGAGGCTACTGGTAAGCCAGCCATGCTCAGACTCACATGGCATCAGCATGGGGTGCCAAGGCCTTGCAACGTTACACAGCCCAGCAGCTTCCCAAAGTCACACAGAGACACTTCTGACTGTGTACCTGAACTCTTGGATTCATTTAGTACTCCTCTGCACCTCAAGAAGGGTTGCACATTCATCAAAACATCTTCACTGGCCATAGATTTCAAATGCCCTTGGATGCTGTTTTAGTTTAGGTACCATGTTCAATTAGGACAAGTACCTTTCACGAACATGAACATACCAGTTTCAGCTAACTGCTGTACCTACACAGACTTTAGATGGCAGCTGGCATCTACCCAAGTCTTATGGATAAAAACAAATTTTTTTGAAGGCCCATGGAAATATGCTCTCCCATAAAATGTCCAGCACCTCTTGTTGCAGCCTGAACTAAAAATACTAAAAGTATAGTTCAGGCTTTTGTCATTCCCACTGTCCATGAGAGCAGGATGCACAGAGGCAGAGGATCAGAGGATATAAAAAGTTCATTTAGGAGTCTGTCTTCTTTACATTCTTAAAGTGACCTCAAACACTGTAAGCATCCCTTTCAGTTTTGACTGGAAAGTTTGGCTTTCTCCTGACCCTCTTCTAGCTGGCAGGAGGCTACAGACAGAGCCCAGGCTGTCACTTTGATGCTGCTTTCCTGTGACTCTGACAGCTCTCCCACAAATTTGTGTCCACAAATTGGCCATGCATTCCCATGCCTGGCCAGCAGAGCTAAGAATCTTTACAGCATCTATGTCCCAAACTCAGTAGAAGGGCTGCTGTCAGCTGAGATCAATGTAGCCCTTGCCCACCTTTGCCAGAGCAAGGTCAGTACAAAATGGGCTCCCAGTTGCACCTGGTGGCACCAGTATTAATTGTGTTCCACAACAAGGAGTAGAGCAAACTGGACTTACTGATTAACTAAGTCAAACTCCTCTAAAAAGTCTGTAAGATTAAACATTTCTTCTTTCCACTTTTTTTCATTTTTTCTTCCTAACTTTTTCTCAATCTAAGATTAAAAGCATTTCTTTCTGAAACCTGATATCTTCCTGATAACTGTCAAGTTTTAACCCAAGTGGTGATGTGATTTGGAATGAGATGATAACCACATATATAAGATGAAGAAGATACAGAGGTTTCATTTCCTACAAATTAATTCTCTACAAGCTGTGTAAACTTTCCTTCATATATATATATATATATATGAATAAATATATTAATATAAATTAAGTCTTTACAGACAAAGATGTTAGGGGTTTTCCCCTTTCAATTATTTAGAGAAAAAACAGAAATGCAATTTTACTGTCTGGGCACTTCAACTCATACCAGTAGATCGAGAGCTGCTCTGGTTGCCTTCCACAGTGCATTTCCTCATTCTTCTGACTATAAAATGAATGTAAATAAACTTCCAAAGAAACAACCTCATGCAGCCAGATATTACTAAGTAATTTCAAGTTTCTACAGCAGATTTACACCAATTTGTATTTACCCCCATCCCCCGAATACGAATGCCACGATCTCTCACTACAAAGGGGCAACATATGAGAGACAACACAACTGCCATGGCAATACCATGATGTCATCTTCACTCCTATCACTTTTCCATGACCAAACTTCAGGGAAGCTCCAAAAGTCAGCTCTAAAAATGCATTTAACAGTTATTCTGCAAGAGAGAGAGTAATCCACATAATCAAATTTAGTGGCCCAGCTCTGTTTTGTGTATCTGCTCTCAGCCTGTCCCAGCTGAAGGGGAGCTGCCAATATGCTTTGCTCTCACTCTGGCATTTTAGATCCTCTGTGAGGAGAGGGGACTTGTCCCTCCTCAGAGAGCTCAGGGCTCCCACAATTTGGAGAAGGAGCACAAGAGAGAACAGAGATGATTCAACACCCTGAGGGCTTGGCATACCTCCTGGAAGGAACAGGGAGCACCCTGAAGTCTCAGTGATGATAGAGAGATGGAGGCTTCTATGAGGACACAGAGAAGTGGGCTAGAGGCTGTAATACAGGAGACATCAGACTCAAAAACAAGACGGGGAAGGATGTACCCTCCAAGGACATGAAAAAAGCCTTATTTTAACCTGAGAAGTTTTCTTCTTCAAATGTCACACTTGTAGAACTTGTTTCTGAGAAAACCTGGAGCACAGAGTCCCTGGGAGATGCCTCATGTGTGCGCTTTCAGGAAACATTGCAGGTCTATCAGAGGGCTTAACTCACACACCATTAGATATGGTTTTGCCAAACAAAAAACTAATTGTGGACAAATATAAAGTACCACCAGAAAACAGCAATATCATCCTTTAAAAATATACCAAAGCATTTAATTCCATCTCATATTATATTCCATATAAGTGTCCAGAAGGCCAGTTAGTGTTGTGTAGCACTGAAATAGTTTCTCCCTGTTGCTCCTGGCAGCACCGGCCATGTGTTTTTTGGTGGGTCGGCACAGCATGGAGGGGAGCAGCACCACTCCTGCACAACTGCTGGCCAAGTTTAAAAAAGCCGCAGTTTCCCTGGCAAGCAATTTTGTCTCTTACAAAAATGTGTATGTGGGGGAGAGGAACTGAGAGAAGCCTCCCAGCGCTGGCTGTGTTGTTTTTGATGTGAAGGAAGGTAACTGAAGTGTGCAAGTAGCTTTTAGCATCAGAATGGGCTTACAGATATCTGCACACCAAAGGCGTTTGTTTTCTCAAGTTCGGGAAATTTTAGGTGGTGGGAATGTTAAGATTTCTGGAACTCGGTCGAAACAGTTCGTCTGTTGTCTATCTTGCCACTTTCCCCAGCTCACCCTGCTAGATGTGGATTCTGTCTCTTTCTGGGACAGAATCTGAAACTTGTTAACCCTTAAAGTAGAACAGGAAGACAAAGTTGTTTCAAAGTTTCTCCTGTTGTTCCTTTTAATTCCAAAAGAGCTGGTTAATAGGGAAGTGAAGAGACAGTCACAGCAGATTCCCCCGGTTTCCTCTACCCCTTCTCCCAAACACTCTGCTCCTGAGCTGAAGGGGATACATGGAGCAGCCCAAGAAATGCAGGACACCCGGCTCAGGTGTTGCTGTCCTGGCTCCCTGCCTGCCATTCAGCACCCTGTCTCTGGTGGTTGTGCACAGACTGACAGAGATCTCTCCCTGCACCCTTTTACCCCAGTTGTTACTCCTCAGTTACGGCATTCTGTTAGTTTTAAAAGTGATAACCCCTCCATCCCCATGTGGCTGAGGTCCATGATGGCGCCAGCCACGGGCTGGCCGGCCACATGGTAGAACCTCCATCTTACCTTCTCTGTCCCATAATTCCTTTCACCCACCTGTCCCCGCCCACAACCCTTACCCTGCCCAGAACCCCTTCCTTCCCTCAGACATCCCTCCCCCCTCCATCATGTTCCCACCCTGCATGATGTCACATTGTGACCCTGCGCCCAGGTGTTGCAACCCTGGTTCCCATGGTGACCCCACCCCTTTCCAGTCGCTCGTTCCCATGCCCCCTCGCTCTATTCCCATGGGGGGGGGGGTGGGGATAGGGTGGGTAGCTCTGCCCTCCATTCCCACAGGGTGGGAGGCAGGTCCCCACCCTGTTCCCACGGTGGGGAGGGTGGGTCTGCCCCCTGTTCCCATGGTGGAGGGAGGGTATCCCCGTCCTGCCACCCTGGGTGGGGAGTGAATCCCCACCTGGCTCCTGTGGGGGTAGAACTGGGCCCCTCCCTGGACCCAGTGAGGGAGCCGGGCCCCCTGGCCCCTGTGGGGGTGGGGTGCCGGGGGGACCCAAGGGATGGGGTCCCTGGGGATGATGAAGAAGCTATAGCCTCAGCTGTTCCTGTTATGTATGTTGGTAAAACAAGGATAAATTGACACAACCAGCCCTTCTCTTACCAAAATATAAAAGAAATCAGTAAAACCCAAAGAGAGTTTGGTAGAAATAGTGAAATCCTTAAAGGAATGGTGAGACCTACTTTAACATCTCATGAGTTAGTTCCAGCCAATCTCAGAGACCTCTTCTGCTGTCTCCTAACCTCCTCAAAGTTCAATCTTTGGGACAACACATGGAAGAGATTCTTAAAAAGTCTCCTTGTTGAGCTCAAGCAAAGCACCCAGGATGCAAAAGATGCAGATGATATTGAGGTCACATTTGAACATCTATGTGGTGAGGGGATGTGGACTAAACCTGATGAGGACCAG
This sequence comes from Cyanistes caeruleus, assembly GCF_971803275.1. Taxonomy (NCBI): domain Eukaryota; kingdom Metazoa; phylum Chordata; class Aves; order Passeriformes; family Paridae; genus Cyanistes; species Cyanistes caeruleus. The sequence continues at coordinate 30,110,880 of NC_141708.1, forward strand.
GCTCGAGTGCTAACAAAATCCATTTTAGATAAGATCTGTGGCGTGGCAGAAAAGGTTTTTAACCAGTTGCCAGTGACTGAAACTCAGAGCAGCTATGTTAACATTAAACAGTTTCCCTCAGGAAGTTTTTTGCAGTTTGTCAACCGGCTTCAAGCACAAATACAAATGCAAGTGAAAGTAACAGTGGCACAGGCAGAGCTGATTAAGGAGATGGCTCAAAGGAATGCCAACAAGGCCTACCACAGGGTGACTGCCGATTGATCCTCCATCTACCATAGCGCAGCTGATAGAGGTGCGTACCAAGAAAGCAGAGTTGTTTGGTGCACAAGACAGGAGGCTGGGACTGGCAAACCCAAGGACTGTAGCAGCAGTAACAACAGAAGTGAAGAAGCCATCGATGTCATCAGAGCAGCTCCAGCATATCATCTGCTTCCAGTGCAAAAGGCCAGGACACTTTGCCAGAGACTGTCCTCAAATCCAACACCAAAAGAAATACCAAAAGGAAGTAGTAGCCAATCAACAAAAAAACTGGAACTAGATCACAGCCCTGCCCAGCGCAATGATATAAATGCAGCAGGCTCCAGAATGGGAAAAGCCTCTCTTTTAATTGATAAGGGGAAGGAAGGGAAGCAGGGTGCAGGACTGCAAAAAAATAATTGTGGGGAATGTGTGCCTAACAAAGTCTGGCAGCCTCACAAGCAATCCAGACTTCTAATTGCCAAAGCTTTTCTTTTCAGGTCTACTCATTGGGCAGTCATTGGAGTAGACCTGCAGGACAATTCACAAGATGTGACAGGACTGGATAGTGAGTATTTTGTTATTGGGGACACAGCATACCCACCCATGGAGATTGAGGTGGCTCCCATGACAATCAAGGGAGACTTAACACACCTCACTCTCTTGGCACGTTGCCCTCAGCTGCCCTTCTATTTGGCCAAAGGGGCAAATCATTGCCCAAGCCATTCATGTTCCAGCAGAGGTCCCAGCTGTCCTCTACTGGGCACAAGTTGTTGGCAAAGATAAACCCATCATGGAATGCAACCTAACCCATGGATCAGATCATCTCCATGTGGAAGGGTTGATTGGCACAGGGGCAGATGTGACAATCATACCCAAAAGGGTGTGGCCTTCACACTGGGACTTGCAACCCCTGGTGGGCAAGATACAAGGTGTGGGAGGAGTGAAATTGGAAAAAGTTTCTAAGAGCATTTTTCAAATTGAGGGGCCAGATTGGAAATTGCCCAGTGTTTGTTTGTCACTGACTAAAAGTGTCCCCTGTGGGGGAGAGAAACCATGTCTCAGAGGGGAGTCAAACTACTTATCCCTGAGACGCCCCAGAATTTTTAGAAGCGGCCGCTGCGGAGCACCCCACCCAAAAGTTAACGTGGCTGGATGATAATCCAGTCTGGGTAAATTAATGGCCACTCAGTAAGGAAAAGCTCAAGGCACTCGAAGAGCTTGTGGAGGAGCAATTGGCCAAAGGCCACATAGAAGAAACAACTAGCCATGGGAATTCCCCAGTCTTTGTAATAAAGAAGCCAGGGAAGGATAAGTGGTGCTTCAGGATCTCTGTGAAAAAAATAATTGAGGACATGGGGTCACTCCAACCTGGGATGCCCTCTCCAACAATGCTCCCACAAAATTGGCAATTGGCTGTCCTAGACATAAAAGACTGTTTCTTCCAAATTCCCCTACACCCAGCAGATGCACCATGGTTTGCTTTCTCAGTCCTTACAATCAACCAGGAGGCCCCAGTGAAACAATACCACTGGAAGGTTTTACCTCAGGGAATGAAATGCAGTCCTACCATCTGCCAGTGGTGTGTAGCTTCATTGCTGTCCCCAGTGCCCTCTGAAAAAGGAGAATGATCACGTGGATGATGTGAATCCCCAATGCTACTATACTCCAACACACACTTGACCTAGTGGTTAAAGTTCTAACCTCTGCTGGATTCCAACTGCAAGAAGACAAAGTTCAAAGGATTCCACCTTGGAAGTACCTGGGCTGGGAGATCACTGCACGAACCGTTCTGCAGAAATTGGAAATTGTTAATGATCCCAAAACCCTAGGAGATCTCCGTTCCCTGTGTGGGTCTTTGAATTGGGTCAGCCCTTGGCTAGGTCTCACTAATGAGGACCTAAGTCCCCTGCTCAATTTATTGAAGGGAGAGCTGCTTTCTCCCAGGGAACTGAACCCAGAAGCAAAAACTGCTATTGAAAATGCACAAAGGGCTTTGACAGAGAGACAGGCTCATCCTTATTGGCCTGAGCTGCCTTTCAAATTCATTTTCCTGGGGAAACTACCACACTTACATGGGTTGATATTCCATTGGGTTGAAGGGCAGAGAGATTCACTCTTAATCATAGAGTGGGTCTTCCTCTCCTACCAATCATCCAAAACCATCACTAAGCTACAAGAGCTGATCTTGAAAGCAGCTCAGCTGATCCAAAAGGCCAGGGTGAGGCTGCGGGATCTGGCTGGTTGTGACTTTATGTGTATTCACCTCCCAGTCAGACTTTCTGAGAAGGGAAAGCTCACTCCTGAGAAACTGACCAAGGAGATGTTTGAGTACCTGATGCAGAGAAATACTGACCTCCAGTTAGCTCTGGACAGCTACAATGGGCAAATATCAGTCCATGCGCCGTCGCACAAATTGTTTAATGAGGAATTCCACCACATTCCTCGTGAGAAAAGGAGCCGTAGGCTGCTCAAAGCTCTTACAGTGTTCACTGATGCATCTGGGGCGTCCCACAAGTCGGTGATGAGTCCTCAGACTCAGCATTGGGAAGCTGATGTTGAGTTTGTGGAGGAGTCACCACAGGTAGCCGAACTGGCTGCGGCCGTGAGAGCCTTTGAGAAGTTTTTGGAGCCAATCAATTTGGTTACTGACTCGGCCTACATAGCAGGGGTGGTGTCCAGAGTGAAGCAGGCAGTTCTCAAGGACATCAAGAACAAGCATCTCTTTAGGTTGCTCTCCAAACTAATTTATTTAGTTTCAACTCGAGAGCATCCTTTCTATGTGATGCATGTGAGGTCACATACTGATTTGCCAGGCAAAATCACAGAAGGGAACCTTAAAGCAGACTCCCTTGCCGCCCCAGCTGAAGGGGTACATCCTCCAGCAGGCCAAGCTGAGCCACCAGCAATACCATCAGAATGTGCCACGACTGATCTGTCAGTTCCAGCTGACATGGGGTCAAGCTAAGGCCATTGTGGCCACCTGTCCCAGTTACCAGCTCCAGGCTGTGCCATCGCTGGGTGTCAGGGTTAATCCCCAAGGCCTTGGGAGCTGTGAGATGTGGCAGACAGACATCACACACATTCCCAGTTTTGGCACGTCAAGTATGTACATGTGACATTTACAGATACTCAGGAGCAGTGTATGCCTCAGCCCATGCTGGGGAAAAGGCTGTGCATGCCAAACAACACCAGGTACAGGCCTTTTCAGTGCTGAGGATCCCTAGGGAAATTAAAACTGGCAATGGCCCACCATATAAATCCAAGGAATTCCTAGAATTTGTCTAGCAGTGGGGAGTGGAACACAAAACCAGCATCCCCCACTCCCCCACAGGTCAAGCTGTTATTGAACGTACCCACCAGACACTCAAACAAGTCCCGGCCAGGCAGAGCAGTGCAAGAGTGTGCAAAAAAGCTCTGCAAAGCCATGTTTACTATCAATTTTCTGAATTGTTCATTTGAAAATACGAGTCCCTCAGTGGTTCAGCATTTTAACAGTAGTGATCAATTTAAGTTGTTACAGTGTCTGCTGATCTTAATCAGGGACCCAGAAACCTGGCAGACCAAGGGCCCCTATGAACTTGTTACCTGGGGGCGTGGCTACACAGGTGTGTCCACCCCCACAGGCCTATGCTTACTCAAAAGCAGGTAAAGCCTTTCGTTTCCAAAAACCCAGCTCCAGCAGAAGGGGATGAAAAACAAATGGCAGTCACTTCCAAAAGAAGATGTTGCGGGAAAGTGGGAGAAGAAATCTTCCTGATATCTGGTTACTCTCTGGCAGACACCTACTGACTCTTACAATGCTTTAAAAATGTTTGTTTTTCCTTGGGTGAAAACCTACCTCCCACTCAACCTTGTGATGAGCCTTGTCCCAGTTGTCATCTTGTTTGCACAGACTGGTTCAGTGAATTGGTCAAAGGCTGGGGACTCACGACGTGGTGGACTTCAATAGTTAACCCCTTCTTTTAATTTTATATAATTATAAAGGGGGCAATGTTGTGTTGGACTGAAATGGTTTCTCCCTGTTGCTCCCCCCCCAGGTCTCCGGCAAGTTGGTTCCTTCCCCCGCCCCACACCTTTGGTCTCATCCCATTGGTTGTAATTCTACTCTCCCATTCCCCCTTCCCTCCATTAGGAAAGTTCCCACCACTTTCTCCTCAGTCTCTTTTTTCCGTGGAGTTCATTTGGAATAAACTGGGACTGTGTCCTGGGAGAAAACATCCTCCTTCCTTGCTGTACCCCCCCCACCACCAGTGGACTGCAGCTAGTCGGACAATATTCCCGGTCTGGGAGCAAAGGGATTTCAGCAATTTAGAAATGCTTTGCTGTTTTTTGTTTTTCTTCATGATATTAATCTATACTAGTACATTGCATATCATTTAACAGAAAGAGTGTTTTCATGCATCAAAAAAAATTTTTTGTTTCATTAATACCCCATGTCTAAAAGTAAACCCAGCAGATTTAGAATGAATTCTTATGATATTTCATAAGACACGATTTCCTAGAGGAACAAGGGACACTTCCTTTAAATTATGCTGTTTAGAAAATAAAGCAGAAGAGTCACTTGTGCTCACAGTTCCCCATGTGGATTTAACCTCTACCTTCAGGCATTTTGCACAATCCCATGGGGAACATTCATGCTGTGTTGCCAAGGGCTGAGCACCTGGGATCAGGCACTAGGAGCAGCACTGCTGCTGGGCTGCTGAGAGTGCCAGCTGTGCCTGCAGTATCTGCAAGCAAAGATTGCTGGAAGTAGTGACTGCCTTCCTCTGGCTTCTTCTGGAGTACTTCAGGATTAATTCTGGAGGGCAAAATTTCAAAGCAGAAACTTCTAGAGAGCTATTGTGCATCAAGAGTAAAGAAACATGGGAATATGTTGTCACTACAACCATCTGTACTTCAATCAAACAGCCTCATCAGACAGTACTACTGTTAATCTGTTCTCTGTTTATGATGGGTTCTCAGTCACACATGAGAGGCTCAGACGAAGGCAGGGCTACACCTCATTCTATGTCATTCTAACTCCAGCTACTGCTTCTCAGGACAGATACAATCTGCTGCTGAGATAACAATCCCAAACTCTGCCCTTTTTGATGTTTTTTTTTTCCTCCTTATCTCTTCCCAGTGACTGTAATACCTGTTCTGACAGTACCAGTGGTCTGACTTTCCAGCTTTGACTGAAAAAAAAAAAATAACAGCAGTGAGAATAGATGCCTTAATTCTGCTGCTCCTTAACTTAATAAAGCCAAATATGTAACAGAATCTGATTTTTCACTTTTCTTTATTAGGTACTTTATCATTTGGGCTCCATTGTCCAACTTGATTTGTTACTACAAGATAAAGCAATTACATGCTCAAATATGATTCACTGTAAAACTACAGCCTGTGAAATCTCAGCTCAGCAAAAGATATGTGCCATGGCTAACAAACATACATCCTATGTGTGACACTTGAGAAGAGTAGTGACCACAGGCCTGTGCTATCCCTCTCTACTGCTGCTCCCTGGATTTCCCTGAAGTGGCACAGAACCCAAACTGGGGAGAAACCACCACAGGATCTGTCACAGAGGGCAAGGAGGCAGCCAGTGCATGGGGCCAAATGCAATCCAGATCCCAAAGGGGAGCCACAGGTGAGAAAAGGAAGAGCATGGTAACTCATGAGGAAATCAGGAGAGAAAAAGGAAAGAAAACCTCCCTCAAGAGCTGCAGAGAGGTTTTGCCAGACAAAGGGAGAAGCCAGGAAACTACACACTGCTCAGATGTGCTACATGGTCCTGACTGTCTGTGGTGCAGCATCTGGCTGGCCCCTTAGCTGGTCCAGCAGGCACAGGCTGTTTCCAAGTGGGGTGAAGGCCAACAGGCTTCCTTGGGACCCTGGTATTCTGAAGGAACCCTACTTGGCAGCTCTGCCTGCAGGTGCTTACATCACAGAGAGCATTCTGCCTGCTACCAGCTCCTCATCCCTGGCACCAGGGTCAGCCAGGAGGAAAGACAGCTGCTGGACACTTGCCAGCACATCTTGCATTGCCTTAAATGCTCTCTTCTGACTACATGCCCTGTTTGCTATGAAACAAATCTAATGGAGGAAACAAACAGGATTTTGCTTTTAAAAGTATTGTATCAGGTACATTAACAGTTCTACCATATATGTAACTCAGTTCTTCAGAGAGTGCTTGGGTTTCATTTCTGCTGTAATTTTATCAGCATCTTGCTCAAGCCTCTCCTGGGTTTCCTGCTACTTAATTTATTTTCCTTTGCAGTCATATATGGAGCCATCTACAGTGCTCTGCTGGCTGCCATACCTCTGGAAACACATCACACCAAAGTGTTGTAGTGAGTGACCTATGGCTCTTGTTTGTGGTTTTTACTCATGTAGCAAATACTAATTTTGTGGTTAGGACCTATTAGTCAAATGATTGCTCTTTTTCAGCTTAGCAGTTGCTGAGCACAGATAGTAAAAATGAAGACTTCTGTGGCAGAATAGCAGTCATTTGTCAAGTTTTAACAAAATCTCTGACACAGAGGTGGCTCACAGAAAGCAAAGAACTATTGTCTAGTTATTAGTACAATAAAGGTGAATATAAACCCAGCTGACATCCCAGAAGCAGCAAGTCATTAAAGGGGTGCCACAGCAAGCCAGCAATCAGTTCAGCTCTCCTGGCATCAGCACTGAGGTGAATGCCATTCACCCTATTTATCAGTGATATTACTTATTCTGTGTTATTTGTTGGTGGAATATATGAATTTGACAGCTATCTTTGGATGACAGGTATATCAAATATCAGGAGACATACATACTAAATGTAGATGATTTAAATGACTTGGAGATTTGTAAGAATAATGAGATGTGAACTTCAGCGGGAGCAGGGGAAAAAGGTAGATGCCATACTATAGCTGGGGCAGATATAGGCAGGGTATGGATATGTCAGGCTCACTCATATGGAGCAGGACTGGATGGAGGAGGTTGGCCCCCCACAAGTCTTGCAGATACACTAACTTCAAGATACTGATTCTTCATTGGAGCTAGGGGATATGCAAAGTCAAGGAAAACAGAATTTTACAGCTTTAGGGAAGAGCTAGTGTAGCCCAGAGCCACACAGCCTGGCTAGTGCTGCTGCTGCCCCCAGGGAGGAAGGGAAGGTGTATTTTGGGATGGTCTGTTATCTTCCCTTACCCATAGCCACTGCTATATGCGCCCTGATCCCATCTCACAGGGCAGCTGCTACTCTGGTTCTTGGCAGCATTAGCACTGGCAAAGTGAGCAGTCAAGCTATTGATCTTTAGCTTGGGCATTTCTCTGTATTTGCCAGTGTGTAAAAGCAGGCAGAAATATACTTCTTTTTCACACAGAGAAAGGCAGCAGGCAGAGAGTTTGTCTCCACCAGGGGTGGGCTAAGAAAAATACTCACCTCTGTGGTAGACTCCCTTCACCTCACTTGTCTTCCCACCTCCAGCCTCAGCACATGCTATCTGTATGGAAGTCCATACAGAGAAGGAAAGGCTTTAAGGGGAAGGGAAAGCATTTTGTTTGCTTCAAGACTTTAAACAGCTTTTTCTGGGATAATGCCAGGATCCCTGGAGAATGAACTCCTGTCACTGAACTCCAAAAATTCAGAACAACTTTAAGACAGCTTAAGTTTGGGGGCAAAAACTGGCTACCCCAAAAATCAATATTCAGCCTTGAAAATACACACCTAAAAGGATTTTGGCTTAAGTTGGGAGTTCTGTCACTAGTAAATCACAAGCAACTTCTGTTAAAATGCTTTGAGAGTACTGGGTGTTGCAACTGAAAGAAGGCTCCCAGGAGCCAGAACTGTGACACAAAAACAGACATCTTACAAAAACTGGGGAGAGTATTGAGAGCCCGCCAGCTTATTCACGAGTCTTCACAGAAGTAAGAGTGAACGCTGTTTATTTCTATCTTTAGCACACTTTTATAGGGTTTTACAGGGTCCGCAGGCTAAGCAAGTTACTGTTGGCTAATACACACAGGTTTATATTTTTTCTCCTGTGCACAAGGATATTGTTTTGCTTTATTCTCTCTTATGCAAGAGAGTTTCAAGGACTTTAGCCTTTAATATCATGACTTTTTCCAGAGGCTGGTTTGTGCAGACAGGCCTTTCATGCCCACCTTCTGTTAAAACATTATCTAAGGAGAGCTATTAAAAGTTAACTGCTCCATGGAGTCAGCAGATGTTAAGTAATTAATTTAGTCTGAAATGGGAGAGCCATGTTGTCAGAGGGCTCCTGCCCCATAAGGAAAGGACAGATGTTGCCCTGATGAGGCATCTGAGAAAATGATTTTTAGCAGAATGCATGAGAATTAAAGAACAGTTGACAGTGCCACTCAGGAAAGAAGGTAATCTCTAACTGGACTCACAACTGCTTACAGGGAAAAATAGGAAAGAGATAAATGTGGTCTCAGTTGAAACTAATGCAAGAGGCCTAACCCTGAGGTTTTATGAAGGATGTGAACCCAAATGACAAGGAATGAAGGTGTATCTACAGGAGTAGTTATACAGACCCTTGGGGCCTGAGGAAGGAGGGTGAACTGCATTTCCAGGTTGGTGGCTAGGAACTAGGAACCACTGTTGCCTCCACACAGCCCTGCCCACAGTGGAGGCAGGCACAGCCCACCATTGCCAGACCGCTGGTGCTGCAAAAAAGTTATTGCTACAACTCTGTCCCATCCATGAGATGGGATTCACTCCCTGCATTAACCTGTGCCTTGGCAAAGACCATGGGGAAGGCAGACAGTAAAACTCCCAGGGGTCTGTTTCAAATAAGCGTGCGGGAAAACATCTGGGAATAGACTCTCTGTGTGTTCCTGAGGGCAAATTCACAGTAACAAAAGATCTCAAAAGGATCTTGTGGAAAAAAATGAAGAGCCCTTCCCCCCCTCAATTCTGATAGTTTCCAGATGGGAAACTGAAGTGAAACTTTTTAAAAAATATTCAGAAACCTTTTGAACCTCATTAGTTTTCATTTCACATGTCTCTGCACAAAGAAGTTTATAAACCTGCAGCTCTTTTAGATTAAATGATGTAACATTCAGATTATATCAATCTCAGTGCAGGGGGAAGCATTTATCTCAGCAATATTTTAACAAAAGAAGTAATTTTCTGCAGCATTTACAATGCTTTCTTATTTCAGGGGTCATGGGAGCTGCATAACACCAGGTCTTCACAGTCTCAGAAACCAAATTACCTAATTTTAAGGAAACAATACCTGCATGCAATTAAACTCTTAACTTTACTCATGTGAGTAGTTTGAACTGATGCACAGAAAATGCTTGCAGGCTTTCAAATGCACATGTGTAAGTTTTGGCAGGGCTTGGTTTTCAACCATGTTAATTTTGAAGCCTTGCTTTCTCTTTTTCAGCAGCAAACCTAGAAAAACTACATATATGCTATCAACTTTGAAAATCCTGTAAAATCAGTTTTGGAGACATCACAGAAATCAAAGGAAATGTGATAAAATTAAAATGCTCTCATTTAAAATAAGATTTTATTTCCCTTTCAGTAACATACAATATTTAACTAAGAGTTTTAATACATTCAGTAAAATATGAGCATATTATTAAGCTCCTCAGAATGACACCATTTACTGTAAAGTCATTACCATTCTGTTTGCTCATGTCTAGCCTCTTTGTTTCAAGTCTGTTTTCCCAGCTTACAGTATCACCTCAACAGACTCTAACATACATGAGTAATGTGTCTGGAATTTTTCCTTGCAACACCAAACCTCAGACCAAGCTCAGGCTGAAGGGCCATGCTGTGAATAGGATGGGAAGCAGCTTCAGCTGTACCTCTTTTCTACATTCTCCATCCTGTCCCTTCCCTTGCAAGAAGCTGCTACCTAGGCTGCTGTCTGTCCCTGACTTCACTTCCTTCTCTCACCGCTCTCAGAGACAGCATCTAGACTTTTGGAAGTCCAAACCCACCCTTTGTTAGGATCTAGTAGAAAAAAAACAATTCTGTGCTTCTCACGGCCTATGTTCAAAATCTGCAACAGTGACCTCAGAAGTCCAGAGGCAAGCTTGTTTCTGTAAGGAAGGACAGTCAGAGGGGATCTACTCAGCTAATTAAGTATTTGTGGTCATTTCTGAGGTGCTGTCCACAGTTGAACCAGTGAAGTAAGGGAATGTCCTGCCTCTTGCTGTCTGTCCCCACAGTCAGTGGGGCCTTATTAACAGCGCTGAAGATATCAGCACAAGAGAAGGATGTCAGTCTTTCCTTAGCATTTTAAACCTCTATAGACTTCAGGTCTGAGGGAAGCTGATTGTCCCTCTGAAACATTGTCATCTAGTCCTTCATACAGATATTAGCAAATAAAAACCAAGTTGTGTGAAAAATGTCAGTTCTATTTTTGCCAACTAAAATATAACAGGAAATTGTATGCTTAACATATATGGAGAACTGCAAAAATGAACCACAGATAAGTAACCACTGTTATTAAGAATGGTAAACACAGTTACAGAGGTGAAATGGTTTATGCATATCCTTTAATATGAATTCCAGCTACAGAGTTGCTCCACATATGAAGGTTAATAGAGGATCCTTACAACAACTTAAGGAAAAAGAATTGCATTCTTACAAAATAGTCATATATTTATCCAGTGCCTTAATACATTAATGGAAAAACATATGTATTATGGTACACAAACTAAACAAATCATTTCTGAATACACTAATTTCAGAAATGCACCAACAGCTCTAATAAGAACTTGAATATGAATGTCATGCAAACAAACAAACAAAAAAACAAAAACCAAAAAAACAAACAAACAAAAAAAAGCAATCTGAGTGGCTAAGCTACAAGCTGTTTTGAATGATGTCCAGAATCCAGATGAACCAAAGCCTGTCACCCCACATCTGAATCATAAATGCAGGTCTCTTCTGGGATGCCCCAGAAAACCCCATGCAGAAATCTCAGCTCCACCAAGGTTTGAGCTAGTGGAGTGCTCTGCAAAGTGTGCCTGGATGCTGCTGCACCAAGAAGGTGGTACACAGGTGACTCTGAGATTATGAGCCTGGCCCGCTCTGTCAGCAGGGTAACTATATAAGCAAGGGAGTCTAGAAAACACTGTTGCAAATATTTTTATTTATCAGAACGGGGGTGCTGGAAATCTTCTGTTTGTTCTTTGAAAGTACTTGTTTTCCTAAAGAAACAACTTCTTTCCACAGCTCTGAGGCTCAGGGCTAAATATTTTCCATACTAACTTTTCTCCCCAACAACTGGTGTAGTGACTCCAGCAGCTGAACCTCCCCTTTCTAGTCACTAGTACAGCCAATGTCAAGAGAGGGGTACTATGTGGAACAAATCACACACCTTAGAGAGGCAAGCCAGTCAACCCCTTCAAGGTCTCTTTTAAATGAGATGGAACAAATTAAAAGCAAATACTATTCACACCTATCAGTTCAATCAACCTAATGTTCCAAATGAAGGAGTCCCACTCTTGGATCCTCTGCCAAAAAGGCACAGTATGACATGAACCAACGGAGTTTGACTTTTTTAAGACATTCAATTTTCTATGAAAAGATGCACTTAAATTTTTAGGAAAAACAGTGTTTTGGGTGGCATCCTTAAGGGTGAATGGAGACAGTATATGCCAAAAGTAATTTATGAGGATTTTCCCTCCAAATTTTTACTGCTGTATCCATCACACAGGGAGGGAGCGATGTTGAGTCCTCATGGTGCACAGGCAATAACCATGAGCAGGAATTGGCTGCCTCTCATGGACAGCCCCTAATATTTGATCTTTTGGAATTAAATTCATATTCAAAGACAGAACAAGAGAATTTAGCAGGGAGAAATCGGAGCACCCAGCAACCCAGACAATCCCTAGCTCAGGATGTTGCCAAGCCCACAGGTACTCATGTGTGACAAGGACCCCCTCCCCAAAACATCCTGGGAAAGGCTCCCAACATACTTTAAGTTCAGGGCTACTAATCTAATTTATTTTCAAACTGGTAATTTGTGGCTCACTGGCAAGTATCTATTTTTAGAGATGGCTTCAACAAGCTCTAAATGGAAGTACAACAGACTGTGGCCTCCAGCCACTGTAACAGCCCAGCTCCTGACATGAGTCTGGAAGCTTTGGCCAGTGCAACTCAGGCATAAACTATAATTGTTCATTGTATTGTAATTACGTGTTTTAACCTGTGGGCTCCACATCACACAGGTTATTTTGAATTATAGAAGGAATACCATGGTTTTGCACGGTTTTTCTTCTTTTTTTCTTCCTGCTTGCTAAAACACAAGTTGGAAGCCTTTCCCAAACCACTCCATTACCATGTCTTCCAGCATGAACTGTCTTATTTGCTCTGAGTCAGCTACATCTGAGGAGCCACAGCTGGCCCGGAGCTAAGCCAAAGATTTTTCCCTTCAGTTTTGTTGCACAACGTCATCTAAATACATGGTCCCATCTAATTTGTTTCCTTCTGGGGTTTAATGAAACTGTCTTCCACTTTGCGACGTCTCAAGTTAGGGAAACGTCATAAGATCAGTGTCCAAAACCAATTCAGACAGCAATACAAATAAACATCCATTGGAAAAACAGATATAGACAGGAAATAAAATAAAAAAAAACCAGCAAACTTTTGTGACTAGACTATTGCTTTCATTCACATCATGATCTGGAATTTAATTTTCATCTGTTTCTATGAAAAATATGAACAAAGCAGTGTATAATGAAGGAATGAATTCCTACTTGATTGTGTGTCCTGGTTTCAGCTGGAGTTAAATCATAACACTGTGTAACTTTTCCATTCTTGTGAATCTGTCAAGATAGTCTTTTAGTAAAATTTGGTTTAAAAAATTGTTTTTGGAGTGATGCTGAATCTCTAAAATTCTTTAAGGTGAAGATTGCCAAGATGCTTGGAAGCTGTGGCAGAGACTGCATTAAGAAGCAGCCCAATATACATTTTTTTCACTATCTTTATTTTTACTTCATCCTCACAGACAAGATATCTTTGTAAAAGCCAGCATATTTCACTAATTTCTATTTTATAACTTAAAAAAGCTGTAGTGTGATTGAAAAATGAAATTTGATTATTCAGCAACACATAATTTTGAAAAAAAATCATCTCTAATCAAGAGATACTGAAATATTAAGATGCTAAATTAATTTTCTTATTGGCTCAAATTTTGAGGCAAAAAGAGTTTACATTGTTTTAAATGGGTTCTGTGCTTGTTAACATCCCTGAATTGACATCCAAATATGGAGTAGAAATCAAGCAAAATGTCTGGCTGTACCACACACATCCACTAAGGGTTAAGTGTATGTACCTCTTCCAAGGGGCAGAAACTCATGTCCACCTAAAAAACAGGCAAAGAAATATCAGCTTGCTGTAATCACACCTTGTAGCCCAAACACAAGCAAAAGTCAGAGGAGTACACAAGACTGTGCTGCACAACATCAGTGTTTCTCAAGATTATCAGGAGTCTCCTGACCCCTTGGGTCTTGGCCAGTCCACAGCTGCTCTATGCCTTGGTGGAAGAACAGATTATGGAGTCACACTCAGGGACCCAGAGGTCCTGCCCACCAAAGACACTGCACACTACTCTCTGGGCAAAATGTTCTGTCGCAGAACATGGGGTAGCTCCTCTCTACTTCCCTGTAGAGGACCTCAATGATCACCACCTAAATTACCCCTTCAGTGTATTTCATGAAACTTTTCAAGAGGCCCTTTGGAAATTGCTAATCAATGGACAGATTTTTTTTTCCTAAAACTGGTGTCAGTAGTGTGAGGAGCATGGGACTAACAAGTAGAGGTGCTCTGATGGCACTGAGCTCAACTAGCACCCTCTGTAATACCCTTCTGATGCAAGATGAAGGACACCACTGGAGCATACCTTCCTCACCATGAACAACCTCATGATGACCCACGTGGAGTTGGTGGGAGACACTGTTGTGGAGGGCAGTGAACCGATCAGCAGAGTGGCCACTCTCCCCTGGAGAGGAAGCCATTTGGATTCAGCTTGGGACCCTCCCCCTGGGGGAGAAACCCTGCCTGGTAGCCCTTGCAGTTGTGGTGGGCAAAAGAAGTCACCTCCCAGCATGCTTGCAGCCCACGTAGATTCTAGGTATCTCATTGGTTCTTCCCCCTTGCCCTGCTCCCAGCCCTCAGGGGATGTAAACCTCTGTTTTCTCTGACTCCCCAGCTTTTCGTTCTGGGATTTCTTGGAGGAAAGAGCTGATTAAAAACCTCCTGAGAGATCTAATACGAAAGCTCTGTCTCCTTCTTCTGTGTCACCCAAAGAGCTGCATCTCACTCCAAAGCCCTTTTCAGGGCTCGGAGCTGGAGCGGTTGAAGAGATTCCTGGGCTTTCAGCACATCCTCTTATGAGGACACTTTGCTAGGAAAGTCACGGCACCTGACCACTGCAACCAGCAGCGTCACACCATGACTTTCCAAAGGTTTCATAACCCTGGTGACAGCCCAGGCTGGTGCAAGAGGCTTCTTGCCTGTCCTGTTCTTTTCCTCTGCTACCTGAATTGGAACTTCTCATGTCAGCTGCCCTCAGAGAAGTCAGCACAATCCTCTTTCTAGATTACACCTACACCCCAACTTCAATCCAACACAGATCTCCCACTGGTAACCAGAAAGGTTAGAAGGGCTAACAGAAATAATTTTACCAGCAGTTTCAAAATCCGTAAGATTTTCTCCACCAGGGTGGAGAATTATTTTCAGTCCAACTGGTCTGCTTATTTATTTGTTTAAGGACAACTCCAGCAGTGAGCAGGGAAGAATTACATTCCTGCATAATGTAATGTAAGGAGTGTGATGCCAAGTTCCTCTGACTTGCAGCATTTCCTCACCAGCATTTCCTGGTTTCCTCCATCCTGAAAGGCTAGGAAGACATCTGTTCTATACCTTACAGCAAACAGCAAGGTCTTTCGTATTGCAAAGGAATAATTCAACTATGGAAAATAAATTTACCTTTTCTGAATGTACTGAAAATTCGACTTTTAGTACAGCCAACTGAATGTATTTCCACATAAACTGGTGATAAATGTAGAGGAGGAACTTGCAAGGAGAAGTGCCAATTTGCCTGTACCCAAATCAAAGCAGTTGCTACTCGAAAGTATTAGGATAGCAGCATGCGCAGAAGCACATGGAGTTCCTATTGCAAAAAGAAAAGCTTGCACATTGTGAGAATATAAAATCTTGTGAGGTATAAAATCTTACATTCTCTTCCTCATTAGCACAGTGGGACAGTAATATCACAGGTGTTAACTGGCAGGTATGTTCATACAGAATTGTTCATTCCTGTTGTACAGTGTAGCAGAGAACAGAAGTCAGGTTTAAAAATGAACATGCATCAGGTCTCTTTTCACCCAGGCTGGGCCCTATGGCCATAATTACTATGGATAAAACATATTGTTCAATAGCAAGTTTTTCATAGATTTTAACTCTGCAAGAAGTACAACATGATTTCTAGAGGTCAAGTCTTCAGAATAAGAGGCAGGGCTGAGAAGCAGCATGTTCAGTGTAGGCAGTAGCAATAAGCTACATGCAGCAGCCCTAGCTCATGCTCCCAGGGCTCTCTAACATGCTAATATTCCCAGGCTGCTCTGAAAGAACGCATGAGTGCTGCCAGACCTTTCCACCCCAACAGCAGAAATAAGGCGAGAAAGAGTTTTTAAGAGGCTCCTGGAGACATACCCAGGATTTCACATTTTTAAAATCTTAGCATGCAAAGTCTCCAATAGGTGTAGGACCATCTATTGCAATCCATGGAGATGACCCCTGTGATCTCATTGGTCTGAGTAACCTGTCTCAAGGGTTGACCCATTTGCTTCTCTCTGGATAAAAAACTTTTCAGACAGCTCATCTAACACAAATCTGTCTTGTCTGTGCATACAAGTCTAGAATTGACCAATTTATACAAATAGCAAGAAATTAGCAAGCCCAGTGATAAGCCTTAGAAATAATCAACTACATTGACTGTAGCTTTTCCTCTGTCACACATTTGTGGCTGTGATTACTACAGCTAGGCAACACCAACTTTGTAGATGCTGCCATGCCCAGGCTCATTTCAAACTATTTTCCTTACAATAAAATCCTTTTCATTCTTTGTTCCTTTTGTAGATGTTTTTTTTTCTTTACACAGGAAATAAGCTACAATATTCTTTGAACAAATCAAAGGATATTGTTCCTATAACCTATGTGCTCTCACCATGCAGGGGCTGGAGTGCTTCACCTTAGAGCCTTTTTGCTGGGTTTTTTTTGGGGGGGGGGGGAATTGTTTGGTTTTTTGTTGATGTTTTTCTTTAGATAGCATAAAGAAAATTGTTGCCAAATTGGCAAGTCCTTACAGCAGGACTAGAAAAAAATCCTATTCCAAAGCTTTAAACAAAATTCATGGATACAGGAAACACTGCCCTGGATTTCTACATGCCAGGACTGTACTGATTTGATGCAGCAGGATGCTGTCACACACTGTCAGCCAGCTCGTGGCCTGGCTGAGATCTGTTACTGCTCTCAACGGGAACTGAACTGGCCTCTTCATTCTCTCTGTCACATTTTGGCTGAATAAAGCATTTTTCAGTCTGGATGGGATGGTAAAAATTAAGAGCCTTTTAGGAATGGCATAGCCTGAATTTCCAAAAGCTCTCTAGGTCACCCAGAGTCTAGCTGGCTGGTGCACTCATCCCCAGTATTTACACTGACAGTGGAAACATGCTTGGAACAGCTGCAAACAATTTCATCTCTGACCCTCTCGTGGTGAGGCCCTGTAATGCAGGATACAGAATTACATATATTACGACATTCACACTGCACATTACAGCACCTACTGCTCACTTCCCATGGAAAACATCCTCACTTATTTTATTAAAGCTAATTGGCACCCAATTGAATTATTTTAAAAGGTGTGCTTTGCAATAACTGTCATCTCAAAGGATGTTTACCATGAGGAAACATCTGTCTTCTCTGTGGGTTTTCTGCTTCCACATTATATATGTATATCTGAGAGTGTCAGAGCTCAGTAAAAGAAGTGTTCAAAATTGTAGCATGCTCTGCTATTGACCAAGCTGTCAGTTCCAGTTCTGAGTCCTCCCACCCATATTCATATTTTTTCCCACCTCTCCCATCTGTCCAAAAGCATCCCCTAAGCCATTGCCCACTTTCACTACAGCATTTGTCCAAACCAAAACTCCAACCTCAAGTCATACCTACATACTGAGTCCTCTGTATTCTCCCTTATTCCCTACCTAGACCTGTGTTACCAGCCCAGAATTGTTCACTTGATCTCAGCACAGCTTGGCTTTCAATGTCAAGACTTGCTCCTGCCCTGGGCTAGGAAGCTCATACCTTGCCACAGGCTCACAAGTGGAGTTTCAGGTAGGAACAATCACTTCTCACAACTACACTACTCTGAAAAAGCCCCCTGCACATCACATCATTTACACAGCTCTGGACCAAAAAACATCAAGAGCTATGCCTGACATCCAACTATGATCTCTACCTCCCTCCTCTACTACTTTAGTTCTGCAAGGCACGGAAAGTATTGTTATTAATTACCTCAGCAAGAGTAGATCCTGGACTGACAGGGAAAGGATTGCTATCACCTCAAAATAATCCTAGCACAGGGAATGTACAGAAAGATGGTTTAGGAACAAAAACATTAAGAGGAAAACAGAAACTAGCAACCTGGCTGGTGTGACAGAAGGCATCAAATGCCAAGGCTCTTCTTATTTACAGACTCATGCAGTTTATGGGCTTAACCAAAAACTTCAGTAAGAGAAAAAATAAT
This sequence comes from Cyanistes caeruleus, assembly GCF_971803275.1. Classification (NCBI taxonomy): domain Eukaryota; kingdom Metazoa; phylum Chordata; class Aves; order Passeriformes; family Paridae; genus Cyanistes; species Cyanistes caeruleus. The sequence goes on from NC_141708.1 coordinate 30,128,879, forward strand.
AAAAATTAAAATACTGGAGTCATCAATGTAGAGCCATTGAGACTAATGGAAAGAATGACTGGACCACAACAGTCAAGCCACACTCTTGTCTCTTTGGCCTTATATTAGAATCTTTCCTTTCTTCTCTCATACAGACTTTTAAAGTAACATTTTAGATCTAAACTCTTGCACACAAAGAAAGCCTGAAACATGGGCAGATAAAAATACATGGAGTTGAACAGTACAACAGCCCTGGACTTCGGCTGAGCCAGCAATTGAGCAGCTTACCTTTTGCTGTACTCCTTGATGGGCTGCAAATAGACACTCGTACAAGGTCTTGTTTGTTGTCCTTCCTGATAAAGGCTTGAGTAATTAAAAGAGAAACAGCATATAAAACAACTCTGGCTACTCTGGTGGCTGAACTGAGATGTTTTCCTCCAAGGAATTTGTTAATTGAGAAAGCAGGTTAGAAAAAAGTGGCAAGAAATATGATTGTAATCTCTCTGAGACTAGAAAATGTATTCTATTGACTAATAAGTAACAGGAAGAAATTTTACATTTCCATTTACACTAGCATTTCCAGTTATATAGTTAGAGAAGAAATTATTAGGAGGGTTTTTTATTAGTGGACTCCCAAAGGAGAAGACAGAAAACAGAAGAATATAGAGTTTGAACATAAGGATAAAATACAAACAGTGCTCAGGAAAAGATGTCAGCTTCCAAATGGCAGGAGAGACCAGGATCACAGGTCACTGTCCTCTACGACCTTATGTGAGTCTGCTGTAAATTGTTATTCCCTTTTGAGGACACTGTTTGTGAGGTTACCAATAGACCTGCACGGTTGGCAAATCAGCAGTAAGCAAGACAGCTGTGTAACACTCAGGCCACACCTGCTGGAGTCACCCTTTAGCCTTGAATTTTCTGAACTGTCCCGCTGCGTCTTTGTAAGGACCTGGACCACTGCTCATAATTATCCAAATTATACAAATCTCCTCTTAAACCAACACACATCTTGTTGAAGATTTTCACAAACGGGACGGAACTGTCGGGTGATGTTTCACAAGCTTTATTTCAGGCACCAGTCTCAGCTACAGATACAGGAGATGGCGCAAGCTCATGTCTGCCACAAGCAGCTGGAGATTTCTTTGTTACAGAATATTTTGAAAGTTTTTCAGCCTATAGCATATTGCTAAAGCTTACAGGAAATTGTTCTACCCAATCACTAAAAATACACACGCACCTTCTTCAAACAACGCTTGCTTGTTTGCTATTATCAATACATAATACTCTGTTATTAAGCTTAAAACCTTCTACTATCTTGGTAAGCATATTTTTCTGCAGTCTGAAGGTCTATTTTGGCCAAGCCTAAAAACTCAACTATTGCTTCATGTCCTTGCATATTATATTATTGTATCTTCTTTACTTTTAGGCTTTGCAGCTGCAGCTAGCTCTAAGTTCTCCGTTTTTTCTTTTCTGAGGCCTATTTGCACAACTTCTGAAAGTCTTCCTACTTTTACTGTTTCCCACACATCTTACCAAAGTATCCCTGTAACAAGTAGTAAGTGCCCCAGAAAAGAAGCTCATTCTGATACTAAAATAGCAAAACACAAAACCACAAAATCCAACAAAAACATTTGTTTAACTGAAGAAAACTACTGTCATAAGTGCTTGGAAGTCTGAGTGGCGCTCAGGGCTTATTGGAGTTACAGCTACTTCCAGTGAATTATCCACCACCAAACTCCAGTGGAAACAGTGTGAAACTCACAGTGTACAGTGTGACACAGAGGCAGAGTGGTAGACTGGATCTCTCAAGTCCATCTTGTGTGTTCAGTATGAATACCTTACATGAACTACATGGCACACTTTCTCTAAGCCTGGCAGGAGTAGGGGAAAGAGGAAAAAACTAGTTTGTAATTATTTTAAAAAAGACGTTGTATTAATTTCATGCAATAGATTGAAAAGAATAAATGACAGAGTTTCACATGTCTGCAAAGTCAAAGCTGTTTTCTAGACTGCCTGTTTGAATCAAAACATATACCTAGTATTGGTATTAGTAGGAAGAACAACAATCTGTCACTCAGTAGATTATTGAGGTGTTTTACTATTGATGCCATTATTTTACATGCCAGTGCTGGACTGTTCAGGTCCTGATGCTCATGAGGTTTGGGCTTTTGGATGCATTAAGAGGGAGACTGCTGAGTCCTGATCATTTCCAGCCATTACTTGCCAAAATAAATGGCAGCAAGATCATTATTTCTTGGCTTGCCACTCCTAAGCTATGTTCAGGCTGTAGTTTGCTGTTTGGGCTTTGCATTGAAGATAGAAAAATACAAACAAGTAGAAGAAAAGAGACCATGGCCTTTCAGGAGGCAACAAGCCAGGAGGCAAGACAGATGAGACTGTCAGTATCTTGGAAAACAGATTTGGACTTTAAAACTTTTTTGACTGCTTGCAGAAATGTTCTGGGAAGCGGGGTGCGGTGTGTGTGGAATTCAGCATGGAAAATTGAAAGATGCTTTTGTCAGGCAGGAAGAGTCAGATTTGCAGCTAAGGGAGGAAAACAACTTGTCTAGGCAGCAGCTATTGCAGAAAAGGACTTGGAGGTGGATGGGTCACCAGGGAAACCAGGAGTCAGTTGCACCACTGTGTTGCAGAGTCAAACACAGCACTGGCATGAATAGACTGAACTAGAAGCTTCCACTGCTCATGAAGTCACACATTCAGTGCACACAGCCCTGCTCCCAAGTTCCATCTTCCTCATGCCAGGGCTAGGCACCGCATCTGACAAAATATGAGAATGACTGGAATGACTGGAATGAATACAGGGAACAATAAAAATGTTGGGACTGTTTTCTGGCCTTTCAATCAAGGAAAAGAAGGAAGATTATGAGACCATTTCATCTAAAGAAACAAAAACTGGGGAACTCATGAAAACAGTTATGGATATGTAAACTCTGTAGCTTGGAGGAAAGAAATAATCTACTTTCTAAAGTCCATAATACTCAGAAGAGTGTAGGAAGTGATGAATTTGTTGCACAGCTGAGAAGATGTGGTTCAGGCATGAGATAAATCCTCTGAAAGGTGAAGGGGAAGAAGAAAAGCTAGAACTTGCATTGGGAAAATGTAAAGTTTCTAGCATCCAGGAAAAGCATCCTTCAGAAATGTGAGGTAGTGCTGATCCTGCCTTTGGCCAAGAGCTTTTTCAGGTCTGCCTAGCTCCACAACAACACAGGAATGGTCTTTCCTGGCCTCTGGTAAGCCATGCCCAGAGTGGCATGTTATACTTACAGAAGCAGGGAGTCAACTGGAACACTGCAAAGAGTTACAGCACATATTGGGAACATCAAACTTTGTTTTATGAGAAGAATAATATATAGAACAAGAGCATAATTTTAACTCAAGGAAAGGAAATAATACCTTTAATGGCAAAATTATCATTTGCTTGCATGGTCAGCCTACAAATTTTTACAGCAAGTTACTATCTAATTCCATTCTTTACTGTAAATTGGAGTTGCTTGTTTAGCAGTCACAAGAGCTTATTTCCTACAAGAATGGGGTAATCATGGAGTGACATGCAGTAGCTGGAAACAGAGACCATGACTTGCTGAGCCCTGAGACAGAGGAGGGCTATGCTCACTCTCTCCCCATGAAGACACACAATTAACTGGACTGGACACCGGTGGCTAGAGAGAAACTTTTAAAAGTATCCTTCTTAAAATATTTTCTAGGCATAACAAAAATATATGTATTACTTTTAAAAAGTTGCCATATCACAACTAGACATGTAAATAAAATGCCACTTTCCTTATACTGACAAAATGCCCCACAAACCCCTCAAAAAGTGTTGTGCTTTTTAAGCTGCTGCTGTTTAAGAAGGAAAAGGAGAGTCCATTTTATTTTTTTTTTTTTACTGGTATGAAAATAATTTGGAGCCTTTTTGGATCTTGGCCTTAAAATACCAAGCCTGCCTTCCCGTTTTGGTAGAATATGTACAGTAGGAACAGAACCCAGCTGAGAGTCAACATCAGCACTAGCCCAGGAGATATCTCTTGGCTCTCAGAACAGCCTTTTCTCTGCATACCTGCCCAGCATTTACAAGAGACCAGCATTCCCAACACAGACTTTTGCAGCAGTGCAAAGTTCCCACTTTGGTTTTGATCTAAAGGTGTTTACCTTTCCCACACAGTCCACTTTGATGTCTCTTAAATATAAAAAATAAACATGGCTTTGTTTTCATTCATATTTTAGTTGTGAAGCACTTAGTGCAGAATCATTTGCATGATGATTTAGCAAGTGGTAAATGTCACCAACAAGAGAAATACTGGTAAACACATGTATTGTTGTCTTGCACAAAGGAATTTACCTTAGTAAAATTCTGTGTTGTGTTGAACAAAAAAGAGCTGAATCATAACCTCTTATCCTCTACTCAGTTCCCTAAACATTTTCCTACAGTATGAGCTCTGAGAAAGCTAGAAATTGTTGAATTATTATTCTGCACTCATATGGGCTGAAAGTGGGACAGAGAGTGACACTGATGATTTGCAACAGTCAGCACACCTGGATCCACTGCTGTGCATCAGCACTAGTAACCATCTGCCCCTATGTGTTAGTGTCTCTCCTTATATGGGCAACCTGTTACACCCTCTACAGACTAGAGTATTCTACATGTAGGAAGAAGTTATTTACAGAGTACCACAAAACATGGATATCCATGGCACTTGACCACTTTGTGTCACTATAGAGATACAGGCTTTTATTTTAAAAAACAACAACCAAAAAAAAAACCAACAACAACAACAAAAAAAAGCCCAACCGAAAAAAAAAAATCTCAAGTGCATCACCAAGACAGCAAAGAGGTATAGCCAGCAGCAATGGGCATGCCTGGTCCACTGCTGTTGATAATTCCATTTGATCCTTTAGAAATGGTTCTGTCTGCAGTATGCGTGGTCTTATCCTTAACCCTTTTCTAAAAAAGTATAAATGCTTTGTATTTGAAAAAAAGAAAAAGCACTAACATAACAAAGCTGTGTTAATATTAGACGGAGTTGTGCATCACTGGTTCATGTTGAATGGATATCAGCATTATGTTTACTGGTGCTAGGATACCATGGTGATGGGCCCTGAAGAATTACCAAAAATAGATTAAATGCATGTGGCAAGTGATAATAAGTACAAAATGTTTTCCATACAGTAAAAACGCCTCAGAAAAGCAGGATAACACATTCTATAAATCAGCTCAAAGAATCAACAACGTCCAGGCAGGATACTTGGGTATCTGAATGTGAGTCAGAGTTGAACTCCTAAGCCCAAAATTGCCAAGAAACCAAATTTGGCAATAGTGTTTGAACCTAGAGAAATTCAGACCAAGGAGACTGGCACAGAATCTGGTGTTGCTAGCAAAAATATATGAAAGGAGCTGAGAGATTTGTATTTAAATAAGACATTAATCACTGGGTAACACCTACCACAGTGACTGCATCTTCCCAAGCTATTGGAGTCTCATCACTTCTTGGATTGAGTCAATCAAAATATTAAAAATGTCATTCTTTGAAGCTGTTCTGAGCCAGGCTGCTTGTTCGCTGCTGTATAAAACAAATCACTTGAAAGCGTCGCACTGAAGCTGCCCACTGATTCAGCAGGGTTCTCATACACAGAATCAAAGACACATGTGAGCACCAGAAGCTCTTGTGTGGGAATGACAGGACACAGTGCACCCCACTTTCTCAACAACCACTGTGCCGCATTGCCGCCACCACCACCAAAGAGGGTGATATCAAAGGGACAAGAAATGTCTGAGATGGCACTGCTACTTGCTCACAACTGTCAGCAGCACTTGGCTCAAACCAACCCTTAAGGAGAAATATGCACAGCAAAGCCATTTGTTTATGAACAACAGCTACCTAAACCCATATATAAAATTCATTAACTAGGATGACTTATCAAGGCGACTCACTGTATGTAAACACATAAATATTTATGTTACTGTTCCAGGTGTTAAGTCACCCTCAATCCAAAGTGACAAGGCTTTCTGAAGCAAAATTTCTCTATTCTTTAGAGCTTGGAAAAGCTACCACCAAAGGGAGCTTGTACCAGAAAGCAACTGGGAAGGAATATCCCACTGCATATCAACATACCAAAGGTATTCAGTGGAAAGCATGCAGACCATGCTGGAGGAAAAGATAACAAAGGTAGGCATTTGAGAAAGAACATGTCACAGATTTCCATGGCTTTGGAACACTGGAATTAATGCAAAATCCTCAATGCCCATCAGCCAGAACAGATCTTTCAACAGGAACAGAGTCCTCCTGAGGTTGGCAGGATTTTTCAAGGTGCAGGGGTGAGATATCTAATTGCAAAGTCTGTTACTAGGTGACACATCAAGTCCTGACAAACTATAATGAGTATTTTGATATATCAGTGTATGCAGCAAACCGCGCAAAAAAATCCACTTTCACCAGCTCCACCCTCTGTTTGTTTTCAATGACTGAGGCATAGGGCCCCCAGAATACACATGCCTAGAGAAATCTCCTGGAGACCAGAAAGTCGAGGATTCAAGGAGGCCAGAAGGTCAAGGATTACATTTTCTGTAGGAAGTGAAGAAACATGAAAACTGCTAAGATATAATCATAGAATCATTCATGTGGGAAAATACTACTGAGTCCAGCCATCACTGCTTGACTGCCAAGCACACCACTAAAACATGTCCCTAAGCACCACATCTAGAAATCTTTTAAATACTTCCAGGGATTGCAACTTCCCTGGGTAGCCTGTCCCAGTTTTTTGGTAGAAATTTTTTGTAATATCCAATCTAAACCCCTCCTGGTAAAACTTGAAGCCATTTCCTCTTATCCTCTTGCTTGTTGTTTGGAAGAGGAGATACATACACCCCACCACCACACACACACCCTGGCTATAATCTCCGTCCGGGTACTTGTAGAAAACCGTAAGGTCCTCAATTAGCCTCCTTTTATTCACTAAACACTCCCAGCCCGCTCAGTCACTCCTTATCACATGTGTGCTCCAGACTTTTCCCAGCTTCATTGCCCTTTTCTGGACACACTCAGCTCCTCAACATCTTTCTTGTTGCAAAGGACCAAGAACAAGTTTCATGGTTCCTTAATAGTATGGGAATAGCAGAATGAGGGCAAGATCTGTAGCAAAAAGAAAAATGATACCAGAAATATATGTACTGTATTAAAGACAGGAAATGAGCAAAGGGGTAGATTTGAGTTGACCGTTCATCTCCTATGTTCAGCTATAATAAAAACCACATGGTTTTTATGTACAAAGTACAAAATATCGACTATTGCTTGATGTAGCACCCACTTACAAGCCTTTTGTGCCTTGTGCACAAGTTACCTTTTATGGATGCTAACTATGAGCAAAGGCAGGGAGCACAGTGCTTGTGGAATAGCAGGCTGCATAACACTTGAGAAAGTGGCCTGGGAAATCATAAGGAGGAATTAAAACAATCCTCAGAGATAGAAGACAGCCTTGCAGGTGCTGTTTGTCAGTTTCTTGTTTTTTTGCCAGAGAAGGTCGAGGGGTGGTGTACCCCACTGACCAATAATTGTGATGTGTTAGCTTACTAACCAGTAAGAGTTTTACTTTCCTGTACTTTCACGTATTGGTCTATAAAAGAATATCTGAGGTAATAAACCTTGAAAGAACTCTCCCATTCAACTCACAAGAGAGTCTGTGTCGTTCTTCTCATTGTTCCTAATAAAGCAACAACCTTTGTGTGCTGCCATGCAAAAGGTCTATTCACAGAATCAATCTGCTGTAGTACAGCAAATGCAATGTTGAGTGCAAGCACCCAGCACATTGTGAGAGAGTTATCCTCAGAGCAGCTTATGGGGCCATGCCAAGCAACTGTGATTCCAAACGACCAAAAGTCATGGAAAGACATTGGATAGATGATACAGAAACGCACAGACACCTTTATGATAAGATCTGAAGGGGACATCTGACTTCTGCTTTATAATTTCACAATGCTTGGGCCTAATTTGCTCCACACAGTGCTTGATAAAGCAGACCTGTCACTTTCCTGATCACAAAATACTGTTCTGAAATGACAGGACTCATTTCACTTTTTCATAACCTTCAGGAATATAAAATATTTCACATGCAAATCATAGTATTCAATATGAAAATTAAATTTGGAGACAGTAATCCAAGGAAAAAATTTTCTGAAATCAGCATGGTACTACCAACCTCACAACTTAAAAACTTAGCAAACCCAAAATTTCAAGCTAGGTAGAAGAGTTCTTTGCAGTAGAGAATTTAGGTCACTAAACTGTTATTTTTCAGCCAGATCTGATATGCTCACTTTCAGTATCTGATGTCTCCCGAGAACTCTCTAAGACTCTCTTGACCACTCTTGCTGTATATAAATTTGAGATGTTTCAGGGTCTTGATAAATTGTTTCCTTATTAAAAGGAAAGACCTACATTGACAGGACTTGGTTTTGAGGAATTAACAGGAAAAGAGGAGCTGTCAAGCAAAGGGCTTTGCAAGGGAAAATTCTGCTACCAACTTCCCAGTAGCAGCCTCTTTCTTGTCCAGAGAAACTTAACCACAACCTAAACTTTCAAAAAGTTTCTATTCCTTCTAGCATACCAGATCCCTCAACACTTAGAGACCCGAAAGTAAAGACCCGTCTAAAGAAGAACTACTGTATGGACAAGGAGGAGACAAAACGTCATCCTTTGGGCATTACTGTCCTGGTCTTTCTACAGCTGAAAAGATTATGTAGGTCGCATCCAGGTGAGGAGAGTCGCCAGCCGGGAAGGGCGGGCGTTGCTGCGGAAAAGGCACGGGCTGTGCTGGAGGGCCGGGCAGGGGCTGGGCTGGCGGGGCCGGGCAGGGGCTGCTGCCGGGGCCGGGCAGGGGCCGCTGGGCTGGTGGGGCCGGGCAGGGGCTGCTGGCGGGGCCGGGCAGGGGCTGCTGGAGGGCCGGGCAGGGGCTGCTGGAGGGCCGGGCAGGGGCTGCTGGGCTGGCGGGGCCGGGCAGGGGCCGCTGGGCTGGCGGGGCCGGGCAGGGGCTGCTGGCGGGGCCGGGCAGGGGCTGCTGGGCTGGCGGGGCCGGGCAGGGGCCGCTGGGCTGGCGGGGCCGGGCAGGGGCTGCTGGCGGGGCCGGGCAGGGGCTGCTGGGCTGGCGGGGCCGGGCAGGGGCTGCTGGGCTGGCGGGGCCGGGCAGGGGCTGCTGGCGGGGCCGGGCAGGGCCGCTGGGCTGGCGGGGCCGGGCAGGGGCTGCTGGCGGGGCCGGGCAGGGGCTGCTGGCGGGGCCGGGCAGGGGCTGCTGGAGGGCCGGGCAGGGGCTGCTGGGCTGGCGGGGCCGGGCAGGGGCCGCTGGGCTGGCGGGGCCGGGCAGGGGCTGCTGGCGGGGCCGGGCAGGGGCGCTGGGCTGGCGGGGCCGGGCAGGGGCTGCTGGCGGGGCCGGGCAGGGGCGCTGGGCTGGCGGGGCCGGGCAGGGCCGCTGGGCTGGCGGGGCCGGGCAGGGGCTGCTGGAGGGCCGGGCCGGGGCTGCTGGCGGCTCCCCCGGCCGCGGGCGGGTCCCGCTGCCGCACGCAGCCCCGGCCGCGGGGCCGAGAGAGGGCGCTGGAGCCCCAGGCAGAGGCGGGGCTGGCGCTCCGCAGGAGGATGCCCGGGGCCGGGCAGGTGCACTCACAGCTCCGAGTGATGCCTCTCTGGAAATCCTAGTCATGGCAAAGGGGAAGTCGGAGAAGCGCCTTAACTTTTTTTTTTTTTTTTTAAGAAGTATATACAAGAGCATCTTTCAGGGCTTTGAATGGCTGAATTCTCATAGGAAATTACATGGGATATAGTAAAAGAGGAAAAAACCCCAAAACATTGAAGATGTGTATGACAAGAAAACAAAAAAGACATTTTCAACGCACAGTCATTCACCATGACTATGTTTCCTTATCCATGACACCATCATATCTAGTCTAGAGACACTGAAAGCTTCAAATAGTTCTTTTGCCTAACATATTATCCCTCTAGAGGAGAGCTGCTGGCCAGCTCTGCCTGCCCACAGCCTCTCCCTTCAGCAACGAGGAATCAGAGAAGGCAGAGCCAACAGCCACCACATCTCAGGGACATCACATCCCAAACAGCAATGTGAATATCCATATGGAGACAAGGAAGACTCCACAAAAGTAAAGATGTCCAAGCCCCATTGCAGATTTTATGAAAGATTCACTTTTTCTGTTGGGTTGGCCTCTTCAGTTTCAAATAAAGCAAATTCAACTAGTTTATGCTTCATAGAATTGAAAAGCATTCTTCATTCCTCATTCCTCATTCCTTATTCCTCATTCCTCATTCCTCATTCCTCATTCCTCGTTCCTCATCCAAGTAACTACTCTAGACTTCCCTTGAGCACAGCTAAAAAACAATTGAATGGAGTCCTGAAAGCTAAAGAGAAGTCTGGTCCCTGTGCAGAGATATCTCTTGTTAATAGTATTTCAGCATGAAAAGTAGTTTGTTCTACTCTGCTCTCTATTTTGCCATTAGGTGTTCTCCTGAATGTAGGTCATAAAGGCACAAATACACCTCATATTGGCAAATACTGCAAAGCTGATCTGAGGGCAAATTTCAGTACCCTGTAATAATCCTTTCTACATTTTTTCCCCCACAAACATCTTCAGATCACAGCCTAAACAAAATATCGTGATGACTTCCAAGTAATTTTGGCCTGACATGTATTGCTGATGTGATGTCCAGAGCTGGGTCAGTTTTACAATTCCATTTCCAAAAAATCAAAGTTAATTATAGCTTCTGTCCCCAAAACAGAACATGTAGGACAAAAATTATGGACTGGCGTTGAATATTGCCAAGGTGAACTTCTGCACCTGCAGTCTCACTCATCTTCTGATTCTCCAGACAAAGACATAAAAGACCTAGGCTGATTCCAGATTAGGCATAGTGCAATAGTTTTGTTTAGGAGAACCATGAACTTTACTAAATTTTATACGTCCCACTGGAAAAGTGGTAGACTATGTCAGTGGATTGTCCCCTCCAATTTTTGATCTGACACACATTTCTGATTCATTTTCTACATAAGCATGAGGAATTTCAGAAAGAGGCTGCAAGAGTGTGGTCACCTTGACAGCTATCAGTTGACTCAAACATCCTGAGGTCCAGTTTGGCCTCATCTATGAGGGTAGTATTCAGGATCTCTACAGCAAGTAACAGATAAGCTGCACATATGAAATCATTCCTGAGCTTAATATGTCCTGAAGAGGTCCCCTCAGAGAAATAGCACCCTATTCCACATACCAGAAGCTTCTACTGAGCACTGTAGAACTACTGTGTTTAGACAGAAATTGAAAGGATCATACAAAGCTGAAGGTAGCCTTGACTAGACTAAAATACTTTTAACTTATTTTTAGTCTCTGTCTGTTGTTTGTCTCCCAGATTCACAGCTCCTGAATACATGCAGCAGAGACATGATTATTACTCCAAGTCTTCAGAAGCAAGCTGAATTTTCCAGTAAAGATGGGCTCCTAATTCATATCCTGCACAAGAGTTCAGCAGAAAAGAAACTACACAACTCAAACTACTAAATAATTTTGCCAGTGTAGGTTGGCTCAGGACCATCACTTGCAAATTTGAAGGACTTGTAAATGTGGAAGTTCCCAGGTTGCTGTTCGGAGGTGTAGGATTAGAGCTTTCCAGAAGAGAAGATAGTGAAGATAGGAGAGTCAGTAGTACACAGTACTGGAAAATCTGGGAGTTAAATAGATATTATACATCAGGACTCTTGAATCTTTTTCTTAACTTTGACAAGTAGGTCATTTTGCTCTGTTGTCCAGACCAAAAGGCTATATAGGGTCAGAAGGCACAGTCAGGACTACATGGAGGTTTTACTCCTTCAGTATGGGGTGTCAAGGGCCGTCCCTTTGCTGTGATGAAACACTCTCTCTGTTCCTAGCTGCCCCAACCCTGAGCCAGTTCTTCCTGCTGGGCCAGCCTCTAGACTGGAGGTTGCAGCAGCAGGAGCATATCACTCTAAGCTCCAGGGAAGATCTCAGGTCATGCTGACAATTGTCAGGAGTAAACATCAACTACTGCTTCTTAGCCTTTGAGGCAGGAGAACCTTGTGATAGCAAGGCCAGTGGGCAGAATTCAGACCATTTCCACCAAAGTGGGGCTTACTCCATTATCACTCATTATCCCAGCTATGGAGGACCCAAAGACAAAGGCCAGGTTGCTCCCAGTCTCCCAGCCAACTTGTATTCCAGCCTTAATCATAGACCATATACAGCCCAGACTATACAAAACTCAATCAATCTCTGCCGGTAGCAGAGTTTCTTATAGCAGTGCAGACTCAGCAAGAAAACTGCAGAGGAAGGGAGGATGTTAAGAGGTTTGATCTGGAGTAGAAAAGTACCACTGAGGGGAAAAAATGAGCAGGGGAAAGATCTCAGTATTTCCCAGGCATTATCAGCAGGCATAGATGCTACCAGTAGGAATGAAAAGGAAAGTAAGATTTGGTCCAGAATATGTATGAAAGGGAAACCTGATAGATAAGAGGACTGAAAGGAACAGAAGATGGTGGGGAGAAGGGGAGAAAGAGAGAAGGGGAGAAGAGGAAGAAGGAGAGAAAAAAGGGCGGGGGTACAAGAGGAAGGGCAAAAACTAGGACTATATCTGTCACCCATCTTTCCCCACCCACTCTAAGAAGCTTCAAAAGAGATCTGGAAATAGAGAGAAAAAAAAATGACAGCCAGAAATTACTGTTCCAGCCACTGAGTCATGGCAGGAAACTCCTGGTACTGTAAACTAAGTTCTGTAAGATCAGAGACAATTTGGGTTTTGTCAAGGTACACTGTAAAAGGAACAAATATTTAGTGGTGAAGATTTGCCCCTTTCATAACTCTTGGTGTTACCATAGAACCATTTCACAAAGCATGTTTGAAAAAAGCTGCCTTTATTTTATTATTTCACACAAATGCAGACATTTCTTCTCTTTCTTTCTTCCTGCATCTTTGATTTCATTGCAACAGATGCATATTAAGAAAACAATGTGGAGAAAGTAGGAAATGCCACCAGTCTTCAGCGTGCTACTGGATCCTTAGTCTACTCCAAATCTCATAATTGCTATGCCACAGAGAAATTATTTTACTATGATCTTCTTTTCTTCAAGTAAGTCACTGACAGTTGTCAACATTTATATGGCATTTTTAGACATGGTCTACATCAGCACAGTACAGCTCCTGTGTGGAATTGCTTCTACCAGAATGGCACAGTCGTCCTAATTCCCACAGAAATACAACAAAGAAAAAAAGCTGGAACTTGCTGTTGTGCAGAGGGCTCAGCAGACTCCTCCCAGCCCTCTAGGAAAGCACCCTTACACTCGTGCACTGCCCAGACATGTTTAAGTGTTTTTGATTCCCACTAAGAGTTCAACAGGTAGTGCATCATGGGATTCCCAGCTGCAAAAACGAAGGCATATGCATGCCATCCAGGCAAATTACATTTTTCAATTGACAAGCCCATTTGGAAAGGGAAGATGCTACCTAGCCCTGAAGCACTGAAGAAAGAATAACAGCAGACACTGGATTCAGAGATAATTGGGAAAGGAGAAATACAATACGGGACATGGATTCTTGGGAAACTTATCTGTGTTACTTGTTAATTGAAATTTTTGATGACCAAGTTTTGCTCTGTTGCCTAGGCATATCCACCACGGCTTTGCAGGCACCCATCACAGCGAACACAGGCAGGAGCTCTTGTCCCATTTCAGAGGTTAAGGCGTTATAGGATACTTGTGCATCTGCTACAGAAACCTACCTTGAAATCTACCGAGCAAGTTTCCAACTCAGTCATCTGAAGATAATTGCTTCCATAAGTCCTGAAAGTGTCTCTCCAGTCCATTTGAGTCACTGTACCAAGCCTGAACCAGATCCAGTCAAGAACAGCTCAGCAGAAAGAAAGACATGTTGTCAAGAATAGACCTGTGGTTGCAATGCCTACCAAATCGAGGAAGTCAGTCATATCAGGGAAAGATACTGGTGACCCTGGAAACTTGTCCCATTCTTCCACCGAGAAAACAGACCAAAACAGAACTTTACCTTATGAGGATGGAGGCATTCAGTCCAGTGATACATGGAACAAGAGGATGCATGAAAGTTGCAGAGCAACGTCCTGCACAATCTTCTTATGAACTAGGAAGTCATGGCTGGAGGCAATACACTTTATGGTAGGCTACAGGAAAGTACAAACACAGACACTTGCTGCTGAGAGAAGGGCCTTGAGTGTGGAATCCCTCCACCTTTTCCTGAGAGTAGCTTTAAAGACTGATTAATAGCTTTGATGTTTTAACAAATAAAAGAATTTGTGACATTATAGAAACTAGACAGATTCTATCTATGGTGCATCACCACAACATGTCTGAACTTCAAAACATTCCTGTCAGAGATCACTGGCTAAAAAGAAAACCTATTCCATTTTTGTTTGGGCTTACAGGTACTGATAAACTTGATAATATGATAATGATTTTCAGCAGGGGAATAATTGTCTCAGTTTCCACACCAAAAGCAGCCACGGAAAAGGGCAAAGAATATAATGACTCAGCACCACAGGGTGGAGACTAATTAGCAGCAGATCAGGAGCTGGCAGTGGTCTCTGGAGAAAGGTGTTTTCATGAACAGAGCACAGTTTTACTCACCCCTTATCTTAATCAACTGCAAAGGTCTCCATGAAACAAATGCTACGGTTGCCTCAGACTGACCAAAAAACTTTGGTGCTACTACTATATGTTCCCCAGTCCACCCAGCCACTGCCCAGAGAGAGAGGAGGAAGATACTAATAGTGAGAACTAGAGGAATAAAAACGAGGCCCTCTTCGTCCTGGGATGGTGTCCCAGCTTTATTCAGGGAAATCCAGTGCAGAAAAGAGGAAGAGTCTGATCCCCGCGCTGCCTTTTGAAGTGAGGGAGAGGGGGAAGAGTTACATGTTACAACCAACAGGGAAAAACTAGGAAGGAGGAGTCAGGGGAAGGAACTAGCACTCTGCAGCTCAGGGGGTATATCTCAGGATTATACCATATTTCTTAATGCACTACACCACCTCACCCTTTTTTATTATATAAAATTAAAAGCAGGGCTTTGGGCTTCTTTTTATGCAGAACACGAGTTTGTCCACCACTTGTGATTGGCGGGCCGGTTAGGCTGCTTTTGGTTCGCTAGTTCTATGTGGTTGACTTCTGAGGTAGAGGAGATTAAAATGCTAAGGACTTTTAAAATCAAGCAATGAATAATCCCAAATGCTAGAAAGATCAGGCACAAAACAACAAAAAACAGCAAGATTGTTTTAACTATGGAAGTCCACCACCCTGTGAGTCCCTAGCCTTTGAACAGTTCACTAAACCAGTCTTCAGATTCGTTTCACTTGTCCAATCAAGTTTTTCAAATCTCAGGGGGCTACATGGATGTTGGGAGCTTTCGAGGTCAGGTTTAGGCAGCAAAGTCCTTCAAATTTCTGGCATTCATGTCCATGCAGCAGCAGAAGGAAATCTATGGTTGCTTGGTTCTGGAGCGTGACCTGCCTGGTGATCTTCTCATCTTCTAGGAGGGAGCTGAGGGTGGTGGATGCTAAATTTGCCTGTTTGACTACCCAGCACTCCAAATGTCCTAATTCACCTAGTGCTTTGGCAGCTACAACCCATGGAAGAAATATGGATGAAGGAATTCTTTCTGACTTTTCCCAATGGAAAATTTAAGAATCACAATTTGGGTCCAAAATATCAGTGCTTCTTTTGTGGACTTTGTGGGTCGAATTGTCTTTCCAAATCCATTTAGGTTTGGTTGGGTGCTAACAGGGACAGCGGTCTGAAAGTACACAGCCCTCCTTGATGGGAACCCTGCCCGTGCTCTATCCCCGCAAATGAGAAATAAACCTTTAGGGAGGTTTTTTTGGATGTGAGCCAAGAGGATTGTCTGCTGTGACATGACTTAGCATACTACACCATTTTTTAGCTTTGAATTCTTCTCAGTACTGGATTATGTGGTGATATAGTTTAGTATCAGACAGCGAGTTGTAAGTGAAGTGGACACAATAGGGTGCAGGGGAAGAACCCAATAGCTCTAATTCTTGGAGTTCCTTATCTGCCTTTGGCAGTTTTGGTAGCCACTCATCCACAGGGTTCTGTACTACAGCCCACCACCTATGGCTTTCACGTGGCTGGGGGCTGTGTGTTTTGGGAACAGTGTAAGACCTGGGAGTGTCAAAGCTGGCTGGAAAGTCTCCAGCCTGTAGTGGGATTCCTACCAGGCAGATGGACATAGGGTCTTTTGCTGCTGCAGTGGACAAGCAGATATTCTCTTGCTGGAGTATCTGTGCCAGGGTCACCCATATGTTCTGTCGTGGCTGAGGGAAGATCCAGGCAGCTCCCAAACTGCTCAGCATGAGCAGGCTGACAGCTGGGGTAGGGTTTATCATGGGTTTGAGTGGGAGGTAGGTTATCTCTAAAAGAAAGGAAACAAACATTTTTAAAGCATGTTCACAGCCAGGGTATTCAGGTCAGAGGCTAGAAAGGTTTCCTCTTACTCTTTCCAGTGGCATCTTCTTTTGGAAGCAACTGTCACTTATTTCCCATCTCCTTCCGCTGGGGCTGGGTTTTTGGGAACGAAAGGCTTTACCGACTTCTGAGGTATCCATCAGGGGCCTGTATGGGTGGACACACACACGTAGCCACGCCCCCAGGTAACAAGTTCATAGGGGCCCTTGGTCTGCCAGGTTTCTGGGTCCCTGATTAAGATCAGAAGACGCTGACAACTTAAATTGATCACTACTGTTAAAATGCCAAGCCACTGGGGGACTCATGTTTTCAAATGAACAGCTCAGGAAATTGATAGTAAACACGGCTTTGCAGAGCATTTGTTGTGGTGACATCCACACTGTTGCACTGCTCTGCCTGGCTAAGGCTTGTTTGAGTGTCTGGTGTGTACGCTCAATCACAGCTTGACCTGTGGGGGAGTGGGGGATGCTACTTTTGTGTTCCACCCCCCACTGCTGGACAAACTCTAGGAACTCTTTGGATTTATACACTGGGCAATTATCAGTTTTAATTTACCTAGGGATCCCCAGCACTGAAAGGGCCTGAACTAAGTGTTGTTTGGCATGTATAACTTTTTCTCCTGCATAAGCAGAGGCATAAACTGCCCCTGAGTATATGTCAATGCTCACGTGTACATACTTAAGGCAACCAAAACTGGGAATGTGTGTGATGTCTGTCTGCCACATCTCACAGCTCCCAAGGCCTTGGGGATTAACCCTGACACCCAGCGATGGCACAGCCTGGAGCTGGTAACTGGGACAGGTGGCCACAATGGCCTTAGCTTGACCCCATGTCAGCTGGAACTGACAGATCAGTCGTGGCACATTCTGATGGCATTGCTGGTGGCTCAGCTTGGCCTGCTGGAATACATCTGGAAGACGTACCTTTTCAGCTGGGGCAGCAAGGGAATCAGCTTTGCAGTTCCCTTCTGTGATTTTGCCTGGCAAATCAGTATGTGACCTCACATGCATCACATAGAAAGGATGCTCTCGAGTTGAAACTAAATAAATTAGTTTGGAGAGCAACCTAAAGAGATGCTTGTTCTTGATGTCCTTGAGAACTGCCTGCTTCACTCTGGACACCACCCCTGCTATGTAGGCCGAGTCAGTAACCAAATTGATTGGCTCCAAAAATTTCTCAAAGGCTCTCACGGCCGCAGCCAGTTCGGCTACCTGTGGTGACTCCTCCACAAACTCAACATCACCTTCCTAATGCTGAGTCTGAGGACTCATCACCGACTTGTGGGACGCCCCAGATGCATCAGTGAACACTGTAAGAGCTTTGAGCAGCCTACGGCTCCTTTTCTCACGAGGAATGTGGTGGAATTCCTCATTAAACAATTTGTGCGACGGCGCATGGACTGATATTTGCCCATTGTAGCTGTCCAGAGCTAACTGGAGGTCAGTATTTCTCTGCATCAGGTACTCAAACATCTCCTTGGTCAGTTTCTCAGGAGTGAGCTTTCCCTTCTCAGAAAGTCTGACTGGGAGGTGAATACACACAAAGTCACAACCAGCCAGATCCCGCAGCCTCACCCTGGCCTTTTGGATCAGCTGAGCCATCAGCTCTCGTGGCTTGGTGATAGTTTTGGATCGTTGGTGGGAGAGGAAGACCCACTCTATGATTAAGAGTGAGTCACTCTGCCCTTTGGCCCAATGGAATATCAACCCATGTAAGTATGGTAGTTTCCCCAGGACAATAAATTTGAAAGGCAGCTCCGGCTTGAAGCAATGTGCCTTTCTCTTAAGGCCCTTTGTGCATTTTCAATAGTGGTTTTTGCTTCTGGAGTCAGTTCCCTGGGAGAAAGCAGCTCTATCTCCCCCTTCAATAAATTGAGCAGGGGACTCAAGTGTTCATTAGTGAGACCTAGCCAAAGTCTAACCCAGTTCAAGGACCTGCACATGGAAAGATCTCCTAGGGTTTGGGGATCACCAACAATTTCCAATTTCTGCAGAACCACAGTCTGCATGGTGATCTCCAGCCTAGGTATTTCCAAAGTGACATCCTTTGAACTTTGTCTTCTTGCAGTTGGAATCCAACAGAGGTTAGAACTTTAACCACTAGGTCAAGTATGTTTTGGGGTATAGTGTCATTGGGGCAGAACACAAGCACATCATCCATGTAGTGTAAGATGATGGCTTCTCCTTTTTCACCGTGAACAGGGGATAATAATGACGCTACATACCACTGGCAGTTAAAGGGACTAGCCTTCATCCCCTGAGGTAATACTCTCCAGTGGTATTGTTTCTTTGGGGCCTGCTGGTTAACTGTGGAGACTGAGAAGGCAAACCGTGGAGTATCTGCTGGGTGTAGGGGAATTTGGAAGAAACAGTCTTTGATGTCTAGGACTGCCAATTGTCAATTTTGTGGGAGCATTGTTGGAGAGGGCATCCCAGGTTGGAGTGACACCATGTCCTCAATTTTCTTGTTTATCTCCCTCAAATCCTGAAGGAGGCGCCACTTATCCTTCCCTGGCTCCTTTATTACAAAGACTGGGGAATTCAAAGGGCTGGCATTTCTTCTATGTAGCCTTTGGCTAATTGCTCCTCCACAAGCTCTTTGAGTGCCCAGAGCTTTTGCTTACTGAGTTGTGGGCAGCTAGGGTCCAGCGGTCAGAAGATATCATGATGTACGGAAAGATAGAGCCACGCCCCTCCTCAATGGTTTATGGTAATTACCCCTATAATTAGCCAATAGCACCTAGCTGTGATGAAAGCAGATGGGAGTGACACTGTGAACCCAGGTTATAAAGTGTCAAACTCTTCACCAATAAATGCCATTTTGCCGTCTACCACATTGGTGTTGCGTGCAGATGGACCGAGTGACCTGGGATTGGTCACCATGCCATTCCTGAACCAGGCCATCTGCCTCACAGAAGGCAACACTGAGTGGCCACTGATTTACCCAGACTGGATTATCATCCAGCCACGCTAACTTTTGGGTGGGGCGCTCAACAGTGACCCCCCTGAAAACCCTGAGGAGTCTCAGGAATTGTTAGTTTGACTCCCCACTGGGACATCATGTCTCTCCCCCACAGGGGATACTTGTAGTCAGTGACAAATGGACGGACACTAGCCAGTCTTCTGTCCGGGCCCTTGATCTGAACAACATTCTTAGAGATTTTTTCCAATTTTACCTCTCCAACACCTTGTAGTTTGCCCGCCAGGGGTTGCAAGTCCCAGTGTGAAGGCCACACCCTTTTGGGTATGATTGTCACATCTGCCCCTGTGCCAATCAACCCTTCCACATGGAGATGATCTGATCCATGGGTTAGGTTGCATTCCATTATGGGTCTATCCTCGCCAACCACTTCTGCCCAGTAGACTCGTGCTGCTTTGTCATCTACTGGGACCTCTGCTGGAATAGGGATCACCTAAGCTATGATTTGGCCCTTGATCAAATAGCAAGGTGGCTGAGGGCAACATGCCAAGAGAGTGAGGTATGTTAGGTCTCCCTTAATTGTCATGGGAGCCACCTTGGGTGTGTGTTCTGTGTCCCCAACAACAAAATACCTACTATCCAGTCCTGCCATGTCTTGTGAATTGTCCTGCAGGTCCACTCTAATGACTGCCCAATGAGTAGACCTGAAAAGAAAAGCTTCAGCAGTTACAAGTCTGGATTTCTTTTGAGGCTGCCAGATCTTGTTAGGTATGAATTCCCCACAATTATTTTTCTGCAGTCCCACGCCCTGCTTCCCTTTCTCCGCCTTTTCAATTAAAATAGAGGATTTTTTTATTTTTTGTCCCACTTCATTTGTGTCTTTGCACTGGAAGGGAAAGTGCTTCATTTCTGGTTTTTTTTGTTTATTGGCTGCAGCTTCTTTTTGGTGTTCCTTTTGGTGCTGGCTTTGAGGGCAGTCTGGCGAAATGTCCTGGCCTCTTGCACTGGAAGAAGATGATATGCTGGAGCTGTTCTCATGGCATCTGTGGCTTGTTCATTCCCGGTGCTGCTGCTGCCACAGTCCTTGGATTTGTCAGTCCTGGCTTCTTGTCATGTTCACTGTACAGATCTGCTTTCTTGGCACATGCTCCTATATCATCTCTGCTATAGTGGGTAGAGGATTAATGGGCAGTCCCAGGATCACTCTGCAGCAGGCCTCATTGACATTCCTCTGAGCCATCTCCTTAATTAGTTCCATCTGGGCCACTGGTTCTTCCACCTGCCTCTCTATTTGCACTTGAACCTGGTCAACTGCAAAAAAACTTTCTGATGGAAGCTGTTTAATATTAACATAGCTGACTTGAGTTTCAACTGTTGGTAATTGGCTAAAAATCTTTTCTGCTACATCACAGGTCTTATCTGCAATAGATTTTGTTAGTACCTGCACTTGGTCTTCAGTTTTATCCCACACTCCCTCCCCGCATAGATGTTCTAAAGTGATTTCATTATTCTCTGCATCTTGTGCATCCTGAGTGTTTTGCTTAAGCTCCTCTAGGTGGTTTTTTAAGGACTTTTTCCATAAGCTTTCCCAAAGATCAAACTTGGAGGGAGTTAAGAGACACCAGAATAGGTCCTTGAGATGAGCGGGAACTAAATCCTGAGATCTTAATGTAGCCCTTATCATCCCTTTCAGTACTTCACTATCTCTACCAAATTCCCTTTGTACCTTGCAAATCTTGTTTATATTTTGGTAAGAGAAGGGTTGGTAATGTACTTTAATTCTTCTTTTACCAGTGTATATTACAGGAGCAGCTGAAAGCGTATCTTCATCTTCCCCAGGGCCTATATCTCCTGGGTTTCCCCACCCACCCCCACCGGGCCCAGGGGGCCCCGCCCTGCCACCAGGTCAGGGCCGAGGGGACACCCCTCGCCCTGTCCACTGCAGCAGCAGGGGGCAGGGCCATCTCTCCCACCCCCACCCCCCTGTGGGAACAGGGGGAGGGGGCATGGGAACGGGGATTGCAACATCTGGAGTCAGGGTGGCAGGGTGACGTCACACAGGGTGGGAGCATGGTGGAGGGGGGAGGAATGTCCAAGGGAAGGAAGGGGTCGTGGGTGGGGACAGGTGGGCAGAAGGGGTTAGGGGAAGGGGAAGTACGATGGAGGTCCCCCCATGTGGCCTGCTGGCACACGGCCAGCACCATCCAGCCAGGTGGGGATAGGGGGGTTCATTGCCTTTAACAGTAGGGATAGGAGGGTACAGGGAAAGACCCCTGATAGTCTGCACAGCACTATCAGGGATAGGGGGCTGAAGGAGACACATGGAACCAAGAATGGCATTGTCAAGGTGCATTTCCTGTGTTTCTTGGTCTGTTCCATGTGTCTTTTTCAACTCAGGACCAGAGTTTGGAAGAAGGGTTAGGGGAAACCAATAGAAACTGCGGTGGCTCCCTCTTCACTTGTCTTTCTCTGTTAAGTTCTCAGTTCTTTGCAAATTAAAAATAAAAATGGGAGATATTTTGAAGCAGATCTGTTTCCCTCCTCTACTTTAAGGGTTAACAAGTTTCCAATCCTATCTCATTCAGGGATAGAATCTACATCTAGCACGTCAAACTGTGGGAAGTTATGAGACAGCCATGAGATAAAATGTTTCAACTTGTTTCTAGAAATCTTAACATCTGTGGTACTTAAGAAATCTTGTCATTTGGATTCAAAATTCTTTTGGGGTGCAGACAGCTGTGATCCCATTTCTGCTGTTAAAAAGCTGTTAGCAAAACTCATTTTTATATTCTTTCACCACAAAAGCAACAAAGCCAGCAGTGGCAGGCTTCGCTCAGTTAGGCTCCCTCCCCACACACTGGAGTAAGACACAAACTGCTAAACCCAGCCGCAGCCGCTTCTGCTGAGCCACTAAAGAACACATGGCCGAGGCCATGAGGGGGGTGAAGTGCTGCTGCCCCTCCCCTGCGCCAAGCTGCCAGGTCACGTGGCCCCCACGCAGCGCCCACGCGCCTCTGCCAAGCGGATGTCCCATGTGGCGCCCACACGCCGCGCCAGGAAACCTCGTGCCGCAGCCACGCGTCTCCACGCCACCCGCTGCTCGCGCCACGCGGGCCCCCCCCGCCACTGCATGCACCACCTCCGTGGACCACGCTCGGAGCCACTCCACCGCTGAGTGGGGGCCACTGCACCACACCACTTCTGGCTGTCTGCACGCTCGCCTGCGGTGACACTCGCTGGCAGCACGGTCGCTCGCCCGCTTGCATGCTTACCGTTCCTTGTGTCTCCTGGTGTTCTTGGCAGTGCAAAGAAGGTCCCCTCCATTCTGGAGCCAACCCTCTGATGATTCAAAGGGCTATCGACTCCTCCCTTGTGAACTTACAGCTGTATAGAAACAGCGTGTCTCTCGCAAGGTAATTGATTATCCTCGATAAGACTTACGAATCCTACTCGTGGATTTCCAGTCATTCGTAGGGAGCTCCAAAAGGACTCCTCACACGGGGCACCAACTGCTATTATATGTTCCCCAGCCTCCCTGTGACTGCAGTCCACCCAGCCGCTGCCCAGAGAGAGAGGAGGAAGATACTAACAGCGAGAACTAGAGGAATAAAAACGAGGCTCTCTTCGTCCTGGGATGGTGTCCCAGCTTTATTCAGGGAAATCCAGCGCAGAAAAGAGGAAGAGTCTGATCCCGCGCTGCCTTTTGAAGTGAGGGAGAGGGGGAAGAGTTACATGTTACAACCAACAGGGAAAAACTAGGAAGGAGGAGTCAGGGGAAGGAACTAGCACTCTGCAGCTCAGGGGGTATATCTCAGGATTATACCATATTTCTTAATGCACTACGACACTTTGGTGTTTTGTTTGATTATGTGAAAATTAGTGCCTCTGTTTGGGACCTTCCTATTCTTTTCTTCCAGTATCCATTTAAATCTCGTAGAGTGGGACTCCACCTCCAGCAACCAAAATCTAACTGTACAGCAGGAGTGCTTATCAGGCAGTGCCTCTCCATCAGCCTTCTCATTTCACTGCAGACAGATAAAAAAATATTATGAGGATAGTATCATCCTTTCACTCAATCAATGTAGGTGCACTACAGGGTTATTTCAGCAACTGCTTTTTTCCAGACATACTATTCTCCTCTGTGATTTCAGAGAACCAGTGAACTAGCAGCACATGCCTTTCCACAGGTGCAAAACCATTACAAAAGCATTTTGTCTAGTTAGTTATCATTTTACCCCATCAGCAAGGTGAATTTTATTCCTGCTTTAACAAACCTCAACAAACCCTGTCATCATTTTGGGTTTATTGGAAAGGTATCCTGAGAATACACTGAAAGATAATTCTGGTCTAACAAATTATTTAGTTGGTTTTATTTAGGAATATATTGGGAAATTATGGCAAAACTAAGATTTGAGTCTGGGTCTCCAAGTGCTTCTACTATTCCTAATGGGACTCACTGGATTGCCTCCTAATAAGTTTTTTCTTCGAAAAAATCTATTGCTTACTTGAGGAATCTTAAATGCTCAAAAGCCCAAGAATTGATTTGTTTATTTTTTAACTAAATTGGCAAGTGCATTTTTCAGGAGTTGATGTATGCCCATTCATACTGAGAAAGGCCTTGACAATTAGCATTTATCTTTAGCTACGCAGAGCTGAATGATGGCACTGACATGAATTTTAAAGTCTCCATTTCTCAGAGTGTGGCTCTTCCTACCATTCTCAGCTTGGCTGGAACTGCAGGAGGACCAGTCAGGATGCCCTATAAACCAAGAGCAAGACAAGCACACATCCCCCTGCTGGCACAGGTGCCTCCAAGCAGTTCCCCGATCTCATACAGGCTGGAACACTGGAGGAATTCCTTCCTGAAATAAGAGACTACCTAAGCACTTCTGTTTAAAAAAATTACAATAAACACGGGCAAATGCATGCCAGGTAAAATAATTCTGAAGGGTTTTAACTATCACATTGTTGTTTGGTGACCAGGAGTTTGTCAAGCAAAGGTGACAGACACCATCCACTCACCCCAGCTGAGGTAAGAAACAAGTCATCAATATGACACAGTGACAAGGCCCTCCGTCTCTCTCTTGCCTTGCTGGTCTGCCATTGCATATCTTTAATGCAGCAGGAACTCTGGCATCCCAAAAATCCTCCTCTCCTAGGCAACAAACTGTCTGAATCATTGACATTTCTTTGGGGTTTTTTCATTCATTCTCCATAACTGGCAGTTGCATCTACTAAGTTATCTTCTTCTGCAGCTTATGATTTTTTGAAGCAGACAAAGGGATTTAGGAACTTAAACCTTCCTGCAACAGCATAAGGGCAGATTTTTACCAAAATCAGCCAGGTTAGAAAAGGCACATTAAGCACTTGCTCTGATACAGCACAGTCTGGATGACACATCTGGGTGGCTCACAAGAGCTGAGAAGGTGTGTGGCAATCTGTGGCAGGATGAAAATAGAGATGAGTGAGGACAGATCCCTTGATTTATTTTGGAAACACCACCAAATTAAATTTGTTAGTCAGTTAAATTTGTTTCCTGGGAAGCCTGGCCATACATGGAACAGCCCACTGTTTTGCACCACCCTGCAGCCTGAAAGGATGTGCCCGGAATAGCACCTGTGAGCAGTGGTGTGGAGAACAGTGAGCCAGCCCACGGTAGACCCATCCCTCTGTGGAGGGAAGAGAGTTTTTAGGAGCCACCTGTCCCCAGCGTGTTTCTCATTTCATGTTAAGTTTATGTTTCTCATTGGTAATCTCCTTGGAACCCCCCTGATCTAAAAGGGCATAAAAGGTCAGTTTTTCTGTAAACCCCTTGGCATTTGATTACAGATTTCTTGGGGCAAAGAGCTGGATTAAAAGCCTCCAAGAGATCAGATACGAAGCCCCATCTCTCTTTCCTCTGCATTGCCCCAAAGAGCTGATTTTCACTCACAACAGCCTTGCTAAAGGCTCAAAGCAGAAATCAGAATTGCAGCTAGGGAGAGGTGCAGGATCTCTGCATCCCACCGACTCCCCAGCTGTGATACAGTGGCACAAGCAGAAGGCAGCAGTCCCATACCTAGGACATGTACTACCAAGGCAGCTCTTGTCTTTCTCCTGGGCGCCACTGGTGAGAAGTACCTAAATGAGATATCCATGCTGCATTGCCAGACCTGTGTCCTTCAGAGAGGCCTGACAGAATTTCACACTATGTCCAGTGCTGTGTGATGACTGCCCAAATGTCCCTACTGGTGGCCTCAGCCACTTGTTTGGTGTATTAAATTCCAGCCTAACTCCTGAACATCACCTCAAAGAACACATCCCCCAGACTCAAAACTCATTCCACTCCTGTGACAGCTGCAAAAGTTACTATGGAGAAAAACAGTTCAGTATGAGAAAGTACTGCAGTAAGTCTCTCTCTACAGTTTATCATTAGAAACAAGGAGGAATGCAAGAGGCCAAACTGCTTTCTTGGGTGTTACAATGGCCTCCCACAGCCCACTGTCACTGAAGCTCCTGTGCCTCCAAACTGCTCACTGTTCTTCTGCTGGATAGCTCTAGGAGTCTCCAACCAATGGGTACATCTGACTTACATAGATATATTTCAGTTATGTATAAAAAGCCAAATTCATTACACATCAAAGCATGGCAGTTTTAACCTAACACTTCTAGTCTCTTCCCTACTTCTGCTGGCAAGACCACTGTATTTTCTCATTCATGTGAGGAAGCTTTCCTGAATAGTATCAGAGAGAATGAAATCCCTTTGTACATCATTCTCTGTAGGATGCCCAAATCACCAAGCTTGCAGTGAGTGATCCAGTAGCTGGGGAGTAGCTGAGAGGATTGAGTCTGTGCCTGCTCAGTGGGAGGCATGAGGATCTCCTCACAAGGCATCAGCAGATGGCTGGGTGCTGAAGGTATCTCCCTGGTGACACCCACAGGAAACAGCTGGCAGAAACCTAGGGTGAGGGACATTGCCTTACAAGATGTCCAACACAATTTAGCCACTTCTGGGCATCTAACAGGTCTTCACTGGGCTGTGATAATGGCACAGGACACTTGGAAGGCCACTGCTCCTCTACAGCAATAACTGAAGTTCAGGCACCTCAAATAGCACTAGTCCTTCTTCATTTACACACTTGAATCATTCCTCTGCAAAACAAACTAAAAACAACTGAAAGAGCAGATAACCACAAGAACTCAAGTTATAGCTCTCCTGTCTGCATTGTTAAAATTAGATTTAAGGGTTCAATAAGTGAATATCATGATCTGATAACAATTAACAGAAAAATACCAACCTAAAGAGCAGTGACACACCCTCCTTGCTCTGTTTACAAATGTCACAGTCATATGAGATAGCAGTCAAACATATCAGCAGACTAAAAATAAACCACATAAGATATATTGATAAATATTTATTTCAAAACAATATAGCTTTTTACATGACTAATACAA
Organism: Cyanistes caeruleus; assembly: GCF_971803275.1. Taxonomy (NCBI): domain Eukaryota; kingdom Metazoa; phylum Chordata; class Aves; order Passeriformes; family Paridae; genus Cyanistes; species Cyanistes caeruleus. The sequence goes on from NC_141708.1 coordinate 30,155,735, forward strand.
TTTAATATGATTTCAGACTGAGAAGAAAACAACTAATGTTGATTGTTTGCTAATTGTCTTTGTAGGAGTGACAGGTAACAAACTACCATTAGCTCTGGCGTTATATTCTCCTGGTAGAAAATTTGAGTAGGTAGATCAGTCAACACCATCATTGCTTTTAATACACCAGTGAGGACTAATGCAGTATGCAACTAGAAGGACATAGGTATCATCTTGGAAGAGGAGAAGCCATTTACATGCAAAGGGGTTTACCCTTCATGACTGTGTGGGCTGTTTTCATGCACCAGCCAACACAGCCTGAAAATGTCTGCCTGGACCTTTAAGACAATTTTATTCCCAGTTAAATCACCATCCAACCCTTTTCACAATAGCATCTGCCGCTGAGCCACTGCTAATTAGTCAGTCCCTGTTCAGTGAAGGAGGAAGATAAGACAGCAAAGATAACATTTTTTTTAAAACAGCCCAAAACCCCCTGGTAAAGATTGCAGCACTTTGTGACCTACACCATGCTTGTCACAGGACAGGGAGAGGGAATTTGCCTATCACTACATGTTGCAATCGCTATCAAAATGTCTCTTTCTTCTTGCTTCCTCTCCACCCTTGTTCAGAAAGCTAAGGTAAGATGGAATAGCAGCTGCAGCTTCCCATAGGTAGGACATCCTACATGGGGAGCCAGGACAGCACTGGCAATGTTCCCTCACTGTGCTCTATAAGCCTCAGTTGTTTTAATGTTTACTCAGTATAAATTTTCTAAGTATCAATTTTCTCTAACTGTTGTGCGCAGCACAAAGAAAATTCATGGAAGACCTTGAACAGTTCAGGCATGGTACAGTAGGGGCCACAGAACAGACAATGCAGTCAAGGGATTTACTGAAGCAAATAGTTCTGTTGTGCTGGGGAGAGAGAATTGGGAGAAGCATCTTGACTTAGGGAGAGGGATTCATAACTCAGTGAAAGTCTGTGGAATGACTATTCTAACAATTAGAAGTTTTCATTCTGCACACCACAATCTCCAAGTGAAAAAGCAGGTCTCTTCCAGGGATAAGTTTAGGAGGCTGAAAGGTAAATTCCTGAGTCTCAGGAGCATGAACCTTCATTCGGCTCTTTGGTCTCACGAAGATATAGAGAGGTCTCTCTCATATAGAGCCTGATCACCTAAGCACAAGAGCAGCTTTATTGGAATTACTTGCCCATCATTCTCCCAGGAAGATGGAGAGGGAGAGGAGATTGCACAGTTGGATATTTCTGCAGCTCCTTGGTGAGAGCAGAAGCATACAGTCCACAAGGCTTTGAGAAAGATCTTTGAAAAGAGAAAGTGGTGTGTTTCAAATGAGACACCCACCTTCTCTAGTGTGAGGTACCGTGGAGGAGGCCCAGTCCTCCGACAGGCATCCTCCCTGGAGATCTGTCCCCTAAGATAAGATAAAACTGCCTAGTCATCGTGACTAAGCTGTGGACCCCTTCCTGCTTCAGGAGCCCATGTTATCTCCCTGTTAACTATTGGTCAACTTATCCCCTCTCAGACCATTGGTCCCCTTCCCAACCCTCCCCTTCCCTATAAAAACCCCAGCTTTTACCCGGTTCAGGGTTAGACCATCACTGGCCCCCTTCACAGAAGCCTGCATTAAAGACTCTGCAGAATGTTATATGGTCTTTCCGTCTCTTGTCTGCGTCGGCAGGGGGACCACGAAAGGAGCTGGCTAGGCTGAACAGAGCTGATCACAGAGCAGAAAATGCTGCTGAAAGAGCTGGTCACCTAAAACCCCTGCCCATGCCCCTAAAGGTTACCCCTGGCTGGAGACTGCCAGGAAACCCCGGATGGTGGCTCTCCCCCAGGATGTTTATCTGGCCTTGTTGTCAGCAGAAGCTGGGGGTCAGACAGGCCCCCAGGACCCAGCCTGCAACAATGTGGCACCAGAACAGCTCCTGGAACCTCCACCTGAAGCCCAGGGGATCAGAGCGTTGTCTCCACAGAGTACAGCTGTGGACCTGATTTTCTGAGAGAGTTCCCAGCCTGTCAGTGGCTGGTCTGTTCCCAAGGGAAAGTCTCTTGAGAACATTTTTTCTCAAGGACCAGTTTTGTAAATAACTTCATTTTTTCTCAAAACAATTCTGTACAGCTGTGCTGAGTGTTTTTCTCTTGTTCCACCAATGGGACGAGAGAGGTGGTGGTCCCTTTACCAGTCATGTTAAATGTGTATCATAACACCCCATAAAGAAGCTGAAAAGTTCGGAAAATAAACCTTCTGATGATTCGCGCTCTGCCTGTTGCATACAATCCACGCTCTTTATTTCATGTCCAACAGCGACACACAGCCTCGGGACAGAAAATGCTATTTGGATTCGTCACTCCTTCAAAGACACCCTCTTTTCTAACAGGGAGTATCTGAAGGGGCAGTTCTAACACCCTCACATCTAGGAGAAGAAGCCCTGAGGACTAGAACAAAAAGCTGACACCCCACCCAGAAGTTTAATTTTGACCCGACGAAAATGAGAGTTGTGAGTTAACTTAGCCTTTTCTGAGCGCTACTTTATTTCTTTTGGGTATTTTTGGGGTTTTTTTTCTCTTATTTCTGCTGGGCTGGGATCGAGACGTAACCTTTTGTATGTTATGTATGGGGTTAAAATTAGGAAAATTTCATAATTCTCGTACTGAGAGAGACGTATATTCCCAAATTCTACAATTCCTATCTCCTAACAAGTTCTCTGAAGGGAATCTCTCTAGACTAACCTAAAAGCATTTGTTCACTGGTTCTCTGAGAATTTTACTGACTTTAACGGATATCCTATTCATCTCAACTCTTTCTGGGATAGTGTTGGAGCCAGGATTTATGCATGTCAAGCTAACGCAGATTTCTGTCACGCGTTTTATTCCCTTGTTTCACATTATAGCTAAAACTGTAGAAAAAAAGTCTTCTCACTTTAAAAACTCTCTCTCCAACCCCCATTGCTATAATATATCTTATCTACCCCAGTATTCAAATGCTAATGTATCTAACTCTGACCTCGCAAAACCGGTTCTTCCACGTCGACCCACTCCCCTCCAGGCACACTCCTCAGTGCCAGCCCCCACCCCGCTTCCCGGAGCAGAGAGCAGGGGATCCGCCCCGCTCCCTCTGGGAGCCGCCCCCTCCTCCCCCGCCTCGCTTCCTGGGGCAGGGAGTGTAGGACCCGCTTCACACCCACTCCTGCTGTTCCTATATCCACCGCACCCCTTCCCCCCACTCCCGCTGTGTGTCCTGCTCCCCAACACCCCACCGCAGCCTGTCCCTATCCTTACCCCGCACCGTCGTGTACCGCGAAACCCCCCGTTCCCCCCGCTATCCCAGAACACCCCCTCACACACGGGCGCTGCCCTGCCACCCCTGGCGGCGGCACTGTGTGAGCTGAATGCGGCGCCGCCCCAGCGGCGGCACAGCTCGAGTGCGGCCCGGCACCAGCCCTTCCCGGCGGGCCCACAGCCCCACTGCCGACCCGCGCGGTGTGCGCAGCTCCCGTCCTGCCCGCGCCACTCCCGGCGCGCCCTTGGCTACACCCGCCCCTCCCGCCGTCCCTCCCGTGCCCCACCTCCCCGCTGCTCCCGTCCCCCCCGCTGCATTTCTCCCCGCCACGGCTTCTCCCTCCACCACCACCACCTTCCCCCGCCACCGCGACTTTTCCCCCCTGCCGCTTCTACCCCCTCAACGTGGCTTCTGCTGCCATAGCAACAGCTACTGCCGCTGTTCCCCTGCAAAACCCGGCATCCGGCACTGCAAACACTGCCCCCACGGACACTAACAAGAATCCTCCTCAGTCAAATACAAGACCTACACAAAACGAACCACCTCAGCATGGAAACGGAGGCATCGCCGAGCATCCACAAAACACAGAGAAGACCATCCCGCCACACGGCAGCCCACAAAACAGAAAACTGAACAAGATGCTGCTGCAGTCAGCCAAGCCATAGGCCAGACGCAGCCTGGCCACAAATTGTTGCCTGGTTTATATGTTGTTACCCTTTTTCCCTAAAAACACTCGTGTCCCCATTCCTCAACCCATGCCATAACCTTCTTGAACCCTATACCATCTCCCCCATCCTCAGTTTTTAGTAAATAGAAAAAGGGGGGGAAAGAATGGAGAAAAGAGACAAGGGAGAAAACCCTAAACCTCCCCCTTCCACCATAAGGATAACAAATCTTGCTCATATTCCCTGTGAGAAGCCCCATCCTTGTCTAAAGATGAAAATTATCTCCGTTGGTGCTGTTCTCACTGCTGCCTGGATGCTCTTCACCATGTCACCCACCTTCGGCTGGATTAGCCCACAGCCTAACCATGATGTTTGGGAGACCCTAGCAAGGACAGTGAAAGAAGATAACCTGTGTCTATCTATGAGCAGTGTTGACAACCCACTTTCCACGTGTCCGGTAGGGATTCCCTTGGTAGCAGATGACTGACTGGCCCCTCTCTAATTCAGAGCTCCTCCACACCACAGCTAAGAGACCCAATCCGGTAGACACTTGGCATGAGTGGACAAAAATTCTGCCAAATGCTCTGGAGGAACCCCAAGAATTGGACCTGCTGGGGTCCTCCAAAGCAACATACTGTGTCAAACTTTATTTTAGATGACCAAGTGATCATTGGCCAGGAATTGACCAGGCAAAAAACATCAAAGATGTATCACCAATTAGCAAAGCCTACAATAATTTGAATTGGTGTAATTACGCCAGCAGCACACTTTCTGTGTCCTCTCTTCACCCCAAAGTGTTGCCCTGGGGAATGTTTTTATCTGTGGTGATGGAGTTTGGGCTGGAATCCCCTCCCGTCTCCAGAGGAGTCTCTGTAGCTTTGGCAAGCTTTCTATCCTCACCCCAAATATCACATTGTTACATAATTGGAAACAAAAAACCAAACTGGCATGTCAAGAAAAATCCTGTTCAGAATTCAATGAAAATTGCGACAGCCAAATTTACAATTGGAACCTAGGAAAGCAAGTTGTGGCTTCACTGTTTTACCCATGGGTAGCCACAGCTAAAGCCCTTGGTGACATAAATCACCTGGGGTGTTGGCTTAGCAAGCAGGCCAATGCAACATCTGCTGCCCTGAGTGATCTCTTAAAAGATGAGGAGACCACTAGACACGCCTATCTACAGAATCAAGTAGCAATCGACTTCCTACTACTCGGACATGGCTGCAAGGACTTTGAATGGATGTGCTGCTTCAACCTCTCTTCAATTTCAGAATTCGTCCACGTGAACATCCAGAAACTGAAGGAACTAGTGAAGGACTTAAAAGTGGAAAACACCCTGGGCTGGGTCAATGACCTTCTCAGTCAATGGGGACTAATGGGATGGGTGTCATCTTTAGTTAAGGGAATTTTGTGGACTTTTATTGATTATTGTTGTATTAGCTACGTTCTCATGCCTTCTTCATTGCTTCAAAAGAGCTATAGTGAATGGCTTTTTACTAAATACAGAGAGAGGAGTTGTGGAGAGGCCCAGTCCTCCGACAGGCATCCTCCCTGGAGATCTGTCCCCTAAGATAAGATAAAACTGCCTAGTCATCATGACTAAGCTGTGGACCCCTTCCTGCTTCAGGAGCCCATGTTATCTCCCTGTTAACTATTGGTCAACTTATCCCCTCTCAGACCATTGGTCCCCTTCCCAACCCTCCCCTTCCCTATAAAAACCCCAGCTTTTACCCAGTTCAGGGTTAGACCATCACTGGCCCCCTTCACAGAAGCCTGCATTAAAGACTCTGCAGAATGTTATATGGTCTTTCCGTCTCTTGTCTGCGTCGGCAGGGGGACCACGAAAGGAGCTGGCTAGGCTGAACAGAGCTGATCACAGAGCAGAAAATGCTGCTGAAAGAGCTGGTCACCTAAAACCCCTGCCCATGCCCCTAAAGGTTACCCCTGGCTGGAGACTGCCAGGAAACCCCGGATGGTGGCTCTCCCCCAGGATGTTTATCTGGCCTTGTTGCCAGCGGAAGCTGGGGGTCAGACAGGGCCCTAAGACCCAGCCTGCAACAACGTACTGGCAATATGTGAAAGTAATGGGCTGCTCTGATGGTTCTTTGAAGAAAGGAAAGCCTAGCAGGGAGACGGCAGATTCTGTATTTCCCTCTCTTCTACCTCTTTCCAAACAAAGCAGGGTCACAGCACTGGAGGGGTATTTCTGGTGAAAAATAATATATTTACCCCAACACTGTGTACATCATTCATGCAGAACAGTAAAGCATTCGGTGCAGTGGGAAAGTGTCATCTTCCAAATGCTGCAAAACCCACAAACAGACAAAAGTTACATTCAGTTCCTAAGTATGAAGAAATACACATAAAAAGGAGACCTCCTACCAAGATGGCAGAAAGCACAAACAAAAGGAAGAAGGAAAGGACAGTATGATACCCCTTTGTGTCCTGCTGTTTTTTATTATTATGGAGTGCTCTACTTACACAGTATGTGCAATAAGAACATACTTGTATAGTAAGGTAGTCAACCAAAATCATCAGCAGAAAAATCATGGGAAAAGTTATTTTTTCCAAGTGCTTTTAGTAATTATACAAGTTCAGAAATTAACCTTAACAAGTTCAGAAATTAACATAGGTGAAGTGTTATCTCAAGAAACACTTTGTCATTTGCACTGTGTTTGTGAGACACTGCTGAAAACCCACAGACCTCCTGAAATCTGCCACAGTGTAAATGTCTGCTTCAGTCATGTTCCATTTCTCTGTAGAGGAAACTAGATTAAAGACTTAGCACTCTACAGAGTGAGGTCTACGATAATCGCCAGGTGGAAACGCATCATATCTGAGAATCTAAGACATTTTCCTTCTTTTCTAAGACATCTTTAATTTAATCCTGACCAGTCACAGGAAGACAGTGAAATATATATAGTCAACTATATATATATAAATTGTCAACTAGTTAATACACCAAACAAAAAAATCAACCTCTTTTCCCCCCTCATTTATTTCCCCCAAGCCTCTTCTATAATCTTTTCGTTTCAACACATCCCAACTACTTGAAAACCACAGGCTTCCCCATGCTATTGGATTGGTTGAGTTTTGTAATGGCTGCTAGTGTGAAAATCCTTCATAATAATTTAACACAAACAAATAGTTTTAGCTAGTTCCCTTTAGTACATATGCTTATTTTCCTCAGGTCAATTTAAACAAACTTCTAATTAGTAATTTATTAAAAAGTAATTTAAATAAAATACATAATAAAACTGAAAAAAAGTATTTTCTAGTAAGATGTTTGAAAGCTGATAGGAACATGCAATTCAGGTATCATGTTAATTTTTAATTACCGTTTGTATGAGATCATTTCAGACATGCTAGAAACATAGAAATTATCCAATATATAACGTTGGCAAATATATTTACAAATACATTCCAGAGATACTGACAAATGTTGATACATAAGAATAAAAGCCATCAATTAAAATGAAGGCAGTAGATAATAATCCTTATGGTGGAAAAGTTATTTCAAAATGTGACTTTAACCACATCCTCTTTAGTATGTACTTATCAACATTCCTACAGTCTTCCTGAATCTACACACAGTCTGTGACATTTTAGAAAGGCATATAAATATCCATTTCATGTTAAAAGAAAGTCTCCCTCTGAAAACCACGTATAATAATTAGACATTAATAATCAATGACTATATCCATGTTCTGACCTGGTCTGTGCTCTCTTGGAGCTGTGAGACACCGCAAAGGCTGCAGGAGGACCACCATCTCTTTGGAACAACAAAGAGCAGGAATTAATAATCCAAGGTCTTAGACTTCAAGGGAAGGAAAAGGGAAAAGAAAGGGAAAGGAAAAGGCACACTGAGAACTTCTTTCAATTCTAGCATCTCATAACTGTAACCCAGCTCCAGTGCTTTCCAGGGTGGCCAAACCTCCTGACTTCATCTCCCACACCTGCTCATCCAGCTTCCTTATACCTTCAACACAGAGCCCATTCTGTCCAGTGAACCTGAAGAACACTTAGTCTATGGAAAAGACTGCATCTGAGCACAGCACAAAACTGAATTTATGTTCCAGCAGTTAACATGAGGAACAAACACAAGGAATAAATTACTTCTAAGCTTTGTGCTTTTCATAGTAACAGCTTAATTTCTGAGCTTACGTGTAGCTGCCACATAGCTTGGAGTTTACTGCAGATCCACAGCTGTCTTGCCATTTTCATCACATATGTAACAGGAAGGAGTGTTCTCTTCTTTCTAGGAAGCGAATGAAAGACACAGGTGGCTTGTGGGTATTTATTTAACCCACATTCCAGTCATTTAAGTAATGCCCAGGGGAAGGAAACAGGAAAAGGAAAAACAGAGACAGTTTTAACTCAGCTTAATAATCTCCAAGCCATCTGTCCACACCTTTACATGCACAAAAGCCATATAAGTGTGCCATGCTGACCATAAGTGGTGGCCAAATCAACAGTCTATCCCTCTATATGGGCAAACTCTCAAAGAACTGGGCTGCAAACAAATAGTTTGTTGCATGACACAGCTGATGTTCAAGACTATAATCACGTAGAACACACCTGATCTAATTGGGATTCAGCCTTGATAACAGGCCTTTATCATCAGCACAAGAGGATATAATAAAGCTTCCACAATTAAGTGAGCAACAAAACTATTTTCCCGCTTTCTTTCTTTTAGTAGTTTCTTTATGATAGAATAAGCACTGAAGTTAGTGCTCTTAACATTTATGATACATGTTTTGGTTTAAGTTTAGAATTTTTTTGTGCTAAAAGCAACAAGCTTTGTCCATTGCAGTTCCTATTTAGCTGCCACAGGCTGCAAAGCAGAGAGACACTAGGGATTTGCAAAGCCCAGCACTGTGCTCCAAGGTGGAACCTTGCTGCTCAGCAATCTTTCCAGAGACTACCATGGTGTTTCCAAGGCAGAATTACCACCTCTTTTACTTATGTGCAAGTTTCGGAGTACTTTTGCCCCCCTTCTTCCATCCAAAATCCCAGTTTGTGCTATTCTATCTCTGTTCAACCCCACAGCTCCTCAGCAATGCCCCTGCAAAGAGAAGCATGGGGAAGGTGACTGCAAGTTCAGCCTCGTCTCAGAACCTTCCTGACACAGGTGCAGGGGCCAGCACCTCCCCAGCTCCTCCGGAGGGCTGGGGAAAAGGGGACAGTTAAACGCATGTTAAGGGAATTAATTTAGGTCTTGTTGAGACTTTAAAATAAACATCTCCAGAAAGGAGTGCTGGGGAGAGTCACAAATCTACACTGGCCAGCCTGTGCAGCCATGTCCACAAGGCAAAAGCTGCTCAGCTGCACCCACACTATACTCCAAGCCATGACAGCCCAGTGACGCCCATAGCCTTCCTGCCATTGTCTCAGCCCTTCAGGACAGGCATCCCCACAGCCCTCTATACCAACAGCCTTACCTGCTGGGGGAACTCAGACTGTCATGTGAGAGAGCAGGAAAGTGGAGCCATATGGCTGTAGGGCAGGAGGCCCAGTGCCTGCCACTATGGGACTGCCTTGCCCAGGCCACTAGAACCCGTGAAGCCAGAGAATTCCTACCAATGTAGAAATTATCTTCTCTTTGAGTACCTGAGGGAACAAAACAGTCCATGAGATTACTGGAGAAGAGCAACTCTGCCCAGATACACAGGAGATCCTGCTAGAAATGTCTCAACTCCAACTAAATGCTAACAGTGATTTTAAAAAAAGAGTATAAATATGGGAACTGAAAAAGCATGGAAAGCTGCTCTCCACCTGGTAGGCTCCTCCTGGCTGTATAAGCAATTAGGAGACCTCAGGGAAAAAAAACAATCCCAAGATGAACAACTGCCCTTACACTGTGGTGTGGTGTTTTTGCTGGTAGAGCCTGTGCGGTGCTGCAGGAAACAGTGGCAAGAAAGGGGAACTGAAAGCAGTGGAAGTGCTCTGAGAACCCACCTTCACAGTTTCTCCTTGACTGCTCCCTGTGGCCAAAACCACCCAGTTAGGGCAACTGGTGGCAGAAAGGGGTTGTGTGAACATGTGAGGGCATTGGATTGAGCAGAGAACCAGGGCATCTCCCACTGTCCATGGCCCCGTGGGATGCCTCAGCCCATGCCTACATCCAATCCCCACTGCTGGCACTTAGCCATCCCTCAGAGCATCCTCCCTTCAGGCCATCAGAAACCAAGGCAATGGCCAGTCTTTCTTACTGACATCCCCATCCCTAAATACATTTTCACCATGGAGACTGTCTCCCTCACTCATCTCTCATCCCAGGAGATGCAACTTTGTGGGACTCCAACTCCTGCTTGTTAGCTCAAGCCAAAAGGAATAACTATCAACTAAGAATAAATACTAATTAACCTGAATCTTTCATCATATCGTGATCTGAACCAGATGCTATCTCTAACTTTAGGCTGCTTTGAGATGCAACCTCTATCTGTAGCAGGCAAAAATAAGATTCCTTCTTTTGATAAAGTTAATTGTGGGCCTCAACAAGACACATTTCTTGGCAATACTGTGCTCTTATCTTTAAATGCTGTGAACTCACAAGGGTTTGAAAGGTCTTACATTTTAAGTGGCTTCCATATGAGTTTTGTGACTGAGAATTCAATCTAGGAAACTTCCCATGTCGTGCTGGAGAAAGAGGTGCAGTGAAGACAGCTTTAACACTGCACACAAGCACTGAATAGAGGCTGTCTCAGAACATGCAGCCAAAGGCTTCACAAGAGCACAGCCAAGATTTAGCCCCCCAGTGGAGGGGACAGTGGGCTGAAAGCCATACTGTATCTTCTGTTGAGCTGGTTGAAATCCATAATGCTTTATACTGGTTTTAGTATCAGAGAAATAATAGAGCAGAGTTAAAACCAAAGATTCATTTGCCAAATTGTATCAACATTTTCAAAGCTGCTTTGTTTTGATTTTTTTCATTTGTTGTAATTAGCTCCAATGCTTTCTAAACTACTAAAAACCACTGTTAAAAATCCCTGTAACAACACTGTGTTTTTCATTATGGCTATTGGTACTTATGCAGACAATATACACAAACCAGACATACTGTAAAATCCAAGACCTTTCATAAATGCAGCTGTGTTCTTTTGCATAAAAATAAGTAATTTGGGGGAAAATATTCTTTGATATCAAAAAACAGTGACAGGGATACCAAATAACTCTTGGCAAGAGCTGCGCAAAGCTAAACTCTGCCCAGTTCCACCTCTCAGGCACCTTCTGTGCAACAGTCTACACTGGTAACTAGGATTAGCAATTAAATCTTCACACCACTTCAGCATGGACATATAACAAACCTGCAGATGAGGTCATAAAATTAAGCCTCTACCATTTTGAAGTTGCATAAACAGTGTTTAAGTGGTCTAATGGTGGGATTTGTTTGTATGGCACAAATTGCATCATATATAGCAGCTCAGCAAGTCCAAAGATGTGTCCAGCAATGCCAACTCCCCAGGTGCTGGCACACCTTCCTATCCACAGACTCTCTTCTGCAGATCACAAAGGGCCTCTTGGTCTGTAAGACATGCTTCTCACTTGTGAGCCCAGACATTACCCAACCCCTTGTTACATGGCACAAGGAACTGCTACTGTGTGCTCTGAAATAGACCTTGCTTTCCTAGAAAAAAGCCCAAATTTGTGCTAAAGGAACTAATGGCAGCTCCATCCTACAGGAGGGCTGAAATAGCCAAAAACACTGAGAATTAAAACACTGCTCTACCTTCTTGATGAGTCCAATCACCACCTACCTCCTCTCTGTTTCCTATGCAAATGGCTGTTTCCTATGGTAGTAAGGCACAAGTGAGCAGTGAGAACCACTCAAGATAACCAGAAGTTACCCAATTCTTACCAAAACTGATGTGAATTACATAAACAATTTTTTTTTGAGAACTCTGTCAAATGTAATGCAAAAATTGCTCTTAAGTCTTCTATTTAGGGTACTGGCTAGCTGTAAATCTCTAAAGGTAAATAGTCAAGTGGAAACACCAGCCAGAGTTTCAGCCATCTGAACAGTCCCAGGAACTCAGGTGTATTTTAGGTACTGAAAACAATGTTTAAAACTTGAGTCAAGATTCCTTTCCTTTAACTGAAGGTTCATAATCTTTGATGAGTCCCATAACCAAAACTGCCAGCATTACAAATGCACAGGCATCTCCTTTCCTGGATGTGGGTGGTTTTGATGCCTGCACTGGTTATAAGCAGCAATGTACTAAGGGAGTACAAAACCATGAAATTTAGGAAGATGAGTAATGTATGAAGTGTGGAGGAAGTGAGAGATGATCCTCATATTATGTGCTTTTATTTAATAATTTATAAATAAGTATCAGCTTTCCCCAAACTGCCCCTCTGCCTAGCAATTACATGTCGGCTGATTTCTGGTTACTGCTGTTCTTTTATAGTAACAAATTGTTCCCGAAGCCTCACATACAGAGAATTAGACAATCAAAGTACTGTGTGCGTTTTTCCACTTAATTCATTCAGTTAGCTGCAATTAAAACAATACAATTCAAGGCCTTGTGTATTTCTCTGAAAAAATACAAAACTTTACTTGTTCCTATTAATATATACAACCTACAAGAAAGAGTTAACAAAGCCCATTTTTCTTCACTGTTGTAGTAGAGTAATTTTCATATCTTTTTCTGTAGATACCCTGGCAGTCATCAATATTTCTTTCAGTTGCTGTTCTTCAAAAGACACACACTTTTCATTCAACTGCACAGAAAAAAATGGAATCCAGTGGGACAAATTCCCTTGGTGAGCAGATCCACTGTAGCTGCCTGGGAAGGAATCTAGGTGAACGGGCAGGGCTTGCTTTAATGAGATGATAGAACCTATTTAGAAGGGAAGAGACAACATTTTATAAAGCAGTAATCAAATTTCTCTTAGATTTCACCTAGACATTTTACCTAAATATTTCACACGTCTGGAAAAGCAGTGTTTCATGGCTACTGATCTCTGTTCACCCCCTTTGTATAAATGGCATACCAAGTTTTAGCATGACTATAGAACCTTTTTTTGTTTTATGGAGCTTCACTAATGAAACCTAGTAACAATCTAATTAATGTTATACCAGATTTGAGGGTGCAAAAGAGAACAGAAGCTGTACCTGTCTCCACAAGAAAGTGATAAGCCACCCTATTAGAGCAGCTGTTACTGTCTCCCATAACACAAATCTCCCCCAAAACTGGGCATTATTTTCATCAGTCATGAACACAGAGTGTGCAGTGCTCAGAGAGCAGCAACATCTCTGCAATCGGAGGATGCACTGTATCTGTCTGAGTCTCATGATGTTTCCTTCTGTGAACAAAGTGTATCTCCACACTATTCTTGGTAGAAGGCTATCTTCCTGATGTGCCGGTCTTGGGTATGTTAATTCAGTATTGCAGAAGTGGTTCTTGACAGAGGCTTGATTCAGTCTACTCCTGCAACAGAGTAACAAAGCACTGATTTGGATCCTGTACTCTTAATTATGATTCCACTAACATAAATGAGCATTTCACTTAAGCTCAGATCGTCAAGAAAGAACTATTGTCTGCTTCGATAAGATGGTATGAAATTTATCCAAATATTTATCAAACTATGTGAAATCTTATTGGAAGAATGTATTCTGGGATTTTGTGAAAGTCCTTCAGGATAAAGTAACCACAAAATACATGTCAGAGCAGAGACTCCCAAACTCTGGTCTAAAGGGAGCTTACAGCTCATCTAGTGCTCACTTTAATTCTTTTCTTGCAATACACAACATCAAAAAAGGCCAGGACAAAATAAAGAACCAAAATCAGCATTTCTTTTCCAGAAAGGCAGACCTCTTCCAACCCCAGTTCCAAGAAACGTTGTCCAGTATTTTCCTTCCAGTTACTGTCTGTTACCACTGAAGATGAATAGATCACACAGACACAGGTCGAGGTGTGGTGAAAAGAAGAGCAGAGTTTATTTTTCCTCCCAGGATTTATAGGCTTCTTACCACGGCCAGGGATTGGATGGTCAGGATAACACTTTCTCACTGCACTGGCCATGAGAGATGCCCATCACAAGACATGTAACAGAAAGAATGTACACATATCTATGTTTACAGTCACTGTTCTGGGAAAGTCCTTAGAAAACTATGTTAGCAAGCTCAGAAGCTGAGTTTTCAGGGCAACAACTGTCGATCTACAAAGATGTTAAACAGTGATGAATGACAAGGCAATTCGCCAAACAAGGTACCTATTCCAAAGTTGTTTTTATTAAAAGAAATATTAATAGCATACTCGTGGCATATGACTTTATGCTTGAAGGATCCTGCAATTTGCATATAATCTGGGTGAAAGAAATTTTGTTGAAAGACCGCATCTCCAACTATTAATGAATGTTCCCAGAAAGTCTAAAAGACAAAAAAACCCCCAAAAACAACCACCTCTGCTTGGCACTTTTTTTTTCCAAATGTGCTTCCTTAGCTTAGGTTGCTTTCGTAGACGTAACACTGGCAGACAGTAACTGTATATGTTCTGTAATAAACGTATTTTTGATATGGCATTTCAGGACAATTGGATTACTAAAAAAAAATTTTATAAAGCTACATTTATCATCAGTGTATATCAAGGATCATGTTATTACAATAAACTATATAGAGTAAGGCACTGTCCATGAAAACACGGAGATATTTCATATCACTTGAATATGCTGACATTATCAACTGACCTATAAGTACCAATAACATGTTCATTATCATCTACATTTAAGCTTCTTCAAGCTTTCAAGTGCCCTTATACCCAAAAACATGCAATTCAATTCCAGCAAGTACCTCAAAAAATCACATCAAGGAAGTTCTTTATTGGTTTCTCTCAATGACTTCCAGATTTAATCTGCTCTTCTATAATCACAGAAAAGGCTTCCTGTAAATATTTCATCTAAAAACACATGGAGGAAGCTAGATATTTTCAATTCTACAACAAAGGATTATGCAACTAGAAAACAGTTAATAACTATCCTGATGGAAAGTTATTTTTCTGGAAAAAGAAAGGTTTCACATCAAAATATTCTTCCAAATAGAAGTTAGTACAGAAACTTACCATCTCTCCTTGTAAGAAAATCTTTCATTCATAATGTTTGCTAGAAGACAAGATCTTTACTACACCAGAGAGCATGAGAAACTTATAATGCCCTTTCAGGCCCATGCATCTTGAATAGTTTCAATTACGAATGGACAAGTGTTCTTCATACCTTGTAGAACAAGGAAACAAAGAGGAGCAAGAGAAGTCTTTGAGTCCTCCAGAAACTCAGCATTTCCACCTAACTTTCTATTCAAGTATATCTACCCTTGATTATTGATACTAAACAAATCCATGGATGCACTGAATAGCAACAAATCAGCAGCAGATAATAAAATTAAACTGAGCTAGACATCATTGCTATATTGAACAAAACACATTCTTCCCTCCACCAATAATGGCTAGAGCAGACAGAAGTGTGAAAGTTGAGTGATGACAGACGTTCATGAGGGAAGGCAAATGGGCAGGCCTTGGCAGCTGTGTAAATTCTGTAGTTCGGTTCTGGAGGTTGTGGCTTCAGCCCCAGGTCCCAGTTCCTTATCACAAACCACTAGAGATCTCTTGGAGTAAATACATGACCAGCTCCTTCTCAGAGAGGCTCCATCAGATTTAAATATCATCCATACAAAAGGCCTGCAGCTGAAGCATCCTGCCATAGGCATGGCTACTCAGCACAGCTGTGGGCATGATACAGCTGAGACCCTTTCAGCTTAACAGAAGAAAATGTCCTGAGCACCTTCCATCCCTGCAGGCTGCTTGCCTTCTTGGACAGACCCTCAGGAACACAAATCAGCTGCTTTCTCTGAATCAGACCCAGAGTACCACACATTAATTAATGCTGCCTGAATCCCAGGAATATCCTGGAGACCATAATCACAGATCTTGGCTATACTCCGCTAGGTACTTCCCATGCATTAGGCAAAAGGCAGGCTCTGTATGTCAGGGCTCCGCCAACAAAGGGCTGTCCACCTGCAGCAGAACCTGCAGAGCAGCAGCTTTTGAACCACTCCACAGTCTAAGCTGCCATTCCCAATATCCGAATGTAGCTAGCTCAGCCTGTTACTGTCAGTCTTTCTGAAGTCTGACAATGAGGTGACCTGCACAAGCACCAGTGGTCACAGCCATCCAGGTGCTCCAGCTGACACAGAATACAGATGAAAGTCACGTATGGGGCAGCCTTGCTTTGCATTTTGGTGCAGATGTACACAGAGAAAGGAGTGAGGGCACAGCTGAGACAGTGGGAAGCTTAGAGAGAAGGAAGGTGACTTACTTCAAGTTATTCTAAAGCACATTACAGATCTGTTAAATCATTGTGGCTTACCCTATATTTCAGAGTAAATTAGTAACTTTTCAGAAGGAGTGAAGAAACTACCACTCCACTTTTAAATAATGAAAATGCTAAAAAACCTACACTTAACAGATCTAAAACTGCAGCAAGTCACCCACCAACACCCACTCCTCTTGTCAGCAGGCTTTTTTCAGCTTTGCCTATTATTTGTGTTAAGTCAGAGATGTCTAATGTTTGCTGTGCTTATCTGCTCAACTTTCAGGAGTCCCAAATGTTACAATATGTACCTATGCCACTGACCTTTTTCCCCACAGCATTTTCATCTAAATAAGTAAAAACCATAGAGTTTCCAAAATCATTTAGATTCACTGCTCTGAGTGCATAGCTGTAAAAAATATGCTTTAAGATTAACATCCAATTTTATTCATGCCTGAGGCTTTACCACAGCATCTATTTTTGTAAGATTAACAGTAAGATCCCAGTTCTCCAGGAATGTAAAGAGTAACAGACAATTGTAAAAGGAAGATGATGTTTCCTAACTTGCCCTGCTCACATCCAAGAAGGTACATTTTCCTAGCCCTTTCCACATTGGGCGTAATTTCTATTTGCATTTTTGCACCCACAACATACACTATGTTTATTAGTCCTTCCACCTCCCATTAGCTAGAATGCAAACTGTGGGTGCCAAAAAATACTAACATAAATCTCACATGTGCAAAGCATCCCCTGAAAGACAGCTTTTACTCTGGAGAAGTTAAGAAACAGCCATCTTCCAGTACCTTGCACAAGAGCAGTTTGAATCATCTAACTTAAAAACAAAAATATAGAAAATGAGCACTTGATATTTTGGCTTATCCATTTGAAATGAGTATACATAAAAACATTTGTTTTTGGACATGGCAACCTGAAGACAAATTGAGGGCCATTTTTAACCTAAACATCAGAGGAGATGTTGTTTTAAATAGTGCTGTTGGTGTCTGTCAATTAGAGCTATTGCATTACCGTCAACTTGCATTCCTGCTTTAGTTCCAGTTTTGCTCCATCCTACACAGATCTGTACAAATCAATTGTCTCTTGCAAACATGCACTAACCACTGGAAAGTAAAATTAATAAAGTGTGAGAAAATCTGATTCATAAAGCTGACACTCCTGTGTCCAACAACTCTTCATATAGGCAGGCAAAGTGGTAAAAGATTATCAAATTGCAACTGTCATTCCTGACAAAATGCATCTCAATGCTGGAAGGAATTCTAGGTTTTAAGCTAAACCACCACCTCAAAGAGTTCCTCAGAGCCTGTCAATACCTGTACTTTGGATGGAAAGCTACCACTGAGCGCAGTGTGCCCAACATACAGAACCTGCCACAAAATGAAGTTCTTCATAACATCTCATCTCAGTCTTGGCTGGTAACAATAACAAGAAGACAAGATGAGACCATCAGTCTTAATTGTGAAGACAATGTTTTCCTCCCATATTATTCTGTCTGTCATGTTCCCTTCAGGTTCCAAAGGAATCCCTGTCTCATATATCATTATTTCCCACAAAGCTTGAAAGCACTCAGGGGGGGCTTCTTCCTGCCCACTCTACCAGCCTTGAAGTCTGAGTACCTTCAGAACAGTGACAGAGGCCTCTGCCAGCAATAAAGGGGAACATCTGCATACCAATTAAACTGCTGAGTGCTGAAGAGTAAAAAAAAAAGGAAAAAAAAAAAAAAAGAGGGAAAAGCGTTGAAAGTAAATCTGAGCCAAGTTCTAATTAATGCCCTAGGCCCCGATTCACCACAGCACTTATGCATGTAGTTAACTTTAAGCATGTATTTAGTTCTATTGAAGTCTAAAGACAGCATCGAAGAGGCAAACTACATTAGCACAATTTAATACTCTTTGGGTTAATTAATCAGCCATAAAAATTTACTGTGAGATCTGTATTCCTTATTTCCCTCACTATGACATTTCCAGATAAAAATACTTGAATGTGGCTGGAATAAGCAACAAAAAGCACTACTCGTTTGGCTGTCATGGGGTGCTTGGTTCTAAAAACACTGAAGGCCAGTCCCTAAGAACAGCTGTAGGAATTAAGCTCTCTCCACAGCCTACTGTCTGTATCTTCTGTGTAGTTGCAGTTCACAGACACAAAAAGCACAGCCCTTGTCCTGAGAAGCAGTAATTGAAGAAACAAAAAGAACTTGCAACAGATGAGCAGAGCAGAGCCACTAGGCTCACATCAGACACATCTTTCCTTTTCTCTATAAAGGGGGATTTGCTCACTGCAGCACATCAGTGTCAGCTGTGATTGGAGATGAAAAGGAAGGGCAGCAGATGGGGCTGGGTAAGCGAGGGCGGCTGAGAGCAGATGCAGGTTTGGAGACAGAGCTGGTGAGGTTCCCAAGAAGGCACTATCAGGCAGAGCTGGGGTGAGGGAAAGAGTGCTGATGTCTAAAGGCTAGGCTTGCCCAATGTGGGCAAGGGCTAAACCCTCCTCAGTTTCAGTGCAGCAGAACTAAACCTTGTAAAAAAGAAGCCCAGAATGCAATCTCCACTTAGCTGAATTGTCCTAGATATATCCAATCCTCTTCTCTACTTGGCAAGTCCAGCATGGAGAACAGCTGCCAACATTGCACCAACAACACACTGGGTAGATGTGGCCTAAACATGGTCTCAAAGGGCCAAATGTCACCAACTTTTGAGGTCCTGTTGACTTTAAAAATGCATGTGTAACAACCAACCATTCTGTAAATCGGGAGAGAAGCTGGCTGACAAATGTGTTCTTGCTAGGAATTTCTGCAAAAATGAAGCCCAAGAAAGTTTGCTATCATTAATACTATACATGGACCTATAAAAGAAAGAAAAAAAGAAAGCAGGGGACATAAACTCCTGATTGACAATACTTCTTCATCACATCCATCATGAAAACAAAAAAGAACAAAAACAACCCTCCAAAAATTAGAACATGAGAATAAAAGAAAGTATCAGCACAGCTTTTCAGATTAACTTTGAATTTCCTTGCTTTCATTGGTTTAAGAGCTCTATTGTTACTCCCTTGTTTTTTTTAATTGTAAATACTAAAACTTATTTTATCTTTCAAAGTCTTTAGAGTATATTATATAATTATGTAATTAAGGCCTCTTTCAACTGGATATAATTTACTCTATAGTTTACAACAGCTGCACTAGAGCCATTACAGTTTATCATTTAAAAGCTTAATTAGAGGCTTCTTAATTAGTGGATCCTTCAGTCACTAGACTGTGACTGTGTAAAATATGCTTGGCAGCTATTGCATTTTACAAATCTGCATGAAATGTTTGTGTGAAAACAGGGTGTGTAAAAGTCCAAAAACACAGTGCTTGTCCTTGCAGGTCAGCCCATCCAAGCATGCAGAGCTCCACACGACATCCCCACTCCCCTTAGTGCCTGGCTGCTCTGCACACAGCCTTCCCCTCATGCCTGTGTTGCTAGGAACTCCCAAAACAAGACCCCAGCCTCATTGAGCTGATGTGACTGTTGCCATGTTCAAACATGATCCAAAGAGAGGATGGGGTTGTGCCCACTGACTGCCCAGGCCAGGTCTTGCATGGCTCATCAAAAACTCTCCAGCAAACTCAGCTTCTCACTGGTGCTGCCATCTCCCTCAGGAGCTCTACTCCATGCTGGATTCTGCACACACTTCCTCTGTGCTGCCCAAAGTACTCATATCACTAGAAGGAAGAAGAGGGGGAACTAGCCTCTCATTTATAGTCACTGACACATATTTCTCATTAATCACCACCAAACTAGCAGTTGGTCACTGAGATTCTAAGTGCAATATTTGCCCAGAGAAAGAACTTCATCCTCCCCTCTGGGTAGCATAATTCTGGGGAGCAGCTGGTGGAACTAAAGTGAATCTTAACAAGAATCACTCCTGTGGTGAGTTTTAGCTCTAGCTAAAATACCAGGGTACTTACTCATTTCTTGCTATGAGAAATGGATTAGTAGAAGAGCAAAACAGGCTTAAAACTTAAAAGGAATAAAGAAACTTTAACAGGACTACAAGAATAAGAAACTAGAATAAAACCTCCTGAAACCTTTTCTCCCCCCACCCAAGCTTTCTTTTCCCAACTGACAACATAAAGACAAAACCTGGGATGTTAAAGCAGTACCAACTATACAACAGTCTTTTCATCAGTCTTTGTAGGGAGAGGAGTTTTATCTTGTCATTCCATGGAGAGCTCTTCACAATTAACAGTTTTCTCGTGGCTTTTCATTTCTACGACTGGCAGCCGCCTGGGCATAAACTCTGCCATCACGCTTTCCTCCCATTTTTACAGCCTTTCTAAAGGTGTGTTCATGGGCCATGAATTCAAGGGGTATTATTTTAAGGAAGAGTTATTCAAAGGCAAAGGTTCTCTCCATCTCTTTCCGTGACCATCTCTGGGAACAGGTTTTCTTCTTCTCTCCCTGAGGGCAAAGGGTCTTTATCAGCTCCCATCTCTCTCTCCCTCTCTCTCTCTCAGTTTAAGTGTTTCATGGGATACTCCACCATCTGCATAACTTTATCAATGGATACCTTTGCTCAGATCTACAGCTTGAATGCTTCATTCCCCTAATACTCTTTCAAGAATTAAAGGAGTTATTTTTCAGAACATTATTATCCATTTCCATGGCTCTACCAAAAGAATATTTCAGCTTATTAGAGCATCTCCTCATTCTCTTTTCATCTGAGGCTAGACTCTTTCTTTACTGACCTTGATGTTTCATGTTGTCTCTACGTGTTGATCGCTCCCATCTTTTTCTCTCCCTGGAGAGAAAAGACTGCAGGTCTCATCTGTGTAGTGAAAGGGTTAAACCTGGCCCAGGTCTTGTGGATGGTCCCGTGATCTCTGCTGGGGCCAGTGGCCAGAGCTGTTTAGGTGGCTATGCTGGGGGAGGGCGGCCAGCATTTCAGCAGCCAGGCTAGCACTCAGAGGCAGCAAGCTGAGGGCTGATGGCTTCCCCTCCCCCTGCCCGGCAGCTTCTGGTAAAACTCAGTGGCGGCAGAATTTCAGCCGAGCCGGGTACTGGCGTGGCCCAGCCCCACCAGAGTTCTGCTACCTTTCAAGGCCAGAAAGAAAAAGAAAATAAGTTCCCAAGCTTGGGTTTTTAAAAGATGGTATTCACAAAGGTGAACCTACTTTTCAATGGTGCAAAATGCTGACAGTTCTCAGAACTGGCCAGCTACTGGCTTGATCTCAAGCAGAAAAGAAACTCCCAGCAGCCTCTCTCAGAGAAATCACTTCTGTGGGTGTTTTCCACTTCTTTCCCTAAATGCCAGACTACCACAACTCCCTAGAAAGAGCCTCATGTTAACTGGAGGCTCACAAGATCCATTGCTCAGTGAGCAAAGAGCTTGTCCAGACCATACTCTGCAGGACGGGTGGGGTTTTGTTCAGTTTTCTCCAGCTCATAACACAGCAGCTGTATTACAAAGGTCAGATTTGGGGCCTGGCAGCATTGGAAGTGCTCCTTTAAACAGTACAGTGACAAAATCATGAGTTCTTGTTGACTGCAGGATAATATAAATCAGCTATTGAAAACCTGTATCATTAGTGCTATTGCTTTCCAGTGGTAGATGGCTGCAGTAATGGATTGGCCTCTCTATCTCATCCTCCCACTGGAAAGCGACATATACAGGACTGATCAATAACTTGATCTAAGTTACTTGTAGATATGTCAGCTGCAAATATCACCCTTTCTCAAAAGGTTTTAAAGGCCAGGTATTTTTGCAAAATTTAGGCCAGACAACAAATTGGTTTGGATAAATTGTCATGGTGGAGAACAATATAACCAAACCCACATTGTTACACACAAGTGTTAAATAGACAGAAAGTAATTCTATTGTATGCATGTATTTCTTCGTGGGGTCAACAGCTCAACATGTTCCATTTGAAAACATTTTCTGGAATAGCCATGTTGCTGAATAGCCTGTTTGATAGGAAATAATTAGATTATTTCATCATGGAATTTACCACTAATTTCTACAGCTGAAATTGTAAAATACTTCCAAAATCAGTACCAAAATCCGCAGTCATTAATAGGGCCAGAATTTTATCCTACTGTGTCACAACATATTACCCACATAATGAGTAGCATTGTCAAACCTGAAGTCAGTGGAGACTCTACAGGTTACAGCCTTGTTTCCCCTTGGATCAGTGGGAGACTAGAGATGGGTTTAAGGGCCTCCTCTGTCTATAAAGGTGGCATGACTTTGATGCCATTACTGTGACTAAAGCATGTACATGTGTTTTTATCCCTGACCCCACCTCTGCCACCTGTATCACACAGTATGTGTGATCAATTAGATCAAGTAGATTATATGATATGATCAAGTAGATTATAAAGCATGTCAAAGGCAGAGATATTTCACAGTTATCATTTTACAGCCCTCAAGGATGTCCATGGACACACACACACAGGAGAATGTAAGCTGAATCCTGGCTATACACTGAGTCTTGCTGTGGCATTGATATCAGGCCAGTCTTTTTGGGGAAGAAAACAAACATGGGCTAGGGCATTCCAAAAGGTGAGCTGTCATCTTCTGAAAACCCTTGTGACAAGCTGCCTACTGAGATTTAGCTAAGAACTTCACAGGGATATCATATTCTTTTGAGCTGACCTTCTTAGAAAACTTTGTACTCCAAACTTCTGGAAATCCTTGCACCTTAAATCAAATACCCTTTTAAACTAGTCCTCATACAACACATTCTGTGGCCTGCATGGTACTAATACCAACTTTTTTCAGTAAACAGCATGTGAAGTGATGTCACAGAAATTGTTTCACCTGAATAATTTTGCAATGACTTCTGTGACAAGAGCAGGAGAGGAAAAGGAAGGTGGTGGCTAGGTTCAGGTAGCCATAACCATAAAGCAGAGGAGAAAGCTGAAGATAGAAGAAACAACATCATACTAATATGCCTTGTACTCAGTTTGCCTGCTAGTCCAAGCAAGTACCCTGAACTTCCTTGTCTTCACAGCAGGGCAGCTGTACTCCACCATGTAAAACCATGGGAGAGCAGAGCATGGGACAGCCAGTGGCTTGGCAACACCAGGGACCCTCTGGAGCATGATGCCTGCAGCAGATCCCACCAGAACAGTTCACCAGCCCAGCTCCCTCAACACTAGGGCACCATGATGAGGAATCCAAGTACTTGCACTCAGCCCACAGTCATCCCAGCTACACAGGCTGGTGGCTGATGTGCTCCAGCCTCAGCTGCTGCCAGAACCCTTGGGGTCAGAAGAAAGAAATGGATCTCTCTGGCAGTCAAGAGATCCCTTTTTATGGGGGCAGGATAATGGATTATCATTTTGTGTAGATCTCTGCTCTTTTCCACTCCCACACTTTTTCTTTTTTTTTTAAAATAAATGAAAACATACCAGAAAAGCTCAGTGTCTTCTTTCAAGACTTCTCTATTTCACTAACTTGTTCCAACCTCTGTCACAGCTCTTCCCTTGAGAGCAGCTGTACAACTGCACTATACCTCTGCCCACACACAAATGCACTGGTTCAATGCACTGGTTGAAGGTATGAACTGGAATCTCACTATTAAAGGAACAAGCAGGCATCCCAGAGATTGACACAGATGCTATTTGCATGTAAAAGAGGAAAAAAGGTGCATGACTGAGCCCAAATTAACATGAGCAAAGCCTCCCACTGCATTTGCAAACTACAGCTTGCACAGTGGTCCTCATAGAGGCGCACACTTAGCTCACAATGAAGGATTTATACCTCCATAAGGTAGAAACCTTATAAGACAACCTATATATATATATATACACATATATATATAATGGAACAGTAGTCCGCAGAATTTAGCATGAATTTTTAAACCCCTATTTTTTCTGAAATATATAGAATGCTAGAAAAACAGAAAAACAGTGGATGCAGTGTAGTGTGGATATGCCCATTCATTCCCACTTCCAGCCTGATTCCTGAATCTAGCTACCTCAGAGAAACATGCTTTTTAAGGCCTCTATCCCTTCTGTACCCCAGACTTCTGAATGTACAGAAATATTTACAGCACTCACTGCATCTAAAAATGAAAACCAAAATAAGCAGGGCAAATGCAGATCTAATGCTCCATTTCCATCTTTCAAAAAAAGGAGAACCATTCCTTTTCAATATCAGCTCTTTCAAAGGGATTAATTTATGCCTGCGAAGTCTTGCTGAAGACACACATTTCATGAACTGAAAGATTTCCAGATTTTAACATAAGTCTTTGTCTCTCTGGCTGTGTACAGAGATATCTAAGCATCCATGTCTGTGCCTATACCTACTGAGTCAGAAAAAGAGGATTAGATGTCTCATTAGACTGTTCAAGAAGTGCAATTTTATTGGCCCCCCAAACCAAACTGCACTTTGAGGTCTTCTTGCAGAGAAGTTATAGACTCTTTATTTTATCCTCATACTTTCATGGAAGCTGTTGGAACAATTCAGTGCTTCCACTATTTTTGCAGTAGGTTTAGCTCATCTGAGAAACTAGAAAGAACAGTAAATGCAAACATTAATGGTAATAAAAATCAAAGCTAAGCTCTACATGAAGAGAAACAAATTCCAAAATGAAAAATTCGATTACACAGTACCTGTCTCCTGTCTTGACTTCCTCATTATACACAGAAATTAACCCTGTCATTAAGTACTTTGATCAGGCTGTACATAAACAGCTTATAACGGCATGAAATCTACCACAGCAAGCAGACGAATGAGTGGAGAAATACTGACATTTGGGGCTGCTGTCAGACATCAAGTGCTCCTACCTCCCTCAAGGCCAAACTGCTAGAGTAAATGGGGTTACTCTGAGGATTAATTATTCCCTCCTGGTTTGCACTACTTCCAGAAAGTTTCAGCAATAATATCCAAGAGGCTATCATTTGGAGATCAGTACTGGTCTAAGATCTCTGAGAGATTTATAAACTGGGCTTTTTATAAACTGCTCTTTAGGTTAAAATACAGTATAGAAATTCTTCAGCCCGCAGTTGACCTGAAGCAATATCCCACCTTTTTAAAGTGTTCTGATGTCAAAAGAGGAATAGCAGCATCTGAAGTATGAATAGTCACTATCATCTGTCTACTTAGAATTAAGACATGAGAGGAGATGTGCCCATGGCCAAACTGATGCAGGTTTGCATTGCTGAGAAATGAGGTATGGCACCATTTTACACACTCCAACTCCAAATATTTGTCACCTACATTTGGAGAATATCCATGTGCTAATACCCATTACAAGCAAAACTTCTGGGCAATTGAGAGTTTGTTTTCTGGTTGGTTAGTTAGTTTGTTAGTCAGGATTTTGAAGCAGAAGTTGCTTTCTTCTGGGATGCATTTAATGCAATGTAACTTTACTTAGTTGTGATCCTATCTAAATTCCTTGCACACACAGACTGCTACATGATCAGAGGTAGTCAGGCCAACAGCATCCCTCCTCAGCTGTGCCTCTGGTTTGCCATCAGTCCCTTGCCATCTCTGAGCCTTGCTGTCAAGCAGCTGTGTTCCCTGCTGACTCTTCCTACCTCTTTGCTCAGAAGACCCTCAGCATGGAGACAAGCAATGAGAGTGCCCAGGCACAACATCTGCCCTTCAGCACTACCTGGAGGCACTGCACTGAATTTCAAAAGTACAGCTCAGATGCTCTCTGTTTTCCTAGGTTAGCTGTGATGGGGTTCTGGTCATTTACCAAGTACAGTAGGCACTGTAGGAGGATACAAGGGAAGAATCCTGATCCAAAAGAGGCAAAGGCAGTTTTCCACTGTATTCAAGATGGCCCAGATTTTACATTTAACAACCTAATAAAAGCTTGGAAAAACACTAAGCAACCCCAAAGATTATTTGTTTCTGTATGTATTGCTAAAAATATTGCAGAGCAGACACTGTATCACTCCTAAAAGCACCGAAGTCCAGTATTTCCTTTACAAACCACAATCCATTATTTTATCACATTGCTACAATCAGCCCCAGGATGTTACTGCAATCCATTGTTCAACATGGCTATAACCACAATTCAGAAAACTCAGCCACACACCAAAACAGCTGAGCCAAAACAGCACAGGCACCATTGAGCCTCCAAGAATACCACTCTCAATCTATAAAGCTGCATAGCTGTGTTTACTCATGCCCCACATACCAGTCGGGTGTCCACAAAAATGCTTCTTTCCAGACCCCCAAACTCACGCACTTCCTTCTGTACAGTCAAGCAGAGGGCAACCATACCACACCAACACGAGTATACACAGAAGATATCATAGTAAGACAGTGTGCAAAGGATGGAGTTATCTGAAGGCAGCATTTTTACATCTGGCTCTGACAAACCATCCTAATTGTAGCACCTGCGTAGTCCCTGGTAATAAAGCAAATATGCAATTTATTTTGATTTTGCAATTCCTGTTCTAAATAATTTACTTAAAAATTGCTGGGTATTTTGTCTACACTAAAAGTTGTAATAAGTGTGTACCTAAAATTCCTAGCAATCCTAGAAGCACGTAACAGTCAAGGCTGCAAATGCACATTCTGTATATCAACTACCATAGCATTATCATTTGATATTTTTACAATATGCCAGCTTCTGTTCTAAAAACAATTCACTTTATTTATCAATTTCATGTAATTAGCAGCATGCCAGGGATTTCTCACAGATTCCATCCCTGAAGAATCCCCAAAATTCAGCAAGGTGATCAAATCTCATATGTCAAGTCCTTCAGTGATTACTCTCTTCAGTTCACCTCCAGTGTTCTGGAGTTTGCTTCTGCTCCCACAGAGCATCCAGCCTTCCTGGTGAACTACAGGATGCAGAACAGATTAAGGGCTCCACTCCTGACTAATCAAGACATTTTAAGCATATCTTACCCGTAAGTGCATGCGTTGCTTTAGTAATCAATGGTATCACCTGAAAGTATATTCAATCAAGTTGTTACATATCACCCTGAAACTACAGCCTTCTGATTTTGTTTATAACATTGGTTATTTTCTTTGTTATTTTCCTTTTGATTGTTTAGAATATTGTTCATTTTCTCTGTTCATCTTCTTTTTCTTTTTTTTAAAGAAGAAAGGGTGAGATGTCGCCCTGAAAAATAAGCTTCCTGATTTTGTTTTTCATAGTTTTAGACACTTTCCCAGGAAAGTAACTATAAACATAGATGTTTATACATTCCTTCTAAGAAACGTCTTTTGATGGACATTTCGCATGACCAGTGTGATTGGGAAGGTGGTACCTTAATTATCCAATCCCTGGTCATTGTCAAGAATCTATAAATACTGAAGTCGGAAAAATAAAGCTCTTCTTTTTTTCTATCACACCACTGAGACGTGTTTGTGTGAATCATTACGTGTCCTCTAGAGACAGTTACACACCAGTCTGAATAGCTGATGTTATAAATGAGAAAAATCTGCTGATACAGCTTTTGAGCTGCTTTAGAAAAACTCACAAGTAATGTACCTAGGCACTGAAACTTATCAGTCAGGAAAAGTATAAACAAGAGAGGAGCAGGAACAGCTACAGTGGCACTGCTTCTCAAAACACACTCAATGGCTGTTGGAAAGCAAGGCTGAGCCTTATTTTAGGTTTAAAACTGAACCTGGGAAGGAAGGCAGCTGCTCAGGGTTGCAGATGAGTGACAGAAAGATATGTGAGAAGCTGGCCTACCTAAAATATTTCAGAAGATGGTGAAAACTGTAGTCAAAGTTTTATTAAAGGTTTGTTTTCACTAAATTTCTGTTCCTGGTTTTACATGGGACTGAAAGCAGTGTGGTAACTTTATTTTATCAGTGACAAATCCCAGCCAATGAGTACAGCATATATTCCCAAAGACAACTGAACAGTGTGGCTCCCTGTGAGGTGAACAGATATAACAAGATGCCCAGTACCTGCAGTGGCTATTGAAGCTAATGAGAATTGCTGGTACTCAGCATCACTGATACTTGGTCAACAGGAGAGGAATTTGTGATTTATCATGAGCTTATTGATTACGGATGGAGACTGTTACAAAGACACACCCTTGAAAGGAATTGAAGTTTCCAACCCTCATGTAGCTGTGTACTCATAGGCTTCTGTCTACAAGATGATGTTTGAACTCCAGCCACATAACTGAGAAGTCGGTCTCATGGCACACATGCTGTGTCCTCATCAGGGAAAATCTCCTCAAACAGCTGCATTTAAACTCAGGTCACACAAGAGGAGATACTTGCTTTGGTATGTCTCCAAGCACTCCTGATAGCAGGGTGGGGCTTATGGGTGGAAGAACACAGGCCTATGAAGAAGTATACTATATGCAATTGTCTTCAGGACACAACAAATGTCAGGAAGGCAGTACATAAAGCATTTCCAGACTTGAGTCAGAGAACAAAAGTGTGAAGATCCTTAATACAAGGTCTAACTCCATTTCATATCTACAGGCCCCAGAGGTGCTGTCAAGTAAAGAGTATGAGTTATGGGTATCTACAATATCCCTTCTCAGCAGTCTTTACTCATCATTGCCATTGCTCCTCTACTAAACAGCCAGAAAGTCATGGAAAAATATTTTGTCCTCATTTTATCTGCAAGTACTTTCCAGAGACTTAATTCTAAAGGAAACAGAAAAGAAAATATAACCACTTGCAGATGCCTGTCCCTGGGACAGAAGTCCCCACTTCTTCATGAAAAGCATCATGGTGCACCTACCACAACTGCTTCTATTCAGAGCCATCTCTATTGAGGTGTCTACTCCAGATGCAGGAATCCTTTGGAAACAGGCCTTGGTTGCCCTTCCATTTTCCCTGCAGCCTGTATTTGCATTCAGACTGTGTGACTTCTGAATGCTGGCTAGGAAAGGCTGATAACGACACGCCACAGGTTTCTTAATAAAATAAGACATTCCAGCCTTTTGGGAGTCTCACTGTGCTCTTTTGATCCAAACAGACATTATTGCTAGCAGCATGGAGTAGATAATCAATGACTCTAAATGGACACTGACTTGTTGATTTTCTTGGATTATCAATTATTTACACAATCTAAATATCCTGCATACCATCCAAACCACTGCTCTGCATATTATGCATCATATATGCTCTGCATTCTCTTCCCCAACAAGGTCATGTATCAGGTATGCAAGAACGGCCAGTAGGAGTTGAGATGGTTTTAAACTGGGCATCTTGGCTTCCAAATAGTAAAAAATTATATGTGTAAAACTGCTTGGGCCCTTGGTTCTCAAATAAACAGCCTAGAAGAAACTAAGGACTTTGCTGATCTGAAATTGTTAGTGCTTGGCACTTAAGAAAGCTCTTCAGAAGGCACCTGACAAATTACTTCATTAAGATTTGGGGGACTTATGGGAATGCTTTTCAAGTAGTTGTTGAAACAGAGGCGCTCACAATTTTCTTAGGACATATGACAAAATTAATAAAATAATTCCAGGAGCAGAAGAACACTGCAGCCAAGTTCCTTATTCATCTGTGTCCAAAGGTTGGACTCTTCCTTGGTATGAAGAAGGCACAAGCCATGGTTGACATTTCCCTGCACCTGAGACTGTGATGACATCTCTCTCACAAGTGCCTCTCTCACAACCTGTCCTTAGCCCATACGTGTTTTTTTCCTCTCCCCCACATACATAATTTAATTTAATTTGGTCAAAAAGATATTTTCAGCTACCTGTCAAATTTGGATTACAGGAGTCAGGATATCCAAAGTTATCCTGGAGGAAGGACACACCTGCACCAGAGGCCAGATCTTAGTGGCACGCTGAAAATTCCCCCAAATGGTCAGGATCTGCAGATGGAAGCCTGAAGAAGAGCTTCATTGTACATAAACAGCACCAAATGTTCCAGAGTGGGACCCCACAGAAAGGAGCAGTCCTGGCAAACCCTGTGCCCTAGAGACTGCCTGAGCCCCAGCCCAGCACTCCAGAGCAGCTGTATGCTCCAAAGGCATACTTCAAGCTGCACTTCAGGAATAAACACCCCTTGAATGAAGACCCACCTCTCACTGCACCAATGGGCTGCTTTCACACGGACAAAGGTGGGGAAGTCAGTATGCAAAACCTACCTACCTGTTAGAAGATTAAGTCTTATCCAACAGGCCACTTATTTCCTCCTGGCAGTCAAGCTCCCACCATACAGCCAGCACAATAAATGAGATTTCAATGTGGGCAAGCAGGAGGCCAGACACAAGTCTAGAAGTAAGGGGCTTTATTTCTTCCTGATAACAAAAGTGCCATGGTCATTCTTCCTAATTTCAGGGACCTTTTAAATAAAGTTCCACTCCAGAAGCCAAGCATGAAAGGAGAGGAATGAAAACTCTTTGATAGATAAGATATTACACAAGACTGTCAGAAGCTTGCTAGAAGAATGAAGTAACACTCTGGATACTGTCATTGGAAACAATAATGAAAGAGTACACCATTTTCTTAACTGAACTACTATCAAATCTATGTTACTGCCACACATATTTTTTGTCCAAAAGTGCCAATTTCAAGCTATGACTATTGATCTCTATCTAATACTCAAAATGAACTGCACTACTAAGGAAAAGTGGCACCAAATCGTTTGAGAACATCAAACAGTAAAAAGCCAATGGGGTCAAATCAAGGTCAGAATTTGATGAGTAGAGTGTCAGAAATTTAATCCATTTTGTCCAAGATAATGTATAGCACCTGTATTGGGGCTTTTTTTTCCCTCTCTTTTCTGTAATTTTTTTATGCTGGCTTCTCTCAAAAATATCACACTAGACTTCAACTTTTTTTTATGAACTTTTTTCCATGACTGGAGAGAGAAAAGATTAAATGGACCGCAACACAGACAGCAATTATGCCTCTGTTTATTTTCTAATGAGTCACAAGATTATTTTTTGCCTTCTGCCACATCATTTCAGAATACAAGGAAACCTTATCTTGGAGGAGACTTGAGGAGAAAAAATAACACTGTTTAAAGTTCCAGTCCAGCAAGAGACTGAAGTGCATTTAAAAAACAAACAAACAAACAAAAAAACCCCAAAACAACAACAAAACAAAAAAAAAGCCCAAAACCAACAACCAAACAAAAAAACCAAACCCCAAAACTTTAACCACAACTGAAGTCCTGTTCACTTAAACTCAGAAATGATGGGTAACTCTGTTCCACCAACTGGTGAATGTGTCTATCAAGTTCTATTAGTGGTCTCACAACAAAATATTCAACAGCTCTCAGTGACATGTTGCATGTACAACTCAGCATTTGGAGAAAGTTAATTCCCTAAAACTGTGGCTAGAGAAGGCTTCTCCTCTACCCCCACCAGAGCCATCTGTGCCCTTTAACTGCTTCCCATATCACCCCGCCTGTCCCGGATATTCCCCAGCTTCAGACAGCTGACAGAACTTATTTCCAGTCTGAGAGCCAATCCCAGAGAGCTGTGGAGGCAGCACAGCTGTGAGCACACTGACCCAGCGCTGCCAGGACTTCAAACTTGGCTGAGGCCACTTGCTTTTGAAACCCAGGCTGAGAAACCAATTTGATAGTTGCAACACCGTCTGCTTCTCATATCACAGTCTAGTAATTAGTATGCTCTTGAAAAGAAGCATGAGATATGTATTCATCAGTTCAAACCCTTGTCTCTCACCTCCTCAAAAAATGCCTTAACCACAGGGTTTTGGATAGGGGGACTCCCCTCTAAACAAAAATTCAGGCTTTGATCCTAAGAGCACTGAATTCTCAGCCTAGTGATAAGGACACATGGCTGAAAGAGAAAAATCCTTTATCTGAGAACTTTTCATATGTTTTAGGCAGTAACTGGGGGTGGGTAATATGAATTTGGATCTTGTAAGGAAGAGTCTCAGTGTGACCTCCCACCTCCTACCAGAGTACAAAATATGCAAGAGGATCCATTTTAAAGGGAGAGCAAGATATACACTCCTTTCTGGAACAGCACTACCTCTGTGCTGGAACACGCTTTCTGCAGTAGTAGGTAAAGACATCCCTACTCAGGAGATGTCTGGTGCTTCAGAAACACCCACGTCCTCAGGACATTCCTATTTCCTGGCTCTAGAGATTCTGCTTCAGTGTCTGGAGATTCCTGCTGCCTTTGGTGAGCCTCAGGCTTATCTATCCCAAGGAAGTTCAAAGACAACGCAACTGGTGTGGTAAAGACAGGGCACAGTTAGGTTGAATAATTTGTTACCTAAAAATGCTTCTGACAGATGGCAAGGCTGTTCTGGAACACTGTGAACATAACAGATTTTGGGACAGGGTGCTGAAGAGAACTGATTTTAGTGAAAAGTTGGATTTTTATCAAAATGACCTTTTCCACTCCAAGTGCCTGCTTTGCATAGAAAATTGCAAATAAAACTCCAAAATTTGATAAGAAATTGAACATCCCAGTGACTTAACTGGAGTTTTGGTTTGGACGTCATTATCCCTCATGGCCCATTAGCTGCAACAGGGCTCCATGTCCAACATGCATCATTGCCAAATGTTCCCATGATGTATCACAACAGCACAAGAAAAGAGAAAACCATCATTCTCGTTAAAAAAGCTCAGAGTTTAAAAGGAAGAGAATGGAACACTTGCCCCAAGCACTCGCAAATTCCTTAATCAGACATGGAAACCAGTTGCTTTTACCTTGCTTCCCCTGCCCCCTCCAAAAAAACCAACATTCTAATACATTCACAATCCATTCTAATTACCAAGGCATTTTCAGGCTGTATTTCTAAAGAAATGAGGCTTAGTCGTTGGCATTATTCTCCATTTATCTGTCCAATGGTCAGTTCTTTTTCCCTTCCCTTCCTATCTCCTCAATGCCTTCAGAAACTACCTGACAGACAGGGAAGGGGGAAGAGTTATTGGGTGGGAAGAGTAGATATAAAAATCCTTAGTTCTGTCTTGATACTTTGCAACCACAGCACAGATCTACACAGCAGGTCAGCAAGTGTCTGAGGTTTGAGAGGAAACACTGCCAAAATGTGGTATCTCTTTCCCCTTAAAAAAAAAAAAAAAAGTTAAAACAGTTTATTACTAGGTGTTGTATCACATCTAAAGCTTTCAGTACTTATGTGACCTATATATCAAGTGGAGAGGGATCTTACTAAAACCTTCCAGGATGAAAACCCTCACACTAGCCAGTCTAGATATTCTCTAGCAAATACAAAAGTGGGATTAGATGGTGCTGCTATTCTGACCTGAAATAAAAATTAATATA
This sequence comes from Cyanistes caeruleus, assembly GCF_971803275.1. Classification (NCBI taxonomy): domain Eukaryota; kingdom Metazoa; phylum Chordata; class Aves; order Passeriformes; family Paridae; genus Cyanistes; species Cyanistes caeruleus. Next base: position 30,189,148 of record NC_141708.1, read on the forward strand.
AATTAAATAATAAAAAATTAATAAAAGAAAAACAACTAAATCAGGTGAACGTTAGCTAAAACAAAGCTTATTTAGAGATGGTGAAATACTACAATATAGCTTAATGAGGTAAATTGATTAGAATACCAATATTTTCTAAGGCATGTATATTTTATATGTATATAAGGAAGTATATTTTTGTCTTATGATTATGCAGAAACTTTTTTGTAAGAAAGAACTTGATTTTCTAAAGTAGAGTGGAAACCAAATCATTAGTTTCTTTTTGGTACTTAGTTTTCTACATATCTAGCTATTAAATTAAGAGCTTGCTGAATTTTTAATGTCTACTTAAATCTCTTGGTTTAATTCAGATTCATCATCTGAATTGTTTCATTTAAGTGAGATGAAAAGTTGCTGATTTTTGATACTTTACTGCATAGCTAGGAAACAGAATCATGGAGCATGAGGAGACACTTGAGTTAAATTATAAACATCTGTCTCTTCAAGAAAAGATTTTCTATTTGTGTTGTGATGAATTTTTTTCCAATACCTGGTAATTCTCCTGGTTTCTACATATTCCACAAAAGAGGCAAATGTTACTGGTGTATAGCATTACTTCTGTATGATGCTGTATGCTTTCAATTAGGCACTCCCACAATGATTTCCATATCTAGCCACTCGTTCTTCTTCTTTCTTGATAGGTGATGGCCTTATCAGGAAGACGGGGGTGAGTCTGTTACTGCTTTGAGTAAACAACCTAAAGGTCATTTTAGATGTTGGTTTTGACACTCTTGGTTCAGTAGACACCCACCAGAGCTGTCACCAGTATGCTGAAATCACCATTGTGGAAAAATAGCCTTTCAGTGGGTCTTGCTGTCTCTTCAAAAGAAGAAACCACCAGTGGGCACTCAATGATGAAATGAGGAAAATTCTATCAAATTCCCCTCAAAGATATCTGACAGAGGCTTTTGGTCTGAGGTCAGGATCCAAGTGCTGGAGGTCTTCCCTGAGGCCTGCTAAGGTTAGGGGAAAGTCCTCAAGTTAATGGGGTCTCTGAGTCCTTGTGTGTCCTCAATGGTTGCCACAGTTCTAGCCAGTGCTCATGGACCTGTTAAAGGAGGTTTCTCCAAGAAGTGACAGCAGCAGAAGACATCCCAGCTACATGGACACAACTGACTTTAGCAGGCATGGCTATGAATGAGAAGAATAAGAAGGGTAAAACCCATGGCTCACATGGCACCCCCACTAGGGTGTTCATCTGCACAGCCATCACACACCCCACTGCCCTCCAACACAGGCTTCTGCAAGTACCATTTCTCTCCTACAAGGTTGAGCAGCAGAACAGTAGAAGGCACAGCTTTGTTGAAATAGATGCATCCACTGCCAAAGTGTGTTGGCAGCACACACCACCACTGTGCCTCCATCAATAAAAGGTCATTCCAACACTGTATTCCTGGCCACCTTCTCCCACACACTCTTCAGCATGAAAGCAGGAAGAACCCAGCAGACAGATCTAGAGATACTAACACCTTGCAAAAGAAGAGTTGCATGACTAGAGCTAATATCCAGAGCAAAGGCCAAAGCACCCACAGGGCTGATATAGCAATATGCCTTGTATTGACAACTTTACAGACTGAGCAAAACATATCCCACAAGGGATACCACCACCCAAGGCAGAATCCAAAGTTCACTGCAGAATAACTCCCGAAGTCCTTTCAGGAAATTTCCTACAAACAAAAGTAATTTTCTTGTCTAAATTAAGTATTCAGGCTCCTAGGCTCTCATTTTAGGCACCTGAAGATAAGGTACTTCAATAGCCTACAAAACAGATGACTCTCATTAAGTCCCAGGTAAAGAGTTACTGTGGATTCAGGTACTGCCTGGTGCTTCACCTCTCTCCCCTCACACCAGCATGCAGACAGCTTAGTAGCAAGGTATCTCAGACACTTCTCCCCAGACTGAACACAGCACCTCCAGTAACTGAGGTACAGTGTCAAATTATTCATCCTGCTGGAACATACTATCTGTGTCCACTTTACAAAAGTGGAAAGATACAGCACAGTCCAACTCTCCTTGTCCAGCTAGACACAGGTCTGAGGTTTTCCTAAAAAGTGAGGGGACAGGTTGTAGTGATACCTCCATTTTTCTGTAAAGTGAGGTACATGCTAATGTATATGCCGTTAAATTTCTATATGAAGTGCACCTTGTATCATCTTTGCCTAACTTCTGTGCAGCTAAAAAAGAGAAGAGAGAAACCAGAGCCATAACAAACAGCTATAGAAGACAAATACATGTGTGTTCTTCCAAAATGATGCTGTCTTTTCAGAGCCAGACACTCAGGTTACTGCATTTACCAGCCCTTTTGCTTCAAGACACAAGACAGTAGCTACCAGAACATCCTGTTCCTTTTTCCCACCATGCCTTGTTAAACTTAGCTGTAGCCATTGTGACCTCTGGCAGCGCCCCCAAAACCAATACAGGCTGTTCTGCTGCCCTTAGAAACTTCTGGTTTTCAGAAGAGATTCATAGCACAATTCACTCTGAATGGCATTGTGGCAAGGCAGCTAGTAATAGATAAAAACTACTGAGGACACATCCCATTGCTTTTTTTCCTCCCTTCACTCCACAGCAAAGAAGGTTCAGAGCTCAAGGATTCAGAGACCTCTGCAAAAGCAGTCAAGCCCAACTTCCACAGAGCCCTGTATGGTATTATACAGGCACAGTCAGAGCTGCTTTCTCCAAACACAGGGCTCCATTTTCCAGTACATAATTTTCACTTTGTGCTGAACAGACAACAGTGTGAAAACTCCCTTTTTTTGGGTTTGACATTATCGTACAGACAAGAAAACCATCTGCAGTTTTCAGCTTCAGCTTTTGCTTCAAGTTGGGATCTTTCTGTTACTTTTCCCAATACATTTTCAAGCCCAGACACTAATTCAGTCTAGTCCCTACTTCAGCTGGTCTCCAACTCTGAGCAATGTCTGCTTTTCAGCATGATGCAGGAGTCACTAAACAGCACCTGATCAGGGTGCTTATAACCCCAGGATGCCATACCATGAAACAGGATCCTTGAATCCAGTACTTATCCAAAAAGTACATGAGCTTGCCAGATACGCAACCCAGCACTGCTTGCTCATGAAGGGCAAAATAGCACCAGTGGAACTTCAGGGCAGTCTGATATCACAACCTGGCATATCTTCCTTGCTAAAGGAATCTGGGTAAAGAAAACACAAGCTGTATTTAAGCAATAATACCTTCTGGGAATGTCTAGCAACAAGTGCTCTGAGGAACAAGCTATGCCTCTGGCCCTTACCCTCACCGCTCAACATTCCCAGGCTGACTGAGTTAAAGCAGCTGACTTAAAAGTCATAACTGCTATTCTTAACAGTAAAATCCTTTTTTTTTAATGTACCTTTTAACATGCTGCAAAGTTAAACATGGCTTGCATGTTGCCATGGATATGATTTCACATTTATAAGACTGGTCTTTCATGGCAGCTAAATGGCGGCATGGGAACAAACAGCAGAACGGCTTTGTTTGGCATTTTGCTTCATTTAGGATAGCAGCTAACTGCTTTTCTTATTAACAAGCTTTTGATTTTACTGGAGTTTCTCTAGGACAGAGTTCATCCCAATGGCATTAAACACATCACAAACAATCATCCAGTCTGTGTGAGCAGAGCCCAGATCTCTGTGGCACCATTTATGACAATCAGGGTATAGGGTCAAGCCTGAGTATGTTTATACATCTGCCGTGGCTGATATCAGACAGGATACAGTGCCTGAAAACATCCTTCATTTCTGCTTGCTTCATCTCTCAACACAGAGAGCAGGGGTTGAGCTGGAACTAACTTTTATTCAGATTAAAAACATTATCAATTCTGACAAAAATAAGGTTCTGAAGTTAGGTTTCCATTTGAAGAGAGAAGCAATTTCATTCCATAGGGAATCCCAGGAAGAATGTCCAAAATGGAATTGCTAAATTCATATCAACTTCAAACCAGTTACATTCATGCTAGAAAGGCTAATGGAGCAAGAATAAAACCCAGACTGGCAGGAAGGTGTTACTGGTTCAGAATACCAGGTCTAAATGCCTCCTTCACATCCACACCTAATGACTCATGCCCACATCTATTTCAAAGACTGTGTGTATACCTCTAGCCCTGCTGGATGACTTATGTGGCAAAAGTCACCTGGTCTTCAGAGGGACATTTCAACGCTCAGTGAATGAACCCAGGGATAACTTTTGCCTGCTGGTTGCTAACATGTAGGATTGTATCAACTCAGCTGCTGTCACTAGGAAATCTGAAAATAAGATGTAATTGCACAGACAAATTTGGGGATTACACCACACCATGTCCCTCCAAATCACATAGCCAGACTGTTTACCTCTGTCTGTGCACTGCTGTCATGAAAAGTTCTGTACCTATTTCAGTGTCAGAGATACATATCAGTTAAACCTGACTTCAGCTTTTGAAGTGGGTGGAGAGCAACACCGCCCCTCTCCTGTGCTGGAGCCTTCAACTAAGCTGCATTTTACTCACAAACATATCTGTAGTTCTGCTGTGTTCTGACTTTTTAAAAAATCTCATTGGACAGACACCACCAGCAAGTTTCTCCACTCCGTGGAGTGTCTTCACAGCCCTCCCACATAGTGAAAATGACTCAGACTAAACTACTAAATTTAGGGCATTGGTATTCTATGTGTTACGCTGGTGTTCATACAAGTAATGCCTTAAACAGTATATTTCTGAATTAAGCATTCAGGCATCTTTTCTATGCTGTATTTGCCACTGAAAGAGAATGGCAATAAAGGTGGGCTGAGGAGGAGGTTATTTGGATCATGATTTGGCTTGTGTTTTGGCTAGAGCTATATGGGAATTTAAGGTTTGCATGCACTTTTAGAAGTATCTAATGACCCAGTATCATGATGTTAGATCTCAAGTGATGAGGCTGTGCAAGATTAGCTGCCCTTGGGAGATTCCCTTCATCTCAGGCAAGAGACAGCAGGCTTTGACTCATAAATGGGGAGGATTTCTCTTGGAATGACTAGACCAATTCCCACTCCTCAGCATCCAACTCACCCATCTTTTTGACGTTCCCTCCTGGAAGGACGGTTCATGAAGCAGCTGCTGAGCTGTTGGTTGCAAATCCATCCAAGTTAGTTACTGATCCAACTAGATCAGTACTTCTGTAACTCAGTATAAAATACAGAAAATTATTGAAAGTTTTTAATTTGCAAATCAGACCCTGATTCATGTGCAACAATCATCTATGTAGCAAAGACAGGGTAGTCTGGAAGACTGCAATGGCCATGAAGTTATGTGGCTACCACCAGCAAGTTAGGGCTTTGCAGAGAGATTGGCCATGTGGTTACCACCCAGAAAAAAGGACAGCAAGTCCCTGGCCCTACAAGGAGCAGAAGAAGCAATGAGAAGGCTGGGATGAGAAAAGGAAGGGTAGAAAGAGAAGTGCTAATGAACCTTGTCATTTGAGGCACTCTTTCCTCTCTGTTTGTTTAAAATCACCAACAAATCAATGTAAGCCTGAAGTCAGGTCAGAACCTGGCCAAGAGACCAGAGTCTCCCCTTTAGTCTGACCACACCAAGTGACAATCAGCAAGAGTTTATGTGAGTATCTCAGGCAAGGACATAGAAGCAATGGCTCATTTATTAATGAACTTTGGTTCTTTATCTGGTTTCCAGGTGCCTCCAGAAAGGCATATTTTTCTTAAATATTTGTGGCTTTTTAAACTGTTGAATAATCTTTACAAATACAGTTCATGATCTGTTATCATGAATTAAAACCAATTAAAACCATACAATTGCTAGGAGCAATCTGAACTGTTTACACTGCACATTTCTATCACATCCCCTTCCTTTGTTCCTCATCATTGGACCACAACTCTTCAACAAAAATTAGGTTAATGCAAAAACATTTTAACACTTTCACATAATCTGCTGTAGCTTCCAGGAACACTTATACTGGTGTGATGCACCGTATTTCAGCCTGGGAAGCTGGGCATTCTTGTCTGAAGTTCTGCAGAGCAGATAAAGAATAATTCTTTTCAGTAAAACCCAAAACTTTTTCTTGTATGAACACCTGCCCTAAGGAAAATTTCCACAGTAAAATGTCTATCCTTGTCCTGACCCCATCCAAGAAGTAGTGATCTTAAAAGACCCCAAAGTTTCCACTTAAGAGAATCTTAAAGACCCATACCTAGAAGCAATCTGGAGGGATTATCTCATCTCTTTCCTTGCTCTAAAACAGAATAAATAGCTTAGGCCATCTCTGAAAAACATTCATCACACTTTTTCTTGCAAAAATTCAGACAAGAATATGGCACTTTCTCCCTAAGTAAACTGTGCCATGATTTTACTACTCATGCAATTAGAGAACATTTTCCTAACACTTGAGCCGTGTTTCTTCACTTTATCACCTCATATTTGTCCAACCAGGCAACTTTGACAATTACCCAGTTTTATCCCCCAGATTTTGACTGGTAGCAAAGTCAGAGAATATAATGAAGATGTTGAAAGCCAAGATTAAGCGATATACCAAGATCAGAATAGCTGCATGATATCTACTGCATACTAGTTGCCCTATAAACGGAAAAATTATATTAGTTAAACATTAATTATTCTTGGAAATTATGTTTTAAAACCATTTTACAATTTACTGTCTGACAAATCTGTCCCACTATCTGTCCAGGAATCCAAATCTCTTTCTTGAGTGAATTCCCAACTTCATTAACACTTCATTCTTTAGAATATTAAAGGGGACTTTTGAAAACGATAGGGACAAACTTTTTAGCAAAGCCTGTAGTGTCACATATAGGTAAAACCTTACAAAAGAAAGGTCTTGTAAAATCATGGTTCGGGCCTTTTTACTTTGACTAGCCTTGTTACTTCAGCTAAGTATAGCTAACAGCTAGCTGATAAGTTCCCATGAGAAAAGAATTATAACAATGAGAATCAGTTTGCATATCAATCTATCCTGTGGGAACTGATTGCACCAGTGAGGAGAAAGATTCTACCTGTGTGAAACATCCACTTGCCAGAAGACAAGAATGTAAACATACTTAGTAAGAAAGTTTTTGACTGACACAAACACTAGCAAACTCTAACCAATGAACTAAGTTACAATACATTACTAACCAATTAGAATTAAACATGATGCCTTCTGATAACCCTATAAATATAAGCTGTGAAGAATAAAGTTCGGCCATGGTGGAAAAAGAAACAGGTGTCTTTGTCTCTACTGCGACAATGTAGGATAGGACAAGGCATGATATTTTAAACTAAAAGAAGTCAGAATTTGACTACATATAAGTAACTAATTTTTTTATAGTGAAGATGGTGGAACAATGATACAGGTTGCCCAGAGAGGTGGTGATGCTCCATCACTGGAAACATTCATGGTTATGCTGGACAGGGCTCTGAGTGACTTGATTTAGTTGTAGATGTCCCTGCTCACTGCAGGGGGCTTGGACTAGATGGCCTTTAAAGGTCCCTTTTAACCCAAACTTTCTGGTTTTTGAATTTTCTGAATTCTGTGATTCTGTGGACAAGTAAATCTTCCTTGGTAAAATTCAGTTAAAATATCTCCCCAAGAATTTCTGTCTTGTGAAACAGAGTTGCCTCAATATATCCTACTACAGTGATACATTAAAGGAGTTTTGCTGTATTGAGTTTCCAAGCAATATTCACATAAAGTGTCCCTTGCCACGAATAAGTACTTCCAAGAGTTGCTGAAAAGCATCTTTCTACTTGTCCCAGGCAGGTGGCTTAAATTACACCTGCATATCAAAGAGGCTCTGCTCTTTCTCTTTCTATCCTCACCCAGACAAGTATGGACTTTGTTATTCCACAACTTCAGGACAAGTATGGATAACGCTTCTCCATTTCTCCAAGCCTGTCCTTTACAGAATGAGCTGTATGAATGCTCCAGTCCTGTGACTGATCTCAGCAAATTTCTAACATATCTGAGAAATATTTGACTCTATTGCTACAATGCTCCCTTTTCCCATATTTGTACTGATGTTGCCTTCTTACCCTTCCAAAGGTGCTGCTGTAATATTCACTCTTTTAAACCTTTGCACTGACCTCTTTCAAACCGATCATAAAGTTCTTTTCCCACTAGGCTGGTGAAGGTTGCAATGTGATAGAACCCTGTTTCTTCATCATCTAAGAGAAATTCACATCCCTGCCTTTGAAGTATGACATTAGCAAATGCCAAATATGTTGTTTCCACACTTTTGATTTAAAAATGAAGTGAAATTAAACACTTAATTTCAATGAGCTGAACTAAAGCAAAATATTTTGATCTGACCCAGTTTGACTTCAGTTTGTATCATCTGTCTAAAGTGAGCCTCTCTGTCCAAGTTTTTTCCCATGATCCAGCATTACAGTAGGTAAGAGGAGAGACTGCAACATATCCTTGGTTAGATAATGCAGAGATGGGAGTGGCTGTAAGAAATAATCATGATACAATGCTTCCTGTCCCAAAAATACCACAGCAGTTCACACAAATGGCTTAGACTCACTATTAAGCAACACACAGCAACCTAGCTCAGCAAACTTTTGAAATGGATCAAACTGACTCAAAGGAGAGTATTTCAGTAATACCCTCCCGGCAAGTCCCCCTTAAATTTCAATCTCACAGAATTTTTGCATAAAAGTCACTTGAACACCAAGTATTTTTTAACATCATATAATTAGCAACTATAGAAATAGATCAGTCATCATGACTTGCTGCACAGGAAGATCAGAATACTGATTCATACATACTTTCTATACATTGAATTGCTTTAGAAACCTGGTACTTTTACATCTTCTTCATACCATGACAGTTCAAATTGAGGTCTTTGCTCTCCAATGGTTTCCACATGATGGGAAGTGATGCTAATCATGAGAACCACCAGAAAATTCTTCTGAGCCAATTAGATGGCATCAGTCACAATGATATTAGTCATCCACTCCTCAGTCTGAAAATTGTCATTCATCTACTCCTGAAGCTGCAAAATACATGAGGGAAGTGTACTATTTCCCCTTCTTTTTGCAATCACAAAGTGACATGAGCTTGTATTTTCTGTTCCTTTTTTAGGAGAATGGTGGTTACTCTCTGTGCAGGTTATAAGAGAGACTTTGATCTCATTTAACTGCTTCATACTGCCTCTGCTCTTTCTTATCATCACATTGCCCCAAAAGAAAATTGGACGAGCAAATGCTGCCATTAGCCTGATGCCATTACCTTCTGCTGCTTCTAAGGACAAGATGAGTGAGATGTGACTGCTGGTTAACAGTGACAGAGGAGAGAGCTATCACATATGGTGCCATGACTCAGCACAACAATGAGAATAATTAGAAAAGCATGAGAAGTTGTAATCAACATGTGGAAAAGTGGACACTCAAGGAAAATCTTCCAAAAAGCTCATAGTGAAGCATCAGAAGATGCTAATTGCAGAGGGTTCAAAGTGGAGGATTGTAAGAATAGATTGAGGAATAACACTGCAGCAGAGAGATAGACTGCCCTGGAGCAGCCAGCCTAACAAACCACACTACTGAGAATAGTAAGTACCACTGATGTCAGCTACATCTGACAGCTTCACAATGAAAGGAAATGTTATCCATGGCATGAAACTCTAGTTCAACAAACAAATTGGAAACTGACTTTATAAGAAGTCATGTTAACAAATGGTACCAAATCCAAGTGGCAAAGATCACAATTACCTCTTCACATTTTGCATTTTGCCTTTTCACTGTATGTGTGTGTGTGTGTGCTTCAGCCCCAGAGAAATAGATTATGACTCAAGAAGTGGAGCTAAATAAACTATAACATACTAGAAGGAGATTTGGCTGTGTTGATATATCTGGAGTGTGGTACAGCAAAATATTCCTCTGTAAACACTGAGATACCTCCCCAAGATTTCTCATAATTATGAAATAATTCAGAGTATCTCCAGAAGAAGTCTTAGATTTTAATGCCAACCCTAAAACTAAAACAAGCCTGAACTAGATAAATCAGATAACCTAAGACCTAAGACCATATTTACGTATCTATAAAAAGAAGATAAAGAAGGACAACTGGAATAGTAACTGCGCCCTGCAGTTGTTGCTAGGCTCAGCCTTCTACATCCAGCTGCACTGAAAAAAGATTAATTCTCTTCAAGAGATAGTATCTAAGACTCCCTGATTTGTTTTTCATACTGTCCAGTAGAAATAACTTGATCACAGTGAAATAGGACTCACAGCAGCCCTCTTTTTCTCAGAGAGAGATCTTCCAGAAACTTTGAAGATACTTTATTCCAATGTGCAATTACAACAAATGCTTTTTTGCACCATGCTAACAACATAAAAGGTCTTTGAGGCAGCCCCTGCTTTGCTTGGTGAATAAATGAAGCAACATTGACCTAAGAGGTGTTGATGTATCCCACAGGAAGAGGAACAAACTTCCAGTGCAGAGCATCTTCACACCAGTGCACTTATCTCTTCTCCAGCCTCTAACTGACCTAGATATACTGCTGGCACAAGAATATTAGGAGTGAGATTTCTGGTAGATGAACTCTACTAGCACCTTCTACTACGTTTTAGGAGATCTCCAACCTAGTTGTCTATGCACATCCTGCCAGAAGTTACAACTGCCCCTGCAGAGTCAGCAGAAGGGAATGTTTCTCTGTGTATCATCATCCAAGATATGCTCACTGTAGGCATGGCAAAGAGGAGTTCTGGGCACATGCAGTATGCTCAAGCATCTGCAGTAAATCAATCTGTCTGTGGGCAACAGATGCCTTTGCAGACATGCAGCACTCCAGGCTCTTTCTATGCTCATCTGCACTTAAATACTGATAATTGGAACTCAAACTCGTACTTCCTTGGCTATGAGCAAGAAAAGCATACCGCCTTTAGCCTTGAGTTAATGCCTAGGCTTAGCTAATTGTCCTGGCTCACTCCACTACCAACAGGCAGTGAAGCTGTATGATTCACCCTCTTAAATCCATAATGAATCACTCTGGCCACGTTCAGTGAAGTGCGAGACACACAAGAATGCTCATACATGTTGCTTAGACTACAGAGCCACCCTCCAGACAGCTCAAGGAGGGTAAGACATAGCATACCTGAATGGCCTTCTCTTTTGAATCCAGCGGTCAAGGCAAATAAAAAAGGAACTTGGGCTGTGGCTTCTTGACACAATAACTTTACAAAGATATAATGAAAGCAGTAATCCAAATGTACTAGTATTAATTACAGTAACACAGGGGACAGTTCCTGTAGAAGTCAACAGCTGTTTCACATCAAACTCAAGCGTACCACAGCCTGTGTGTAGATGTGTACCACACATCTGCCCAATATGAAGGCCACTACCAATTCACATGCTATGTATGTTTTCAGTCAGAAAAGAAATTAGGCGATTGATACAAGGGTCTAGAAACCAGGTCATGAGATTCCTTCTGCATGATCCCTGTCCAGACAAACACCTGCAACCTCATGCTTTCACCATAGCTTTGATTTATATCCTTTGCTTGGCTTCTGCAGTTCTTTTAAACCTTCTGAAGAGGGTCTGCTTGGGCCCAAGCTGCACTTTTGGGGAAATGGCAGGGAAAAACAAGCTTCTGGCAGTGGGAAAACAGACCGTCCTATTGGTTTCAAAGCTTCTGCAGGGACACACCAGCCAGGGGAGGCTGCCATGCTTCTCTCAGGAAGAGCTGCATTGCCAGAAATTACCCAAGGGATCTACTACATCATACAGAGGTGCACTACGTACATGCACAGACCTGGTGCTCCAGTGTTTCTGAAGCAGCTGCCCTTCCTGCCGTGAAGGTTCTGCCATGTCCATAAGAGGGCTGTTCAAGGCCCATTGTAATAGGCCCAGGTGTTGGGTTTCAAGCACGACAAGCACCCTGATCAACTCCAGCACGGCAACTATCCTCAGCCACTCGGTCCATATTCCACAGCATCAATGTGATGGATGGCAAATATGGCGATTTATTGCAGAGGAATTTAGCATTTTATAGCCTGGGGTCACTGTGTTACTCCCATCTGCTTACATCACACTTAGGTGCTATTGGCTAATTACAAGGGGCCTTACTATCCTAACAGAGAAGGGGGTTTGCTAACTTTCCGTTACATCCCGAAATCTTCAGATCACCAGGCCTTAAACTACAACACCCAGGCACTGGGTCAAGTTTGATTGGCTCTGAAACATCCAGCTGTGTAGTGTGACATGACCCTTTATCTGCTGGAGGAAATGGGATTTTATGCATTTTCATTCTGAATACATAAAGCAGGTAGCTAGATGAAACACAGCAAAGTCAAGCTCTGAAAAAACTTACTGTAGGTGTGAAGACTGCAAGTGACATACATAATTCTTCATTTAACACTGATCTCTGACTTGTGGATTGTTCTCTCTTTGAAAAACCCTAACTATTCTTTTCACATGGGAATTTTGACCAAAGCCACTGAGATGTTTTTACACATAGATTTGGCATAGAGACTGCAGTGAGACATTGATCTGGCTGGGTTTGTACCTACCCTGTGGCTGAGGCAGAAGAGCAAATGTCTATGTCAGCTACATCTGGAAAGAAAAAGGGTTTCTGTTTGAGTCAGCATACAGCATCAGGTAGCCAGGAACTGACTGCTCCACTGGGTTCTGACACTTACGACAACATCCCTCATCAAACAACTTTTGAAAGATCACACATTGAAGTGTATGCCACCAATTGAAATATATTTATTATGCAACATAAGCTGAATGCTTTGAGAGGACTACTTACTTTGAGAGCACTTTCTCCTGTACAACTCCCTGTAGGATCCTACTTCCAAGGCTTATAAGCTAACCAGGTTGTCTAGGCCAAGTTCTGTATGTACTGTGGATAGATACACCACAAACCAAGAGTAGCAAGAGGACACAATTTCTTCCCTGCATAATTGCCTGCATATTCCCCAGTATATCATAAATAATACAAATCAGTCTATGAACGATGGGAGACTATCAAGTGTATGCAACAGCCATGACTTACACCTACCAGAAATGTGTGCCAACACATCACATCAAATGACTTTCTTTTCACTTGGTCTGCATACGACCTTGCCGTGTTCATTCCAGTAATAGAATGAACTTCAACCTCAAAATTATCTTTCAAATAACATTTTTCAACATGCTCCCACACTTAAATTAACCAAACTTTTAACAACACTTCAGCCTATTTTTTTTTCATACAGGTTTAATGCCAGAATAGTTGGGAAAATGAGAGTATCTTTTTAACAAAAATAAGTATTTTTGTAATGACTAAAACAGCACATGTGAAAGTCAACAATCAAATAGCTCAGATAATGCAAGGTGATGCATGTTTTCATACCAATTATTGGTTTCTTAATTTAGCAAATAGGATTTTTGACTGCATTTAAAGAGGAAATTGGCAAATCAATACTAAATTTTCTGTAGAATAAAGTCATAAAATAACTCAGGTTACCACAGAAACAAATTTAAGCAAACTGGTACCACAAATCAAGTAATTAGGCAGAAAGAACCATTTAATGTCTTCAAAAATTAATGATTTATGATACTATGTCATGTTTGGGACATAAATATTTATTATCTTGCATTTTCTGATCCTTCAACCCTTTCTAATAAAGGGCAACTCAGACAAGTCCAAGCAGCAAACAGTAAGACAATACAATGTTGTATTTGCCTCTCCCTTGAGAAGCAGAAAGCACATTTTATGTCAAATTACTCCATGCACAGGGAACATTGCAATACTGTGTACCTACAGCCATCCATGGATTACAGAGTCTCCTGTGTACACCTGGCAACAGTCTAATAAATTTAAATTAAACTTCCATAAAGTAGACAGAGGCAGTCTTTTTAGTCTTGCCCTACAGTACAGCAAGAAATGTATTGTGCTCTGTATTTGCCTTATTACTTAGTTCTTCCTGCCAAGAAGCAAATTTCCCTAAACACCAGAAGCAGAGAGAGAACTTTAAGGTTTAAATCCTTATGCTCTTTCAGCTGGACATCAGCAATAGCCATTTCTTCAACAACTCACAACGCAAAGGGTTGTTATTTTCCCTGCAGGACTCTAATCTGATAAGGAGCCAAGACTCAAGCCAAATCTCAGCAAAAAGAGAAAGAAAAAATATTCTGTCTTCTTTACTTTCCCCTTGCTCACAGAACATTACCAAACTGGCCTTTAGTATAAGTTCAGCACACAGAAGTAATTCTTGAAAGCCCATTGGTGGAATGTGCATTTCCTTCTCCTTTCAGATTGAAAAGGAAACTTTCTGTGAGTTTACCGTAATGGAGTATTTGTATCAAAAACACCCTGACCTCTCCAGAAATAAGATTAAATACCAGCAGCCCACTCTGTCACTAGTTCACTATTAGGAAATTACATGGGAGGAAAGACACAACATAAAATTCACAGGAAGAAAAATAGAAAAAAAGAAAAAAATGTATCAGTAGTGGTGGGAGTGAATGAAGAAGCTTAATAATGAAATCAGTAAAAACAAAAGCACCCTCTGGCCAATTGATAATAAAAGGTTACTTGAGGCAAAGGGTCAAATCCTGAGCAGTGCACACTGGCCCAGCTTCTCCAACCTCAGCAGAGCAATAGTGATTTATGGCAGCTGCAAAAAGCCCCAGGAGACAGAAAAACCCAGCTATAAAAATGGTACTGGAGGCCCACATTTTGAAAAGCTTCCACTCACTTTTAGCACCAGACTGAGGTACAGAGGTGACTCTGAGGGTTTGTTTCTGCGGAGGAGCTGCTATGAAGTAAGCTGAAGTGTGAATTTACACTGCATTTATTCTGGGTCTTAAGTAGGCTGTAAATTCACACCCAACCTATTTTACAGGGATTTCCCCAAGTATATAAGCCCTAAATTTGCCTCCTAATCATGGAGGTACATGAAATAAATAGATGCTTTCAAAACTGCAGACCCACACAGGAATCTCTCTTGCTTGTAGGGCAAGTGGGTACTAAATAGTATATATTGTATTATAGTCCTGCAAGTGCATGGTGCCATTCTTTCAACCACTGACCTTAAGCCCCCCTGCAGTCATCTCTCTCAAGATCTTCTGATACCCCTGGATCTATTCCAGCTTCATGGCAGACTTGCATATGCCAGCACCTGGCTTCTCTCCCTTCCCCATTCCAGTTCCACATACAGAAGTCCACATTTCTTTACCTGACCCTCAGTGGGAGCAGTGACTCCTCATCCTCGTGCAGAGGTGTTGTGTCCTACCAGCTTCCTACCTCTGAACCAACCTAACCATGCTCTGCTCATTCATGACTCACCCCCAGAAGCACTGGATCCCTGGGTTAATGCATGTCCTTTGAAACCTCCTTCAGAGTCAGAAGGTTAACTCCATGCCAAGAAATGCCAAGAAATGCCAAGAAGCTGGGCAAGATTATTCACACTTTTTTGGCTGAAAGATGCTTTTACACACAGCCAAACAGGCAGCCAGAGGCCTTTGTCAGGAGCCAAGAGGAAGCAGCTGGTATTGTCACAGCCTCATCTGGGTCCTCAGGATGGGGATTTGGTCTTCAGCAGGCTGGGGTGACCAGCTTGGATCACACAAGGCCTGGGCTCTTTCCCTGGAAGCAGCAATGAGGCTGTAATGGAGCAGAGCATTTATGTCTTGGCTAATTTGGGATGTTGCACTGCTTGAACAGCTGCCTGTGCTGGCTCAGGTGTCAACTAAGTCCCACCTGCGGCCGTACCACTCTGATACAGTGACAGCACGGTATCCTGAAGGATCCTTCTCAATAAGTCAATTTAGTAATATTCTCTGTCACCTGAAGCAAACACCAGGTTTCTCAAAAGCAGACTGGAAGGCTTCCCTTCAGTGAAATGCCTTATTCTGCAAAGCATGAAAGACTGAAAGTCAGTTTAGAAGTTTTAATTTTCAGGGTATAATTTCTTTCATTTGTAGCTTTCCCAGGATATAAATTTCCTGTCTGTCATCTCTCTCTCAGTATTTAATACTCCACAGCCAAGCTATTCTAAGTCCTTACTGAGCCTACCATTTATAAGGTAGAACTATAATATAATGATAACCACCAGCATATTCCCTAAACAAGGCACCCCAGAGAATTCAGTCGCCAAAACACATTCCTCAAGGCAAACGAACAGGGCCCTCCATGTTATTTTAACAACCTACTATCCCCTGAAATCAATGACAATACTAATCTATTTATCTTTCAAGTAGACAAATGTACATGACTTTCCCATGCAATAACATACTGATTAAACTTAGAGCATTTCAGGCAGATCGTATTTCCTATTATTATTACTTCTTATTAGACCTTATTAACCCTCAAAGGAAATTCCACACAAAAACACAGCATCAAAAAGCCAAGAGCATGTAAGAATTCAATCTGTATTTCAGCCAAAATTCAATGATTCCTTTTAACTGCTTCAGTTGCAAAGTTTTCAGAAGAACACTAAGCTTTCCTTTGAGAGCTAGCCAGTAGAAGGATCATGGCTCTCGTCCTTACCCTGTCACATAGTAGGGAGGCCTTTATTCCCTGTTAAATATAAAATATTTAAGAAAAACAAAACCAAGAAACAAACTGGGATTTGGTCAAGAGTTCATGCTGACTGAATCACTGTGGTATGGAAACCACCAACTCTAAAGATGGAATGTCCAGAGCAATTTATTACCTCAAAGAAAGAGAAGGAAAAAGAAGAAAAAAGAGGCCCTCAAGACCCATTTAGCTTGCTGGTTAGCTTCCCCAACACCTAAAACATAAAAGAGGCTACCTTTTGACAGATGCCTTGATCTTTTTCCTCTTCATGTCTCTCAGAGCACAGCCAGCAATTTGATCTGCACCACAGTTTTTCATATTGGGTGCAGTGAGAATTGTTTAAATGTCACTACCTGGCTCAACGTGCAGAAATACTGTAAGGTCAGGGCACTGCTTCTTTCCTGTACATCCTGCACCTATTGCCCTCCTCAGCCTTTCCCCAAGGGAAAAAAAAAAAAATCTACATACTTTACAGATTGAATATGGCCAGTTTCTAAGTAGAGATCAATTTAGACTTCTCTGGATTGCCTCTAGTTATCTAAGAGGTTCCAAGGAAATATCGCTCAGAAGCAATTAAGGTCAGCTGCTCTTGGACAGACAATGGAAACATTTAGGGAGGCATCACAGCCATTTTGAAAGAGGCCTGGAAAATCTTAACATTGTTAAAATGTGCCTTCACAACTGCTGATAGGATCTAGTAATGATGTCTGTGTTGCGCTGGTGCATTTCATTGCCTTTCACAAGCCAAAATTTTACCAGCAAATCATTTTAGCTAACTTTAAAAGGCAGTGTAGTGCCCATTGCTTGTAGCAAGAACAGTTCCTGACAACAACCTCACCATACATTTTTTGCTTTCCTTGTTTCCAAAGTTCCATACAGAAACACATTATACTTAGGCATTAAATACATTTGTCTCAGTTAACCATCATGTTATTTGACATAATGCTGTCACTAAAGCCAAAAATCCTATCAGCTTCCAGACTTACCTGAATGCTGTGCAGCCTTTTTGTCCATGCTGGATGGGGTGACTAAGAACTGCAGCACAAATGAGATGAACCTGTGCTGCAGAACAAGAGAGCTGGTCCAGAGGCTAAATACTGTAACATGAGGAAACCTTGGGTCTGCAACATATTTCCTTACATAGACTTATCTCCATCATTTATCTCTCTGTGTCCCTGCTCTGTAAAATGGTACTTTTATATAACAGTCTCTGTGAGAATATGGTAAGAAGTGGCACATTGACAGGGAACATAGAAATACCTCTGAATCTATGATAACTCCACATTACCAATCAATCATCTTAAACACTCAAAAATGAATGATTCCATAGAATGTTACAGCAGAAGTGACTCACAAAAGACTGAAGGAATCAACACCCTCATGAACTGCATTCAGTTTTGTGAGTGTAAGCTTTAAAGGGTTCATTTACCATAGTGATTGCATTTGGAATCACTATGGTAAATTTGGAATTTGGAAAGCAGTCTTTGAAAATTTAAGTATCTTTCTACAGAGTAAGCTGCCAGCTAGCTGCAATGTTATTTCATAGCACTGGTGTCAATGACCACAGAAGCCTTCCAACTCAGCAAAGCATCCTCCAGGATGTCTTGATAAGAAGATCTATAAAAACTGCACATTCAAAAGCCTGGGACTGTTGGGCACTAGTTTTGCACGCTTAATGGAGCTGGTGCTACAAAGTGCTTCTAACCCTATCAAAATTTCACAGGCAATATGTCAGAAAGCAAAAAATACTGAAATAGTAAATCACAGTAGACTTCAGATAGGCACCAACTTTACCTACAGAGGCTTGCATCAACCAATGAATCATTCTCCCTTTCTCTTTCCTGCAGGGCTTATATATGTCCTGCAGTCATGACAGCTCCTGGTGACCTCCTCTGGTGCCCCAGTCCTTTGGACTTTCACTGCTCTCAGCTCCACATGCTGGCAGCACCTGTAACATGAAATAGTACATT
Organism: Cyanistes caeruleus; assembly: GCF_971803275.1. Classification (NCBI taxonomy): domain Eukaryota; kingdom Metazoa; phylum Chordata; class Aves; order Passeriformes; family Paridae; genus Cyanistes; species Cyanistes caeruleus. The sequence goes on from NC_141708.1 coordinate 30,207,624, forward strand.
CTGAGTATTCCCTCTGCCCCCTCCCATTACATCAGTGTTCAAGTCTGGAGTAGCAGTGTGCTTCTGAAGCCAGAATGCCCCACATACTGTGCAGTCTCCAAGCACAGACCAGATTCCTTTCAGATGGAACTAAGCTGGAAGAGGTACCCCAGCAACACAGGCAAAGTACAAAGGCCTCACATGGTGTGCAGGCCAGGGGCCTTCAGCAGAGCTGAAGCTCTCCAGGTCCACTCCTAGTTCCTACTACCATCACTTGTGGAGAAATTGCCTTGAAGTAGCAGACATTCTTTCTTCTCCAGGCAAACTTAACAAATCTTTTCTAATCTGTACAATGACCCAAAACATACTTTGTTCTTCTCCAACCCCTCAAAAAAACAGCTTGATGCCCATCTTTTCAGACATATACCCAGCCAGCACCTCCAGTGGATCATAACATTTGAACTGTTACATTTGTTGACTAGTCATTAAAATTGTCATCATTTAGGTCCTTGCCCATCTGCCACTGTCTGCCAGAGTATTCTGTCACTCACCTCTTCCCTTTTACCTATTTCTAGTCTTCCTTTTGGACTCATTTGTCCTGTTATTATTTTAGCTATGAATAAATCTCAAACTCATCACTTACACCAAATTAATATGAAGTAGCACAATTTCCTGTTATTTCTTAGATTTCATGAGACTGAATTTCTATATAAGTTCTACCAGTGCAATCTGAACTTTCACATTACCTACAGAGAAATCATGTCCTTTTTTCTCTCCATTAACTGTAGCATCCCGTTGTGGATCCACAGAACTGAATGGAAGGACCTCAGCTGAATGCAAGAGACAGTCCCCTAAATGCACTTAATGAAGTCATTCAAACAACTGATGCTATTTATATTGAATTTCATGACTATATAACAATCGGAGACAACCATGTATGTTCTGTGTCTTTAGAAAATACATTTTTCCTGTTATACAATCTGAAAAATACTGGTTTTGTTTTAATGTAATTGCAAGAATCAAATTTATATACAAGACCTTTAGAAAACAGAGACCCACCTCTAAATGCAAAGAACAAATATTTGCATTACCTATTTATATTAAAATATGCAGAAATTTCCAAAGTATTCAGTCAACTTATAAATTTTTATAACTTCTTCGGATTGTTAACATTTTTTAACACACAGCATTATTTCAGCTTTGTGGAAGGCTCAATAACAATCTTTCTGGTCTGGAAAAAAGGAAAGAACATTATAATAAAGAATGCAGAATAAATAAAAACAAAACAGTACAAGACGTACATCCAAGCATACAAAGACAACTTTCATGGTGAGCTATAAGCAAGTATAATAACACAATGTGCTGCATGTTGATTTCACCAATGAAAAGAATTTCTCCAGTTATTGAAGACTTTCCTGGCAGAATTTCAGAAAAAAAATTCTGACATTCTCCCAAACTGACTTCTGTGCAATGCAAGTCATGCACATTTTAAATACCAATGAATAATACTGCCTTTCTTCTGAGAACTGTTAACAGCTGTAGAAACTATTATAGCCTGTTTAAAATCATCTCTGTAGTCAATACTCTTCAGACACTTAGCAATACTAAAGCTATTTCAGGGACTAAACTAGAATTACTATGTTTGATTTATGTTGAAATGAAACAACAAACATCTGATCTTTAATTTTTTTAAATAGCCATTCACATAAACCCAAGAATCAGCTGCATAACTAGAAAATAATAGTTTGAAATAAAGGAAAAAACTTAGCAACCGAAAAATCTCCACCCGCTTGAACTGTGTATAACTTCCGCCCCACGTTGTCCTAAAAATCTCCCAATTGAGCAGAATTAGAATTAACTTTAAAATGTTTAAAAATCCAATGAACATATCTCTTTAACTCCCCTTTTGAAAACTTAAAATTTCCTGTATTAAGGATGCCCACAACTTGGAGATAAAAGTCCTTCTCAGGAGGGCTAAGCTTAGGCCTACTAAGGTTATTGCCCATCCTGGTCCCTTTCCCCACTCAACGATAAAAGAGGAACAAAAAGCAAAAAGTCCCCAGAAATATGAAACTTACAATTTTCTTCAGGCCAATGCCTGCTGGGCCAATGGAAAACCGATGGGCAGGTTTTCCAATGGAAAATGGACAGCCGGTCCTCAAGGGCTCTCTTCCTTTGCCCCAGATGATCATTGAGGGTCCCGGTCGATACCCTTCAGATTGCCCCTTGCTAAAACGCAAGGGAGTGGCAGTCCCAACAGCGGCACACACCACAGTGAGAACTGCAGGCGGACACTTCTTCAGGGGCTCTTCGGATGCCCCATGTTGGGCACCACTTGATGTGACTGGGTCAATGGCAGGGGGTGCCACGACTACCCTGTAGAAGCTGTCCTGAAAAGGACAGCTCAGGGGCACAGGCACGTCCCTTGCCCGGCGAGTGGTCTCAGCTCAGAGGCAGCTTGCAGGCAACACGGAGAGAGAGATTAGAGCGCTGTATGGCATTCCACCGAGAAGTAGCCTTTATTATAGCAGGGCCCTCAATGAAGGGAGCCAGTGACAGCAGCTCCCCGAACTAGGGAAAACCTGGGGTTTATATAGGGAAAGAGAGGGGAGGGGGAAACTTGGATACATGTATCAGGGTGGACTGATAGGGAGAAAAACCAATGGGGTGCAATAAATTAGCATGCCTAACTCAAGGACCTCTGGGAGTGACACTTTTGTCTCTCTGAGAGAAAGTGCCTTGCCTAGGGAGAAGCTCTCCAGGGGAGAGCCAAAAATCTCTTGGTTGGCCGGTTCTCCAGCCCCCACAACGATGTACCGAATTTAGAGAAATTGGACAAAGGAAGACTACCCACAGTTACCTTCAAAAAGAAAAGATTTGTGAAAGGGTGAAAGATGGCTAGTTAAGATACTTTATACAGCCACGGCCACCCTAATATCTTTGTGGCGAGTCTGTGGTTTATAAGTGTTGTTTCATTAATCTAGTTTTTCAAGTTTTCTGAAATATACAAAATTATCAGCAGCCCAGTCCAATATCTTGGCAATGCTCATCACCAGCTACTTCAGACAGATCACAGGTACAATGGACTGCATAATAAAATCATCCAGATACATTCAAGAGGAAGTTGAGATCTCTGTGTGTCTATTAAATAAATTAAATAATAATTATTTAATAAATAAATAAAATTGTGTCTATTTTTTTTTTTCACATCACAGAGCATAGGTGGGAACAGGAGAAATGCTCTGTTGTGGCTACTCTGACATTCTGTAAATTATGACTGAAAAAAGAGACAAAACAAAAGTGGAACAAGTGCAAACTTCAAAAGGCATAAGATTTCAGATTATGTTCTACAGATTCATGTATATTACTGATTTTTCATTCTAACTGCCACCAAAATTCCTTATTTTTTACACATCTTCAATTTTCAAGAAATAAAAAGGCTAAGTAAATATCAGAATTGTTGAGGGTTTATGATCTCTGACAAAGACAGCAATTAATTTGACCAATAACAATAATAAAGTGAAGATTAAGCTAATTTCAAGTAACAGTCTCTTCTTTCAGAAGAGTGCCATAAATCAATCAGGAAACATTAAACAGCTTCAAAATAATTCTCCAGCTTCTTCTAGATTAATTCTGAATCTTTAGCTCTTAAAGTATCTAGAAAGGTGAAAGATAAGTTATTTGTTACCTCATTATTAGTTTTTCTTCAGTCAGTAAGTTACCTTATTTATAGCATCACACCTCATCTTCTAATCAGAGCTTTCACAGCAGTTTTTTTGTATTACCAGTATGGCACATGGACATTTCCACCTTCTCAAGCAGACATGCAAGTAGCAGAATAATCTGTGTGCCCTTCTGCTGCCCCAGGTGCCATCAAACACAGCTCTCCACATAGCGCCTGTGCTTGGCTGGGGAAAACACGACTATGGTATCAGTGTTGCTTTCCTAAAAGCCACTGTTAGTTCCACCAGTAACCTTTACTAAAAGGCATGACTGGTGCAGTTGCCCAAGGATGGAAACTCACTGTGACCAAAACCTGACTTGTCCAGCCCTGCTGTAATGGGACTGAGCAAGACCAATGACTCCAGAGGCAATACAAAGCTTGAAATGCTGAATGCAGACTTAACATAGAGCAGAAATGCTGTCATCCTCTCTACTTTAAGGTCAAATTCAAGTTCTTGTGCTCAAGATCCCAGTTTCCCTTTACAATGTCCTATGCCAGGCTGTTCCCAACACCCCTCTGCTTTTCTTCCTCCTTACTCACTCACTCTGCTTTTCTCACTCCTTTTATCCTCGTGGGTCTCCTTCTCTGTGCTCTGAGTCTTATCCTATACTGCTCTCTGGGCTAAGATCTCCCCCCCTGGGAAGCCTTTGGATGTCCTGTCTCAGTAAATTTGGGACAACACACAAATTCAATGGGAGTAAAGCTGACCCATATCATTGAGGCTCTCTTGCCAAGCACCCCTTATCCTTCCTCTTGCCTCATCCTGTCCTTATTTAGTGACTGTAACTCTGTTCCCTTCTTCTCCTTAGCTGTTGGCCTACACTTCACATTTGCCAATTTTGCCATACTCAGACAGAGATCCTACAGGCAGAGTACCAAGTTGTTAGATTTTCCCTTACTCTGTCTATAAAATGGTGCCTATTAAATGTTTCCCCATAACAACGGAAAGAGATAATCAATTTACAGCACCAAAGGAAGGAAAAAGTGTGCACATAAGTGGGAAGAGGACATACTGTTTTCTTAAATTGTAATAGGTAACTAAGGAACTACTTTTTTCAAAATCACTGATCATATACAAGGCAAAAAGGCATTGTTTAGAAAAAGCATAAGAAAGGCACCAAGGTTACTATAAACTATCATATCTTTGGTCTGGGAATTTCAGCTGGGCTCTTAATTCAGCACAGTTACAAGGTAGTTCTGCAAGTACAATCCTCTAGGGACTGCAAATGAAAATAAAAGTCATGTTCAAATCCACCGATTTCAAGGTCATGCATTTGAAATCAAGACAGCAGGGAACCAAAAAGCCTTGCAAAACTTACAAAATAAGCAGAAATCATGCAACCAGGAAATTCTCACAGGTATAACACCAACCTGGATCTGCTAAACTCAGTGGTCAGTAGTTCCACTAAACATAGTAAGAAAAATTAGGCTGTGAGTTAAGAGATCAGATAATTTGTAATGGGAGTCTAAGTGGACCACATGGAAAATTAAGTATCTTGGAATGAAGACAAGCTTATAGAAAAGGTGAAGCAATGGCTGTTTTGAGAACCCCTACTGGGCACTGCTATAGAGTGCTAATAACAGATGTCAAATGCACTAATGGCTGCAACACAGGCAGAAGGAGTCAAACAACTTTACATAATTATACAAAAAAGTGATTTCATCCATCACAAAAAAGAAATGTAACAGAAATGTAACAAAACAGAAATAACAGAAAAAAAACAGCATCTCTAGCATGTAGGCATAAGTGTAAGAACAGATCGTCCCAGCAATGGATCAGGATGATCTCTGATCTTTAGCACTATTTCCAGAATGACAAAACTTTTAGACAGGTTACCTCTTTACTTGTCTGTGGATAGGAAAGTCACTGATAACTGAAAAGCTCTTAAGCAACCTTCTATGCTGTTTTCTATTGCATCAATTGTACATTGACTGCTCAGAACTGAATGGTGCCTGGTATCACTATTCAAAAACATGTAACTATCCATCCAGATATTTACACTGCATCTCCTACTGCAGAGAGACTACAAATATGAGCACACAGGGGCAAACAATACTATTAACACCTCCTGGTTTGGCTGGTATTGCTGTGTTAGGGCAGTCCATGGGCAGGTGCTGTTGTTTCTGACAAGCCTGTTGGATAACAGCGACAGGAATCTGTCAGATGCAGCCCACACGCAGGATGCGTCCCGCACAGCATGCTGACCTCCTCCAAAGAAGTTTCATTTTAGAATTCTATGGAACATGTTACAAATACCAGCTGGCAATGTGCGATGCATCAGAGAGAAAAGGAAAGGCGCAACAGGCAGTACAAATAACATGGAAACACCCCTCCGAGGTCAGCAGTGGGGTTGCTGGAGCACACTGTGTGCTTGCTTGGAGAAGCAGGCAGTACCTGCGTGACAGAAGGATGCTTGGCCCATCAAACAAGGAAATGTGCAAAGGCACTTCTGTGCTTCTTGTACAATTCCCTGACTCTGCAGTTGCTAGAAGATTAACGCTGTCTTAAAGACAACTCAAGAAGCCTCAGGCTTGGCCAAGAATAAACCTAGTAATAAAAAAAACTAATTAAGTATAAGTGCCCTTACCTTCACAGGATCATATTCACACCACATGCAATTCCCTTGCTGGTGCATACGATGCAAAGGCCTTGCACATGTCCTCACTACAACCACACAGCCTGCCATATCTTCTCCCCAGGATAAGGCAATTCTGAGGGACCTACTTACTCCTGATTTTCACCTTCTTTACACCACTTAAGGTGCTAAGCTGATGGAGATGAACTACCAGTCACACCTCCTAGGCAGACAATAAAATGTCAGAGGCTCCCAACTAGTAGAAGAGCCTTTGCACACCCAGCCATGGCAGCTCAGGGTGTGTCTGCTCCCATGCAAGAGGTTACAGGATCCACAGGAGAGCTTTGCAGTTTAAATTATCAGACCACCCACCTGAGCCTATGAGGCAAGTGTGTGTCCTCTGTCTCCCACTCTACTGTGAGCAAGCTTCCCACTACTGGAGAGGGATTGACTGGATAGGTGTCAATACCTTGAGTTACACAAATATATTCGGGAGAGCATTTCAGCAGCATGCTGAGAGCTCGGGTTCAGTATGGTATGCAACAAATAACAGCAGTATTGTCTTTTTAACAAAAAGGTTTTTTAAAAAAGTCCCTGACATCATGATTTTGCTTTTGAAAATTCTATTAAGACCAGTGCAGAAACTATTAGCAACGAAGAGATTCTTTGAACACAAACAAAAGGATTCACCAGTCCCTCACTAGGAAGATGTGATATCATTGCATCACATATCCATGAGAAGGGCAGAAGAGATGCATTGTTTTACAGTACAGTGAAATGCTGTATTCACCAAAATAAAAGTATTAAACCTGCAAGTGTGTATGACAAATAAGAGGAGTAAAACTGTCAGTGCTCCGGGCAGTGACAATCAGATGCTTGTAAACACTATTGAACATATACAGTCTGGACTGGGATAAATTGCAAGCTGAGACTATATTGTACAAATTATACCACAGTCAAACCAGATTCTTTTCTATCTGATCCATCACTTCTTGCTTAATCCCTCAAGCCAAAACCAGTGAAATCCTTTCCTGATCCTTGTTTAGCAGCCATATAGTGAGTGTGTTCTGATATTCTCTTACCTAATTCAGAGTCGCATGCCCTCTGACCCACATCTCAGCATCTCAGAATAGGCACTCAGTCTTGTTAGGGATGTATACATGTTAGCAGCACACCCGCTCTTACCCTTTGTCATGCCCAACATCATTACCCAGGAACTCCAGTGCTTCTTAGGTCAAAAGGCACAGGACTGCTGCACAGTCAGGTGGCCTAAGGAACCTGAAAGCTCTCCCAACCCCTGTGTTACACAGATTCGTGCCTTGTGGCTCACACTAAGGAGAATCTGGATACAAGTATGAGGCTGCTAGGGAGGCAGAGAGCAAGGAGGTTTTAGGTTTCAGCATGTCAGCCACATGTCATCTTCAAGGATGACACACTAGATAACAGGATTTTTAGTTTTAGAACCAAACCTCATGTTGGACATGCTCTCTGCAGTTATGCTGGTGCTATTAGCTTGTCAGCACCTCAAAGCCCTAAGTATGCTGCACTCTTCCATGCCTTTTAATTAATTATATGCTCCTTGCACAGCAGACAGCAGGAGGCTTGCAGCTACATAACTACTGAACTGAAAATGACAAGCTGACATTACCCAGATTAAGAGGATTTTCTTTCTTTTCATCTTATTCCTTTTCCTCAGCCTGCTCTATGTTCCAAGAGGTCAAAGTACTATCCCTCCAGTTCACTTAACAGTGATGCCTCTCCCTCACCTACATCTCTCAAAACCCTACACCTAAAGCACCTAACATCAGCAGCCCCAAGCACTAAGAAAGACAATAAAACTTGTGTTGCCTTCCTCCCCAGTCTGTTGCCCACCTGTACCAGAGATGAGGGACACTTTGATCCCAGGGAATTACCACAGAAGAGAAAGGCAAATTTTTGGCTCACTAACTTTCTCCAAAATTCCTTGAACTCTCTGCAGGAAGACTGGCAGGTCTGTTGCTATGCAGATCTGCTGGCCCACAGCATGCCAGAGGCTGCTGTCAAATCAAGGCTTTAGGAGCAATCACAGAGCAGCAGGCACATCCAAACAGCATTGGAGAAGTCATCTGCAAGGAAGAGTAAGTCCCATGCCATGTAACATGAAAGCAAGTTTTAAGTATTTATTCTGCTATCACTCCTAAACTCCCGGGGACTGGGACTTTTTTATGCAACTCATATCCTCCAATCTAGTAACCTCAGTTCCCTGGAGACTATTGCTGTAGGACACACAGATAGGGCTGAGATCTGAGAAGCTCTGGGATTTCTGATGCATCCAGACACACTCAGAGCCAGCCAGAGTGATGCAGGACTCTTCATGCAATCCATCTGCCTCCCTGGGTTCACCCAGAAAAGCAAACCACCAGCCCTCCAGCTCAACCCTCAGTTACACAAAACAGCAGAGTAGATTGAAAGCGCTGTATTTATTCCAGCAGTGCCCACAGGCTCTGGTGCACTGACCAACAGTTCCTGTCCCACAGAGTTGCATCTAAAATAACAAACAGCCAAAGGGAGGAGACACACACCAACAGGAAACTTGACTGAGTAATATTTCTGTGTGGTAGAAAATGAATGACTATGTTCTTGATACAGTTGCAGACAAGACCTCAGGGGTCTTGAAAAACAAAATGTAAATGCCACTTCCTTAGACACAAAGCACGGGGCCTGACTTTCCACTGGTGACCCTTACATAACATCCATGTAACCAGAACAATTTTCACACTTACTCCTCATACAATTAAAAAAGCTCATCTAATTTTCTGTTTGGTTTGGAGAAAAAGCTACTGCTTTTGGCATACAAAAGCATAAGTAACCTGTTAGCAAGCATTTTAGAGAACATCTCTGTTTGGTGAATATACTCCCTCAAGTTATTTCTATGATCTAAGTGAGCAGCAAGTGCTGTACTCATCTCTTTCAATATTATCCACTATCATCAATTAATGAGTCCTGCATTACAAATTCCATTGAAAAATCCTCCTTGTTGTGCATGCACAGCACTTCACTCACTGACATTCTCCAGACAGTCCAGCAGACTAGAACAGAACAGACACCCATTCTGTAATGATTACCTGGAAAAGTGAACATTTCCTTTCTTCTGTGTATTATAAAACCTCATGTACCACAGAAACAGAAGCTTAAAATCCATATAGTACTTTCAATTCATCTGTACATCTTCCAGTGAGGTCAGCTGAGTGTGAGGACCTGATTCTCAGCCAGTGTAACTTCTGTATTTTCTAACATACCCCATCAACTCTGGGCTCGCACTTGTATCCCAACAAATTTTCACATCACTCCACACCACCAAAACTTGTACTTAAAAGTGGCAATATTTAGCCTGCATAAGTAAAACTTACTTTATCAAATACTGGAGGCTCTTTGAAAGCTGAAAGCATTTATATATCTTGGCTCCAGGAAAAAACATTCTCTGTTTTCCAGAGTTTAAAATGGGATAGCCACATTTCTAGGCAGAAGGACAGCTGACAACTTATAGTGAGATTACCACAGTTTAAGAATTTAACAAAATAAAGATAGATTAAGCCATCTTTACCACATTACTCCTGCATGAAGAATAGAGTTCCTGGAGTTCAGCTGGCTGCTGAAGCACAGCTGAAGAGTGACAGTGTTAAGCTATAGCATCATGGTTGCTTCAATTGTCTCGTACATTCTAAGAGCTAAACCATCCAAGGCATGGATCAAAATACTGCAAGAAATGCAGGTCATGGAGTAGAATAAAGGTTATTTTGAACTTCTTAGTCTTCTCATAAAGTTTTCAGATTCTGCAGATAGATTTAACCAATTTCATTCTTTTGGTTACATCAGAACATCTTTATATCAGAACAACCAACTTTTTGTTATCAAGCCCCTTTTCTTTTAATTCTAGTTATATGCCATTCCCTTGAACTCAAATAGCTCAGATTCACACATAAAGACTGAGATGAGATCATGGAAATAAAAGATAATGAATCAACTGGTTTTGTACACAAAATAAGCATCTGTAATTACAAAGCACTCAACACATTGACTTGGACTCGACTTGCATTACACACTGGTCCCTTGGACTCCAGGACTTAAAATCACCTTTGTTCTCTCAGTCACAGGTCAAGTATAGCTCAGCCAAACCAGGAGATTTGTGCCAAACAGTTTGTACTTCCAACAATTAAACACTGAATTCTCCTTTTAGGAGTTATTCAGAAGTCACACTTGCACAATTATTTGCACACATAGCCACTTTATTTCAGCATCAAATACAAAAAGCTATTAACATTTGGTCAGATTCTGCTCTCATTTGCCCCAGTGCAAAACCACATCATTTTCATTAAGACCAGTGGAGCTAGAGTTTCATATCACACATGGGAGAACACCACTCCTTTCTCACTAAGGCAGCTCACATCACCAATGAGTTGCATGCCTGTGGCACATGTGGCCTGAAGGTTTCTGTTCTGTGGCACAGGCCATCAGTTCTACTCACTGTTCTTCTAACTCCTCTGCAGCCTCATCATATCCCTCATGGCCTTAATTTTAAATGGACTTTGTTTCATTGACAGACCAGAGCATGTTATTTATTCCCCTTAATTCACTGGATTTACTAGAAGCACACTAGCTGAGTACCACTGAACAAAAGGCAAACTTGTTTCTACAGTGTATTTACATACAATAAAATGAACCAATCAAGCAAACAAACTGTACACAACATTCCCTGTTATTAACTGAAACCAGAAGAAACTCTCTTCAGTACTTCCAGTACTTACAAAAGCATGTTTATGTCCTATATAACCCAGGGCTTACATCAATTACTTGGTTGTCAAAGCTTTAAGCCAAGTTTTCTCCACATGACTTACTCCCCGGAACCTAAAGAAGAAGTCAACAGATAACTGGTCTCCAACACTGTTTCTTCAGTGCCCTCCACACTGAGGGCAAATTTTTCTCATTCTTCCTGACGGACAGATCAACCTGGTTTAACTTCTCCTGGATCCCCTTTGCTATTCATGTCACACCCACTGTCACTCCCAGGCATGGTAACACTCCCAGGTGTAACACCTGGCCAGAGAGGGATGGGCAGCTGGGTGCCAGTGGGTACCAGGACAAGTGCACTGAGAAACAAGCACACTGCTGCCAGTCAGCAAATTATGAGCACAAGAGCATGCACAGCCAGCCTGAGAAAACAGAAATCTTAATCCCACTGCTCTACCTGCCCACAACAGCTGCATTAGGAGTTACTGCTCTGGTCTTCTACAGACACAGCGTTTGGAAGTGCATAACCATTGCTTTGTGCTTGTTTCCTTCTGGTAATAAAGCAATTCCCAGTTATAAGAAATGAGACCATTTGTGACCACAATGAGGTTCAGAGAAGGTACAATCCTTGGTATGCAACACACACAGAGCTGTGGCTGAACAAGCTCTCTTCTTCCCATCAGGCAGCCTGACCTCAGACTGGAGCCACACACCACCCCATCCAGCATCATCCTGCAGGATTACGTGCCCTGCAGACACAGTTTTCTGCCACTTTGTGTGACCACACAGCCTGAGACGCAAACTCCCCCTTGCATAAATGGACTTAAAGAAAGTAACTTATTTCACAAATACAACACACACTGAATCACCCCAGCTTAACTACTAATCCAAGCCAAACAAACAGTGCTAGTTTCAAGGACCTCCTTCTGACACCATTCCACTGAATAATTTAATTGAAGGGAAAAACTTGACATGTCACAGCACAGTATCTCTGATGCTAATTCATATGTCTTTTTTTCCCTATTAGAATACATGGAAGCAGATGATTGTCACATTTTTCAAGTGAGAAATGCTAAGAAGTGGGTTTTAACTCTCCGGTAAACCTGGAAAACAAGGCAAGGGGCCAGCCAGCTCCTCTGTGCACAATTCCCCAGTGACTCAACCACAGCATACCTACATGAGACAGGAATCAAGAAGAGAATCAGCTAATTATTCCAACTGTGTACAGCCAGATTTGTAAACAGAGAACGTGGTCACTGGCTTTGAAATGGAGTATTATCGTCTCAATAAAGAAGCAGTATGAGACTATGCATTCAACATCTTAATTCCCAGGTAAAGCTAGGGTAAAAGCACAGCAAATTTACAAAACAGCTCTTAACTACTTGGAAAGGACATCAGTCAGGTGGCTTGGACAACCTTACTTGCACTTTCTTGTATAGGGCATGAGTGACTGGATACTGTAATACACTATTTGCCTAGAATGTAAGTCTAGTAACAGCTTCAGAGCCTTCTGCCTCAAATACCCGTATGCTGACACATCATATACGGGTTACACATACATTCTATTTAACATTATACATCAACAAATTTAGATGCATATAATCTTGATAAATCAAGTACTTATGTGATTTTTTTTAATATTCTTCCAAATATTTGCCACTGTTACTGCAATCCCTTTAAAAGGGAGTAGCACCAGTACAAGTCCAAAAGGTTACATGAATGAGGACCTCGCTCCTCCTGCACACCAGGAGCAGCAACTTACACTGTATAATAAGGACAAAGCTTTTAGCATAACACAAAACCCCCAAGAACCTACATCCTACTACAGAAACGCAGCAGAAGAGACCAGAGATTTTGTTAGGTGAAAAGAAAGTAAAGTGTGCAAAGTTACTCAATTGTTTTGTGGACTTAAAATTGTGCTGGCATCCTCATACAGTGTTGTATATTTAAGTACATACATAAAGATACAAATACAGTTACGACACTGCCCATGCAAATAGTTCTATATGAACCATGTCAATTCCTGTGTGCAAGGCTCTCTACAGGATCAGGACTGTAACCTATGTACAGAAATGCTGGTAAAGTGTGTTTATGTAATATGTAAATAGATAAAGAAAAGTACATTCACACCAACTACTAAAGGAAAGAAAACTAATCATTTTTCTACTGCTAAAACTACTGAATCACTTACCATCTGGTTTGTGAGGGGGAAAAAAACTCAGTCCAATTCAGCTATGAAGAAAATCCTATCTAAAAAAAGTAATCACATGCTAGATCCCTCTAAGCTTAATTTCCAATCATTTTAACACAGAGACATGGAGAATTTTGTTTTCCTAGAGATAAAAAAAAAACCAAAACCAACAGTAAGAAGGATGTGTGGCTTGTTAGGCCCTGATCCTGCTATGGGAAAGAGTGGAAGCTAGTTTTTAGGAAAAAGTGGAATTTCTGCATCAGTTTCTGCTGGAATTCATTCTAATTTTCCAAGAAAAATCTACCACACTTCTGTTACCATGCTGTGAAATGCAAAAGTAAAACCAAGATATCTAGTATCTGAACTAACTTGCCATTATACCTTGATAACCTTGTGTTTTTTTCCTCAGTCATCCTAAGTTATACATTTGCAGAAGTGGCATGTTACAGACAGGCATATTATTCTACCCTAAAAAGGTCATGTGGTCATGTAAATACTCTGAGCATTAAACCAAAACCAGCAAAGGTCAGGTTTATGGCTCTGGCAAAGATTTGTCATTTCCAAACTTGCGACTTATCACTTTGTCCTCAAACATACCACTACTGTCTTAATTTTTAAAGAAATCAAAATTTTTATATCAACATTTCAATCCACACTTCAAAACTCAGCCTACACACTGCACTGATCTTCCAAAGGCTTTTGTATGTCCCCTTTAACAGCTATCCATCTGCAGCTGTATGTCATGGAATCAAACTTCCCTGTTTCCCTCCTTGCCTCATGCCCTGCACCACTCCAACTCACCCCTTCATGCTGCTTCTCTGGAACATCCTCCAGACCTCATTCACTAGCATTTCACCCATACAAGCACCTCTCCCTTCTCTTTTGCCTTGACATTTTTCTCTAATAATTGCCAATGATTTCTAATTGTTGTCCTTTGATTTGGAATTAGTCAGACGCTGGTTGCTCTCTCAAAGGGATATCAGTGCTATGCAAGGATGGCTGTAACTGTTCTGTGAGTTTTGGCCTTTTTCTTCTGCTTTCCTCAGTCCACCTTGCTTGTTTCAACACTTTAATAAAATTTCCTTCCTCCTCACAGAGGCATGGAGCCTAACACAGACCATTTACCCATAGGACAGAGAATGATTTTATTGGATTGAACAATTAACCTAAACCTTACAAACATCTGAAAACACTGAAAGAAATTTCCATCCCACTAAGTTTTAACATTAACCTCTTTCGCTGCTGAAAATTAAGTCTTTCCACAAAAAAAAAAAAAAAAATTAAAAAATTTAAAATTTAAAAATATTCTTTGGCTGTTCTTTCCTTCTTAAATTTATCATTGTTAATTACACCTATATAGATCTCCACTGGGATAAACTTGATCCCAAATCATTAAGAAATTAAGCAGTTCTCTCTCTTGCTGAAAAATAATTCTTAAAATAATGTGTTACATGCATAACCAAAGGCAATCAAATTACTATGGCCTTACCTGCGTGACAACCATACCCAGTCCTCACTCGTGATTGTGAGAAAGAAAAGCTTAGTGTCAAGATACTCTGTGCTGAAGCATTTTTGTCAGTGAGGGAAGGCTGAGTGAGCAAGTGTGAGTCAGTGGCACAGCAGTCATTGAAACAGGATTACTTTAGACCTTGCTAACAAGGTTGTTCCAGAGTTGGTGTGTGACCACTACTTAGGATAGCAGCGGCAGACCCTCAGCTCGCAGCCTCTGGGACCCCAGTTAGTGAGCAACCCGCTGCTACATACTGCCAACTCTCAGGCTCTGAGAGTGGAATCACACTCTATCCTAGGGCAAAAGTGCTCTTTTACTGCACCTATCACACAGCAGGTAAAAGTAAATACAGCACTGAGGTTGGTGATAATGAGAGACCAGGCATGCACAGAGACACAGGGCTTTCCCTGCAAGGGAGCAGCTTCTCTCCTCCTCACACCCAGGGCTGGCCCTATAGAGTGAGCGAGTTCAGAAGGCGTGCAGCCATGGCTAACTCATAGCAGCCATCACCACAGTCTAATCTGGGCAGCACCAGAGACATCAGCACAGATCTGATTTGCATCAGTGGAAAGCATGAAGTCAATGGAGGTGAACTCAGATGATCAGAATAAGGCTCATTATGCCTGCAAATTCATGCACAGGGAGTTATATTCTGCACAGTCTTTCCTACTCTGAATCACTGCAACTCCAGCTCTAGGCTGTTCTGTAGCAAACTCAATAAAACTCATTAATGATTTGCTTTATATAGAAATAGTGCATTTAACTGAGGAGCTACAACACACAATGAGTGCAGCAAGGGGTGAATTACATAGTTCATAGAACGGCCTGGATAGGTAGTGACCTTAAAGATCATCTACACCTAGTTCCAATTGCCCTGCCATGGGCAGAGACATCTTCCACTACACCAGGATGCTCAGAGCCCAGTTCAGCCTGGCCTTGAACACCTCCAGGGATGGGGCAGCCACTCAGGGCAACCTGTGCAGGGCCTCAACACACCCACAGTAAACATCTTTTTCACAATATCTACTCTAAATTTACTCTCTTTCCATCTGAATCCATTCCCCCTTGTCCTGTCACTATATGCCTTAGTAAAAAGTCCATCTCCATCCCTCTTGTAGCCTCTCTTCAGGTACTGGAAAGCCATAATTAGATGACCCCCAAGCCATCCATTGTCCAGGCTGAACAAACACAATTCTCTCAGCCCTACCTTGCAGGAGAGTTGCTCCATCTCTCTAATCATCTTGGTTGCCTCCTCTGGACTCTCTCCAGCAGTTAATGGAATGCAGGATGCACTTCAGTAAAGTGGTAAAGGTGGGTGGGAGTCATAATGTTACATAGATCTGCTTGATGTTTGGTATATATATATGAACCTAATTCCCCTTTTTATTTCAGTGCAGTTGTATCTAGCACTCCCCTGTGTTTCTAATGATATGTAAATTCTCTGATGACTAATTGATAACCAACTTTCTTTTACATAAGTTTTACTAATGAGTGGAGAGCCAGCAAATATTACAGATGTTGTTTGTCTTCTCTCTTTTTAGTCCTGTTATCATCTGAGTCACGTTTGGCTATAGCCTTCCTATCTAGCTCCTTCATTGGTGGCAGCTATTAAAACGAAAACAAACAAACAAACAAACCAAGCTATTAAAACAAAAACAAACAAACAAACCAATAAAACACAAAAAAACCCCACACCTTTGAAGAACCAGTGGCAGGAACAGTGCAAAAATAGATGCTCTTTGACAGAGATTCTTGGGTTTTGTCCTATGTAAATGCACATCTGCAGCTGTTGGCATCATTATGATGGAGGATGGGTTCTGTACTGCCTGTCCAAAGTCTGTGTATTGTAAAATATTCTGGTGTTATGATACAGTATTTAGCAATAGGTAACCACAGACTTTCTACACAAGCAGCTGTCATTTTCATCCACTACAGATGGTTTTATCTGATGGTTACAGGGAATACTAACTTCTCAAATGAAATTAGGAGGATATGGGCAGCAACCCCTAGAAGAAAGCAAAAAATAACCAGTGTTTTTCACAAACTTGGAAGGAGTTGTAATATACAACAGCAACAAAGAAGCAAGCAGTTCTTCACAGTTTGGAGTCCAGGTAGAAAGGGGAGGAGACTGAAAGTAATGGGGTTGGGCAAGAGAAAACAGCTGTGACACTTCTCAGCACACAAAGAATTCTGTGACATTCTCTTTTGGTGTGTGGAGAAACAAAACAAACACAGGAGGAGACCAACACCATAATCTCACCTCTCACTCACTGGTTGTATCATTAAACCTTCAAGCTGAACTTTGGTCATTACATGACCAGCAAAACACAGTCCCAAAGCCTAGCCGAGCAACTACACCATGATATTTTTTTTTTCTCACATATGCTCAAGATAGTAGAGGCCAGCTAAGAATACGGCCTTTCAGAAGAAAAAACATGTCAGCTTAACTGCCAGTTGGCTAGACAGTTTGCTTTTCTGTTGAGGTTGGTTTGTCGGTTTATTTATTTTATGTCCAGTTGTCGGAACATTACTGCACTGAAAATATGTGGGTGTGATACAGGATTTAACTAAATCAGTAATATATTTTTGTCTGCATCTGTTAGAAATGGCAAACAATACAGCAGTTAAAAACATTGGTAATCATAAGATGATCAACTACACAAAATATAAACCTTATCACTTTATGGCACCAGGATTGTCCAAATAAAGATGTTCTTAAAATCTTAATGAATATCGTTGTATTTAGAACCTATGGTTCATGGTTTACAGAGTGATAAGTAGTTAAAGGGTCAAGTAACTCACCTAATACCACTCAGCAAGGCAAGAGCAAGCTGAGTTCAGATTCAGGATCCTGCTTTTCCATGCTGATCTTTCCTTCAACTGCAAGTTACTCCAAGCACACAATCTGCTACAGATACCAAGCATTTGTTTCCCTAAAGGAGAAGCGAGTATTCAAGCACTCACTTGCAAGCAAAGTGCAATTGTTGAGGCAGGACACAAATAGGTAGCCAATAAAGAATTTATCATTACCACTGATAACAGTAATGCCAAAAATTCCAGTGCACATCTTAACAATCAAATTGACTGCCCCTGTGAAGGGGGCTGAATAAAAGAGCACACTGATCATGGAGCCTTCCAAACCTTCGTCTTCTGACAAAATTCCAGTTGCCACCCAATGCAACAGTGATGAGTGTCCTCAGCAGTTCATTCCCATACAGGAAGGCTCACAGACCTTTAAAGACTCTCCCTCCCCATTCAGGATAATGCCCCCTCATCCTAAGCATCCTGCCATACAGACCTGTTCCTGCCAGGTATAGAAATACACACAATCTTCACCCTGTGCTCCCAACACTGGCACAGGGCAGACTTAGAAATCACTTAGCATTTAACAAAGAGCTGAAGATTGCAATATTTTGTGGCTTCAGGTGGAACTTGAAAACAGCAAGTCAAATCAATATCCTTCTCTGTAGAGGGAGATGCAACTATGCCATAACCTGAATTTGCATTCTGTGCACTGAATTTATTTATAAAGGGCAGGAAATAGTTCTGGAAAAAGAGATCAAGACACATCTTTGTCTACAGCATCAGTATTTCATTCTGGACCATCACATGTCATGACACTTGTACTTCTGATTCACGTAGAGTACTTATAGTTCATGTAAGGGTGGTCAGATACTTCAACAGTTGCCCAGAGATCCTGCAGATACCCCACCCCTGACAGCTTTCAAAGCCAGGTTTAATGGGGTCCTGAGCAACCAAATCTAGCAGGTGGCATCCCTGCCCATGGTGCTATGTTCCAGGAATCAGATGACCTTTAAGGTCCCTTCCAACAAAAACCATTCTATGATAATGTGTAAGAATACTGTAAAGCCATCCATATCTTACTTAAGCTTAATGCATATCTTATAACTGGAGTTTGCCTTTAATCGAGAAAATACATTAATCTACCTCGTTTCAAAAGGAAGTTTTTTAACCTGGAAGGCTGCAGCCCCTGGAGTCACATTTGATTAAGTATTATCACTCAGCTGTTTCTCAGAACATAGACGTACCATGGTACTTAAATGCTGCATACCCATGCAAGTAATTGAACTCAAGGTGGAATGAGTATGTGTATTTCTGTGACCAGAGCCTAACCTTGTTTAAAAAATCACAGCACAAATAGGCTAATTCCTTACTTCAAAAGAGTGGATTTTTAAGCATGATCTGCTACACACAGCCACACCAATTAGAAAGAAGGTAATAGGATCATTGCCATAAATATACAAATTGAATGAAAACCTGGCAGAATAAATGCAGTACCCTTTTTGTACATTAACCTGAAACAACCAGCAGGTTCCACCAAGCTGGAGCTGAGCCAACAGATTATCCATCGTTTCAGTCATACATGGATTCTCTGAGGATCGACATCTGGAACTCTGTGTGCTCTCTGGTGTTCACCTGTAGTTAAAGGTAACGAATTCAGCCACAATCACACTCAAAAGTGACCAAAAGAAGACGCGTGAAGAAGATACAAGCTGTACAGCACAACCTCGACCCAACACTGAAATGAGAGGCAGTGCCGCAAAACTCAAATCTGGTAAATTTGCCCAAGTGGTGCGGTTATATCAAGCAATTAGTAATAAAATAGAAATTGTCCAGTTGTTATATGCCCATGACACTGCACCTGCACTATCTTGCTCAGTTTTACATGGCTTGACTACAAGCCAGGCAACAAGTTGCTCCTGTGCTTCCTCAGCCCCGCACAGGGCTGCGGGAGGAACACGTGGCATGGCCAACTTACTGGCGTGGCTTCCCCGGCCTCAGCGCAGCCCCCCAGGACAGCCATGCCAGAGCCTCGGGGAGCGGGACCACTCAGCCCCGGAGCAGCGGCCGCTCCCGCAGGCCCATCTACCCTTACGCCCGTCTCCCCTCACCGCTCAATGGCACCGGCCACAAGTTCTGGGAACTGGCCGGCATCGCAGCCGCTCGCGCCCCCTCACCTCTGCTGCCTTATCTTCTCCTTCCTCCGCGCTCCCCCGGCCGGGCCCTAGCCCGGACTACGAGCCCCGTGGTGCCCGGCGGCGGCGCAGCTGCGCGGCGGGCCGGGGGCGGTGGCGGAAGCAGCGTTGGGTCCCGCCCGCCGCGGCCGGGCCGGGCCGTTGCCGCCATGCCCCGGGACAACATGGCCTCCCTGATCCAGCGGGTGGCGCGGCAGGCACGCATCACCTTCCGCAGCCCGGCGGGCCCTGCCTTCGGGGAGAACCTGCACCGCCTGCAGCAGCTGCTGGACGAGGTGCGCGCCGAGGACTTGCACTTGGCGCCGCGGGGGCCGTCGGCCGCGGCGGCGGCGGCGGGCGGGGGTCCGCCGTGGGCCGGCGTGGTGCCTCCCGTCAGCTACATGCATATCTGCGAGACGGAGAGCTTCAGCATGGGCGTGTTTCTGCTGCGGAGCGGTGCCTGCATCCCGCTGCACGACCACCCGGGCATGAACGGCATGCTGAAGGTGCTGTACGGCACGCTGCGCATCGCCTGCATGGACACGCTGCCCGCCGGGGCCGCCGCCGTTCCGCCGCCCCCGGCTGCTGGCAGCGGGCCGTGCCTGCGCGCCCTTTTCCGCTCCCGCCAGCACTACACGCCCGCCTCGCCGCCCTGCCTGCTCTCGCCGCACACCGACAACCTTCACCAAATCGACGCCGTGGACGGGCCTGCCGCCTTCCTTGACATCCTGGCGCCGCCGTACGACCCCCAGCACGGCCGGGACTGCCACTACTACCGGCTGCTGGAGGGGCTGCCAGCGGACGTGGAGCCGCCCGCGCTGCCGCGGGAGGTGTGGCTGGTTGAGACCCCGCAGGCCGCCGACTTCTGGTGCGGAGGCGAGCCCTACCCTGGGCCTCGCGTCTGCCTCTGAGTCGCCGCCGGCGGCCCGTGCCGGGCGGCGGCCGCTAGGGACGATGTGCGCTCGCCCCGCCGAGAGGGGAACCCGCTGCTCGCCGCCCCCAGCCCGGCCGCCCCCTGGAGCCCATCGGACAGCAGCACCGCAGTGTGTGCGCCGAGTGCGCGAGTGCGCCGTGGGTCAGAGCCTTCCTCTGATCTCGGGCTTCGTGAGTCGGGGAAATAAAGCGCCAGAACATCTTTATGCGCTTGGGGCCGAAATGCGTGAGCAGCACGACTAAGCTGCTCAGCTGAAGGGTCGGGGAAATATTGCAGCATCCTGTGTAAATAGTTAGGGCCACGCATCAGGGCGGGGATTCAGGCTCCAAAAGGAGAGTAAATGCAATAAGATTTGTCACAGGGTGCCCTGGCTTTTCCCAGTGGGTCTCCCACTTCCAAAGCCAGCTGACACCACAGGACCAGGGAACTGTGGTCTGGCTACAGCCTTTGAGAACTGTCTCCAGAGTGATTCTCAAGAAAAGTTGTACCCTGCTAGGAAAAAACAAATCCAGAACAACTCCTGAGCCAGGACATGCTCCTCCAGTAAATGCCAGTGATCAGTCTCCAGGGCTGGAGTTAAGGAAATTACAGCTCCAAATGGATGCTGTCAAGTTCAGAGTTACTTTTCAACAGTTTTTTAATGTGTCATATACAAGATCTTACTATTGCAACTGAGAATTACTGAGTGCATCTATGCATACTTCCTTCAGCAAGAAGGAGACAGCTGCTAATTAACCTTGCTTGGAACCTTTAATGCAGCAGCGGCAGAAGGTGGCAGAAACTGGGCATCATAAGAGAAAAAACAACTATCTACTCTTGTGGAAGCTGTTCTAGAAACACAGCGTATTTGCAAACGCTCAGTATACAGCAGTGCATACCTTAGATACTGATAAGATTTGACCTGATGTCTTTAAAGTGTGGTCTGTGTTTTTATATGTGAACGCTTTAGGCTTTTGAAGCCTTGCAGTTTCCCTCTTTATAGTATTTATAAATACTACTTTTTCATAAGGCTTTTAAATAAATGTAGAGTAGAAGAGACACCGTGAATATTGCCTTGCTATGATGGAAACAGTCTGGAGATGGAGTTTGTCCACAGCAGGGGATACAATCTTTCTAATACAGGCTAAAGTTTCTCTACAAGTGAAATGCCCCATCTGTGCTGCAGGGACTGGTCTGGTGCCTGTTCATCCTAATGCACATTTTGTACCACAAACCCAGGCCAGGGCAGCCTTGGACATCTTAGTCATGATGTGAGAAGTAAAAAACCACAACTTAGCAACCTCCTAAGTGAGTTACCAACCTGCTCCAAAAATCATTTCACAACTGGCTTTACTTTTCTGTGTATTTATAAAAGCAGACTTGTTTTTCCTGTACAGTGTATGTGTGAATTTTTAAATGATTCTGATATGGCATTGCTGCCTTTTTTTTTTTCCTGGGCTGCATAAGAATGAATGCAATATGCAGTCAGCATTATGCATGCATGGATAAATTCTCTTGCAAGGAAAAATTGGTAGAAATTATTTCAGGTGGTTTCCATATATTCTTAGAGCATTTAAAGGTGTCTGATCTTTCTGCAGCTGGCTTACCTGTTTTTCTTGGAATTCCCCTGCAGCTTAGCATTAGTTAATGTTTAACAATTCTTGATTGAATGTAGTCATTAATTATAAGGCAATGCCTCCCTGTGTTACAGCCTGTTCCTACCTCTTTCCAAGCCTAATGAAGACAGTTACTCTTTTTCAGAAGTCCACAAAGAAGACAGCGTAGTGGTGCATGCAAACAGCTGTACTGGAAAAACAAACTGTGAGCATTTTTTATCCCATTTATTCTATCTTCCCCTTAGGTCTTTCTGCTGAGTTTTTAATTTTTTTGCCCCATGTGTAAAACCTAGTCAGGATGTTTAGTGGGACAGTATTTAATGCATCTTTCTGAAGAGGACAGCATGGTCATGCTGTGGAGTGCTGTTAACCATGGCAAAACCAGGTTTTTTTCTTGGTTGTTTTTTTGTTTTGTTTTTTTTTTTAATTAAGGTGTTAAAATACATAAAGCTGGAAACATAGCAAAGAAAACCTGAGATTCATTTTTTAAAAAACCTCTGTGTAACTTCTTGCTTACTCACTAATTGAAACTTACTTCCTATGTTCTAGATATCTGTTAGCAGAAGATTTAAGTCTGTAATGCCATTCCTTCTCTCTGCAGTCTGGTTATTGTGTTTTCACAACAGCAAAATAACTGTTATTGCTGAATTGTAGAATAAATACAGGATATCTCACCACCGACCTGTCATTACTTTCTGTCACAAGTATGCTAGCCTTGAGCCTTGTACTGTCAGAGCTCTAGTTTATTTTGCCTGACAGACTGAACAGTGTGACTGGCTTTTCCTTGGGAGGTGATCCGTAGCACTAGATTCTCAGCCCAGATCAATTTTGCAGGCAAATCCAGGCACGTATACTGTTGCTGCTTTTGAAGCTGGCTCTCGCTGTAAGGAGAGTGTAGGATCATTGATATTATGCCACGTGAGGTGCTCTTGTAGCTGTACACTAGTCAGCAGCAGTTTCCTTAGTTCAGCTCTCCTATGATTTCTGTGTTGTTTATATCATTTTTGCTTTTGATTTGGGTTTAATTTTGTAGCATGACTGGAGACAGTAGTTTGGAGAGTGCAGGGGGAGCCTTGGATGGTGTGTCTGGATAGCTGAGACACCAATTTTGCTTAAGATGCTCTGGTCTGTGACCAAGCTGTGGTTAACCAAGGCTGTGGCAGTACCTACAGAAGCCCAGCAGGTGAGGAGGCTGCAGCTTCTGTATGACATTCCTCCAGCAGCAGGTTGTGGTTTCTTGGGGGCCAGGACCACATGGGATCACATAGCAAAACTGCAGCCCAGGATCTGAAGGCTTACTTGTGCTGTTAAGGTGGATGGCGGGCAGTAAGTGCAGCTTCTCCTGCACAGGCTGGTCCATGCCCAATTTTAGAAGCCATCCTGATTCTGAACCAGACGTGTCACTTCAGCTCCCACTGAAGAGCAGCTGCCCCAAAAGTCAGCACGAGTTCCAGAAGATGGGGAGCAGGGTTTCTATCAGACAGAAAAGGCTGCTGCTGGGGCTTTGCGCTATGGGACCTAACACCTGGGCAAGCAGAGGCTGGGAAATACCAAGCAAGGGCTTAACCCCTGCACCCTGCTGTGCTAGGCTGTGGCATTAGTGATGTGGTCCATCCTGCACAGGTCACTTCTGCAGTGCGGACCACACTGGGGATCTTTGTGGCAGAAATGCAAGTGCGCGGGGTCCTTACAGCCCTGTACCGATGGCAGGATCCAAGGGTGGGCCGAGGCTGGCATAACATCTTAAAAAACAATAAAATAAGTTACCAAAAAACAAACAAACAAACAAACAAAAAAACACAAAAAAAAGCACGATATTGTGCCCATGTGGGTTCAGCAAAACAGTTCGGCTTATGCGGCGGGGGTGAGCGTCGCCGCCCCGGGCCGCTGTGGAGCCCGCGGGCGCGCCGCCGCCCGCGCAGCCCCGCGCCACCGCGAGCCGCTTCCCCCGAGCGGCGGCCGTCGGGTCGGCGGTATTCAGTGCTCCGGTGCCCGTTCGCGGAGGTTGCCTGGGGCGGATCGTAACCGCGGAACAAAACAGAATGAGTCAAAAAAAACCCACCCCGCTTCCTGGCTAATACAATCCTCTCTCTCGTCTCCGAGGGAAATTCCCGCGCCCAAAAGCGAGTGTTTGTACTCTGGGGCCGAGGCCGCAGGTTTTCCACGCCGAGGCTTTGCGGGGCGGTGCGCCCATCGGACCCGGTCGGGCTGCCCCGCAGCGCTCCGCTGCCGGGACCCGAGGCGGGTCGGGGACGAGCGGGGGACACTCCCTCCCTGGGTGAGGCTGGGGAACCTACAGAAATAAACATTTAAATTTAGCATAATTAAGAGATTTATTTGTCGTCTTTTATAAACTTTGTAAGCATCTATTCTATTGTCGAAAATTTTATTTACAGAGTGACCAGAAAGATTACCCCCCACCTCCCTCCTTCCAGCCCACGTTAGTGGTTGTGTGTTATTCGTGTTATCTGCGGCGCACTGGGTCCCGGCCGACCACGGCCGCCGGTCCCAGCCCGAGTATTTACATCCTGTCCCAAGTCCTACTACAAACGGAACAATTTTAAGTCACCAAAAAGAAAAACAAAACCAAAACCCCGAACCAGTGCGTACAAAAATATAGTCTCTAAGAAAAAAAAAAAAAAACCCAATATTAATAGGCAGAAATGTACAGCCATACTAAAACCAGGGACGGACAAACTTTCCGGTCTCGGTATTGCCGCTGTCATCGGAGCGGATCGGTAAGGCACCCCCCACATGCAGACAGGGGACCGGGCTCTACACCACACAAGGCACCAAGGACACCTCACCACGACGGCACTGCATGCATCCATCCTCCCGCCGCAGCCCCTATGTACACCCGCCACTCTGGCCCGCTCCGGCCCGCCCCGGCCCGGGAAAGCCCCGCGGCGCCGCCAGGTGCTCGTCGCGCCCCGCCGGGCCCCGCTCCGCTCCGCGCCTGCCGCTCTCGGTGGCGACTCCGCGCTGGGTCCTGCGCGTCCCGCGCCGTCAGGGCGTCCGCGTCCTCGCCGCGCAGGGGGCCAGGGCGGCGGTCCCGCTCCCGCCGCCGGGTTGCGAGCACCCGCCGGTGGCGGCGGCTCCTTTCCGTTCCTTCTGGCGCAGGTGAATCTTGGTGTGCCGCTTCCTCTCGTCGGAGCGGGCGAACTTCCTGCCGCAGAAGTCGCAGGCGAAGGGTTTCTCGCCGGTGTGCGTGCGGATGTGGGTGGTGAGGTGGTCGCTGCGGCTGAAGTTCCGCATGCAGATACGGCACTGGAAGGGCTTGTGACCCGTGTGGATGCGGATGTGTCGGGTGAGCTCGTCGGAGCGGGAGAAGCGGCGGTCGCAGCCCTCGGCCGGGCACGGGTAGGGCCGCTCGTGGACCGGCGTCTTGCTGGGCCTATTGGGGTACTTGCGGGGCCGCAGAATGGGCCGCAGGGGCAGGTGGTGCGGGCTGTAGGCGCCGGCGGGCAGCCGGGCGCCCGCACCCTCGCCCCCGCCGCTGCCGGGAGTGCTGCCGGGGGCGGCGCCCGCCGGGGGCGCCCCCATCGTGAAGTTGCGGATGGTGGAAAGCGGCGTAAGGGGCGGCGGGACGCGGAGCGAGTCGAGGGGGCAGGGGAAAGGCTTGCGGTCGGGACCGGCGTGGAGCTCCCGCTGGCACTGAGGCGGCGGGAAGAAGCCGCCGTAGTCGGGGATCATGGTGAAGAGCCCGCCGTCGGCCGCCGTCGCCTTCGGTGATGGGTAGGAGGGTGGAGGGGGAAAAGGCAATGCCCCGCCGCCGGCGGCGGGCAGGAAAGCCGAAGAGGAGTCTTGCGGGTACAGGTCACCGCAGCCCGAGTAGGGCGGCGGCGGCGACGAGTAGAGATGCTCCAGGTCGGCTGGTTGGCCCTGTGCCATGGTGCAGCCGAGGGCCCCGGCCAGCGGGTTGGGGGACGTGGCGGAGGCGGCGGTGGCCGAGGAGGCGGCGGCGGAGGAGGCGGCGGCGGAGGCGGCGGAGGAGGGCGTGCTGACCCCCTGCAGGATCCCCGCGCTCACGATATTGATGATGCCCTCGGGGTAGCAGCCAGCGCCAGGGTACTGCGGATCGATGGAGAATTTGCCCATGTAGGTGAAGGTCTGATTGCGGGAAGTCGGGGCATTGGGCGCGAAGCCGCCACCGTAGGGCAGGTCCAGGGCCCGCTTGTCGCCCATGTCCACGTTGATCATGCCGTCTAGGGGGGCAAGAAGCAGGTCAGCCTTCCGCGGAGACACAAGCCGGACGACCGGCACCGGTCCCAGCCACCGCCCGCCCCAGCGCTGGGCTGCGGCGCGCACATGTTGCGCTCCGGATGCAAGGGGGCTCCGCGCCGACTGCAACTTTCCCCCCCGAATTGGGTGCGGAGGTAGGGCTGCCGCGAAGGGTAGGCGGGGACCCCGGCCGGGCGGGCGGCGGGAGAACCCCGGAGTGAGTCCCTGCGCCCCATCCCAGTCAGACCCCCGCCCGCCGCCCCGGGTCTTCCCTCCCTTCCCCTCTCATCGGACGGCCCGGCCCGCACCTGCGAGGGCTCCGCTTACCTCCTGCCACACCGCTCATCTGGTCGAACGGCCCTGCCAGGTCGGCATTGGGGAAGATCGCGACCGAAGTTGGCAGCGCGGCGGCGATGTCATCCGCGGGGTAAATGCCCTCGGGGAGCTGGTGCACGAACCCACCGAGGGTCACCGGGATCTTGTCTACCGCCTTGGCGGTCATCATGAGGGCAGCGGAGCGGCCGGGGGAACGGTGCTCCTGGCCGGTGGTGAGCACTCAGGGCGGGGAGGGGAGGGAGAGGAGGGGGTGCTTCCCCCTGCCTCCCACTACCAGCGCGGGGGGATCGCGGGGAGCTGGTGCGGCATGTGCGGGCGGGCGGCCGCCCCGTCGCGGCGGTGCGGTGCCCGCGGTGCCCCGGGAGCGCCGCGCTCCCGCCGCAGCTCGCGCTGGAGGACAAGTCTGGCGGTAACTATTTATGGGGGCCCCCTGAATGCCCGGGACGTCACTGCCCATATAAGGACTGAGAAACGGGGCCCGGCGGTCACGTGGGCGCCCGCGTGCGGGGACCGCCGGCCCGCGCCCGCCCCGACCCCCCCTCTCCGCCCACCCTCCGCGCCCCGCGGGGGCGGCCCCGACCAGCCCCGGCCCCACTGGGCCCCCGCCACCGCCCGCCGCGCCGCCCAGGGGGGTATTCCGGTGGCGGGGCCCTTGTCCTAAAAAGGCGAGGATCCGGCCCCGCCCCACTTGCCCTATTAGGGCTCGTTCCGGAAAATTTTCAAAAGGTTCGGAAAAGCAGAGGAGGTCCCGAGGCCGCCCCGCCAGAGCCCGCTCACTTTCTCAGCAGCCTGTAACCGCAGACCAGCGGCGGGTCAGGAGACAACCGCATTCACGGAATGGAGCTTCTCTTCCCCAAAAAAATAATTTATTTTTTTTTTTTTATTTTTTTTTTTTTTTTTTCTTTTCTGAATTACGGGTGGAAGAAGCCGCGCCGCGGAACAGAGCGACTTGGCGGCGCTGCTTGTTTTGGAAAGTGTCTGATCTATATATACCGTGGCGAAAACGGAACCGCTTGCTCCGCCGTCGCTGGGTTGTTAATGTATCGACCGGTAGAAGCGAGGACGGGACGGGGAGGCGTGGCGGGGTAACCGGAGCGCCCCTCCGCCGCCCCACCTCGTTCCGTTCTGACCCTACCGCTCCCGCTTTGCTCTGTTCAACCTCTTGCTCCCAGTTCCCATCCTCAGTAACATTTCCACTCCCGCTTTTGCTTTATTTGTCCATGATCCCCTCCATAACGAGGGTATCAAACCAAAGAGTGCTTAAATTCTGGCTTTTTTTTTTCTCTCCGAAGTACTAAAAATAACCTCCCTTGTGCCTCCTTTCCCAGGAGAAGCTAAGCTTTCATACACTGTTCCCAAGCTTAGAGCTTGCAGCCCCTACAAGCTGCTGATGAGGGTGTCAAATGTAATTATTTTTGAAAGCTGTATCCCATGTCAGTAATCTCATTATTTGGGGATATTTTATCTCGTGGCTGTTTATTACTGCATTGAGGAAAGCAACTCTCACATATGGTCTGCAGCATGTGAGGCCCCTTTTCAATAGTCTGCAGTGAAAAAACAACCCATTGACAATCCAAGCAACCGCAAGACATGGCAACACGTAAGAGATATTATGACAGTGCATTCCTGTTCCAAAGCAACAAGCCCGAGAATACATAGGAAAGCTAAAAATTCTTCACTTTCATTTTTAACTGCAGATACCAATATTTACAGGTCTAATACATTACGGCCTGTGCCATAGAAGAGGGGTGTGCTCAGGCATCCCTATGGTGGACTTACCTCTGCCTTGGCTCCCAAACTCTGTCACAGTGTCTCCCAGGACCCTCTTTATCCATGCTACACCTCACACCCCAGCTGAGAAAGGCTCTTTCAGTTCCTCCAGTTCACTGCCTTTGGTAGTGATACTCTAGGTTTGTTACTTGTCCAGGCACCACACTGTCCAGACTAGACAGCAGCATTCCTGGAAAAGTAAAGGGGTATTTGCTAAGGAATACTAGGCATAAATCTAGATATTTCCCTTGATGGGAGATCAGGGAAGTATGCACAGTAATTATTAAATATATAACAGTGTTTAATGTAGATTTTTGTTTCCAATCCTTTCTAGCACTTAACGTACAGCCAATACAGTTTGACATGAGATTTAGTTGAAAGCAAGGTTTCAGTGGGATTCTAGATATTTTAATTTAAAAAACCATCTCACTGTAAAGGTTAAATTTGAAAGTGTGACAGAGAGATAGGTTATGGGAAATTTGTCTGAGAAGTAGGAGCAATTGTATTGTACCTTTCTCTTACAGCTGAGGTATAATTGATCTAATCGCTATTATGAAAGAACAAAATATTGGAATCTGTTGTGCAGTGGGGTGAGTTACTTTACATGAATTTGAGAAACAGTAACTCTAAGTGCAGTATCCTCCTTACTGCCAAATATTTCAGATATCTCAGATTTAGGGCTTATGGATATTTTACATCATCTTTTATTAATTCAAAATACCACATGCCCACTGATGACACTTAATCATAATGCATGCAAGAAGAAAGAAGAACCAAGGTTTCACACCCCACCTTAATCCCTCCATGAATCAACTCTAGCTTTGAACTAACTTGGCTAATTTAATGTTCTTCCACTATGGAGAAGGATTCAATTAAAGACTGACATAAATAAAATTTAACTGCACCTGTGGAATACTACTGTAGTTGATTTGGCTGGTTAATTTTAAAAGGCTTATTAAGAATGGAATAAATCCATTCTTATGTCTGATTTCCAGCCTTTCCAGGGACAATCAAATCACTCAACATCTTTCAATGGGGGCTTTCTCTCAATGGCAGCAGGATCTGGTATGGGGCAAAATGGAAGCATACTTAATGCTCAGTTTCAGGAAGTTGTTGACAGATGCAACTCAAATGTTTCTGGGGCCTTTTCAGATATCCTTGCTGTATTGCTTTGCATGTGCTTTGTGCCTTTGATCCTTATTTGGCTGATTACAGCAGACTCTGAGGGTTGGACTGTCCAGCTCACGCTGACATCAATGGCCCTTATATGCAGAAATATCCTACTGATTTCTGTGGTTCCTATAAACTATGTGGTTTCAAATGACAGATTGTTGGTACAAATTGCCAAATCCTTAATCACACCAACAGCCTCAAATATGCATGAGCTCTTACTGGAGATAGCAGTGATTGAGGAGAGTTCCAAGCTGAAAGGCAGAACTTCTCTCCTATTCCCAACTTCTTTGAAACCGGGCCCCTTTGGATTTGCTGTATTTGCTCTTTTCACAGGTTGCTAGCTGACATTGTGCTGGGAGTCTATTTTCCTGCAGTCGTTCTCTACCACAAGTACCTGAGACATGAGTTGTAGAATAAAATTATCTTTGCCTCCATACGTGAGTTGAGGGTGGCTAAGGAGGAAAAGGGAGTTTATCACCTGTAGAGCTGGCAACACATTTAACCAGCTTAGCATCACACATGTGAGTCATCTCTTCAGGGGGTCACTATGCTTTTGCAAAACTCACCTGACCTCCTGTGCTAGCAGAAGAGATGTTAGTAGGTGTGCATGGGAAACATACCCAGCCGCTTCCACTCTGCATCCCGCTGCTTTCAGGAGGGCTAAGGTGGCCCCAGGTCAGCAAGTGCCCTAGGGAGTAGAAACTCATTTGAGAACAGGGAGTTGTTTACAGATAGGAGACAAATGACCCTGACAACAGCAAAGAATGTCTGTCCTAAGTCTGGGCATGTTGAGGTTGATGGGTTTTTAATGTTTCATGTGAAAGAGAAAATCTTCTCTCCAAAGCTGGATTTCAGAGTTTCCTAAATTTGCTCCTTCTCCTGGGAGTAGAAAGATTTGTTATGTCTTCACAGGAAGAAATTCTTGCTTCCTATTTCACCTCCTGTTTTGGCCAGGGGTGTGTGCTGGATTCCCAAGCTGCTGGCAAAAGCCACTTCCCTTCAGTCTGCCCTGCCTGCCCCTCAAAGGCCTGATATAGGTTCTTAGTCTGCACTGACCAGTCACCAAAACCTGGAATCCAGCCAGGGAAACCTGTTGTAAATATGAACCTACAGAAAAAATCTGTGTGCTGGCATGTTAGGAGAAGGGGATGGTTAAGGAGCAAAGAAGGCATTCCAGTCTGCTCTTAATTACAGTACCTTGAAAATGCTCTGTGGTTTTCAGCCAAGGCTGTTTGTTGTCTTAGAATGAATGCCTGTGCCTTTGAAATAAGTAAATAACTTTATCGTTAGAACTTGACTTAGGATAGCTGTAGCAGCATTCTGAAGGGCTATTTAAATGTCAATAACTTTCTCTAATTCGGGCTATAGGAATTAAATAAACCCATATAGAATCAATAAACTACTAGTTTAAGTTTGTGTGGTTGTGAACAAGTACGTGTGACAGAGAAAACTTCCAGTCAAATAAAAGCAACAACAAACTTCTTTGCTCGAAACTTATTCTCGTTATTAAACACGTAGAACATTTCCTGGAAGTTTCTGTACACTTTTTCTAGCATATATATAAAAACCATAGTCCTACTTCCACTCACCCCATGAATTCCCACAGAACACCCGAGAGAACGGATGCGCCCGCCGCCGTCTGGAGGGGAGCAGGGAGAGTGTGCGGGCTCCACTGCCCTCTCCTGGGGAAAGGCGCTCCCGGGAGCCAGCGAGGACACGGCAGCTGAGCAAAGAGCGATGCATTGCGCTGAGTTCTGCTGGTGTTTCACCGTATAACAGCACCCCTAAAGGCTTTCATCACAGTCGTGCTACTTATAGAGACCCTATTGAGTCAGAGATCCGGGCCACAGCCTGTGACCCCTCAGAACCCCAGCAGTGTCGATGGGGGAATCACGTACTGCAGTGAACAAGCCACATAGGGGCATCCCTGCTGAAAGGCTAAAATATCAGCTTTGCTTGCTGCGGGAACAAAGACAAGAAGAAAAAAAAAAAAAAAAATGTTGCTTCTCAACTGTGAAAATTACTGGGGTACACATGTCATTCATGAGATGACTCAAAATAATGACAGGTTTGTTTCCGAATAGTGATAGTCTGCCTGCAAAGCTTTACTTTCCAGTCCTTTCTTCTGAAACTAGTTTCACTTACCCTTGTATTTCCTGCTCTAAGGTGCCTCCTGTGTTTTGTGTAAATACTGCCTTGTCCCATGGCTAGGCCTTCAGTCCAGAGAGAGACTAATTGAGCACACACCTTCATGGCGCAAGAGGCCTTCTTCCTTGAGGGAATGAAATAAAATATGTATATCAAGAGTCACATTTTCAGTTCTCTTGGTCCCATTACCTAGTGTTTGAGTGCTTAGAAAGCCTAGAAAGTCAGAAGGGTTTCTGATATATTCAGTTTATAGGAAACAGTGCTTTCAGAACTGGGTATAGCTTTTTATCCTCAGGTGATGAGTAAAGTCAGGTATAACGTCTCCCTCCAGCAAACCACGAGGGAAAGCAAACCTCTAACAGCTTTTTACAAGCAGTCTTCTCTTGAGAAGAGATGGAGAAGAGCTCTGTGGCGTGTTTCCCAGAAATTTCTCGTCCCTCCAGGGAAGCTGGAGCCACTTACAGGACTTCTAAATTTCCAAGCACTTGTTTGCATTTGCTCTGTGTGCCACTTCTCAGAACTAGTTTCCATTTTTGTCTCATTTCTCTGTGTTTTGGTCTTAAAGAAGCCTACCTTCAGGCCTGAAAACCCTCAGCTCTTTGCTCTGGGTAAGTCAATCTCTGTGGTTCTGGCTTTCCCTTAGTTTTTATCAGCATTTATTTTCAGCTCCTGAGGGTATGTCTACATGCTCCAGTTTCACCAGAAGAACATCCTGACTGAATTCTTTAGGATAAGAGGATTCAGATTTATTTTCAGCAAAGTTACCCAATGGTAACTGAATGGCTTTCTGTCAGGAACTGACAGCAAATTTTATTTGCAGCTGGGAATTAAATAAGCAAACAAACAAACAAACAAACACCCACCCCACAAGATATTAAAATAAGCAATATGTTTGCTTTAAAATTTCTAGGGCCAGATATTAAGTGATATAAGTTAGCTTGGGTTTTCTGATCATGTACCCCCTACAATCTGAGTGAATAAAAAAATTTGACATTATTTTATTTACAGTTTGGTTACTTTTCAAGGCTAAAACTCCAGGTTCTCCTGAGGGCAGGCATGGTCCTTTTCATCCTATATTTAGGCTGCTTCCACCTGTTTCACAGGAGTTTCTTGGTATCTTGATTTGTTTTCTCTGCTGTGATGTACTGTCCTTGTTCTTTCACCTCCCTTCTCATTCATGTCTCTCTCTACTCTATTGTCTAACCTCTTCAGCTCTCTTTTCCCTCTTCCTCCTCCTGTCTTTCCTCTTCCTTGGTAGTTCCTTTTCCTTCCCCCTTATCTAAGCAGTTGCTGCCAACATCTATATTTGGAATAGAGTGGGAGAAAGCTATTCTTGTGACTTTACTTTGAAATAACTGACAGGAACAGATGATTTTCTTTGAATAAATAGAGGATACATTGAGAAGACAGGCTAGTAAAGTCAAAATAGCATCATTAGGGAATACCTGCCGAGCAAGTTAATTTATCCCAACTCTCAGGATAACTTAATCAGGTGTTAGTTCTTGTTAGCTCTGTTTAAGCTTTAAGTCCTCCTTTTGTACACAATTCCTCTCTCATGGTTAGTAAGCCGAGGTGCTAACAGAGACCTAGCTCATCACCACAATGTCTGGGCTCTCAGACATTAAGGGGACTGACTACCACCTAAAATCTGAGATGCCAAAATTAGATTAACCTGGTTATGTATTTGTTTAACACCTAAACTCAATGCCATTGCATCTTCTAATGTAGTCACAGGGTACTGTTATAGAGTCCCATTTACGTGGGCTAGCACAGAAATATGTTGGGAAGAACAATTTCCTATCGAGAAATATGATTTCTTCATGTCTTCTCAACATTAACCCCTTCTCATCACCAACTGTTCTTCATCCCCCCCTGCCATTTAAATTGTAAGCAACACATTAACAAAGCCAGCAAGAAACAGAGCTACCTGAACAGGACAGCACAGAGCACATTTCTCTCTATCTCTCCTATCTGTGTTTATATAATTAACTCCCACACTGGCAGATCAAACAGGAAATTAGGCCAAATAAGAAATTCAGCATCATGGCTTAGCATTGTGTGCCTGTGCCATAGGAAGACCCAAGTCTATTTGTCTACTCCCTAGTGAGGCTGATTCTATTAAAACTCTACTCCTGTAATGTGTTTGTGTGTGAAACAGCTTCATACAGGGAAAGATACATGAAATTACAGGCAGAAAAGTGCAAAGACAAGATCTTTCCTTACAAGTTAAACATTTAAAGGAGAGATGACTATTAAGGTCAGACAAGAAACTAGAAGGAAGTAATTCTTCTACCCATTGATTACTTCCTGGCATTTTATAAATGATCCAGCTAACAGAAATGGTCATTCTGACACAGTACTTCAACAGTTGTGTCTGTAATAATCGTTAATAAGCTCAGTTTGCCTACAGAATGTAAGTCAATACCAGTATCTTTGGCAAGGCTGACAAAACTCCAATACTTTTCCATCAGACTAATGTAAAAACAGATCAGTCTTCAAGTAAACAAATTATTTTCCATGTTCACACTACTACTACTGCCACCACACTGCAGACCTTGAATGTGCAGTGTAGATCAACAAT
This sequence comes from Cyanistes caeruleus, assembly GCF_971803275.1. NCBI lineage: Eukaryota > Metazoa > Chordata > Aves > Passeriformes > Paridae > Cyanistes > Cyanistes caeruleus. Next base: position 30,242,105 of record NC_141708.1, read on the forward strand.
GAACCGCCTAAGCAAAGGGAAAATGAATGACCCAGGCTAAGGTGTGATGTTTACATTAGCAGCATTTCCCAGGAGAGATTTCCAAGTGTCTCTGGGCTTCTGTCCCTTAAAACTGAGCACAAGGGAATTTGGTGCATGCAGACATAACAATATAATAGTGTTTCATACTAAATTAAGCACATATGCAATGGTTAAGTGCATTTCATCAGTATCAGATGAGTTTTTGTGATTTTGTGCTGCCATAGAAAGGACCTATACTTTATTTATGTGTTCTCAACTCAAGGACAACATACAAATGAGCTATGGAATATTTAGAGAGCACTGCAAAAAATGGTGAACTCAGAGACCTTCCCTTGTTACATCTCAACCCCTGTCCCATTCCCACCATGCTGGCAACTTGCAGCTTTCCTCTCAGTCCCCTGGATTCCACATGCTCAGTGCAGCTGAATAAAAGCTGCAAAGAGCATCTGAAAAACAAACTTTAGTTTAAGGCTCACAGGGCATTAAGGCCACAGACCTGGGCCAGTTTTCTGAAGAGGTAGGTAGCCCACAGATGTATGGCCACAAACAAGTCTGCATTCACTGGCCCAGGGACCAGAAACTGCTTCCCAGGCTCTCAGGAGTACCAGTGATTTATATTATCAAGCAGATGTAGATGTGACTATGGCTTGATTGTGCCTAAGTCATAATTAAACCCCACTGAGATGTGCACCCCAACTTCCCTGGTCGTTGCAGCAGCTCTCTCATTAAGAAGGTAGAAATGAGCCCAAAACACAGACTTCTTGTTTATCACAGTACAAAAAGGGTCCTGGTTTATTCTTCTTTACAGTTCATTTATCCTGACTCCAACTATTCACTGGCTTTGGCTGCAGCAAGCCCTTACTCTAGGCTTCCCTTGCAGCCTCTGACTGCTGGTTATTTCCTGCTAGACTATGACTGCATGTATTAGTTTGCAGACTCTGAATGCAGGCATTTACCAAGCTTCACTATGACTGCAGATTCCAATAATAGGCTCTAACGAGAGCAGCAATCTGCAGACTGACCTCACAATGATTCTCTCTCCTGTTTTACCCAGTCCTTCTGGATCCCTCCTCTTCCTCAAACTCCTCCCCTGACCAGCCAACCCACCCCTTTTATCACACTTATCTTTATTGGCTATAGCTGTGACTCATCAGGGGCGAGATTGTATTGGGTAATTAACACAGCTGTTTACTTACCAGGGGTGAGGTCACCTGTAATCCCTTCTCCTACACCCTGGTCTGGACAAGCTGAGAAAATGAGCATTTTCTGAGTCTTTCAATCATCATGCAGAATGGAGAGAATTTTTGTACCCAGAGTTAGAGTCCTTGCCTATAGTGTGTGATGTGCTGGATTCAGTCATCTTTTCTGCCTAAAAGCATCTCAGCCTATTTTTTTAATCTTATAGGATAGCACCCAAAACTATATTTCAGAGTCGCTCTCAGTGCCTCCCAGTGTCTTTATGATTAAGGTTTTGGGCTTTATGTGAAGTGAGCCAGTTGGACTGTCTTCATACTGGGGGTCAGGGTATCTGCCTGGAAAAGAGCTGAGATCTAATAGGCAGGCAGAATTTATGTTCCAATTCTGCAGTCTAGTGTCATGCAGGTTGCAAGGAGCTAACAGGCTGTGCATCTGGAGAAAGGTGAATGATAAAACTCTTAAGTGCTGCATTACAAGTAGTTAAAACCACAACCTGCAAGTACTTTCCAGGCATCCAAGGATGGACAAAGCACTATTGCCATACACCCTTGCCCTCCCCAAAAGGATATGGGAAAAGAAGGTGTGAATAAAGAGCTGCTCCACACAGATGATGTTTTTCACCTTAACTCATAAGAGATATCAAGGAACAGGAAGTATTTGCCCTGGAATGTACAATAGAACCTTCTTAAAACTAGGCTGAATAATCATAGAATCACAGAATCAAAGAATCAACTACGTTGGAAAAGACCTTTCCAAAGAGATGATCAAGTCTAACCTATAATCATAACCTATGATTGTAACCATGTCACACTCCATACATCATACTCCATACTCATACATCCATGCTGTGATTCAGGACAGCGCTTGTGCTGGAGCACACTAAAAACACCATCTGTGCCACATGCCTGGATGGCCTGACCAGAGCTGCCATGGACTTTGCAGACTTTTTGATAAGCACAATTATTGAAACACAATTTAAAGTTGACAACGTGTCTAAAAACACACACAATGTCAGAGGATGAATGAAATGTTGCTTCCCTCTCCTTCCTCAATCTCATTACAGGCTAAGGAAAAAAAAATGGGAGATGGAGAATAATACTTCACCATCTAAAGAGTTTTTCTAGTTTCTAAATCCAGTGAAGAGTCATTGTATATTTTGACAGAAAAATGGATCAAAATAATAAAGTGAATACAAAATTATATTGCTGTCAATAATTTAATTTACACAAAATAGCACTGTGACATGGTAATTGTTATATATGATGCAGCATCCAGTATAATATTTGGAGAATGCATTATAGAAAGTAAACATTTTACTACCAAAATTAACTTACATAATCAAAACTGTCAGAGAATCTTTACAGTTTTATATTAATTTGAATGTAATTTACTATAGAGGTGTCATTCTTAGAGGTGCTTACAATAGTTAATGATCTCTGCATTTCCATTATAAAATCCTGTTTTCAAAGGTTCATCACTTGGTCTTAAGAACTCTGAGGCCTCTGGCACATTTTCCTTTTCCTTACAAAAACTCTGTTAGATAGTTTAAACTTTTATCTCAGAGCAGATAGTGTGGTTGCTTTCCAAATTTATTTTGAGGATTTGCTAATTTGCTGCTTGCCACCCCAGGATCTCAGAAACAGAAGGGTTCTTTACAGAAAAAGTCATTATAGTTACATTTTATTCTTCTGTTTTCCTGAGCATGTTACCCCTCAGATAATTTTTCTTGCTGAAATGCCTGAGTGTCTTCCAATATTGCATCCAGTTCTTCTCCATAGTTCCTTCCCTCTTTCCTGTTTTGCTGCCATTAAGCTTTCTTCCAGGTTCTTCTCCTCATCTCAGACTTTGACTCCCAGCTCTGTTCTGTGTCTTCTAACAGATGTCCACATTTATGCTGGCAACTGCTACTTCCATTGGATCCGTCAGTCCATGGGCTCTCCTGGCTGCAGTTGCTCAGCCTCACACCTTTTTTCCAGTTTCAATCTTAATTCACTTTTCCAACTCATTATATGTCACTGCTGGGCCTGGGGGGCCTGTCCGACCCCCAGCTTCTGCCGGCAACAAGCCCAGATAGATGTCTCAGGGGAGAGCCACCATCCGGGGTTTCCAGGCAGTCTGCAGCCAGGGGTAACCCTTAGGAGCACAGGCAGAGGCCTTAGGTGACCAGCTCTTTTAGAAGGTGATTTCTGCTCTGTGATCAGCTCAGTTCAGCCCAGCCAGGTCCCTTCAGGAGTTACCCCAGCCGACGCTGACAAGAGACGGGAAGATCACATGGCGTTCCACAGAACGTCTTTAATGCAGCCTTCTGTGAAGGGGGCCAGTGATGATCTAACCACTGATCTGGGCAAAAGCTGGGGTTTTATGGGGAAGGGGAGAATTAGGAAGGGGACCGATAGTCTGAGAGGGGATAAGATGACCAATAGTTAACAGGGAGATAACATGGTGTCCTGAGGCAGAAAGGGGTCCACAGCTCAGTCACCATGACTAGGCAGTTTTATCTTATCTTAGGGGACAGATCTCTAGGGAGGATGACTGTCAGAAGACTGGGCCTCCTCCACAACTCCTGTCTCTGTATTTAGTAAAAGGCATTCCCTATAACTCTTTTGAAGCAACGGAGAAGGCATGAGAACATAGCTAATACAATAATAATCAAAATAAAAATCCACAAAATTCCCTTAACTAAAGATGACACCCATCCCATTAGTCCCCATTGACCAAGAAGGTAATTTTCATCTTTGGACAGGGATGGGGCTTCTGATAGGGAGTATATGTGGAGGCCCTGGAGCCAAAAGCTATCATGGTATGGAAGGAGGCCTCCAGGGTATAAGGTTTTCCCCATTTTAAAACTATAAGAAGGGCTTTTCCCATAGTGCTTTGCACCTCCATTTTGTTGTACCCCAGTTGGCTGTCCCTCTCCTTTTTACCTTGTATGTCCCTTCCCTAGAAAGTTCTCTCTTCCCTGTTCCCTGGTTGGCCCCAGTTTGCTGCAATCCTCTGCCCCTGTAATCCCATTGGCTCTCCCTCTCCATGACCCCACCTATGCACTTTACCCTGTTCCTATTGGACTCTGACCCTCGGAGCCACCCCCTCAAACCCATATATATCCCTGGACCCTCCACTGTTTCTTGTCTTTGTTCCTGGGCCTGTTCGGTGCATGGTTGGAATAAACGCCACTGGAACTCCACACAGAGACCCTTCCTGCCTCTCCATCGGTGATTGCTAACCGTGGCATGTCAGAGTGTGTGTGTGTGTATGTGATTGTGGCCTGCCCAGACACTTGTCTCCTCTGGAGGTGCTTTTGGGAAGATAGTGTCACCTGACCACCTACACCCAACACTACAAGTATAAGCAAAAATTTGTTATCTTTATGGTGGGGGGGGGAAGGTTTAGTGTTTTCTCCCTCGTCCCTTTCCTCTGTTCTTTCACCTCCTTTTTTTATTTACTAAAAGCTGAGGATGGGGGAGGTAGGTATAGGGTTTAGGGAGTTTTTGGCAGGGGTTGAGGAAGGGGGACACGAGGGTTTTTTAGAGAAAAAAGGGTAACAACATATAAACTAGGAAGCAATTTGTGGCCAGAGTGCATCTGGCCTATGGCTTCAGTGATGCAGGTCGGTGAGGGCATGAGTGCTCTTCTTGTGGCATGGTTGAATACCACTGCTCAGGGCATCATTGTTCACCTAGGGGACATGATCCAGATTTCCTGGGGCGCCTTTCTGCCATCGGTTCCACACTCACCCCTCCTATTCCTATCCCTGTGGGACCCGGATTTGCTCACCTTGTGCCTTTTGAGTCTTGTGTTCGCAGAGCTGAGAACCAGCTGTGGGGAGATGGTGGCTTCAGGTTCCCTGGACCTCCCTAGGTTCATTGGACTGCTGTTCTGACAGCCAGGGATTGTCCTGAACAGGTCTGCACCCTGTTCATCCTTGGTGAGATGCCATCAGAAGTTGGCCTCCACGGGCTTTTTGGCACTGGCACGGACATCATGATTGTCAGGCTTGCCAACTGGCCCCCGGAGTGACCCTTGGACCTGATGCTGACACATTCAATGCAAAGAAGACATTGAGACTGACTCTTTGTTCAGCAGATTCTGTTGTCCTCTCTCATGATAGACTAGTCACCCTCTGTGACTTGATGCAGGAACAGTTGGATCACGGTGATCTGGAGCCTTTGACCAGTCCCTAGGACACTCCTGTTTTCTGTATCAAGAAGAAGTCTGGGAAATGGAGGTTGCTACAATACCTCCAGAAAGTTAATGCTACGATGGAAAGCATGGAGATGTTGCAGGATAGCATGCCTTCACCTGCCATGCTTCCTGCTAATTGGCCAGTCCTCATTGTGGATATGAAGGATTGTTTCTTTACAATTCCTTTGCATCCCGATGACAGACCGAAATTTGCCTTTCTGGTGCCAGCTGTCATTAATGCCGAGCCCACACAGAGATATCAATGGAGATTTTGCCACAAGGCATGCGAAAATTTGCTGGCATTTGCCGATGATACAGGGCTCTAGCCCTCTGGAGTTTGCGAGCAGTTTCCTGCTGTTCATCTCTATCCTTATATGGATAACGTCTTGGTGGCTGTGCCCATCCAGGATGAATTGCAGCAGATATGGCTTCAGCTGTTCCCTGCCTTGCCTTCTCATGGGCAGCAAGTGACTCCAGAAACAACCTCCCTGAAATTATTTGAGGGTCAAAATGATTTTTGGGACGAACAGTCCTGCATCAGGAGGTGCAATTTTTTTTTATTCAGTGCAGACACTGCATGAATGATGTCCAGATATTGATGAATTTTTACATGGTTTGTCCCTATTTGGGACTGACCACAACACAACTGTCTCCCTTGTTTGGTCTGTTAAAGGGGGACTCTGATTTAAAGTCACCTCTGACCCTGACCCCAGAGGCACAGCAGGTGCTGGAGGAGGTTCTGCGAGCAGTTTCTGCTCGTCAAGTTTATCACATTAATCTTTCCATTGATGTTGCTGGTTTTTTTCATTGCCACTCCAGATTTGCATTCCATGGGTATCATTGGCCAATGAAATGATGAATGGTTCAATACCTTGAATGTCTTGGAAGGGGTTTTTCCTGCCCCGTCAGTCACAGACAGTGGCAAACTTTACTGAACTTTCTTTGTGGCCCAAACATAGTCAGGGCCTGTGCAAGGAGTAAAGTGTCTTTACTGATGGTTCGGGGAAGACTGGAAAGGCCATTGCTACCTGGGATGATGGATCTGAGTGGCTGGTTTTGGAGAGTCATAAGGCTGGATCAGCCCAATTGGTGGAATTACGGGCTGCTGTCATGGCATTTCAGAAGTTTTCCCAGGCACCTTTCAATTTGGCCATGGATTCTGCCTCCGTGACCAAATTGAGAGCCATCCACGAGCAGGTGTTGATGTTTTCACTTTTATTTTTTGGGGTTTTTTTTTAATAACGAAAGGGTGAGATATCACCCTGAAATTACAGCCTTCTGATTGTATGGACTATTGTATTTTCCTATTATTTATCCTTTTGATAGTTTAGAATGTTGCTAGCTTCTTTGTTCATTTTTCTTTTTGTTAAAACGAAAAAGGGTGAGATGTCGCCCTGAAAACTCAGCTTCTGAGCTTGCTGACATAGTTTTCTAACTATGTTTCCCAGGACAGTAACTGTATGAGATATGTATGCATTCCTTCTGTTACACGTCTCGTGATGGACATCTCTCACAGCTGGTGCAGTTGGGAAAGTGTTATCCTGACCATCCAATCCCTGGCCATGGTCAGAAACCTATACATCCTGGGAGAAGAAATAAACTTCTCTCTTCCTTTCACCACACCTTGAGCTGTGTCTGTGTGATCTATTCATTCCCAGCGGCAACATGAGTGATGTACCACTGGCAGATAGTTGGGCTGTTCTTCATTCCTTGTGGAAGATAAAGCCAATGATATCCTTTGAGTGGAGCCTCTCTGTTAAGAGAGGGAACGGAGAAGGCAAAGTGGGGGGCATCTTGAGGGTGCAGCAGGATGCTGAAGAAACACTCTTTGATGTCTATGATGGCAAGACTCGAGTCCCGAGACAGCATCGATGGTGAGGGCAGGCCAGGCTGGAGGGGACCCATGTCCTCAATGATGTCATTGATCTTGTGAAGATCATGTAAAAGTCTCCACCTGTCCTTTCCAGGCTTTTTCAGCACAAAGACTGGGGAGTTCCAGGGGCTAGTGGTCTCGATTATGTGGCCTTTGGCAACCTGCTCTTCAACTAAGTCTTGTAATGTGTGCAATTTCACCTTTGAGAGGGGCCACTGCTTGACCCGGACCGGGTCCTCACGTTTCCAGGTGAGCCAAGGGGTAGATGACAGCGTACAGTCCTCAGTGGCCCCAGTCAGCAATTCCAGCTGTGAATGCGTAAGGAAGCTCCCCACTGGGATAGAAGGTCCCTACCCCATAGGGTGATGGGGGCCCTTACCACGAATGGCTGGATGGTTGCCAGCTTGCCTTCAGGTCCTTTGACAATGACATTCCACTTGCTGTGCATAGACGCTGTGGCTCAACCAATCCCTGAAATCATGCCTGTCACAGGCTGCAGTTCCCAGTTTGCTGGCCGCTCCAAGCGGGAGATGATGGTCACATCTGCGCCTGTGTACAGCATCCCTAGTCAGTAGATCTTCTCTCCCTTGCAGAATAAGTCACACTCGGTGGCAGGCTTATTTGGGCCCACAGTCTGTGCCCACTTTATTGTGGGGCTGAGGGGAAGCCTTTCCTTGCGGTTTGGTGGGAGTAGAAAAGCTTGTGCAATCGGGGTTCCCTGTGAAAGGTAAAAGGGTGTGTCCATGCAGCACAGCTGGACAAAGATTTCCTGTGCAGGATACACTGTTTGTACTTCTGGAAGAACAAAAATTTCCTTTGGACCATGGAAAGTGTCACCTGTAATTAGGATGTCCCAAGGACCATCTTTTGGTCCATGCTTTCCTGTGGGAACACAGTAAACACTTTCATCGGTAAAGTCCACGGATAGTGCAGTTACCAGCTGGAGCCAGGTTCCCATCAGTACCTCTCCTTGTGTTAGATCCTCCTCATGTGGCTTGGGATCCCCCGGGATGATGCTGTGTGATGCTTCCCACCTTCCTGGTCCTGGCTAACGTGAATCTCACAGTTGGGACAGAGTGGGATGGCTTTTGGTTTGTTGTCTGCACGCGAGGCCTTACCGCACTGCGCTGGGAGTTTCCCGAATGCTGCTGGTATCACTGCGATCTCTGGGGCCTTTGGTAGCCAGCGAGGGGGTCTTGAGTGGGTGACCTCTCTGGGCAGTCCTTTATAAAGTGTCAAAATTCCCCACAATTGAAACAGCAAGCATTATCTCTGGAAGTTACCGCTGCTAATGCTCCAGAAATGCCTTCAATGATGCCTTTTGCAACCGCCTGGGCAATTGTGTGTACAGCTTTCTACCATTCATTCAATGGTAGGTTCTGTGTCCAAGGGTAAAGCCCTCAGAATAGTTTTACATTGTTCATTAGCATTCTTTACAGCTATTTACTCAAAAGTTCTTTTTGTGCCTCTCTACTCTCTGTTTGTTTTTCCAAGGCATTCTTTATCCACAAATTCAATAAAACTCCCATCTACCCCTTGTTTGATATTAGCAAAATGTAGTGTTGGTACAGAGTCATCTGGAGTGAGGAGCAATGATGTTTTTGCTGCAATAGCCATGTCTTGCAGTGTTTCCTCAGGTAAAGTGTTAGCTTGTTCTGAGGGTTTTTTTAAGTGATTTTCTCTTGCTAGTTGTTCAACAGTAAAATTTTGCCTGTTTGCATCTTTAGAATATTTGTCAGATAATGTTTTTAATTGCCTTTTCCAATGCCTTTCTCATAGCATATATTCAGCAGGGGAAAGGAGGCATTGAGCAATATTTTTGACATTGTGTGGTACTGAGATATGCACTGACAAAATGGCTTCAAGACAATTTCTAAAAAGATGTGTTCCTTGTCCATGTTCTTTGGCTATTTTGCGAAGGTCTCAGTTCTTTGTTAGTAACAGGTTGCCACTGCACTCTGTAGCACCATTCCTGCCTTTTTTATAAGTTACTGGAAAGGCAGATATGTTTTAGGCTAATTCCCATTTCCCTGCCTGAGTGGCTTGAATTTGTTTATTATCCAGGTGCCATTTGCATCTGAATCAAAGTCAGTTGTGTTGGTATCGCTGTCATTCTCAGTAGAGAATGCAGGGCGTGCATCTATGCGATGTGTCTTTGAGGGCTCCAAGGGTGCCTGGAGCGAAGCGGCAGGGGGCCGGCGGGACCCGGTCCAGCCACAAGGAAGGTGTGGCAGTGTGGCAGTCCCAGTGATGCTTGCTGAATAGCAGGCGAAGGTCTCAGGGGTGCCAGGTATGGGGTTTTGGGAGGGAACAGCGGCAGAAGCTGCATTGGGTGGTGGGAAGAAGCGGCGTGAGGGAAAGCTGCAGGTGGGGGAGAAACCGCAGCAGAGGGGAAAAGCCGTGGGAGGGGTGGGGGGAGGCACGGGAGGGGCGGGGGTCGTTGCGGGGGGGACAGGGGTAGCTGTGGGAGGGACGGGGGTAGCCACGGGCGCGTCGGGACCTCAGTGGCACCCCATCCCACTCCCACTGTGGCGCAGCCAGGAGTGGCAGGGCAGCGGCCTGTTGTGGGGGGTGCTCCGGGAGACACGGGGGAATGGAGGGGCTCGGAGTACACGGCAGCGCGGAGTAGGGATAGGGACAGGCTGCGGTGGGGTGTTGGAAAGCAGGGTACACAGCGGGGGTCGTAAGGGTCAGAGTTGCATATGGTGGGTAGTGCCAGGGGAAGGGGTTTGGGTGGGTGTGAAGCGGGTCCTACACTCCCTGCCCCAGGAAGCGAGGCGGGGGAGGAGGGGGCGGCTCCCAGAGGGAGCGGGGCGGATCCCCTGCTCTCTGCTCCGGGAAGCGGGGTGGGGGCTGGCACTGAGGAGTGTGCCTGGAGGGGAGGGGAGGCTGACACTGACCCCGGAGGGAGCAGGGAGACAGACAGTGGAAGGGGATCGACGTGGAAAAGCCGGTTTCGCAAGCTTTAGGTCCGAGTCAGAGTCAGGGTCATTTGCAATTGTATATGGGAGGAGCAAGTCTACATCAGAGCGATGGGGGTTGGAAAGAGAGGTTTTAAAGTGAGAAGGGTTTTTTCTACAGTTTTAGTTACAATGTGAAACGGGGGTATAAAACGTGTAACAGAAAAATCTCCGTCAGCTTGTCAGGCATAGATTTTGGTCCCAACACTATCCCAGAAAGAGTTGAGATAGATAGTGTCCCCGTTAAAGTTTGGAAAATGCTGAGAGAGTCAATGAACAAATGCTTTTAGGTTAGTCTTAGAGAGATTTCCTTTAGAGAAAGAGAAATTGTTAGCAGATAGGAATTGTAGAATTTGGGAATATAGGTCTTTCTCCGTGTGGGATCGCTGAAACTTTTGTAGTTTTAACCCCATATTGGGTAGTCCAGGTCTCAGCCCAGCAGAAAAAAGAAAAAAAAACAAAAAACCAAAAAACCCAAAAGATCCAACGGAAATAAAGTAGCATGCAGAAAAAGCTGGGTTAACTCACAACACTCAGCTGGTCAGGTCAAAATAAAACTGCTGGCTGGGTGGTCGGCTTTTTATTCCAGTCCTCGGGGTTTCTTCTCCCAGGTGGTGAATGCGAGGGTGTTGGAACTGCCTCGTCAGATACTCTCTGTTAGAACACAGAGGGTATCTTCAGCAGGGTGACAATCCAAACAGCGCTTTCAGTCCCGAGGCTGCTCTGCGGGATGATGCTCTGATTTCCTGGGCTTCAGCTGAAGAGTCCAGGAGCTGTTCGGGTGCCACTTTGTCGTGGCTGTGTCCTGGGGGCCTGTCCGACCCCCAGCTTCTGCCAGCAACAAGCCTAGATCGACGTTCCGGAGGAGAACCGCCGTCTGGGGTTTCCAGGCAGTCTCCAGCCAGGGGTAGTAACCCTTAGGAGCACAGGCAAAGGCTTCAAGCGTCCAGCTCTTTTAGAAGGTGATTTCTGCTCTGTGATCAGCTCAGTTCAGCCCAGCCAGGTCCCTTCAGGAGTTACCCCAGCCGACGCTGACAAGAGACGGGAAGATCACATGGCGTTCCACAGAACGTCTTTAATGCAGCCTTCTGTGAAGGGGGCCAGTGATGATCTAACCACTGATCTGGGCAAAAGCTGGGGTTTTTATGGGGAAGGGGAGAATTGGGAAGGGGACCAATGGTCTGAGATGGGGATAAGATGACCAATAGTTAACAGGGAGATAACATGTGTCCTGAGGCAGGAAGGGGTCCACAGCCACAGCGCAGTCACCACGACTAGACGGTTTTATCTTATCTTAGGGAACAGATCTCCAGGGAGGATGCCTGTCAGAAAACTGGCACAGTCACAATTCCTCCACAATTTTAAGTCCAACAATTAGTTTTGCTATAGCAAGTACATTTCTCTCCCTAATCTTCCAGGCTTGACTCCTAGCCATTTACCCACCCAGACCTGTTCTGTTGATTGGTTGGTGATATCCAGTTTGCCAGGAACTATGCAGTCCTGAGGCATTAAAACTGTTTTCCCCTGCCCCAGGTTTTCTGCCCAGGGGGTAGGACATTGCAAATCAACTGCCCACAAATACCTTGTACAGGTAATTTCCAAGACCAGAATTTGAAACAGATTGTTAACACAAAGCTATTACCCATAGTAAAACTACTTGCTTTGGTAGACCTCCTCCAATTTATGGATCTAGTTTTCCCAAATCCTGCTCAAATTCACTTATTTTTCTTCCATGTCACCTAGCTGTCATAGATCCCCTAGCTTTCTGTAACGTCAGTGTTATTAGACCAGACATGTTTGAGCCAACACGCACAACTGCATCCAAAATCTAAATTGTTATTACGTAAACATTTAGATTTAAACAGATGTAGTTTTGTCACTTATCCAGGATCTCTATTTTCTCTACAAGAAGAATAGCCTTTTAAAATATTTGGGATGGTCTATTCTAGCCATTCAGTCTTTTTATGTCCACTTTTGTGCCAAAATTTAGCCAAAATGCTTTCTTCACTTTTTCCATTGTCATTTCCCTGTTTGAAAAAAATGGATGTATTGCTTTCTAATAATTCAGTGATGTCACAAGTAAGATGGAAATCTTTCCATTACACATACTGAGAAGATTTGCAGTTTTGGACATAAAAAAAAAAAGTCTGTTGCTTACCCACCACATTACTCGAGGTGGAAAGAGAAACTGTTTCATAGATGTCATATTGAGATGATGGACTTGATTCAAAGCATATGTGCTCATATTTTGACTGGATAGCACTGGTGACTGACTCAGCAAGATAGTTTAACTAGGACAAATAACAATGATAACACTGGGAGTATTCTATTTGATCATTCAGATTCATAATTTAGTGATACAAATAAACTCTAGAAATTACTTTTATTTTTCCCAGTGGATATCTAGCTGGACACAAGAAGAATGAGTGTCTGAATAAATTCTATTTTAGAGAGGCATTTAACACACCACAGATTTTTATTCTGGTTTTGGAAAAAAAACCCTAGAAGACTGTCGACAGCACAGACTGGCTGAAAGCTCTGGATGTTATTTCATCATTCTTAGTGTTGAGGAAGCAGAACTGTAAGACGAAACTTTAATACTGTCAGAAAAGTCAGCAACTGTATGGATCTCTTCTCTGCAGGGTGAATGGTACCTGACAAACACAGAAGCTTAGAGGATGATCTTCCAGACTGGATGGTAATTCTTCCATTTTCACTGTCCCTCGGAAGAAGCTACCAAACCAGTTTATCTCCATTAAATATTTTTACTCCTTGAATCCAAATGAAGAGGTTTCCCTCTGATGTAGGTAGTCTGTTACCAAATGCCTGCTCTCCCAAGGTTGACGCCCACTTCATTCAAGTATTCCTGGTGCAGCAGGGATGTTAGTGGCTACTGGCTTGTAGCCAGCATCCCACACGTTTCCTCTGCAGCAAAAATGCATTAATTCTGACCCACTGCCTTTCAAGTAGATAGTGGGAAAAAAAAATAAAAATCAGTCACAAAGAGTTTTGCTTTTATCTTATTTCTTCTTCAGAAAGATTTGAAAAAATATCAGATACTGTTCTTTTCTTTTTCAAGGTCCACAGTCAGCAAGGCTGAGGCTTGGTGCTGCTGTTAGAGGTTGAGCCCCAAGACAATCTAAAGGCACTCAGAGAGTGTGTTTCTATATTTGGGTAAAGGAGTTTTAAGCAGGATAACTGATGAGGGGGTGGATCAGTGCCTGCCATTGTGCCAGAGGCTGCCTCCAGCACCTCTCCTGCTCAGCAGCTCTCCTGAACACCATTCCTTTTGAATCTGTCACCTACCGTGGAAGCTTGTGTTTCTCGGGCAGGGCACTGAAAAAAGATCAGAAGGAACAATAGGTTTTGGCTCTCAGCTGAAGTTTTCCATCCTCATCACAGATTAGAAGAACACTGCTGACCTTACATGAAGCTGGGGCAGTGTATGCTGAGGCCAGCATGTGAATGGGCAAGAGGATCTTGTACTTGCTCCGAGCATGCTGCAGGTCTGACATGGCCACCACCAGTGACTTGGAGATGTAACCAATTATGCAACACAAAAGCATTCTTAGATCTACAAAAGCAAACACATAAATGGTTTTAAGACCAGTGCAAGGAAAATGGGATATGGTGAAAAAAAGCTGTCTATTTCCTATGTCCATTGCACATAATCCTGAGGGAAAACAACACAAACAGGTCTTATATTTGAAAATCTGGCCAAGCAGATGTGAGGAGAGGTCCAGCAATGCTCACAGGGGAACATGAAGACCAAAATTACTACGTGAGGAGCACTGGAATCAGAAAGCAGAGGGGAAAAGGTTGGAAAACCATTGGGGTTCATTTTCAATGGTGTTGTCAGGATGTAAGAAAGATAAACTACTCTCCAAGTTAATGTTATGTAGTGAGAAATATCTGAGGGAAGACATTAAGAAATAGGTATAAATCAAAAACGTAGCAGGAAAGAAAACCCCAAAGACAACTACAATCTGGGAAAAATTACCAAGTGGAAGGCAGATAGCCAAATCTTGTGATACAAAGATGATTTCCTTCATTCAAAAGAACAAGAAAGTCTGGATGGCTAGAAATAAGAAAGATAATTAAATGGGAAGAAAGGAAGTAATTAATGAAATCATTAATGCTGACCTTGCATAAATAAAGTTTCAAAGATTGCACACATGTTGATTTGAGGAGCAGGATGGCTAGAAGTATGGAGATAATTAAAAATATTCACTCCTCTATACCAGGAATAATGGTAGAATCTGAATGGAGATTAAATGTATTTAGTATTGTTCCAGTGGATTATGATCTTGGAAAAATAACATGAAAATAGATGTGGCAATATACTGAATTTAAGGAGAATTGCAAAATGTACAGATGAACTCAAGGAACAAAATGAAAACAGTAAAATGAGCATAAGTTAAAACACAAGCTGCAGAAAACTGACAGCAGGAATGATTTCAGAAAAAAACCTAGTATAGGTAAATTGGATAAAACAAAGGCTGGAAGCCATCATCGCTGTGACACTTGCATTACATCTCACTTTGGGAGATGGCAAGAAGCAGAATACACTCTTTATAGGGGAAAAAAGGAGTTCTTTCTTTTGTAAGTTCCTGTGTCGGTAGCCATTTTATGGGGCTGCCAATCATGGCATATCAACTGAAAAGCCAGATAATTTTCTAAAGAATCTACCTTCCCGGAGAAAGATTTTCAAGTTGACTGTGTACAATCCAGCTGCTGCTTTTAATCTTTCTCTGACAACAGTAGTTGTTTTATTACTTTGACAGTCATTTTCAGCCCATGAATGGTACCACAGTCCTTTTAAGATAGGAAAGCTCTTTTGATCCATAATTTCATAAGCTTTAGCAATGGACAAAGGATTTTTCTAGTATACTTGATCACAGACTTGCTGAAGTTTAGGCCTAGAGCCAATAAAAAAGCACTGAGCTACCCTTTTGGAGACACACAAAAATCTTTTGCAATTCATCACAATTTTTGATGAATAACGACTGCCAGAAAAAAACAAAACAAAAAACAAAACAAACTGCAAAAAACAAACAAACAAAAAATCCCCAGAAAAATAAAACAAAATAAACCACCGAAAAACCAAAACCAAAACAACAACTTATTATAAAAATACTGCCTATTAACAGAAAATTGAAAACCAGGTTACTCCTGAAATAACTTCGATACATTGCCACAATCACTTTTAACTGCCATACTGTTTTAATATAATATGATGTATAGGATACAAAATACACATGCAAGATAGGCATAAGTGCAAAAAAGGAAGGTGTTTTGAGCTGTCTGTAATAGCTAAGAGAAACTGGGAGAAAACTCAGGCAGACAGTAGTTTTCCAGCATAATGTCTTGTTCCCTGCTCTACAACTAAGAACTGTGTATTTTGTGCAGTCTGAAACACTGTATAAACTCTAAAAGAAAATATACTTCCAAACAAGATTAGAAAGCCATTCAACAACCATTCAGAGTGAAAAAGTAATTGAAAATTTAAAAATCTGTAATTTTTATTAGTACAGGCTGCAGTACTTTGAACACTTACACATATGTTAAACTTCTCACACATGTGCATCCCATTTTCTTGTCCTATTCCTATTGGAATCCCATTCTGTCTTTCCTCATGTATAAGGAATTAAAACAGAAAGCATTTCTGATATTTTGAAGTATAAGGACAGTGTTTCCAGGAGAGCTATTAATTTAGCAGCAGTCAGCTGAATATGTAGCTACCTGTGGGGAATATTTGGATAAGGCACTGCATTGAAATCTAACTTCTTTGACTTCCATCCTTCAAAAATTCTATGTCCATTGGCATAGCTAATTTCCATAAAGACACTCCATTCTAGAAATCCACACCAGGCTTAAAATTTAAAGGGTAAAAAGAAACAAATCACTTTTTTGCTGGGTGCAGTTAGAATCAGTCATCTTGATACTTAGATTGATCAGAAGGAAATTAAGGAAGATTAAAGGATAAACAGGAGTTACTCTTACACTCCCTGTACTGTTCAGTTGTTGACATCTATAGTATTTCTTAAATAAGTATATTTCAGTTGACAAAGACATTGAATTTCATACTTTTTGCTAGTCAGGTTCTGTTTATAATCTCTTGTAATTTCCACAGAATTCCCCAAAATTACATTTTCTGGCAAAATACCAGTCTGCCTCCTACAGTCTCACATTCAAAATACAAATACTTCACCTCAGTATTTGCAGATAAACTACTTAATTTGGTTCCATTAAATTGTTTTAACAAAATGTTGAGATGCCTCACCATCAGCTAAAACTGACCCAAATATCACTGTCCTCATGAAATCAGCTCTTAGTGCAAGCAGAGACTTCTTTACTTCCATTTCTCTAGTTTGTGAGATCTCCAAATGAAAGACTCTTTAAAGGGCTATCTTTCTTTAAACACTTAAAGTTGTATTTTTAGCTCCACTGTATTGGAATAATATACATCTCTGAGCTTTGCATATGCAAGTTTTTTCTTTCCATTCTTTCCTTCAGATTAGGAAGACTCACAGGAAAGAATTTAGCCACTGTTGTTTGCTAATTATGTTGAGAAGTGCATATAGTACATCAACCTTTTGCATCAGACCATGCTTGGAATTACAACTTTCTCAGCATTTGCTCAGTCTTGTGTAACTGAATTATTCCCAGCCATTATCAATTCTTGGACTTTCCTTTTGAGACCTCAGTGCACTACAGTGGGAGAGACTTATTTCAGGAAACATGGCCACAGATTTCTGCATCCTTCCTGCCACATCTTGCAAAATGCTTAAGACCTTATGCAACAAAAACTAATGAAAATTTGAAAGCACAAGCAGAGCTGTGCTCTGATAATCCATGCAAACTCCAGTTCATGTAGGTGTCACCTCTGTGTACTGCAAATAACTAAGAAGTCTGTCTGGCTCCAAGCCCTACCGAAGGCAGGAGCAGTTTCCCCCCCTCAGCTTAAGCTGCATGTGTTGACTACTCCCAGTGCAGCAATGCCTGGGGAGATTCCGCTGTCCCAGACTGCCACGGTGCAGCTGAGAAGCAGATCCTTGCAAGTACAAGGCAGAAGCTCTACAAACTTGCAAGAACTTTGTGCAAATGGAACTAGTTCTGTTTCAGAGGGCACAGAATACCCCACCAGGATCATTTTGTTGTCTGTAGTCATGTTATTTAACTGATGAACCATGTCTGCAAAAGCATCAACTTTACAACAAATTACTCATTAAAAACTTAGCTCCATATTTTCTCTTTCCAACACTAACTTTCAGGATATTTCATCTAATAATTCTGAAGAAGACATGAATAAACAAACATGGTATTATACTAAGCTCATTAATTATGCATCCAGATACATGATGTTAGAAGTAGACACAGTACTGGGAGCTCATGGAAGATGAGTGCAAAAAAGGAAAGATTATTATCTACATGATCAGAAACCTCATTTTGTTTTAGCTTCATCTATTTTAGATGTTTTGACTGAAAACTGTATTAATATTTTCCAAGTTGTGACTGATTTAAAATATGATGTCTCCATATGGTATTTCAACATTCTGAACACTGTACCTAAGAACAATCAGACTGAAGTCTTTCTAATGCAGTGTTCTGTCTCTGTTTATTTGTAAAATACAGCTATTCCCTCATCGTTCTCTGTGGGATGAGAGAAATACTAAAGAGCTTTTTGCCTTAGAAGAGGAAGAAAGAAAGACAAAAGGGAAGTTTTCTTCTCAACAGCAAATAAAGGACTCCAAATCTTTTGGCATCAGTTCACTGATTCAAATAATTTCTTGGAGAAGACAAATGTTGTCTTCTGAATTACGGTCCCGATAGAAGTTTTTCTGCATAGAGATGCAAATCAGAAACATAATGTCCTTATTAGCAGAAGCAGCTTTTCCAGGAACAGAATAGTGACAGGGAAATCATCTGATTCCTGGACATCCAGCATTTCAGCCATCAACCCCAAAACAAAAGGAAGGGGGAGGCCAAGTGTTCTGGCACAAAGCTGTGCTCATAAGGACTCTGCTGCAAAACCTTTTCCAGGCATTTGAAGGACAGTATCCGCTTTCCTTTAGGCTCAGCACCCTTACAACTCCTCACCTTCCTCCTTGATGTGAGGGCAACTTCTGG
Source organism: Cyanistes caeruleus (assembly GCF_971803275.1). Taxonomy (NCBI): domain Eukaryota; kingdom Metazoa; phylum Chordata; class Aves; order Passeriformes; family Paridae; genus Cyanistes; species Cyanistes caeruleus. The sequence continues at coordinate 30,260,468 of NC_141708.1, forward strand.
AGCAAGCACATTCCCACACCTCTTTCTGGGGAGGAAGGATACTTGTGTTCTCCTAGCTTCAGTGCCTGAAGCAGCTGCCAATACTGGTAGATATTAGCACTGCTGCAGCAAGAGGTCTGTTGCAAAATGCAGGTCAATGTTCTCTCAGTTTCATGATAATCAAATAAATTTTACTGCTGAAAAGAAAAATAATAATAATAAAAACCCAAAACCAAATAATGACTTGCATAGGAAACAACACCCTTCTGCCTTAATTCTCTGACATTCTTCCAGCAATCAGTCCTGGACAGGATGTTGCAGCATCATTCCAACATTTAGCATAAGCACTGTCAATTACTCTTCCTCCCAGTTCCTATATATTCCCTCAAATCAGAAAATGCTTTGTATTACTGGAGACGAGGAAGCATCCTTCTTCTGTTAGAGACACTGTAAGTTTACAAGGAAAAGAATGAAGAATCAAAAATGTCTAGCATTTGTATAGGTTATACATACATACATACACACACACACATATATATACGCAATTTGTATGGATCTTGCTTCTTATCCAAAATTTCTTACATGTAAATAAGAGAGCATTTGGATTATGGTTTGGGGCAGGTGGTTTTTCATGCAAACATATGAGGCTGCATTGCAGCTACAAATGTTTCTTTTGAGCACTTGACACTGTAATAGTATGAAAATAGTATTTCAAGCCTTTTACAGGTGATGTTCTTAAGCCTTGAGTTAGTTTATTAGTGTTGTTAAGCCAAATGGGCTGAAACACTATCACCCCTGTTAATACTCATCCATTTCCTAGGAGCAGTTCTGTAAACAGAGAAAATTATTGCCCCTGATAAACTGAGTATGAATATGAAGCAAAACTGGGAGCTCAGAAAATTTTCAGCACATGAGGTAATTGTGACACATATTAAGACCTCTCAGAATGGAGAATATATATATGTTGGTAACAAGTTTTCAAAGCAAGCTGGATATGTAAGGCTGATGGATATTTTTTTTCCATCAATAAATTGTGGAGGAAATTGCAGAGTTGATATTAATCTTGCCCTTTGACACTTCCTGCTGTGAGATTTCATTTCATAAATAATCCTTGATAGAAGAGGTTTTAAAGAACCAGAATGACCTGGATCCCCACTGGTGAAAGGTGAAGTGGGCTATATTTGGAATCATCTATGCAGAAAGGGAACACCTCAATAAATGCTCTGCATGACCAGTTCTGACAGACGGTTGTGTATCTGCCAATGCAATCTTCATTTTTTACACCAGTACAAGTCAGAATAAATATTATCTCCACTCATGTGACAGATGTTTGATAAAGTAGAATTGGCCTGGTTGATTAGGAGTATGTGTCAAACACAGACAATGGGGGTATCCCTTTCAGCAGCACACAGCACCTCAGCAACCGTAACAAGGCAAATTTAACAATCCTTCTGTTTTTCAAGAGATATTAATTGCAGTCCTGTCACATAAGATACAGTTCAAGATAAAATACATAAAAAGAGGGAAATTGGATTTAATTTCATTTTTGTCATGATTATAAATTTTCTTTCAGGATCATGAATCTTATCATTGCTGATCTGAACACCTTAGATGGTTGACACACTGCAGAAGAACATTTATTGTTACAAATTCTCTTGAACACTAGAAGAATGTCAGGTTTTCTGCAGAATCTTTCTACCACTATGATTTTTATTTTACCCTACACAGTTTGTTTGCTTGTTTCTTTTCTAAAAACAGAAAAGCAGGCACGCAGTCATGTGTCTCTACCAACAGGGGTACTATCAAGATTTTACAAATGGTTCAGCAATTGTCCCATTTGATACTTCCTTAGGGATGCTCCCAGCCTTACAGATAAATATCCATCCAAGGGTTGTGATGAATTGATAATGTATTAATGATAATGTATTGTACATCAATGTAAATTTGATGTACAAATTATCTTCATACAAGTAAATCAGAATTCCCAGTTCGGTGTTTCAATAGTTGTATCTCCATTCAATTAGTTGTCATATTTGAGTAGGTGTTCTTTGTTTGTTCATTATATAAAATTGGTACTGTCATTGCATGTGCTGTCAGGCCAGACTCCTTCAGTCAAGGGAGAAGGTGGACCTGCTGGAAGCTGGATGCTGCTGCATGGCAGCAGGGATGCTCTACCACACTGCATTTTCACCTGAGTCAGAGCAGCTCCAGGCTGACACTCTGGATGTGGTCCATGCTGAACAGTGGGTGCTGCCTGCATGTGCATTGTGATACTAAACCACTTTGTGGTCTCAGCCACGAAGCTGCTCATCTTCTTGTATTGAGGACTTTCCATTAAGATGAATTATAGCAAATACATTGTCACTTTCATGGATGCAATGCGCTTCCGAATCAGATCTAAGTTGTCATCTAACAGTGAATACCTTTGTGATGAAATTTGATCTGATGAAACAATGAAAACTTTGTGACCGCAAAGTTACAATGGCAGTATATTCAACCCTAAATATTCCCAAATTATATAAAAATGAGAGAAAGAGAAATTTAATCCTTACTCCTAATCCCAACATAATTCTAGAATAGTTCAATTGCTTTAAAGATACTGCAACAGCAACTTTGCAGAGAAATTTTTTGCTACAGAGACGAACCTTAAAGCTGGTAATGATCCTAAACCTCTTGTCCTGGCAATGCCAAGAACTCCAAAACCATAATATGTATCACCTGTAAACACACCTTGGTCATCCAAAGGTTGATTTGTTTCTCATGACTGAGAAGGAAGTAGGTGGAAAAAAACCCAAAAGATGGGCTACTTTTCTATAAAATACGTTAATGGCATTATTTTATTTTTCAGCAAGGAACAAGGATGCCCACAAAGACGGACATTTTGGAATATTTAGCATTTATATAGGTCTTTACATGCTAGTCTGAGAGATTACCTCAGACTGTTCAGGACAAGATAAAAACACAGAGTCTAAAGCTGCTTGCTTATGAAGTTGAGGCGAGCCCAGGCTCAACAGCAGAGTGGTTACTTTGAGGGACTTTGGGTGACACATCAGGCAGCTTGTAATACAACCTTCCTTTCATACACTGGTGCTAGGAGTAAGATTCACTGTTTTCTGCATAAAGCTTGCACATTCAGGAAACATGGAATTGAAATTCAGCCAGGCACACACATCTCCCAGAGCTGAAAGCATGGTCTGTTCAGCCAAATGACACAAAACACTAAAACACAAGTTTTAAAGGCTGGTCTTACTCAGCAAAATATTTACATACTTTTGCACACACCTCCAAATGACAACATTTCCTAAATGCCATCCTCAAGACGTGAGGGCTCATTTGGCCTAAAATGCATGTACTAACCTGATTCTCAGAAGTGTATGGGAGTCCTAATTCATATTTTAAAAGTCCCAGCTAGAGATTATCTTCATTTCAGGAACCTAAATAACTTTACAAATCCTGTCCAAGGAGTTAATTTCAGTTAGAAAGGAGGTGCTTTAAAGATTATAAACATACAATTGACAGTAATAGAACCTTGGCATACAATCTGTTGGGCCAGAACACAAGTCTGAAACTAGAATGAGCAGATTTTGCTGCTTGTATGGAAATGCTGAGATCATTCCATGTTACTCTGTGCAAAGATAAAAGGACCAAGAGAGTTTTTGTATGCACTGTTTTCTGATTGTAAGGAAAAAACCAAATACACAGATGTGAGAAAATTAACTAGTAAAATTATTGAATAATCATGATTTGGGGGGGGAGGTGTTTTTTAAGATTTCCATTAATAACAAATATTGATATGGTAGGATGGTACAATATATCATTTCATAATATGCACCCTGAAATATCCTGAGATTATTCAGTTAATTTTTCTGAAAATTACCATATATATAAGCTACTTAATTACAGGAAGTTCTCTTCTAGCAACCCCCTTCCACATTCTCAACATGAAAGCATACACTAGAATATTGATAGTCCATGCAATATTTTAATTTTGGGAAAGATATTAATTTTCAGTAATGACAGGGAGTCATCAAAAATAAAAAAGAAAAAAATAAAAGAATGAATATATTAACTAATTTTGAATGTCTTTTGTACTGTCACATCGTAAGCAAATAAGAGCCTCACATATGCTGAAAGCAGCATTTGCTGTCTCTTGCAGGGAAATCACTTACCCACCCCTAGCTGGGATGGGCTCTTTGCTCTGACCTTTGTGAAGCTGCCCCCGCTGCCCCGCTGTTAACACATTCTCAAGACCCTCCTTTGTGCCTCTGCTCACATACTAGCAGCAAAGTCTGCTACAGTTGAATTAATTAAACAAACTGCTCCAAGCTTTAATCTTTTATACAGCAGCCAGTGCAACAGAAACTATCTCCTGAGTCCCATATTTATACACATCCAGCAGATGAAATGCATGTATGAAATACTGCTTCCACATGTGATCTACATGCCAATTGATATACTGTTCCATGATAGCTGCTTCCTAAACCAAGCAATCATGAGTAAAAACAAAAATTATAGCAAGGACAGATTTGTCCTCTTACATTGAATTTCAATGATCATGATAAAACCTGCAGGTATGCAGAAAACAGGTCTCTCAGTGTACAGAAAATTTCAAAATCACCAGCCACAGAACTACCAGACAAACATCTAGACTTTGCCAAATCAGGGTTAAAATTCCACGGTGGTATTTCCCCACTCCAAAAACTGGGCAAGGAATGTGAGATGGTATCAGATGAATCCTAACATTTTTGTATGGGTTTTACAGGACATCTGAAACCCCTCAGGTGAGGACATAATTGACATCGTCTTGGCACTTCAGTTTGCTCTCCCTGCATGGCTCTTTGAGACTCTATAAACAGCACAAAACTCACAGGAGCACCTTATGCAAGGTGGCAGCTGCAACAGATAACATCTCCTTATTGGTTTATACAATCCAGCCTTCTAGCAAACATCTCCAGTTCTCAGTTCAGGCCAAACCCTTTCTTCCTTCCTAATGTATGAGGTTAGTGTCCAGATCAGCACTGAAGAACAGCTCTGGTACCCTGGGCTATGAGATTTTACATGAGTTGGGGAGTGAGTGTGAAAAATGTTAGTGAGTCTCCTCTCGGCTACTGTTCAAAGATGGTACTTATTATTACCAGAGAAATTAGAATACTTTAAGCCCACTAAGTATTTAAAATGCAAGTACTTCAAAAAGAAAACCTACAAGGTTTTCAGCAGTGGCTTTCAGAACCCCACCCTCAGCAAAGAAAGTAAATGGGAACTGAGCACTTCTCAGAAAACAGGGTTGTATAAAACCCCCAGGCCAAAAATACTCTTCAGAGATCCTCAGAGAACATAAAAGATCAAAACTTCAACCTTAGTCCTTCGTATCTGAAATGCTAATAGATGCTTAGTACTGTCTCCATCTGCAGCATCACAAAACAAGTATTAGAGGTAATCATGTTTTTAAGGAGTGTTTCCCTTTGCCAGAAGCATCTTCAAAACTCAGATTCAGAATTATGATGCAGCATTTTCTGTCTTGCCCCAAACAAGGTTTTCAACAGCTGTACCAGTACTGCACTCTTCTTATGTGCTAAAGAACACTGGAACATTGCAAAACTACAAAGGCTTATCCTGTCCATTTAACCAGCATGTCACATGGAGACAAAGCATAATGCAGCTCTGTGAAAAGTCCACCCACAAACTTCATTTCACACTATAAGAATGAGGCACTTTAGTTCTCTGTCTTCCTTCTTTCACAGGAGTTCACATGACAGCAACTTAAGTATTTTGGAGACTCAGGAATATAGCCTCTCAAAAAGTTACCTGCTTAAAAACAGAGTCATAAATGATATTTTGGTAGCTACCTTGCTATTTCTTTCTTGTTCAAAACCTTTGTATTCAGTTTGTTTTAAAATGTAGATAAATACCTAACAATAAAATAGAGTAGCTGTCATTGAAGAGAAAAGCTGTATCATCTTATTAAAACCTAACTCTAGAGAACTAGAATCCACAGCACTTTGAAGTGAAATAAAATGATAGCAATAGAAATACTTTTTTATTAATAAAACACAGTGTCTTAAATTGCAAGATAAAGTTTAAAAGACACTGCAGTATTTGTTATCAAATAGGAGACATTTATTTTATCAATGAAACCCATTACAAAACCCCATTATACTGACACAGCAGTAGCAAAAAGGGATAATCCATCTTCCTACATGTACACATACAAACACACTCCTTTTACCCAAAGCTGGCAGAACACACCCAAGGGAGCTCCAAAGGGAGGGACCAAAGGAGCAACAAACCCAAATATCAACTGTCAGAAAAGACACCCCTCAGCAAAGCTATATTTGGAAGACAGTGTCATGTTGTTAAAATGCTGTGTTCATAGAACTAAACAATCACATAGTAAAAAGAAATTTAAAGGAAGGGGTAGTGAAGAAGATTTAAAACTATTATTTTAGGAGTCTATTTTCCCTAAGCAGAGATGTAGGAAATAGTGAGAACTGTAATAAGGGGATTAAATATCCCTGGAAGAAGTTTTTTATAGAAACAATTGAATCATTCCTATTTGGTTTTATACAGATTTTACAAGTCCCAAAATAACCCTTTCAAGCATTTCACTTCATAACTAATTAATTCTCTGCAGTGGGGAATGACAACAAACTTGGAACAATTTTCTGAAATGAAGAGACAGCTGATGGCTTGGTTTCCCAACACTGCTTATCTTCAGGATTCACTGACAAACTTTGCCACTGATGTCCCCATGCAGCAGTCTCAGCAAGGCCAACCTCCTGCATTTACCTTGAAAAAATGGAAAATATCCTACTGCCAGGCAAAGGGAGACCAATACCTTTATGGCAAAACAGCATACCAGCAATTGGTCCAGTCCTATAACACACACCTGCCATAAACTCAAGATGCTGGCAGGGTAGATTCAAGGATACAGATTAGGAACTTTTGCCTAAATGCACTTCTTCTGGATGTTACTCCAACAATAGTTAAACCCAGAAACCTCTTTAGCTATGCACAATTAGCACAAAATATGGTATTTCCAGTAAGAGTATGAAGAATACTGACATCAGTTAATGATCCTGCTAAGTCACCTGTATGGATGCTGAGGGCCCTGCTTTGGTCACTTAATTTAAGCATAGGCACTGCTTCTTTGATTGTACAAGGAGATTTGCCAGATGAAAATCTGCAGGAGTCAACAGATGTGTGTGTTGATTTGGCACAGCCTGATTTTTGCTAGTGGGGGGCCCACAAGGGTAGCTTCTGTGAGAAGCTGCTATGAGGTCCCACAGTGTATGACAGAGCCAACCCCTGATGGCTCTGAAGACAGACACAGTGCTGGCCCAATTATAGAGCGGTTTGTAATAGCTCTGTGGTGATACATTTAAGAAGAAAATCAAAACAATGCATGCAGAGTTTCTTCCCCAGGGGTGGGGAGGCACTGTGGCCACCACCATGGCCAACGCCATGCCAGCGTGGCCCATGGTGATATGCTGCCATGGCAGCTGCCATCTCAGTGCGACCTGCGGTGAGCCTTGTCTGCCTGGCCACCCCTACCCAGCTGTGCCACAGGCAGAAGGACAGGGGTGGCAGCAGCCTCTCCTTCCTGGTGCCCCACATGAAGAAAGGTGTTAAATAGCCCCAGCACCGCTGCTGCCTGCTCAGCAGCAGTGGAGCCACATGGCTAGTGGCAGAAACATGGCAAGCAATTCCCTGATGTAGAATCTAGAAGAGATCAACTTCTCGGCATTGCGGGATCTTGCAAGAATCTTTGAATTAGTGGAACTGAGTTAAGAAAATTAGGAAATTAAGATTTTAACTAGAATAGAAGCAACTTAAAAAATTCAAGGTAAAAGAAACATACGAAAATTTAAGGTAGGAGCAATATAAGTAGTTAATGATTACTAGGTTTAGTTAGTTAAAAGCAAGGTTACATACCTTTTGTTTGTAGAAAAAATGTAAAGTAGTCAACAATTGCCAAAATGAAATTAATATTCCAAGGATATATGTAATTTACTTGTCTTAAGTTGTGTTTGTAGAAGACATAAAGAATAGACTACTGTGAATAAAAAGACCATGTCTACACCTACAAGCAAGGGATCTGAACTGTGTCCAAGAGAACCAGGAGGGCTGCCAACAGGACAAAGCTGAAAAGATCAAGCCCAAGGAAAAGAAAATTTCATTAAAAAGACCTCAGACCCATTTTAAAAGAAGAACTGAGCATGCCCAAAGGGGTGTGGAGCTCATTACGATATGAGACGAGGAGCAGGTGGAGTCAGGCAATGAATATGTACAGACATATTGTGTAATCATATGTATATGTAATACTTTGGGGAATAAATAGAAAATAAGGGACAGTGGGGAGTGTGCACATTCTTGGAAGATGACTCCAGCATGTTGCCTGGCCATAATAAAGCATACTACTTTATAACTTTAAGTAGTTAGAAAGTCCTTTGTCCATGATTTTATTATTTCAGAACTTGTTGGTGATGCTACTAGCATACTTGTTGGCAACCTAAAGCAGCAGCTTTTCTTCTAGTCAGAGGACATGTAAGAAGTGAGGACATGTAAGAGAAAACAACATGGAGACACCAAGGTCAGTGGAAAAGAAGGAAGGGGAGGAGGTGCTTCAAGCATCAAAGTGAAGACGATGCCTTAAGTTTCAGCTTTCATATTTTCCAGATTCTATACTGCGTTGGTATATAACTCTGAACTTCATATAAATTGTTAGCAAGTTCTCTTGAAAGTTCAGTTGGACAAAACAGTCCTTTTCCAGCCTGAGAACACCATTGCAGCTTCAGGCCCAAAAAGTATAAACAACAGTGAATTGAGGAGAGCAAACTGGGAGGATGGGACTTGAGAACCTGAAGCTGTAATTGGACAATTAGCCCAAATATGGAAATGGACCAAAACTTATGAAAGTATAAAAACTCATGATCTAGAGTCCATATTGGGTGGCCGGGCTCTTGTACTGCCCAAGGTGTATCCTTTGAAGGTCATTTTAATAAATACTACTTTATTCCTTTTTCACTGTCTAGCCTCTGTTCCAGGTAGCCTCTCAAGGCATCAGAGATTCCTCTGCAAGTATAGTGAGAACTATAGTGAAACAAACTCCCCTTATAATGGATGAAGTCAATGGGGGATGCAGAGATCTACTTGTAGCCCATGGGAAAAGTGCTCATGCCAGAGTGCATGGATGTTAGAAAAAGCTGTGGTCTACTGGGGGTCCTGAATAGACAGGGCCCCTGCTTCCAGAGATAGAGATAGCCCTTGCTTTCAAACTAGAGCAGTCTATCCTTGAAAGATTACACCTCATGGACAAGTGACCCACAACAACAGTTTTGGGACAACTGCTTGCCCATGGGAGAGATCCCACAGCATAGCAGAAAAAAGACTTGTCCCTGAGCAAATGGAAAAAGATCTTGAGTGATGATCTGATGAAAACCCCCATGCCCTGTCTCCCTGTGCTGTTGGTGGGAAGGAGGGAGGGGCTGGGGGTAAAAAAGATGTTTTAAAGGCTTATTCTACTTCTCATTATCCTCCTCTGACTCTGTTAATAATAAATTTACTTTATACCTTTGAATTTGAACCTGTTTTGCCCTTAGAGTGTTTTTCTCCCAGTCCTTAACTCATGTTCTTCATTAATTTTTTCCCCATATCCTCTGCCCAACTGTAGAAGGAGAGGGTAAGCAAACAATTTTTGCCTGGCATTTGGCTAGTATCAATCCACAGCAATATGCCAGCCCTCATAATTAGGAGAAAGAACCCATTTAAATGTCATGACTAAATGAGGCCTGTAAGACCCATCTCTATAATATGCAGGTGAGCACAATGAAGTTAAGGTAACAAGCCTTGCACAGATGCAGCTGGAGCAGGGTATGGTCATTGGAGTCAGCTGAAAGTTGCAGTCGGTCAGATGGGAGATCCTCCAGACAGGGTAATCCCACACTGAAGAGAAAAAAAAAAAAAAAAAAAAGAAAAAAAAAAAAAAAAAAAAAGAAAACTTTGAAGTTACCAGGTGCAGCATTAAGCAGATGCCAGTCTTCCTCAGTTGAAGTAATTGAACAGAACTTCAGGAATGAAAAACAGCTTACCCAGGTACTACTTCTGAAAAATTTAGCTAGAAGGCTGTGATGGGAACAGGATAAATGACAATTCTGTTGCCTTAGGAATTCTTTTGGAAAACGAGCCAGTGTAAAAAATCAACAAATTAATCACCACTGAACTATTTTCCTCATAGCCCACACAGTTCAAGGAGGGAAAGTGTTTCTCTGCAATCAGACTGTGAGAAACTATCCTGCAAATAAGAATTCTCTCTCTCTCTTTGTTGCAATGGGTCTTCACATTGACTCTGTCCTGTTAATTAGCCAGATTCTATCCCAGTATTTGCTTGAATCAAAGCAGCAAAGACATATGAACATCAACTATCAGGTAAGTCCATGAAGCACAAATGCTTTGATGGTCAGTGGTACTCCCTGTACCAGTTACCTTCTTGTTTTGGAAAAAAAATTAGGAACCTTTGGAGGAAAAAAATAAAAAAACACCACTGAATCCTTTGACAGAACATATTTCTCAATTACAGCAAGCTCTAGTGTCATCACAACCAAAGAAAATTGGCAGAGGATTTGGCTATAGCAAAGACAGTCCTCTAAGTATGAAGTTTCCCATTCTGTGAGTTCTGAGATCTGGGCATCACTGTACCCCCTTTTGTGAATGGTTTTGAAGTGGTGGAGCAGGAGAAATGAGAACACCCTAAAAATGGGAGCCAACATGCTTACAAGGACTATATGCTGCATATTGGTATCTGCAGAAGATGCATGGAAGCAAACTGAATGGGTACACAGGAACATGTGCCAAGCCAAGCACAAAAATAACAGAAAAAATATAAAAACCCAGTATTGCATTCTGTGTGTTTTTTATAAAGCACCTTGATGATAGAGGCCCCAAAGACAGGAATAAGATGTTCCACTTTGTAAACATTATTTTAATGCCTTTGAAGGATACTGGAGTGGTCCAAAAATCTTGGGGAGGGCTTTCACCTACCTTATTTTACCTCTATCTTCTCACATACACACTCAGTCTCAGGCTGCTCTGCAGACAGCTGCTTATGTGCCATGTTTGAGTAGATATGTAACAGAACAGTACAAACAAAGAAGGAAAGTGCATGAAGATAAAAAATGGGGTTGCAGAGAATGGGCATGAAATACTCTTTACAGGCTTGCCTTATCTCCTGGGCTGCACTTTCTCTCTCAGAAGCTGGAGACCAGCTTTCTACTCTTACAGCTCAGGGTGCTGAACTTGCCGGAGGAGTATGGCATCAGGCTTCTGCTCTAAGTCATCAGCACTCTCAGGCTGCTGTTTTCCAGAATACCATTGCTGCCTCACCTCCTTTCCTGAGGTAAGATATGCCTTTGCTACTTACTAATTGATTCCTAAGTGCATGAGAGCTGAACAATATATACATTTACACAAACTATACTATATTGTGTAAAAGTAAAGCTTTGGTTCAACCAAAGGCAGCAGTCTCCAAAGGAACCAGATGGGCCAATAGGTGGAAATTACCAGCTCACAGAGATACAGTAGAATTCAGCATCATGGTGCATCTCTGACTAAGTTCACAAAAAAGTATCTCAGATAACAAGAGTTTATGAAAGTAAAACCATCAACAGCACAGCAATGGGCAAGAAATTTGATTGTAGCCTGTAAATCAAACATCAAAGGTCTTACAGGGCCACCAGTGACAGGTGGACACTTAACATAAATGTGATATTATATGCCTGATATAAAAAAGGTCTCTTAATATCCTGTCACATGCATAAGTAACTCACACTGCATGTAAATGTCATATATCTAGTAAATAGTTCATTTAAGATAATTTATGTACAGCTTAAAATGTACTTTAATTGTATTATTCTAAAGGTCAGATAATGCAAAGAAGAACAGATAAAAAGGATACAAAAGCTTACCCAGACGATAATTTGAGTAGCCTGCTAATAGCTTATATAACGTAATGGTGCTTATTAAAAAAACCCCAAAAAACCAGTATGTAAATGAGAAAGAATAACTAGTGTGACAGGATCAAGATTAAAACTCAGGAAATTACCATTAAGGCAGTTCATCCCAAGTTTACCTTTCACAAAGCAGCATAAGAGGCTTAGTCTTCGGTATACAGCATACAAGTGTGTCAAACAATTATATCATGAAAGTATAATATTCACTTTCCAGTACAGATGTGTTAAACAACTGGATTTGGGTCCGGATCTGATTTTCACTCCCACCAGACTCTGGGAAAGGCCATATCCTATGTTTTGAACATGTCATTTCAGGACATTAAATGAAAACTAGTTTCGAAATTCACTTTCAAAAACCTGCACTACCCAGCATAAGAGTAATTCTGAACAAGTTTTGAATTCTGGCAAATTTAGCTTTACCAATAGAAGCTAACAAAACATGAAAAGAAATGTTGTTACTGATAAGCCCCTAGAAGGAAAAACACCATGTTCCCTCTAGCCTTCTTAAAGTCATACTGGTGTATACACATCTAAGATAGTCTAGAACAATTTAAAAATAAATATTTGCCTCTCTTTTTTGTTAGCATGTTTGTGACCTACAATACAGGACTGGTAATTTGAACAATCCAAGAGGGTGTCTTTAGGGAAGGAAGAGTAAGACATGCTAAATACAGTGTACATTTACTGTCTGCATAGAGGGGCTTCTCATACCTTGTCAGATCTTCCTTCTTGCTTCTCATTTGACACCATCTCTACTATCTCAGGTTGTTGGAGTTGGTAAGAGCCACAGCAAACAGCTCCTGTGATTACTGGCATGTTTATGCATCCCCAGAAACTACGATTCCCCCCAGATTTCCAAGAACATTCCTGAAGAATATAGTCTGAAAAACAGATAAAAAATTTTACACAAAAAGAATGTTAGTTGCCTCCTTGTAGCCTGAGCAGGATCTAAACACTTAGAGATTTTGTATTCCTGCCCAATAGTACCCCTCAAGGGCAAATGACTTGGACATGTATCTGACAGTACCAGCAGCAGGTTTCTGCCTTCTGCTCTGACACCTCAGCCTTGTGCAAGCTCAGGTTTAACTTCTCCTGCCAAATAGCTGCGTTTGGGCCTGCTGATGGAAAGTTGTTTCCTGGCTGGTGCTTGGTCCCTGGCAGCCTGAGGAATGACTCAATGGTGCCATGTTCTGGTCCAAATGTCTTCAGAATTTGTGCAGATACGTGGCGCAGCAAAATAACACTGTGTTTGTCCTACCTTACAAACTGTGAGTAACTGAACTATTCAAGTTACTCCTTCTAGCCTTCAGAGCAATCCATCAAATCAGACACTTATGGATAGTAAGGTTTTTGTCCAGGGAAGAGAACTGGAAAGAAACACTAGAATCAGAAAGGCATTTTCCCCCAGGCCAAGTTTACTTTTTCCCTTTTAATTGCTATCTATTACCACTGCAGTGATGTAGGACATTCTTGTGGCTCTAGTTTAGCGACGTTTGATCTTTTACGCTGATTGTCTCTATTAGATGGTGCTAGAAAGTTTCATCCCTTGGGAAAGGGAGGAAGCTAAATGGATATTTTGTGGACCAGTCAGAACTATGAGCACTTTGGCAAGTTTGTTGCCCTAAAATGACACATTATTATATAAATTTTTATTAATTTTTAAAATGTTACATTCAAGGAGAAAACGTACTTTTAAAGAACAGTCTGAGATACTACAGGGAGAGAAAGAAAGGTATACAATCACAGAGAAAGACATAGAACCTGAAAAACCACTGGAGTAAATTTACTCATAGGATCAGTCACACAAACTCAAGGCCCTATTTATGGATCACACTACTTGGGAAACACAGACAGCAGTTAAAATATTCTTCCCCAAAACTGGTCTTTGTCTGCTGGATGAGGTTTAAGCTTGTGCTGAGCTCTTAAAAATTACAGTGATTATTTTCAACAAAAGAATTATATGAATTAAAGGCAGAAGGAAGCTCCCAGATAGCTGTAATTCCAGATGTAAAATAATTTTCTTTTAGAAAGTATTCATGATACAAAACCAGTTTTATTTGCTTTGCTATTACACAATTGTATGTTTATTACTTTTTTTCTCACTCACCTTCTGAAGAAAGAAAAAGTAAATTAAAACAAAAAGCTGATAGTGAAATACATTATGAAATATGAAGAATCATGGGACAAACTGACCACTCCAGTGATTAGGAAAACTGTAAACTATTTAAAGAGAGCACTTTTCAATGCTCTTCATTAGAGTCTGATTACCTCAGCCATTAACATTTGGCTCTTACCATGATGATTGTGAAACACTGTTCACACTAATGGACAAAAGAAAGTTGACATGGCTATCTTGATTAACTCATCAATAATAATGTGGAATAATCTTTCTTCATTCACTGGATGATTCATTCAGATGTGCTTTAATAACGCACATTGTTGTATAGTAAATTAGCATGAAGATTATCCACCTCTGGGAGCTACACTCTACTTCAAAGTATTGATCAAAAGATATTTCAAATTTGAATTTTACTTTAAAAAAAACCCCAAATACAAACAAACAAAAAACCCAAAAAACAAACAAAAAAACCCCGATAAAAATAAAAAAAAAGATCAGAAAACAATGACTTCTTTTTAACTGTTCAGTACATCAAGACATACAGCTCTCAAGTTATGCAACTGACTTCAACCTTTAAGCCACCAGATACTCAATATGTAAAAAATACACTCTCCACCTATTTGCATTCTTCTTCAAAGACTAAAGCAAAACTCTTGTTCTTCATTAGACAAATATAAACAAATAAAATGAAGCAATCCTTACCTAAACAGATAAGAATATAACTAAAGTCCACCAGGCTCTTTGTGGATCCAGCCTTGCAAACCTCCACTCACATGGGGTTTTATAGGCAATATGACTGCAAACTCAAACTGTGCTCATAGAAGTCAGTCCTATCTCCATGCAAAAAGACCTGACAAGTCAGCTTCTTGCTGAGAATTGTCTGTGCAGAAGAGGAGGTGAGGTGCTCCTGGCTCTAAGCCCTGCCATGGTCCCCATGGCAGGTGATGACCCACCTCAGCTCTTTGCAGCAGCAATTTTCACATGCCTCAAACAGATAACTCTGTGAAAATACAGTGACACACACACTTCCTTGCAAAAGCCAACATCAATAGTCAAGATGATTCTCAACCTTCTCAATTCCCTTCTCACTGTATCTTATTCCATTTATTTTCTCAAAATCACCACTTCATTTCTGAAAGTACATCAGGAAGTTGTCTTACATTTTAGCTCTATGCTACATGTTGCAATTGGACCTCCAGAGCTCTGAGGATAGGCAACCTACTTCTTTCACCTTCCTGCCTGTACCCACCACCTGCCAACAGCAATCACCCTGAGTCAGGTGTTAACAATCATGTGCCCCTGCCATACCCAGTGGCAGAGGCTCAGAAAGTAAGACAAGAAGGTAAGACAGGGTAGAGATATATATATGTGTATATATATATATGTATACGTATCTATATATGTATATATGTAGCAGCATCCTAAGCTAGGCAGGGCACATTTGCACTTAGTAGATCGATTTTTCCTCCATTGATTTTTCTAATTGCTATTAGACCATGTAAGCCTGTAACAATCTACAGCATCCCATGGTGGTGACTTCCAGAGTTTAATTGCATGCTGTGGGAAGAAGCTACTTCTTTTGCCTGTCTTCAGTCTACAGCCTGAGGGGTTTTTTTAAGGGCTCCTGGGAGTTGTATAGGAGACTAGGAACAGTAATTCCCAATTCAATTTTTTTTCATTAATTTTACAGCTTTCTATAATCTCTTCCTCAATTTCCTCTCTTCTGTGGAGAGAAGTTCTAGCTGTTCAACTGCACTCATGGTTAACTGCAATGATCAAAGTGTTTTTCTATCTTGTTCCCTTCCCTGCTTTTTTTCCTAATTTTGTCTGCCACTGAGCATCGATTAAATGTTTTCAAGAGCTGTGATAATGCCATCATGACAGTAAGCAGTTCAGAGCCCATTACTGTGCATACAGCATCAGGTGTTTTCCCTGTGTACTTTAATTTAATCTGTACTGAATGTCATCCACCTCTTTAATTTCTACATTCTACAGGATGGAACTGTTCTATAGATACCTTTTAAAACCTTTATTGTTTCACTATCTTTAGTTAACTGTCCTAATAATTTCACATCAGTGAATAATATCACTATACCACCACCCACCTTACAAGTCATTATGTATCAAGATATAGAACAGCCCAGGACTAGCACTCATTCCCAAAGGACTCTCCTGTGATGTCTCTTCATTGACCAACCTAATAATTTATTCTTGCTCCTTGTTTTCTACCTTTAATCAACTTCTATATCCATGCGAAGAGCTTGCACCTTTCACAGTTCAGCTTCTTTAGGAAGCCCTGGGGAGGGGCCACACTAAAAGTCTAAAATGGGGAAGAGAAGAAAGGAGAAATAACAAACCACTTCAATTTCTTTATCTCCCATTTTCCCTCTTTCTGACATGCATCTTGGTTATAATCTGCCACAAAAACAATATTTTTGAAGACTGTTGTACTTCATCTTTTTGTAAACAGTCATTCTTAAATAGCAAGATTCCCAGTGGCCATTACACAATATATATATATATATATATATATATATATATATATATATATATATATATAGGCAACAAAATTACCTAACATAATTTCATTAATTCACCCATTGCAAAACTGATTCATAGGATGGAAATTACTACTGGGAATGGAGAAGGAGAATAACATTTGTTTGACAGCAAAGATTAATTGGAAAATGAACTGCGTAATGGATGCCTGTAGAGGAACAATTAACATAATGGAATATTGGGGTATTCTCCTATCTTTATGTGCAGTAAATAATCTATATAAATCCCCCCACTCATAGAGATGAGCATAAATCCCACATAAATATTCAAGTACTTTTTATAGTTACAATGGGAAACACATCTTCCTGTTCTTTCTAGCTGAAATAGTGCTTATGTGCTCTTTTCTCTCAGTGCTTTATGTGACAGCGATTTCAGCAGGCTGAATGTGCTGCAGAGCTAGAAGGACAGCTGTTCATCTTCTACATTCCAGTGCAAGAGCTCCAGCAGGAACGCTCACACCTCCAGCCAACGCAATTGCCATCAATGCTGCCAGCAGGATCTGTGAGATTTCCGTTCTTTCATACACCTATTGTATGACAACACTTGAATTGTGTAGGTTTGTCATTTCAGGAGACACAATTCAAGATCTCTGGAGTGTATTCTCAAAGCTCAAAAAGAATATAAACAAAGGAAATGACATGCAGTTTTATGATCATTACTATAAAACATTTTATCAGCTGAGGGACAGAATTTCAAGCTGCAATATATATTCACATGAATAATTCTTCGTTAACTGGGTAATTATCTCAATTTTACTAGATTTCATTTATTCTAGATTCTTAACCATTGCAGCCCAGTCTAGTTTGGGTAGGGATCTTGCCTAGAAGCTGGACACTGAGCTTAGAGAGGCAAAAATACTTTTTTTACTGCCATCAACCTCTAAGATTTGCAGAATGAGAAATAATTTCATACTCTGTGTCTTTTTTTCTGAAGTCTGAGGAGACAGGTACATTGAAAAGTCACTATAGAGGGAAAGGGGGAAAATAGTGAAATCATGTCTTAGGTGTGTAATTAGGGATTCTGATAAAAAAACCCCACAAACCCACGGTGCTGAAATTCTTACATTTAATTAAAATTTCCCACCAAAATCTTCTTCCTTCTTTACAGAAGGAAAATATAACCTTGAAAAAAAAAAATAAATCTGTTTTCCATTTGGATATTATTTTGACTGAAAAACTTTCATTGGTTTTACTGGGCCAGAAAGGAGGTGCCAGTCACTGTGTGTGTTTTCCTTTTCATCATTATAGGAAGAAGTAGTTATTGGACTGCATGAGGAGTATTTCTATACAATAGAAATACTTTTATAATAGAAGTATTTCTATTACATAGAAACAGTCCTCATGCAGTTCAAAGTCTTCCATGGGCTCAGCTAAATACACTTCCTATTCTTCACAAATAAACACATTTGCAAATCTTTTCTGGGACATATTTTTGTCCACACATTTATGTTGCATTGTTCTCTTGTTCCCAGAAAATAACTGCACTTAATTAACAAGCCTTGTACTTTTATCCATTTCATACTTCCATTAAAAATTCCAGTATCGTAGAATTAACAATATTTAGTGAACCAATTGTTTTCCTTAATTATTTTATTTAAGAAACAAAAAGTTGTACTTTCCATCATCATCACACTCAAAATTGCATGAATGGGGAGAACACGTAAGTATAAACTTTGAGAGCAGTGAGAGTGTAAGAATGAATAAAGACAACATTATTTGCCTGCTCCAGCCCACAAACATGGTCTGACTACTACACATAGTAGAAGCTATTTATATACTGATGCACATGACATGCATTAATAAGCTCTCTTAGGGTTTATGATCATAAAATATATTGCTAGAAACAATAAAAATAACTGAGGGTGGGGGGTGGGAATTATCCTTGAAGTAAAATATTAGTAAATTAATTCTTTTTCAGTATATTGATTGAGATGTTCCCATTTGTAACAAACTCAGTCCCATTTACAATGTATAATTTGGTTGAGAGTAAGAGGCGAGAGGATTAAGTACTCTCAGTTCCTCCATAATGTAGCTGCACTGTTGAACCACTGCCACTTTTTGTGGCAAAAAGTCAACGCATGAGATCTATCTAGACAAAACCAGTTAAACCCTCTTTCTAAAAAGATCTTATTTTCAAAAACCACACCAATATAGGAGGGATAGGATATAATTTGAATGCTACTATTTGGTTCTCAGTATCTAAAACAGCCACCAGGCTGACAAAAACACATAAAATATTCTTCTACATATTACAGATGCATATGTGTGTGTGTCTGCAAAATAATTTGGTTTAAATATGTTTAAAAATTGAGGGGACTAGGATCCATGGCTTTTCTTCCATTTTGAAGTATGACACTCCTTTACTATTCCAGTATCCTTTAGATACAGATCACGTGTGACCAGATCAGATTTCATCTGAGTGAAGTCTTGGGCTCTGCATTATAGGAAATAATCCAAACACCAAAAATAGCTGCTTGAACTAGAATTAATCACAGCATCAAACCCCATTCCCCAAATGGCTTCAGTGACAGGAGGTCTGAGGAAAAGCATGTAATAGACGGATCAGGGTGCATATTTGATTTGTGTAAAAATAGGATGCCATATCACCTGCACTAATATGTTGATTTAGTATAGTCCTTCTATTGAGGGGGCGGTGCTATTATCAACATGGTAGAGCTCACTGTACAATACCAGGCATATTAACAGCATTAATCAGTTCACGAAAACATAAAAAAACAAAACCAGAAACTTTTGAAATCCCTCAGTATGTACAGGTTCTCTGACATAAGCCAGACTATAAATACTTCATTTTGTGTATTTAATGTAATAATAATTTTCTATTTTTTTAAGTTAGTATCTGCTGCTTTAGTCAGCTTGCTTTGCTGATAGAGAGATCTCTTTCCCTGGTACCTCATTTCTGTGTTTTAAATTGGTTTTCTTTTAAATCAGACCTTTAAAAAGTTCCATAGTATCATCTTCAATCAGAAATATAATGTTATTTTTCAAATAAAACCTTGGCAAATTAGATACCTTTTATGGACAACACACCAACTTAATTGGCATGTTTTTTTAAATAAACCTACCTTTTACTGAAAAATGTAAAACCTCTGCTTGCATACGAAGTCCACCTGATTGTGTAACTTGGTTAAAAGACAATAATCATTACAATAGGGTGAAGACATCTTCACATTGTTTTATGATGCACTAAGTAGAATATGAGTAAACAAAATAATCATAAAAGGAAAATATTAATGTTACAAATTATCCAACACAAAAATAGTCATTGTTTTTGTGTCAGCTCCTGAGGCTGCAGGGACTGTCTGGTCCTGGGGTGAAGGACCAAGCACAGAATTGGGTGCAGCAGAAGTGAATGCACCCCATGCTGACAGGCTGATGGTGACCCCAAAAGCCAGGATGACTTTTGGCTACAACTCCTGAAGGCTCTTGAATTGGCAGAGAAAGAGAAGATGCCTGCTGCTCCAAAGAGGAAAGGTCCCTTGTATTCCCAGTGTCCCTGGCTCCTGCCTTTTGCTGACCACTTCTCCTCCATGCTGACCATGGGATGACAAGGGAGGGGAAGCATTAGAAGGGTGAGGAGTCCTGTGATAGCTACACCATGCCACAACCCTTGTTGTTTCCTTATGTTTCATGAAAAACTAACTGTAGTCAACTTTGCGAACTTTATCTGAAGAACTCACATGAGCTCTAAAAGCACAAGTATTTCCTACAGTACTTTGTTCTGACTAAGTCTCTATGAAGTTTCATTACTATCTAGGCCTTTTCATTGATATTTTATTAATTTGTATACTACAATAAACAGCAGTTGCAAGTGACTCTAAAACAGCTGGGGTACAGCACAAGTCAATTATTAACTGGAAAAACATGAATACTGTGAGTGACAAGTGTTTGATAGACAGATTTTTCTGATAATGCAAAAGGCAAAGAAGGCCCAAGACTGGAACTGCCAAAGAATGCTCCTTCTGCATGTGACTCTGGCAACTCCTGGAAGAAAAGTCTTACTGATTGTCAAGACCTGACTCTCAAGGTTTCCTCCTGCTTGACTTTTAGTTCAAGGCTTGTGTTTTGGGCTGAACAATTATGTAGGTTTGCAAAAGCCAAAAGGTTCCCTTTAGCATATGTACAATCCCTGTCTGTGGAGGTACCCTGGGAGCTCTTCACAGACACAAACTCTAAGAGGGCTCTGCATATGCAAACAGGTGAGTGAGCCCTCTGATAGCAATAGCTAATGGTATTATCAGGTCTTGTACTGATATTAAAAGCCATGTGGATTTTGGTGCTTTACCACAAGGTGCTGCTCCCTTTTAGAGGCATTTGGTTCTGGAAAAGTCCACTTCCATTTTTTTCATGCTGCTATGTAGCAAATTAAGCTTTGGTGAGAAGTATGGGCAAATAAACTCTCAAACATCTTGTCTTCAAAATCTTAATGATATTTAAGATTGCTTTTTCTTTCCCCCCCCCCCCCCCTTCATTTGACTCACTGTTTCAGCAGAATTGAAGAGCTGCTGGTGCAGCTTAGAGCAGCAGTTGTTGGCACATTACCTACCACCCATGCCTGCATACTTGGGGCACAGGACCGTGTACAGACTTATACATGTGACTGCTGGCCCGTCTTATCCCTCTTCCCTCCCCCGCAATGTCCTAGCTTCGGCCTTAGGACAATAAAGGGCATGCAGGCTGCTTTTTTGCTCTTCGAAACACCCCCGGAGAATCATTCCAGGCAGAGGAATGCTCACTATGGCTGTACCCATAGTAGAGCTAGAATAGCAGGTCTGCATGACAAAACTCTTCTCAAAGCTATCCCATCCACCACTGCTATTTGCTTGCCTGGGATTTCTTGCCTCTCACTTCCTAGAGATGGAGAAGGGGTGGAGCAGAGCCCTTCACATAGTGATTTGGTCAAACACACCAAAAGAAGGCTTTCCCTTTGCACAAAAACAGAGAATGTTTTTAGTTAAACCACCTAAGCTACTGATGCATCTTCTTCAGGTTTCAGTAAGTCTAGTTGCACAGCGCTTCAAGCTTTTTCCACCCACAGCTACCCGCTCATCCACCCTTTCTTATGCATATAATAAAACAAAGAGTAAACATGCAAATCCCGAATCCTTTTACCGTGTCACTCAGAGCTACCCCATCACATTCATGAGTCTGCCTGTCAGAATACAGCTGCTGTGTTTACCTGAATGTTCAGAGTTTGTCATTTCATGACTGAAGGCTGTGAATTACAAATAATGCAAGTACTGAAATCATAGCCCAGTGCTAGCTGCCTTGTGGGAGGGACTATAAACTCTGCAGCCAGAGTAAACAGCAGGATACTTTGAGTGACCACTGCTTCATCGTCCCACACATAGTTTATTCATTTTGTCTCATTTTGATGACATTAAAAGCTGCTGTAGCATAAAAGGAAATAATAATCTGCAAGAGAAATATGAAGAGCAATTTAGTACTCAGGCAAGCTAACAGATCTGGAACCATGGCATAGCTGTTACTATCATCAACCATTCTAACTGAGCATAAGGTTCAGTAAATTATGATTGTCAAGGAATACAGAAGTAAAGAGAATACATGGAATTTATATGACTTTTCATGTGACCCAAAGAGGTGCAAAATCAACCATGCTTTATTAGATGCATTTGGGCCATTGTGCAGAAGACATAAGCAAAGTTTAAAAGATTTCCCTCGTTTTCCCCAGTTTTGAATATTATCATTCTCACTTCTCAAAGGTTATTAAAAATTATTATTACTTGATTTCATCAAATAATTGGTGCAAATACAAAGGAAGCATGAGAAAGTGAATTTCCCTCATCTTCCAGGCAACATTTTATCCTTTATGCACAAAGCATCCAGGCAGATGCTTCTGAATGAATAGTGAAAAGCTCTGCTGCTAAAGCTGTAACAGGGTTAGTCTGGACACAGCAAAGGACTCTTCACAGAAATCCTCCAATAATTTCTGCAGAAGAGCTGATTCCTCTGTTGAAGTGGAACAAATCCACTGAGCCTGACAGACCTACTTCTCAGTATTCACCAGTAGGACACCCAAGGCAGGCCCACAGTTACCAGCCCAGTTAGATTCTGGTAAGGAAAAACCCTATGCAATCTTCAGAAGAAGCCGAAACAAAGGCTCAGCAGCCAGCCATTGTAGCTTTAACTAATCAGAGAGAAACCACCTGCAGAAATACCCCCTTTTCTGTTTACTCCCAGCAGAACCTTCCAAATGATGATTAATCACTGAATAAACTGAACAACTGACAGTGACATGATGACAAAGGGAAGGCAGAGAGGGGCAGCAGCACTGGTGGATGTGGCTTGAGCATGGGTGGGTGGAATAGCCAAAGAAGATGGATGGCCAGAAAACGCTTGACACTTAAGTATCTCCTGTGTAGCAGAAGGACATCTATGCTAAAGTGAGCTGCCATCTTCAAGCAAATAATGCTCTGCACAGCAAACTGACACACTTCCTTCAGCTGTCAGCAGCAATGCAGAGGGGCACCTTCCTCAAGAATGAACTAATGAAGATTTTGATTGGGATATGAAGCCCTGATAATAGCAGAAGTAAGAGATACTGTATATGACAGGATAATCCATTACAGTGAAAAGCATCGTAAATGTTTTACTGATTATACCCACATACTATCCTACCTATGTCCCTACTAATTTGAAAAATGATGAATCATAGGGCTCAAACAGGACTCAGATGAGTCAATTAGACTAACTAGTGATATCAAAAGCTCATATTTTTTGTACTTAGGAATCAAGCATGTTTTGCCTAACAACAAACAAAGATGAGCTGTGTTTCACACTCTCAGTTGACCAAGTCATTAGCAACATGGAAGAATACTTTAAATTTTCTGTACTTTTAGATGCTTTTACCCCCAATGGAGTCTTTTCTGGGAGATGTTTATTAGCTGGAAAAACATTTTCAGGAAATGAAATATTGTCTTGCAGTATTCTGCTGATTCCACTTCTAATTGTATTAGTCCAGGGTTACTTTAGATGTTTCAGTGCGTATCCACATAACGAGAAAACTTTGACTGCTATTAGCCAGACTCTGCACATTCAGTATTCAGACCAAAACTGAGCTCCAGTGTACAACTGGGACATCACTTTTTCTTACAGCATTTGTATTGCAAGTGCTTTAAGATTAAGCCTTAGGAACAAATTCTCTATTAATCATGGTTTGGGCAGTTATTTAGAGTAATGCAGAATGATTAGGTGAATCTTCACATATGCCAGGAGATACGGGGCCATTAAGCACCTTACTGCCTTTGAAACCACAGCTGATAACGTCACCTGATTTGAAAGGTGCTTTTTCTTGGACAGTCTTCTGCCAGTTTTGTTTTGGAAGAAACAAGTAGCAAAGTTCAAATGTTAGTAGGAGTAAAACCTTTTCCGCTTACTTTCTGAGTTTCTTAATTTTAGGAGTCTAGCACAGGTATGAAAGAGGATTTGAAACAAACTAAATTTTAAAAAAGTTTTGATGCTTTGGTTTTCTGCTTTTGGGATTCCCCTCCCCCCTCCCTTCTCATTAGTGAAAAGAGAGGATAAGGGGAATTACTGGGGTAAATAAAATCCCTGATGCTTTTACTTTAGCTTCAGATTAATTTAGAACATTTTCTATTTTGAATTACTGTACTGAAAGCAGGAATATCTCCTTGTATCTGAAAATGGCTGTGAATATTTTCTATACCACAAAAGGCATTTTTTGTAGGGGAAAACATTCATAAAACACTTCAGTTATACAGAATATAAATTAAGTCTGAGCTCATGGAAATTTGCATTTTCTCTCTGATTTAATTGATAACAGACAATTAAGATGAAATTTATTGTAAGGATGCATCTGCACTTCCAGACTCCAGCCTATGTCAGTAATTTTATAGTATACTTCCTCGGCTTATGGTTTAGTAGAATTTAGCTTTCCATTTTCCTACCATTTTCTATAAAAGGTCTCAAATGTAGCTTTAAAAAAATCTTAGCTTTAAAAAAAAACATTGAAATAGACATTTGAGGGCTAAGACATTTAAACAAATCCAAAGTAATTTCTTGGGGGCAGAAACATCCAGGAGCTTCCATCATTATAGAATTGACATCTTGTCAAAGTGCTCAGAGAATGACTTACTCAGAGTGTGTTTCAGCAACAAACAATGCAGAGACTATTCCTTCTGTACACTCCTGCTCAGCACCTGAGGTGGATTTGGTGATTTTGCTGTAATAATGTGCACAATCACATTGTGATTGCAATTGCCAAATAGTTGAAATGTGTTCAGCTGCATTAGAGAAGCCTCTAACACCCCACCTCCTCAACAGTAAAGGCAATTTCCAGCTTTCCTATTTAAGCTGCTTTGCAAAAGGGGACAGAGAAAAGTGTGCATCTGAGCTATATTACAACACTTTCAACAAGGCTTGGAGCCCAGCCTCTGATCAAGCACTACTTCTGTATTCCATATATGACATCGTGATTTCAGCTCAGACAACGCGAATCCTTCTGTGACCTAAACCCTTTTTGAAGAAAGAATTTGGTTCCCAGTCTCACTTATGAACTTTCAGAATTCTACCTGCCCGTACTGCTGGTATTTCCTAGGAACACTGGTACAAAAGTGTGCAAAGTTACAATTTTTGTACTTCTATCCTGCTATATTTGTTCCATTCCTCTTTCACATCAAACAGTTCCTTGTGACAACTACCTGTACACTATAACGAGCAATCTGCACAATTTTTATGTTAACTGTTTTTATCCCTTAAAATTCACATCACTCACAATAGATGGCCAAAATCTTCCACTCAAAACCATTCCTACTCTTTCACTGCTACAGTCAATACTAATTCTCAACAAAGTTTGTCAATGTCAATTAGGTGCTCATCCCAAATTTTCCAAATCTCCAGTTACTTTGAGAACTCCTAACTCTTAACAAGAATCGAGCTTCCTATAAAAATCATCTAAGAGTCTTGAGCCCCAGTATTGTCTATTCCAATTGCTCTGCACAGTTCTTTACCCAGGGTCAACACATAAGTTTAAGGAGATAATTTATTCTGAAGGTGCAACCTTTTCTAAAGAAAGGAAAATTTCATTTGCAGCTCTATTTCAGTAACTATTGCCAAATTTGCTAAATATATTTTCTCTACATTAACACCGTTCTGTTACAGCACAGACTTTTCCACAGTTTTTTTAGAATACCACTCTGTAATCTTTGCTGTCCTCACTCAGATTGTTATTCACAACCTCAGAAGCAGTAGCTTCTTGGTACTGCTTTTCTTCACATTCCTGCTTCTACATCTGTATTGTTTATCAGCTCTCCCCATCCTTTTTTAATATATACTTCCAACAAATATTTTGCTTATTTCCTTTAAATTTTGCATATATGTTTCTTTTGATCCAGACAGGATCAGGAGAAGAAGATAAAATGCTCTGAGGAAAAGATTTTCTCCTCTATTTATTCCTGCTTTTATTTTGCATGACTGTCGTCACTGACTCTTTGGAAAGAAGTCCTGGTGACCCTTGAAATGCATGGACAAAATAATTTTAGAAGGCTCAGCTATAGACAAAGTTAGAAAATCTATGAACAGGGAAGAGCAGAGAACTTGTTTTGTTATTGTTCCTTAATTTTCTTTATGATATTCCTTTTCTGAATTCTTATAAAAACATACATCCCAGTGAGCAAGGAAGTAGTAGAAGGGAAATAAGAAAGTACAGACAGTGCATTTTGCCTTCAAAATGCTTAAAACATCTTGTGCTTTTTCTTTGAAACAGTGAAGATTGATGTCTTTTTAGGATAATGCTTCAAGGAGCTTTACAAAAAATACCAGCTTCCTTTCAGCAAGTTCTCTGTATGTGGCAGGATATTGGTGAAAATCAGCAAATTTGGGATGTTAATGTTCAACCAGGTACAGTGAAGGGTGCAAAGCACTTAAAGACAGATCAGCTTGACTGATTCTGTACTCCAGCCTATTTAGGCAGGCATGTACTTTAGTTGTAAGTTGCCTTGTTTAATTAGCTACTGAGGTGTTCCATCTTCATCCCTAGTGCCTCGTGTCTTATAGGATGTATAAGCAGTCACTGCTTGACTATGACAGAGCAAGGCTTGATTCTTCTACAAGATGTCCCATGGATGGGGACCAGACACCATTGATTAACCATTAACTTCTCAGTTCTTAACATCAGGGTTTTGTTATTTTCTTTCAGTGATGCTAAGACAGACACTTTTGAAAGATCTGAAATGCCATGTAGAAGATGACAGATAGTTTTGTGTAATGTAAAAAGGGCTGATTACACATGCAATTTAAGAATAAGAAAAGCATAGGAAGAGATGGTGGAATTTCTATGAAAATTTTTTTAAAAATGCATACACACACACAAGCACACTTGAGATGTGTGTAGAGATGTCTCTACTGAGTGTATGGCTAATAAAATACATAAGCAGGATTAAAGCAAACCTTGATGAGAATTAATGCAAAACCAGTTTCTAGCAACTAGCAAAATTCTTCAGTCCATAGGTTTATGCTACTTTTGCAGAGGGACGAAGAGACACTTGTGGAAGAAAAGGTGAGGTGGACTGGACTCAATAGCAGAGAACTGTCTGCAGAAGACATTGAACTAAGAGTACTGCTTAAAATATGTATTTTCAATGTGCTGTGTTCACTGAACCACCTGAAATCTTCTTTACCATTGATCCTTTCCATCCTGAAATACCACCACAATATAATTCTCAGGTGCTTTGGAAGGATTTCTAGGTGTTCTGCTATGGAATATTTTATGCATTTAAGTTATTTTAGGTTATTAGTTCATTGGCAGTCCATATATTTACTGCTTGTTCCCAACTCCAAGCAATTATATAAGTGAGAAATTTTCATTAGTGCCCATGAAAACAAATCTAGACTAGTACAGGGTATTACAGTATTCACAGTATGCATGTTTTAATTTTTCCAATTAGTCAGACAGTTCTTCTGACCTCTGAGTTTCCTTTTCCCACCCCCCCAAGAAAGCACCAAGAGGAGGGTGCAGGAACCAAGGCTTGATATTGCATCAAAGCCTTCAAATTTCTTCAGCCATTTCAAATTGTGGTTGGACTGCCAAGGACCACAGAAGAGCACAGACCTTTGGTGATCTGCACTTAGTGCTGGGCGGAGGCCCAAGTTCCATGATCCCAGTTGCATGGGTTTGCAGGATGGTGGAACTAGTATCTTGATTTACAACGTCCCAGGTGAGATTAGATCACATCAGAGCTGACCAATTGGCCAATGTGATGTTTTGACCAGGCTAGGTAGCCTGTCCAGACATCCCACAGTGCAGAGAAATAAAATGACAGTACTGAAAAAGCACTCATCTACCGAGGGAGAGTCAGGTGAACTTTCTTGACTTAGTATATCCCTCAATTTCTTTAGAAAGACAGGGATCTTGCTCTTCTCCTCCCAGACATGTCAATAATTTGCCGGACAACAGAGATAAAAACAGTGCCATCTCCAGCTACCCATCGCACACCTCTGGGAGTGGACACAGCACCAGCCCTGTGGCTGCCCAGATCACACCCAAAATGCAACTGAAAGCAAACCAAACAGCACCTCACCTGCTCACTTTGCCCCAAAGACTAGCAGTTCCACAAGCTTAGCAGCAGTTGTAGGAGGCACAAGAAGCTCCTGTCTGGCCAAGGCATGTGGCACCTGCCAGGCAAACACTGCCCACCAGATATGTGGCACACCCACAGCCCTGTTAACTGCATAAGGATCTGAGGTCACAGACTCTGTATTCCCCATACTCTTTCTTCATGCTTCCCTAGTCAACAATGGCTTGCATGTACTAAATTTCAGGACACACTGAAGAATCGTGCCATTTAACCAAGTGCAAGGCAAGTCTTAAGTTCTTGAAAGTTTTTCCTTTTTTGCCCCCAGTCCTTTAACTGACACAGAGTAAAAGTTGTGTGATTTACATGTGCCTGGAAAGGATGGAAGCAGCTATTTTAAACTGTATCACTTGCTTTGAGTTCCATCATTCAATTAGACATATATTTTTAGCTTCAGCAAACTTTCTTTTCAAGAGGTGGAATGCCAGCACAGTACACTAGCAGAACCATTAGCTGTCAAAATAAAAAAGGCTTCATATTCACAGAACAACAAGATCAACTACATGTGATAGAAATAAGATGGCAGTGCACTTTTACTTTTCAGCAGCTAGAGCAGTGTTTTCTGTATTAAATTTAATAGGCATTTTACATGGAATGTCAGATATTTTTTGTTTCTGCAAATAGGGTTCTTTCCTTTAAAAAAAAAAAAGAAAGAAAGAAAAAAAATCTATGTTTCCTGCTGCTTATACAGGGAAAACAGCACAGAAATTGCAGTCTTACACTAGCAATAACCAGGTAGTCATCATTTTTAAAAACAATGTCACAAAAGCTATTTCGATGCTGTCACTCTTAAGAATAATTAGTTTCCATCAAAGCAACAGATTATCTGCTCATGTTGTCCACTGGGTCATTACAATGGGCAACCAATACAGATAAATGGTATCTAATCTTTTCTGCTTTTCTGTTGGATTGATTGATGGTTATAACTTCTCCAATATTATAAGGCAGAAAAATTATGCTGACATTCAGAAGCAAAAGCATAGGAAGATAAAACTTAGTACAAAGCACATCCGAACACCATTAAGGAAAAAAGAAAAGAAAGAAAGAAAGAAAGAAAGAAAGAAAAGAAAGAAAGAAAGAAAGAAAGAAAGAAAGAAAGAAAGAAAGAAAGAAAGAAAGAAAGAAAGAAAGAAAGAAAGAAAGAAAGAAAGAAAGAAAGAAAGAAAGAAAGAAAGAAAGAAAGAAAGAAAAGAAAGAAAGAAAGAAAGAAAGAAAGAAAGAAAGAAAGAAAGAAAGAAAGAAAGAAAGAAAGAAAGAAAGAAAGAAAGAAAGAAAGAAAGAAAGAAAGAAAAGAAAGAAAGAAAGAAAGAAAGAAAGAAAGTGGCGGAAGGAAGGAAGGAAGTGGCGGAAGTGGCGGAAGTGGCGGAAGGAAGTGGCGGAAGTGGCGGAAGTGGCGGAAGTGGCGGAAGTGGCGGAAGTGGCGGAAGGAAGGAAGGAAGGAAGGAAGGAAGGAAGGAAGGAAGGAAGGAAGGAAGGAAGGAAGGAAGGAAGGAAGGAAGGAAGGAAGGAAGGAAGGAAGGAAGGAAGGAAGGAAGGAAGGAAGGAAGTGGCGGAAGGAAGGAAGGAAGGAAGGAAGGAAGGAAGGAAGGAAGGAAGGAAGGAAGGAAGGAAGGAAGGAAGGAAGGAAGTGGCGGAAGGAAGGAAGGAAGGAAGTGGCGGAAGGAAGGAAGTGGCGGAAGGAAGGAAGTGGCGGAAGGAAGTGGCGGAAGGAAGTGGCGGAAGGAAGTGGCGGAAGGAAGTGGCGGAAGGAAGGAAGGAAGGAAGGAAGGAAGGAAGGAAGGAAGGAAGGAAGGAAGGAAGGAAGGAAGGAAGGAAGGAAGGAAGGAAGGAAGGAAGGAAGGAAGGAAGGAAGGAAGGAAGGAAGGAAGGAAGGAAGGAAGGAAGGAAGTGGCGGAAGGAAGTGGCGGAAGGAAGTGGCGGAAGGAAGTGGCGGAAGGAAGTGGCGGAAGGAAGGAAGGAAGGAAGTGGCGGAAGGAAGGAAGTGGCGGAAGGAAGGAAGTGGCGGAAGGAAGGAAGTGGCGGAAGGAAGGAAGGAAGGAAGGAAGGAAGGAAGGAAGGAAGGAAGGAAGGAAGGAAGGAAGGAAGGAAGGAAGGAAGGAAGGAAGGAAGGAAGGAAGGAAGGAAGGAAGGAAGGAAGGAAGGAAGGAAGGAAGGAAGGAAGGAAGGAAGGAAGGAAGGAAGGAAGGAAGGAAGGAAGGAAGGAAGGAAGGAAGGAAGGAAGGAAGTGGCGGAAGGAAGGAAGGAAGGAAGTGGCGGAAGGAAGGAAGGAAGGAAGTGGCGGAAGGAAGGAAGGAAGGAAGTGGCGGAAGGAAGGAAGGAAGTGGCGGAAGGAAGGAAGGAAGTGGCGGAAGGAAGGAAGGAGGAAGGGAAGGAAGGAAGGAAGGAAGGAAGGAAGGAAGGAAGGAAGGAAGGAAGGAAGGAAGGAAGGAAGGAAGGAAGGAAGGAAGGAAGGAAGGAAGGAAGGAAGGAAGGAAGGAAGAAGGAAGGAAGGAAGGAAGGAAGGAAGGAAGGAAGGAAGGAAGGAAGGAAGGAAGGAAGGAAGGAAAGGAAGGAAGGAAGTGGCGGAAGGAAGTGGCGGAAGGAAGGAAGTGGCGGAAGGAAGGAAGTGGCGGAAGGAAGTGGCGGAAGGAAGTGGCGGAAGGAAGGAAGTGGCGGAAGGAAGGAAGTGGCGGAAGGAAGGAAGTGGCGGAAGGAAGTGGCGGAAGGAAGTGGCGGAAGGAAGTGGCGGAAGGAAGGAAGGAAGTGGCGGAAGGAAGGAAGGAAGGAAGGAAGGAAGGAAGGAAGTGGCGGAAGGAAGGAAGGAAGGAAGGAAGGAAGGAAGTGGCGGAAGGAAGTGGCGGAAGGAAGTGGCGGAAGGAAGTGGCGGAAGGAAGTGGCGGAAGGAAGTGGCGGAAGGAAGGAAGGAAGGAAGGAAGGAAGGAAGGAAGGAAGGAAGGAAGGAAGGAAGGAAGGAAGGAGGAAGGAAGGAAGGAAGGAAGGAAGGAAGGAAGGAAGGAAGGAAGGAAGGAAGGAAGGAAGGAAGGAAGGAAGGAAGGAAGGAAGGAAGGAAGGAAGGAAGGAAGGAAGGAAGGAAGTGGCGGAAGGAAGGAAGTGGCGGAAGGAAGGAAGTGGCGGAAGGAAGGAAGTGGCGGAAGGAAGTGGCGGAAGGAAGTGGCGGAAGGAAGTGGCGGAAGGAAGTGGCGGAAGGAAGTGGCGGAAGGAAGTGGCGGAAGGGAAGGAAGGAAGGAAGGAAGGAAGGAAGGAAGGAAGGAAGGAAGGAAGTGGCGGAAGGAAGTGGCGGAAGGAAGTGGCGGAAGGAAGTGGCGGAAGGAAGTGGCGGAAGGAAGGAAGGAAGGAAGGAAGGAAGGAAGGAAGGAAGGAAGGAAGGAAGGAAGGAAGGAAGGAAGGAAGGAAGGAAGGAAGGAAGGAAGGAAGGAAGGAAGGAAGGAAGGAAGGAAGGAAGGAAGGAAGGAAGGAAGGAAGGAAGGAAGGAAGGAAGGAAGGAAGGAAGGAAGGAAGGAAGGAAGGAAGGAAGGAAGGAAGGAAGGAAGGAAGTGGCGAAGGAAGTGGCGGAAGGAAGGAAGTGGCGGAAGGAAGTGGCGGAAGTGGCGGAAGGAAGTGGCGGAAGGAAGTGGCGGAAGGAAGTGGCGGAAGGAAGTGGCGGAAGGAAGGAAGGAAGGAAGGAAGGAAGGAAGGAAGGAAGGAAGGAAGGAAGGAAGGAAGGAAGGAAGGAAGGAAGGAAGGAAGGAAGGAAGGAAGGAAGGAAGGAAGGAAGGAAGGAAGGAAGGAAGGAAGGAAGGAAGGAAGGAAGGAAGGAAGGAAGGAAGGAAGGAAGGAAGGAAGGAAGGAAGGAAGGAAGGAAGGAAGGAAGGAAGGAAGGAAGGAAGTGGCGGAAGGAAGGAAGTGGCGGAAGGAAGGAAGTGGCGGAAGGAAGGAAGTGGCGGAAGGAAGGAAGTGGCGGAAGGAAGGAAGGAAGTGGCGGAAGGAAGGAAGGAAGTGGCGGAAGGAAGGAAGGAAGTGGCGGAAGGAAGGAAGTGGCGGAAGGAAGGAAGGAAGGAAGGAAGGAAGGAAGGAAGGAAGGAAGGAAGGAAGGAAGGAAGGAAGGAAGGAAGGAAGGAAGGAAGGAAGGAAGGAAGGAAGGAAGGAAGGAAGGAAGGAAGGAAGGAAGGAAGGAAGGAAGGAAGGAAGGAAGGAAGGAAGGAAGGAAGGAAGGAAGGAAGGAAGGAAGGAAGGAAGGAAGGAAGGAAGGAAGGAAGGAAGTGGCGGAAGGAAGGAAGGAAGTGGCGGAAGGAAGGAAGGAAGTGGCGGAAGGAAGTGGCGGAAGGAAGTGGCGGAAGGAAGTGGCGGAAGGAAGGAAGGAAGGAAGTGGCGGAAGGAAGGAAGGAAGGAAGTGGCGGAAGGAAGGAAGGAAGGAAGGAAGGAAGGAAGTGGCGGGAAGTGGCGGAAGTGGCGGAAGTGGAAGGAAGGAAGGAAGGAAGGAAGGAAGGAAGGAAGGAAGGAAGGAAGGAAGGAAGGAAGGAAGGAAGGAAGGAAGGAAGGAAGGAAGGAAGGAAGGAAGGAAGGAAGGAAGGAAGGAAGGAAGGAAGGAAGGAAGGAAGGAAGGAAGGAAGGAAGGAAGGAAGGAAGGAAGGAAGGAAGGAAGGAAGGAAGGAAGGAAGGAAGGAAGGAAGGAAGGAAGGAAGGAAGGAAGGAAGGAAGGAAGGAAGGAAGTGGCGGAAGGAAGGAAGGGCTAAACACAAATCAAACAGAAAAAAAAATGACAATTAGGCCAAAAAGAGAATATAGAGGGGAACAACTATACATTGTGTGTGGCAAAGAGCTCAATTAATTACAGAACATGAAGGAAATCCAGGCATTTGCATCAGATGTTATTAAAAGACATATTGACTGAGCTTTCTTTACATGCTATACCTTAGAAGAAGACAAAGGATTTCCCTGGTATTGATTAGTTCCTGGAATTGCTTGACTTTAAGACATGAAGAATAACATAATGAGAGGTGGCTGGGTAGCAAACAAGAAAGAACAAATTGCTGCCACTGACAGCCACATTTGTGCGCTTCCATATATTATTGTCTTTTTCAATTTAGCATTTTTTCACATTGCTTGTCAGAAACCATTACACCATAATATATGCTCCAAACTTAAAACAGCAAGCTTCTCAGTTATTTATTTACTGTATAAATAATCACCATTTTCAGCAGACCTGCTCAAAAATATTTGCAATATTAACTACCTGGCTGGATTTGCAATGTTCCTGTGAGGGACTAAATGTCCTGAATAGCTCTCAGGTATAAGGTAAACATATAGCTTTTTGGAGGAGCAGTCTTTTTTCCTCTTACTCTAGCAATAAAGATGTCCAACTTATGCTCATCTGCTGTTTTGCAGCTACTGTAGGATGACCACAAGTCCAACCCTCCTAGTCAGAGTAGCAAGATGAGGATGAGGTTGACTGTATGACAGCCTTTGGGCTGAGAGGCTTTTAAACATCTTCTTGCTGGTGAAGATAAACAAAAAAAGATGGCTTAATCCTGTCCATGACAGACTGTTATGTGACAGAGCTGTGTGGGGACCATAGATTTGGGAGTTGGAGGAAAGAGAGTTGGCATTCTGCCCATCACGTAGGCAATCATCAAAAGAAATTAAAAGGCAGAGTACTTCTCTTGGGTATTATTTCCATTGATATGAGAAAAATAAGCCTACATTAGCACTACACCACAGCTGGCTTCTCTCCATGAGAGCAAAGGCTTGTGAACATAAGTATGTTCCCTTATGCACGTGCTTAGAAATTCTCCTCAGAGTTATGATGCTTCAAGCAGTTTTGTATTGTGTTAACAGTTTGACTACAAAATAATTTGCTGCTACAATGAATCTATATCCACAATAGGCAAAAGCTCTTCAATTTATAGACCCACTCAGACAACTACCTTCAAAATTTTACTATGAGAAACACTTCTTATACTCCAGTATTATCTTTGGCTTTATCAGCAACTATGCTCAGTTTTCACTTCTGAAATTTTGTGCAGCAGCTGATTTTGCCATTTCTCTTCAGCTCATACAATCATTTCAGGCAACAGAATACTTCTCTATGCAAGCATTATTTTGAAAAACAGCTTGGAAAGCATGAAAAGCAACAGCAGATATGGTAAGCCTCAAGCAGGTGTGAGCCAAATAGCTTCTCCACAATTGTTCAAAGATGAATGTCCAGATAAAGAATTGTCTTTATGTTTGTATTTTTACCTGGAATATTTTATTTTCTCCATTTTGTGAGAATATAAGATTTTAAAACAGTTTCTGTCTCAATTGTAAGCAAAATGCCAAAATCTTGACATATTTTTTGAATGAAAACAACACAAAATTTCAATCATGAAATTTGCAGTACTTAATTTCTAAAATGGACAACATCTTATATTTTTTACTTCTCATCTGGTTTTAAATAGAATCTTTTTGTTTTGAAAAGCACAGCTTTAGCTTTTTAACTGATTAAAATGATTGCTATTGTAAAATGATTGCTACTAATATTGATTTATAAAAGGCAAGGATTGAAATGAGAAGTCCTAGTGCATTTGTCAAAGTTAAGTAAATATTATACTTCAAAATGGTGATCCTTAGCTACATGTTTTAACCTAGGCTATCACATAACTGCAGGGTTAGGCTAACTATGATTGGGATGGATAAAATAGATCATTATTTAACTTGGCCAGTAAGACACAATAAAGCTTATCCCACTTTTTAAGAGCAAATCCAAATCTGCTAACCTGGGAAGATAATGGAAAAACATTTCAAAAAGATAAAAGTTTTGAAGTAGCACTGGCTGAAAGGGGCTTGTGACTAAACAAGGAAATTATCTTCTGATTATTTGATCTCTTCTCAGTGAAATTCCCTATATACATAACCTAAGATTTTTTTAACCAAGTACTCCTATGATCTAGATAGAAATTGTGCAAAATCTTATTTTTTTTGCTATCCGTTCAAGTAAATTGGGTAATACAATTTCAAGTCAGAGTACTAACTCTTCCTCTCAGTGGCACAAATCATAATACTCAAGTTTCTTCAATATGACCTCTACTTTTACAAAATAATGGAATCAGAATAAAAAGATTAAACTTTCCAAAAATGGAGATCCAGATACAACACTGATTAAATCAATCAAAGTACTTCAAGATTTTTTAAACATTTCACTTTGATTTTTTAGAATCAATTTAAATTCCTAAATTAAAAGTCACTTGGACTAAAAATGTAACTTTAAAAAAAAAATAATCCAGAGAAATATTTCTATAGTTCCAAGGGTTTTGTTCTGCATTTTTTTTTAAACAAATACTATGCTAAAAATCATCCTTAAAACAAAACCAAACAAAACCAAAAACCAAACAAACCATTTTTGATTTATACTCTCATTTCTGGGGAAAAATGCTGAAATAATGTTGACTGCCTCTACTAACCTTTAAACCTG
Organism: Cyanistes caeruleus; assembly: GCF_971803275.1. Classification (NCBI taxonomy): domain Eukaryota; kingdom Metazoa; phylum Chordata; class Aves; order Passeriformes; family Paridae; genus Cyanistes; species Cyanistes caeruleus. Next base: position 30,296,188 of record NC_141708.1, read on the forward strand.
TAATAGTTACTGGGCAGGATGACAATCCTCTCTCCTCAGGCTTTCTGACATTTGCACAATAGTGTATATGAAGGGAGATCAACTTGTCAGTCTTCTTGAGTGATAAGTAAGTTTCAAAAGATGAGAATGTTCTGATGTTACATGTGATATGGCTGAGTGAATGAATGCAAAGTAGGAGGGTAAGAAACAGTTTTATCTGGTTTTTTCTTCCCTTCTGTTGTCTGTTTATGCTGTGACATTTTCTTGTTTTAGCTCTCTTCTGCTTCTTTGGAAATGAAATGAGATCCAGTATCTCAGAGACTGCTGGCACTTATGGATTAGTGAGACTAACGTAAAAGCAATTAGCAAAGGGGAAAAAAAAAGAAACTAGTTGCATGAATTTGATTCAATGCAAATTTTTTTAAAATCTTGCAATAAAAATCTGCACCAAAGGTGAGGTTTGATGAAGAAAAGCACTCCTGGAAAACTCAAGTGAAGGTGCATGTAGAAGAACTCTCTTGAGTTACAGAAATTAGAACAATGGATGAAGTAATTGTGGAGCACCAATGACATTGCAAGAGCAGCAGCCTCATGTATTCAGCCTCACCAGCAATGTGCCAGCTGGCATCAACATTTTCTAAACATACTCAGGATACTCAGAACGAGATGTTAAAAGCAATGCATTATACTTGATTTCTACCAGGGAATCACAGACACATTCCACCTGGATGACAGAACAGTTAAGTCTCGTGTTTTATACATGGAAAGACTGAATTTTGAAATCCATTCTGACAGCTACATTTCTTTCAAGTTGTCGACTGCCTAAACTTAGCTTTTAATGATTTGGACGAGTGTACCTAAACCTCATAAAAAGGAAAAGGGTATTCGTGCTGCGATGTCCCTTTGCCAGCATCTATTCATGTTTATCACACAGGTACACAGACTGTGAAAGTTGAGACGCTATCAGAGAAAATAACTACAAGTATAGGTATGTACTCTCCTATGTAAGTTATTAAAATAATCTGAAAGTCTAGCTCATGACTTGTTTTCCAAAAAGCGCTGTTTAAGTCTGTGATACACTGTGGACCTTGATTAAAGAATTTTAGTCTAACTTGTATTCAGAATGCACCACTCCATACCTTACTCTGCTTTGTTCAATTTTAAAATGTCATTTTACAGTTTTTTCTTAAGAGGTACAAAGAAGCAACATTTAAAAATGCATCAAAAGCACAAAACACTTCTGTTCCTTTTATACAGAATTGGATACTCAAACCAAAGTCAGCAGTAAGTCATACATAACTCTCTAAGCTGATCAAAAACTCCTGACTGCTAAGGAAAACACTGTGTAACTAATTACAGGCAAAATTTTGTTTTTCTGCATCCTGTAAGCTGGTAAGCAAAAAAGTCCTGTTTAGGCAGTAGTTGTGATGACTGCGTACCTGGGAAAGACAGTGATGCAGGGACAGCAAACTTCACAAGTCTCAGTCCTGTTGCTCCCTGGCAGAGCTGATGAAAGACATGGTGTATTTGTGTGTGAGTATCCATGCAGTGGAACATCTAGGCAGTCTTGCCCACAAGTTTAGGAAGCATTAGATTTCTATCATCCAGGTTTTCAGATTAGTATAAAAAATAGAGACAGTGGATGCATACAGACTGTCTAATTTTAAGCATCTGACTTATATGCCCATAAATCGTACACTGAGGGCATCTTTCTCCAGCTTCATATGCAGAGAATTTGCCTGTCTGGGCTCAGATCTAGGATGTAAGTGGTGTGTGCATGTTCTCCTGAGTACACCGAAATAAATACAAGGTCCCACCTAGAACTGTTAGCTACTTGAATGGTAAAGTCACATTTCTACCTTGAGACTCAGCTAGGACAATGGGTCGCAGGCAGCACTGCTATGCCCAAGCGTGGGGGAGAGGGTTAGCAGTCCTTCTTCTTCCTTAAAAGGACCAGCTTTGAGTACTTTATACAGAAACTTTTAATGGTCCAGGTTTCTCTCCAACCCAAGTACTTCAAAAGCACCCAAATACCCAGACTACTCAGATGAAATCCAGGCTGGCCTTGTATGGCTCCAACTATAATTGCTCTGAAAGACATATGAAGTGAATGCCTGCAGCAGATGACATGGACTACAACCTGCAATGATTTTTTCACCTCTCAGAACTATGCAAAACCTACAAACAGTATTGTTGCAAGCTGGGTCCTGGGGGCCGGTTCGACCCCCAGCTTCTGTCTGCAACAAGCCCAGATAGTCAGGCTGTCCCAGGGGACAGAGCCACTGTCCGGGGTTCTGCAGGCAGTCTCCAGACAGAGGTAGCCCTTGGAGCATAGGCAAAAGCTTCGGGGTGATCAGCATTTTTACCAGCAATTTCTGCTCTATGATCAGCTCTGTTCAGCCCAGCCAGCCCCATTAAGGTGTTACCCCAGCCTACACAGACAAGAGACGGAAAGACCATATAACATTCTGCAGAGTCTTTAATGCAGGCTTCAGCGAAGGGGGCCAGTGATGGTCTAACCCTGAACCGGGTAAAAGCTGGGGTTTTTATAGGGAAGGGGAGGGTTGGGAAGGGAACCAATGGTCTGGGTGGGGATAAGATGACCAATAGTTAACAGGGAGATAACATGGGTTCTTGAAGCAGGAAGGGGTCCACAGCTTAGTCACAGTGACTAGGCAGTTTTGTCTTAGGGGACTGATCTCCAGGGAGGACGCCTGTTGGAGGACTGTGCCTTCTCCACAGAGGATAACTTCAACTCCAGCACATTAGTTTACAGGGGGGTAAGCACAGACCCCCCAGTATTTAATTGTTTTAGCTTTCTCTAGGCCATGGCTGGGCAGAGGGCATAAAGAGCCAGTTCTATGATTTTTGTGAACAAACAACTCTCTCAAGGTCACGATTCCTATCTTCAGCTAGCACTGAATGTACTGCCATTTGCAAAAGGTAAAACTAGATTCACCTGTGAGTAATACAATGAATAATTTGATTTTTATATTTACTGACATATTTCAAAGCAAGAATTAGGGACACACTGTAAACCAAACTCTTACCATCAAACTAATTCCATAACTTATGGTTACAGAAAATAATTAAAGTTCCTCATTTGAGACCAGATGCGTTTTCAAGAGCTCTTCTACCTAATTTTGTGCCCACAGACTTGAGAGATATTTGCATGTTACATGTGGAGAATAGCTTACATGTTCTGGTCATAGGGGAAAGAGTAACTGGGCTCTGAACTAAGAGACACCAAACAAAACTTGACTTTTCAGCTATGAAGGACAAATATTTCTGAGATAGGAAACTAAGTGCTTGACTACAAGAGCAATGTGAGGGGCAGACTCATTAGTAATCTAAATTTACATTAGACATGCGTAACTCCATCTACAACTAGAAAATTTTGAAAAACATATCCATTTTGATATAAATTGGCTCATTTAAAAATAAATATGGTTTTGACCAATCTCTTTAAACTATATATAAAAACCTTCAACATGACTACTAAATCAGAGAAAGTAGACTTGAACAGCTAAGGAACTTTGCCTGACCAACAAAAGCAACTCAAGGAAGCAAATGCTCAAATTTGGATTGCCAGGAGAAAAAAAAATAAACTGAAAACATTTAGTATTTTATCTTCTACTACACTGCGACAACTTTCTTTACTGAAGCAAACTGCTCTCTTTGGTGACAGACTTGTTGCTTACCCAGGAATCCATTCTAGTTCCATAGTGCTTCTAAGTGCAATTCACAAACCCCTTGGACTCTGGGAGGTTGAAAGTGTAGTGGAAGAATGAGAAAAATTTCAATATAAGCCTGCAATAAGATTTTTTTTTTTTTTTGCGAAATAAGATCCAGGTCTAATATTTTGTGATAGATTGGCATTAAAGAAACAAAGAAAAATAGCTAAGGAAGTTAAGGCTGCTGGAGCTGATGGGAGTTTTTTCTCCTGGCCAATAACTGGCCATTTCTGAGAATTGACAGTAGTTTTGACCATTGAAAAGTGAGATCAACCTGTGAACACCACCCTTTAAAACCTAAGTCCAGGAATTTCTCTCTTGGTTTGGTTTCCAGCTGTAAGAGTTAACAGAGCTCCGGTTCAGCCTCCTCCCCGCCAGGCCAGACAAGGCCGCGGTGGAGGAGCAGGGGCTGGTCGGAGTTCTGCGGTTCTCGGGGAGGATGGAGACTGTGAAGTGACAGGAGCCCCTTCCCAGAGGGGCTGAGCCCCTCGCAGGGCTCCCTGGGCCTTGTACAGCAGGGCTGCCGGGCCAGGCCAGTCCCTGGCTCGGCTGCAGCTTTTGCTGCTGCTGGGTTTCACCAGAGACTGCTGAATAAGAAGAGAGAAAGCCATTGACCGGCAGTGAGCTGAGACAGTGACTACACTCTCCAAAGCAGCCATGAAAAAAAATCTTCTATCGAAGACAGCTCCAGTTACTGCTCTGGCAGAGATCACAGAACCATCTACAAAGCCTTGGCAAGATTTTAACTCTTTCACTACCCAGATGAGACTTGCAGATTAATCCTTTTTTTTCCAGAGAGAGAAGAGAGTGATCAACATGTAAAGAGACAACATAAACTATCAAAGCCACTGAAGAAAGGAATTAAGCTTCAGATGGGGGAGAGAAATAAGGAGATGCTTTAATAAGCTGAAATATTCTTTTGCTAAAACTATGGAGATGGACAATAATGTTCTGAAAAAAACTCCTTTAATTCATGAAAGAGTATTTTGGGGGGGATGGAATATTTCAAAGTGTGGATCAGAGCAAAAGTAATTCATTGGTAAAGCTGAGTAAATGGTGAAGTGGTTGTGATCCTATGAGATGCTGGAACAGAAAAGGAGAAGTGAGAGTTGTTGAAGATTTGTGGCCCTTAAAAGACAAAGAGAAAACTTCTGTTTCCAGAGATGCTCACAGAGACAGATGAAGAGAACTTTTGTCTGAATAACTCATCCTTAAAATGACACCCCTTGACCTATGGCCCATGAACACACCTGAGTGGTGTGAAATGGGAGGAAAGGACTGATGGCAGTGTTTTCCAGGCGGCTGGCATCAGAGAAATAGAAAGCCATGAGAAAATGGTTTTCTTGTGAAAAACTACACAGATTAACAAAAGAGAACTTTTTTTTCTATGCAAAGACTGAGGAAAAGACTATAGCAAAATTGTTTTTAACCACCATTTTTTTTCTCTATGTTGTCAGTTAAACAAAGGAATGGTTGGGTGGTGGGGAAAAAAGGGTTTTTATTATGGTTTTCTTATTCTTGTAGTTTTGTTAATAAACTTTCTTTATTCCTTTTAAGTTTTAAGCCTGTTTTGCCCTTCTTCTAATCTGTATCTCACAGCAAGAAATTAGTATGTTTTCTAGCGATTTTTTAGCTAATGCTTTAAAACTACGACATATTTTAATACTGAATTAGTAGTCTTTAGACCACTTGAAGAATTTTTGTTGTTCTGTGATTAACAGACACAGAGATCAAGTGGAACAACTTCACGTGCAGATGTAAAATATTTCACAAATTGCCACCTAGGCACAGGCAGGGCATTAAGAAGGTATTCCAAAGTGAAGTCTATATACTTGCCTTTCAATAACTAAAATCCTACCTATTTAAGTACCTTGACATAACAGAAGTAGTTAAGTTTCTTTGGGGTTCCCCAAGTAACTGTAAGAGTTTTGTTAGTAATTATTTTTGCAGTGCTACCATTGGAATTTCACAACACAAGACACAACCAACCTAGGTAGCACATTAGTTAAAACAACCTGTAACTTGTTCCAGTGCAATCTACACGGAGAAGACAAAAGGCTATGTCAAAACATTTCATCATTGTTGCCCCAAGTAACAATATAATTCCATATGTCCCAGAGCATGTTTGAAATAATACATCTACACAGAGAGTTTAGCCCACACTCAATCTCAAACTTTTCTTCACACACCTTGCATGAGAGCTTTAAGTCTTAATTCACAAAACTCATTCTCTTGGCTGCTGGGAATACTGAACCAAAATTCAGCACTGAGGCTCTTTGGTGTTCCACATCATGGAGAGTGAATACAAAAAGTAGCCAGACTTGAATCCCAAGCAGGAATTTCTGCTCATATTTGCTTATTTGAAAATCAGCTCTAAAAGCAGAACCTACTTAATAAACAATTTTACCTCCCATCTTCTTTCTCTTTCTGACCCAAACTCCAGCCTTTCATTTGAGAAGTTCACCAGATTCTACTGGATTGCCTCTCTCTTTACATCCACTGGCAGTTTTTTTAGTTCACTCACTTATTTCAAATTGTCCAAAATGCTTTATCAGACATCCATTTATTGCAACAAAAGTAAAAGCAGAACTACACAGTGACACATAGCAGGTTGTAGTTGAGAGAGTATATGGAGAATCTCACAATTAAATATGAGAAATACCTAGGAAGAAGCAGAATTTGACAATTGACATTTTTGTCAAAGCATCATATTTGGAAAGACAGTGTCCTTGGCAATGGGAAATCTGCCCTTCAAGCCAAGAAGGAATTGTAACTTTCCTATCCTACCACTGAAGTTCTACAGTTACCTCCTCAGACCCATGCTGCTCTCTGCAAAAATTGGGGAATTATATATGGCAGAAAGGACATTGTTGGAATATACCTCAAATCTACCTAGCAGTGCCTGGGCTAAGTAACTAACCTTTAAGATGGAGAATATAGATAAGTCCATCCTGGAAAGGCACAAGATACCTCTCCTGTGGCAACTCTGCTGCCTTGATACATTCTGTTATCTGGAGACCAGAGTTGTGCAAGTCCTGAGGAAAAGGGTGCTGCTGTGGCTACTTGCAACCTATTATTTTATAACAGGAAATCCTCAGAGCCTTGAGGAAAGACCTTTTGTAGTTCTTCAGTTGCTTTCCCTGTCCAGCAGCACTGACTTTCTTCTTTCTCCCTACCCTTGGAGGAAGAACAAGGTACATGGATCAAAGCTTTTGAAAGGGCCTCAGTCTTTCAGAGGGGTAACAGACAAGACAGGTTGTCTATGGTATCTGCTATCTTCCTCCAGTTTTCTCATACAAAAGAAAGAAACAGTCAGAACTGCAAGTTTCCCCTCTCTATGATTTTGAGTACATAGCCAAGAGATACTTGATGAGACTTTATGAACATGAGCAAGAAGTAGTACCAGATACATGTAAACACATATACCCTAGTGGCCCTTTGACTTCACTGTTTCCTGCAGAGAGGCCAAAGCCACACATATCACATAGGACAAATGAAACTGTGTGACTATACACAAACGTGTGATTATTCCTGAAGCCAACACCTAGCTTGAGTTTGGATCAAGGACTGAGCTTCAGTCAGGACACCCTGGTTGTTTGGTGTTGCATGCACAATTTAAAGGAGTATTTGCTCTCAGCAGTAAAACACATACACATACAGCAACATCAGAACAGCTCACAAATGAATAGTAAGTTGAAAATCCTGCCGTTTTTCCAGATGGAAGCCTAGCATTGTGTAACAGCTTAAACTGCTTTTAGGGCAAAATATCTACTGTTTTATAGTAATTTGAGTTACAATGAAGGGTATTTTTCACTCTAGTCTCTTTAACTGTCACCATACAAAGTGCCATAGCTTGTCTTAAACCTGCTATTTACTGAAGTGAAAAGATTTCCATGTATGAGGAAAATGCAATATTATCTGTTATAGATAAAAAAATAATGCTTGTGATAGGATATGATTTTTTATTTTCATGTATGTAAATCTATATGTCATCTAGTATTGTTTCACTATTGTCTCATCATCAACATTAACATTAAATCAAAAAATGAGTTATTAATATGGTTGAATAAATGGAATTAGCCTTTCTAGCATTCACTCTCTAAATCACACCTTCTGGATAAATGCCCCTTTTTTGCCTTTTTTTTTTTTTTGTCTGAACACTAGAAATAATGACCTGGCTTGCAGCCTTGTTAGATTAGCTCTTGTTAGGATGATATTTTTAGATGAACATAGGTCTCATCAACCAAGAGATGTCAGGTCTGCTATAATTCCTCTCCAACACTAAACTCTGCCCTCACCCCTAGTAGCCATGGTACCTGGTGCTCAGATGATTTGTTGAGCTGTACTCATTATCTACTGTGTTGTAACAGCAGTTAGAAACTGAATGACATTCAATTAAAATTATATTAGCAGCACAGGAGTGATTTTGTTTAATTTACTCCTACACAGATGTAAAAACATTAGTGACTTTTTTAATTGGACCTCATAATGTCTAACTCCTACTCAAATGCAATGAAATTAAAGACTTTGGTGGCTAAATACCGCTTAATTTACTCCTACCCATCTATAATGACATTAAAGATGCTTTAGGGTAGATATTGTTTCCAATCATTTATATTCAAAAGAAATCTGAGCTTATAGGTACTATTATTGAGCATATAATAAGATCATACAAGAAATTTATCTATACAGTAGGGGATAGTTGGCTACAAGTAATATTAAAAAGTAATAATTCATTTTTAATGCAAAGATATTAAAAAGTAATGTTCAACACAAGAATTTGTGAAGTTTTCTGTTCACAGCCTCTTCAAGGACACAAACCTTTTCTTTTTTAATTCAGTGTGTGATTTTAGATAGAACATTTTTATTACATTACACATAGTTTTTTCTTAAGCAATATTTAATTATGATAAATTCAAGGCTGACTTAGGTCATTACTGAGATAGACAGCCAAGATAATGAATGAAGTTCACTTTGCCCTGAAAGTGTATGTAATACAGTTTAATGCAGTCTTCTGAATTTCCAATGTTTGAGAGGAATATGTGGTTCTCAGTCATATTTACACTACTTCACATCCTCTTAAAAAATTACTTGATCTTTACTGAGTTAAATGCTGTTTGCATCTACTACAAGCACCTACCCCATGTTTTGTAACATCGAAAAGGCTGAACCATCAAATCCTTCATGTCTCTTTTACTCACACAAAAATTCCACCCATTTGACTTCTGGCATATTCCCCTGTTGAGGGCTAGGTGTCCTTTCTTTTGTTCTGTCTCACCTATGGAATTTTTACCATTCAGTGGAGGAGAAATCTGACTACTGTTACTTAGTGGGTGCTTGAGAAACACAAAGAGTTCGGCTGGGCCCAGGGAAGAAGAGGGGCAGGAAAAAGGGAGGGCTGGGGCAGCTGGGGGCTACCATTTGCAGTGCTACCATTGGAAATTCACAGAAACAAGGCACAACCAACCTATCTAGCATTTCTACACCTATGCAGCTGGTTTCTTCAGCTTCAGAGCAGAACTTGCTGGGAGCTGTTGTGGCTGAGAGAAGGGAATTTGCCATCACCCAGGCAGAACTACTTTCTTCTTCTTCCTCTTCTTCTTCTTCTTCTTCTTCTTCTTCTTCTTCTTCTTCTTCTTCTTCTTCTTCTTCTTCTTCTTCTTCTTCTTCTTCTGCTTCTGCTTCTTCTGCTTCTTCTGCTTCTTCTGCTTCTTCTGCTTCTTCTGCTTCTGCTTCTTCTGCTTCTTCTGCTGCTGCTTCTGCTGCTTCTGCTGCTTCTGTTTCTGCTTCTGCTTCTGCTGCTTCTTCTGCTGCTTCTTCTGCTTCTTCTTCTGCTTCTTCTTCTTCTGCTTCTTCTTCTTCTGCTTCTTCTTCTGCTTCTTCTTCTGCTTCTTCTTCTGCTTCTTCTTCTTCTGCTTCTGCTTCTTCTTCTGCTTCTTCTGCTTCTTCTGCTTCTGCTTCTTCTGGTTCTTCTGCTGCTGCTTCTGCTGCTTCTTCTGCTTCTGCTTCTTCTTCTGCTTCTTCTTCTTCTTCTTCTTCTTCTGCTTCTTCTTCTTCTGCTTCTTCTGCTTCTGCTGCTTCTGCTGCTTCTGCTGCTTCTTCTGCTTCTGCTTCTGCTTCTTCTGCTTCTTCTGCTTCTTCTGCTTCTTCTTCTGCTTCTTCTGCTTCTTCTGCTTCTTCTGCTTCTTCTTCTGCTTCTCGTTCTTCACCTCCTCCTCCACCTCCTCCTCCGCCTCCTCCTCCGCCTCATTCTCCTCCTTCTTCTTCGTTGGTGGGTCTTGCACCCCAAGTCCAGCCAGGATGTGCAGCAGTGCCAGTCACCGCTGCAGAGCTGCTGATACACCTCAGCCACCAGCCCAGGATCTCTGCTCATTCCTGCCGTTCCACCGAGTCCTGCGGGAGCACTGGGACTGACTGCCCGAGGGGGTTTGTGAAGCAAAGCCTCTCCTCCATCCTTTACCTCCTCAGCTGAGAAGGCTGTCATGGGTCCCTGGTTCTGTTCTGTTGTTAATGCTGTAGTTATTGTTGTCTGTGTGCCTTGTTACACATACTAGTAAAGAACTGTTATTCCTATCCCCAGATCTCTGCCTGAGAGCCCCTTGATTTCAAAATTGTAATAATTCGGAAGGAGGGGGTCTACATTTTCATTCCAAGGGAGACTCCTGCCCTCCCTATCAAGACACCTGTCTTCCAAACCAAGACATCTCCCCTTCCTGGCCTTAAAGCAAAACTATTAAAAATGTCTTTCCTTCACCTACATAAACTTTTAATTATTGAAATGAAAAGCATTTACAAAATTTCACTTATGCTTGTATTATGAAAACAAGCTGTGCAGATGACAGATTGACTCTTGAGATGGAAGAGCAAAATTTCTGCTTTAATCTTGTGCTCTCATTTAGCATTTTGCTATGGAGATGTTCAAATGGAAGAGCCTGTTCCAGGTAAGATCATAAACCATTGCCAAGGGAGAGAGAAGAGATTTCTTCCATCTTGGCAATACACAGCCAGATATCCTTGTTCTGCTGAGTGGTGGGTGGTTCAATGACTCTCTTTTCAAGTGAGGGTACCTGATACCAGCTTCTTCCCAATTCAAATGGAACATGTTTCTTGGGCTTCAGCAAAGCCCTTCAGAAACCATGACCTCTGATTCATTATCTGATTCTGAAGCAATAGCCAATGTACTACTTCTGTTAGCAAATTAGTTTAAAATAATGTGTTAGTTTATAGTAGTTACTTTATAATAATTGCAAGGCTTCACTGTAAAAATCCATTTAAATCCAAAACATTTGCATGAAATTGTGTAATTATTTTCACTCAGATCTGGAATTTGGACATGGGAGATTTAGAATAAGTTTTCCCTGGGCATGGGTTTGCACAGGGTTAGTTAAGCAACATGGACTTGAAATGCTAAGGAGTTTCAACACTGTTTTGGAGTATTCATAGCAACATTAGTATCTATATAAGCACTTAAGCACTAGTAAATGCAGTGGGTCATTTGCCAGGTCACACAATACAAGGGACTGCCCTCTTCCACTGAAGCTGTGAAGTGTATTCTCTCATACAGTTCCTCTGGATACTGCACTCTGCCATAGAATCATGCCACACTGTCTCCTGCTCTATCTGCAGATCTGCAAGATGGTAACACTCCAGGAATATATGCACTATGAGCTACACCACTTCAGCTGATGAGTTAGAGACATGAATCCCCTGTGAGGTCTTGACCTCAGACCACAACATACAGCAAGACCAGCATAGGTATTTTGCCAGAGCCTTCAGTGCTTTACACTCTATATTTTTATGGCACACACATGCAAGTGTGGCACCACAACTCAACAATTTGACAAGAGCTGGAAGAAACTCTCTGGGAGCCCTCTAGTGCCCTTCCTCACCTCCCAGCCCAGAGACTGTTAAGTCCTCTCAATGAAACAGTTTTTGTGCCTTGGCCTGCCACAAGTGTGAGTATCTGGAGCTGGGTAGAGTCTGCCACTGTCCAGGGAGCAATGGATAGCTATCTGAGTGTGCTATCATATCCTGTGTGTTACAGCTGCATTTCTGTGTGCACCTGCACATCTATTTCAGTACCACAGCTACCCTTATTTTCCCTTTTGTCCAAAACCCTGTCTGGATTGACACTGGATGCACATTGTTAATGTTGTGGAGGGAAAAGGGGCACCATAGGTACAAGAGAAGCTTTCAGAGTAACAAGGTTATTACTATACATTTGGACACAGCTCAGCTATCAACAGATAGTTACAGCAATTTTATAATTTTAACCTACTACTGATATTTAGCATACTTACTATAGATATGATTATTGCAATTATCTCAATTTAAAGTGGTCAAGAGGAACCACTGAGCATTGCTTTTTCTCCCACTTCTTTTATTCTGGCATTTCCTTCCCTAAATCATTCTGAAAATAACCTAAAGCAAATGAGTGCAAAACAAGTGTGAAGAAGCAACGATTACAGTATGGTAAGTAATCTGAATTCTGATGGATAATGTCTGCAACAGGGAACACTGTAAATGACTGAGACGTGGACTCAGACTGGCAGGGAATCTGAATCATTTATTCAAAGAAACAAGCTGGTTTTATACACTTCCTCAAGAAACAGTATTTCCCTATATGGCAATTCTCACTAAGCGACCTATCACACATTACCATATCAGCAACTTGCTTTCTTAATGTTCCTGTACGGGATGATCACCTGCTATTCAGGGGTCTGTTAGCTTCCAGCAGGCTCCTCTCCATAAGAGTCTGCCACATGGTACCTCCTCCTGCTCTAGTCAGGTGGAGACAAGCTTCTCTGTGCTGCCATGTGCTTCTCTGGGCTGCCATGGTGTTCTGCACATGTCCCACAGCCTGTACCTCAATTCTATCCTATCTTTCCCCAAAGAACAGAAATAAAACACTATAAAAAAGAAGGAGGATAGAAAAAACAGCAATTAACTGACCAAATTGTGCTGTTCCAGGATCCATAACATCTCAAACATACAAAAAACACACAAGGACTTCTAACTGGCTTCAATGTCTCAAATATGAAAGGAATCATTAACAGAATACATTTCTGAATACCTTGCATATATAGTGAAAATTACTCAATATCATAAATTCCGGTGTGAAATTACAAATTTCAGTATACATAACCAAGTACAAATTTGTCTGCAAAGGAAACATCTCAGGGTGCAGCACAGTAAAGCACAGACTCAGCTTTATTTGTAGTTTTTTGTGTACTTCCCCCAAACCCAGAAGCATTTTTGAAGTCAAGGGTATGACAGGACGTTCTTCAATGGATTGACATTTAGATGCCTACACTGTGCAGAGGTGTTTTATATTAAGACATTTAATATTAAAAAGAGCAAGAGAGAACATACATATGCATCAGGGGGAAAAAAACCCAAACCAACAAACCATATCACTTTCTTTTTCTAAGATGGGCACCTAAGATAGTCAAATCCAAAATGCCCATTCACATTCATCTAGTTCCCCTACTCCAGTAACATAGCCTACGAACAGATCACTTCCCATGGAATTCAACCCTTACCATTCACAGAAAAGCAAAGTCCAGAATGGAATTAAGAACATCAACTCCCTGTTACTGTGCTGCTGATTGAGCAATTCCATGCTCAATCAATTGCCCAAGCAATTTAATCTTGATGCTGTGACTGCCACACATTTACAAGGCACTCTAATTCTCATTATGGGTTCTTGACCCATTATATAGAGCACTTAAAAATCCTGTATCCTCTCTTGTCTAACCTCATAAAGCCATTATTTAACTAACAAACCTCATATATCTTCTAGTTTCCTGGGGAAAAAACCCCAATGTTGTTTACTGTCGCTAACATTTATTTCTGTCACCTCGGCTAAAAAATATGTTTCTGTTACAATTAGCTGAGAATTGTTTTGGGAAAGAGGAAGATACTGTCTAACTTCCATGGTAGAAATTTTAATAAACAGCACCCTCAGGAGGATTAGAACTAACTTCCTTTACTGTTTGATTTTAAAAAAACCCCAACAAACAAACAAACCAAAAAACCCCAAAACAAAACACAAAAACAAAAACCCAAACAACAACAACAAAACCCCACAGTTGCTAAGCTACCACTTTTGAATACAGGCAGAATAATTTCCAAGGGTTGTTTAAGGTGTTTAACTACAGAGCAGATACTGTGAAGGAATTCAGGTATGCACTAATATCCCCTCATCACTGGCCCCTGAGGCATTTGTTCAGTTTAGTGTGAAACTGAGGATCACCAAGATCAAACAGGCAATCAGTCTCCATTATGAGGTGATCCTTTAAGGAGGTAGCTTTCGAAAGGGATGAGGAGACAGGCTGCTTCAGGGCTCCCTGCTGCTCTGCACATTTAGGAAAGTCGTGAGTAAAGCTAATGTAAAGAGAGTTCTTATGTTTGGATTTGAGGGTGAGGAGTCCCACGTCCATCCTGTTTGTGGGCTGAAGGCACGAGAGCACACCTGGACTATTTCCTTACACTACATTGGTATGATCCCCAGACAAACATTGTGGACATTTGGGAAGGAAGCATAACAATAATACCTCACTCTGGGTAATGGGAGGGTTGACTGGAAAGGCACATTGCTAGTGCCTTTCTTCCCCAGCACAGACAGGAGGTCACTAGCTGGGGGCCACTGCCAGGAAGAATACAGCCCACATCCCTGTAATCTCAGCCTAAGTGAGCCAAGTTGTCTTCGGAATCTTGAAGGAGAGCAACCTCATGTGGAATGTCTGTATCTAGTAGTGAAGAATGAAGATGATCTTAAAAATCATGTATCAGAACAAAAACTGAATGTGCTGAGGACAACCACAATTTGCATAGCATCAGAAAAATCACTCTGGTGCTTCATTCTGCCTTATGATGGAGGGTACATATGGATACATATTTTCTTTGCAGAAGTAACACAATCCAGATGTCTCTTCCCTCTTCCACTCATTCTTTCCAAATGAACATATATCAATACCACTAAAACTGATTTTATGGTGTTTTAGTCATAACTTCACTGAAAAAGAAGACTTCTAAAATACCAGAACACTCAATGTTAAATACAGCTGTAATTTACAGAGTGAATAAATTTGATTCCCCTTTGGATATTTCTCTCCAATGTGTTGCCAATGCTCAGATACCAGAAATTAGATCCTTGATTGTAGGTTTAAAAAGAATCTTGCAATAATAAAATAAAACCTTGAGAATGAAAAGGCAATTAGATAATTCAGAATAGTTATTTTACACTTAATTTAGTAAACCAACTTCCAAGGGGTATGTGTTGGGTTCTCACTCTGCTGCAAACATACCGGCAAACGCTGTTATACAGCCTTCTTGTTTTAATAGTTAATGTTTTCTATGTCTATCAGCAATTGAGAGACAGGGACATCCAAGTTGAGATCAGAAGCCGATTTTATTTAGTATATAAGGCTTTTATATTGGATTTTACTTGTATGGCACTTATATAGGGTTCTATTTTTGGTAACAATTTTCCATTGGTTACACATTTTTCATGACATCAGTTACCTGCTAATCCTTACAAAGTTTCACAATGTACCTCTTGGTCACTTCTACCCCAGGGAGCAGTTATCCGTGTCTGTCTCTCCCATGGTTTCTGTTTGATTAGGCCTAAGATACTAGGCACCTTCATCAGTTCCATTATGGTGTCTGTTTTATTCCCCATATATGTGCTTATCAATTTTTAGGAGAATACTCATGTGTTAAAAAAATATTCTTGATTTTTAAAAACTCTCTGTGATCTAAGGAAGCTTAAGCAAGGATAGCCTTCTGACAAGCAGCCAGATTCACATCTAATGCTGTTTCTGAAGAGTGTAAATTCCTAGAGATGGAGTATCCAGCCAGATACAGATGTGACTAGGACCATTAGAGAGGACATTTAATCCATAAGCCAAAAGGAAGCTACTGTGGAAACTCAGTAGTATTTTCACAGTTGCACTTTGGCATGAAGTACTATTTTTAAATCACTTTCAAAAGATATTTTTGCTATTTGATAAGTATATACTGAAAAAAACTTGGGCATAAATAACACATATATGGTCATTATTCCCTGGAACAACAGTAAACAGCTGCTTATCTTTGACTATCCTACTTGGCTGTAGCATTAACATAGAAATAAAAACTTTCAAGATCACATTACTAAAAGCTCCACAAATTATCTGTTATATAGACATGAATGGTTCTGGTCCCATTATTCTGAGATAATTAATTTCTTTCTCTTCTCCTTTCTTAGAATGTCTGGCCAATTTTCTGACATGAAAGCCTTATTCAAACATACTAATTGTTCAGTTAACTTACCATGTACAGCAATTTTGGCTAATTATTTTAAAATCCATATATGTACTTCTCTATATATAGGCTCCACATGAATAATACAGGCTAACATATAGTAGTTATCTTCTATTTGCTTTACTAGTTTTATTTGATATAAAGTGGGGAGGGAATTTTTGCATAGCTGTTAATTAAGGTTTCTTTTTCACCCTTCCCGAGTAGTACAATATACTGGGGTAGAAATATAGCTTAATCTACATTTCACACTCAACCATATTCCTTTTTATGCTGTAGCTAACAAAGGTGTTCATGAATCAGCTGAAAAACTCAGTTAATAGTTGGATGACACTTTTCTACAACTGACAGCAATCCTCAGTTAAAAATGCCAAACAGGAAGAGCACATCTGTGAAAAACAAGCCTCTTAAACTGAACGAATGAGTAACCATGATGTGTGGGTTGTGCTTTCTACACAGCAACGTCTGGGAAGACCCTTCTGTGAAAAGCTATCTGAGAACAATTGGGGATGCTTTGGTGCTCCTACTCGCCTCCCACAGCCCTTTGTATCAGCAGCTCAGTGGAGACAGTCTGACAGCAAGATTCTTTTGTTATTTGAAATTTCAGGTACTGTAACTCAGCTCAGACCTGCACAGATGTATCTCTTCTGAGTGGCTATGTGTTTCTACAGAAGAGAGAAATTTATCAATGGCTGGCTCTCAGTGTGCAGCATGAATTGTTATCTACCAGTTATCTCAACTAAATCACTCTCTGCTAAGAAACCTTACACCAAGCAGCACCCTCATTTCCACATTAACTAAAGCTCTACAGCACCTACCTTAAGCCCTACCTATGCTGTGCATAAAGACCTATGATGCATGCAGTTCATCTCCCAGTTAGTTGCAAGAGTGAGGAGAACCTGTGCTTAAAGCACCTCTAGGTTCGCCAATACCATGCTGAAAAGGTGCAAGTCCATAAAATTGGAAATTCCAAACTCAAAGTTCACCTTCATATCCAAATCTTAGTGTAAAAGGCATTTCCCCATCATTCTCATAAGCCCATCAGAGAGACGCTGGATATGAATATAAAAACACAGAAGCATGAACATGAGCAAGTAATTCTCAACTTCCAAGATGCAGTCAGCTGCAAACAATCACCCCTCCCTTTTTTGCACCCATATTATTAAGGAGTAACTAAAAGTATTTGCAGTACTTCAGTCACCATATCAGAGACAGCTGCAGAAAGACAGGGCAAGGACATTATCACTGGCAAATTCTCATTGCTCTTTTTTCTCAAGTCACACATCAATATTTGCATAATTCAGCAACATAATCTCAAGGAACTGTCAGAGTTCATTCCTGAAAATAACCTCCTTTAACTGCTAGATTCAGGTCTCACGAGGCCAGAAGAGCAGATTGTAGCCATGCCAATCTTCTTTTATCAAGAACAGGGTTACACATTTTGGATAGATGTAACAAACACTTTCAATTTTTCAGAAAGTTCTCTCCCATCTCAGCAGAAGGCAAGTCCTCAAATACTTCAATGACATGAGAACAGGCTCTGATCTGCTCACTTTCCTTCTTGCCAAAGGACTACAGACTACAATTTTCCAAATATGTATGATCATTTTTTTCCCAACCACATAAAATCCCAGACACTGGAATCAGAGTCTGACAATAGTTAATTTATTTGGACTCCTTTTACCTCATCAACATGCTAGAGCTTCAGGCTGTAGCATAATCTCAGTATTTTTCTCTCCTGAAAAACAGATGCCACTAGGAGAAAATAACTTTGTGCTCTGCAGCAGTCGTCACATTCTCAAAGACAACTTCTTCTCATGCCTTTCATCTAAAAGGATTACCAAAATAGAATCTTTCTACAGACTCTTAGGAGTTCCCATCCATGGCTTTCGATACCTTGACACCATTTGCCCAGCTATAACTAAAGATGAAAAGAGGAAACACTGTTTAAAATCAACAAATCTCTGATGGGTTTTTGCCTATATGAGATCTGTGAATGTGTAGGAAAAGACTCTGCTTTACCAAAAAGATTGGGAATGTATATTATATTCAATGTCTTGCTTCAGTGATGAACTGTAGTGTCTAAAAGTCAACCATAGGTCTCTGAGGTACAACCCCCTGTTCTATTATTGCTACCTGTACGAAAGACTTGTATCCTACATTTCTGATTTCCCTACCTGTAAAAAAGTGAACAAATAACTGCTTAACATAAATGTTTCAACATCCATTGCCTTAGCATTTGCAAGCCTTAACAGGTCCTAGGATAGAGAGCATTCAACAAAAGCTGAAATTAATATTAGTTTAGATCATATTTTATGTAAAAAGTCCTATAGTTTTTACTTTTGAGGGACAACTGCAATTTCACTTCATCCATTTAGACTTATCCTAAAGTCATTATTTGTTATGATGCTGTTCCTGCCTTCAACTACAAAGAAAATGAGTATCCCTACCCTCTCACCGGCAGGATTAAGAGCCACAGAAAATGAATTATGGTTACTCTCACTGACAGGAGATCAGAAGAAAATTCATTTTCAAAAGTCTACCTAAGTCCAAGAAAGATTCTGCATCCTGTGTCTTCTTAATTCTTCTTCACAGGTACATAATGAAAGTACAAAATGTGTTTTTCTTCATCACCAGTCTGCACACTAAAAATATATGCTGCGACTATTGGTACCAAAGGCAGTATGTGAACTAGGTGGTGTAAAATAAGAAATGCAACATGATACATCACACATGATGTGCATTCACATAATTATTTTTTTTTTTATAAAGCATGTATTAAAAATATTGCCAGCACAGGTGGATCATTGTATATTTAGGACGAATAATAATCATTTTACTTATGTCTCTATTGATCTCCAAGTAAGTAGACTCTGTATAGTGTTCAGTAAGACTGTTACAAATACATTTTTACTAAATTGGTAGTAACCAGCTTCAATTTTTCCTTCAATTCATAATTTCATATTTCTTAACAGAACAGGTACCAGATGCAGCTACATAGGCTTTGGGTGAATTTAGTTTAAAAGACCCATAGATCCTGGTCTGACTGTTTTTAATGCCCTTTATCATTAGATTGATGGGCACACTCCCCTGCCTTGCTCAGAACTAAGCTGTTACCCAAGTATCCAAACACTGCTATCAGCTTTTGCCCACTAGACACTACAGAAGAAAGCATCCTTAAATCAGCTGAAGACAAGCCATTGTGGGATAAAAATATAAACTTGATGCCAATAAACTGTACAGTGCTTATACAGATCAATACCACACAATAGTGATCTCCAAGCAGCCTTCCAAAGAGCTAATATTTCAGTTTAGAGATCAGCATCCAGCTTCTAATCAAACATACTTCAAAATCACAGGCCATGTTAAAAGACGAATGGCAACACTGTTCTGAAACTATTCTGAAGATACGTTTTCTGAAGTTGTAGTGTAACTTACTTCCTACAGCTTCAGTGAAAAAAATGATTGTGTTCTCTATGATTCACGGTAATCAATATGTGAAAACTAAATAGTTTTCATATATATATGAATATATATTTATAGTCTCAACAAAAGCAAGAGAAGATTTGAGAACAAATACAAGATGAATAACAGCTGCAACTTTTCAATAGGTACCTCCAGGACACAATGCAAGCATGCTCCTTGTCATATACAGGGACATGCACAATGCAACTTGTTGGGAACATTCAGCATTGTTACCAACAAAGCACATGTGTTCTGATCCATTCTGTGTCCAGCCCTGAGTGCAAGAACACACGACTCAAGAGCCACATGTGCACTCCTGCCATGACAAACTGCCCAGTAAGATCCTTCACACAATAAAGAACTCCCTACATGGATCCAGGCTGTAGGTATATTGATTTAATTGTTTCTTTTTACAAATACCAAGAAAATAATGGCATGTTTCTCAAAGTTTACCTGGAGAACATGTCCTAATCCTTTTTCATGAATTGAAGCCTAAGGATTTCAACTTTGGTTTGGATTTTTTTTTTAATCTAGAAAGTCTTCATACGTTTAACAAAATACTTATGAGTATGAACTCAGGTGTTACTGTTATCAGTATTTCCTCTACCAAACTGGAGTAGATGCTTTGATGTATTAGATCATATATAACTTTCCATATTAAAAAAGTAGATGGAAATACCAACTTATATTTATTTTAATACAATTGTGCAATTTGAGGTTTATAGAGCCATGCATAAAGCATTTGTTATTCCACCTTTAGCAAAATTGATCCATTAACTATGGTCATATTTTTAGTACATAGTTTACTACAAAAGCATTAGGACACATTATGAATCATTCTGGCACTATGAGAGTTAAAAGAATACTATATATTTTTCAGGATTATTAATAGTTAGTGTCATTCACTAAATTAAAAAATCAAGTCTAACTAAGGTTAAAAATATCTGATGATACAGTACATAGATGATTGTAAATGTATATTAATGAAGCTTTACACAATTGACTGGATATATTTTCGTTAATCACTCACAAACCCATGCCAAACATATATCAAAGACTTCAGCTCCTTTTTCATCCAATCTTCTGGCATTTCATTATTATGGTTACCTGATTAATGGATGCAATAATATATGTGGCATGATATGATATGTTCACATTAAATTTTAATCAAATATTACTAAATTCAGAAAACATTAAGTAAATCATGACTGATGAGGCAATATTGCTGTACTGTTGTATTGATGGTTAGAGAAACTCACTATGGAGTTACAGATTAAGGAGGAGAAGTAAATCTTATGAGGAAATAGAAGTATCTCAAGTTCAACTAGTTGGTTCTTTTAAAATTGCCTTCCAGCCAAAGGTTGAATATTAGATCCATCAACAGTATTCAAGTGTCTGTAACTGATATGAATGCTTTGGATTTTTATAATGCAAGTCATCTCACTCTTTAAAAAGCATGGATTAACATACACTCTGCACAAGGGCCTTTACCAAAAGATGATCACCTGTGTAGGGAAAAGAAACCTTATTCCCCACTGCAGTTGGGAAAAAATTGCCTAGTTTATTTAAAACCTAGCTCTGACTTGAGCAGCAGAGTGTCAGACACATGGAATTCACTTGGTCTGTTTATTTTTACCTGAATTACACTTTTGTGGCTTTGCAGGAGGTGTGCAGAGAGACAGATTGGGGTTCAGCTTAGAGCTACAAATATAAGATGGTTTCATACTGGAACACCAGAATGCTGCAGATAGCAGCTTTCTTCTCAGCTTTACGCCAGTAGTTAACATGTTCATATGAAAATTTGGTACTCATATTTGGCCATAATTCTATATTGTATTTTTAACAAACAGGAAATAAAACACTGAACTGTCTTTTCACTGCTCTGTTTGAAGCTGAGAGAGACCTAATTGTATTCATCTAATTACATTTCCCACTCTAGTAAAATTTCAGATGGGATCTGCTTATGTTGTCCCACATATGCCTCGAATATCTATCTTCCCACTCCCATAACTGAAAGATTCAACTTACGATTTTGAGCATTACTCTTTATAACAAACAAGTTACTTATCCAGAGTAAAACTCCTCTTCTTGAGAGTTACGTGACTCTTTGGAAGCTAAACGATAAATCCTAAAAACCATACTGGAGGGACTACTAGCTAAAATATTGCAATGAAATATTTCAAATATTAACCTGTTCTGAAAAAACTTATTCCAAAGAATTTAGAGATCCTAGAAATAGATAGTCTGAGATGCTAATTCAAAACTTTCAGTGTAATAATCTGACTATTCTTGTATAGAATTTCGGTCCCATGGTACAGACTAAACAGGTCTCTTCTTTCATTTGTTTGTACCTTATATATAAAAATAAAAGACAGACAGTCTTGTCATATTACCATCTTTTTGGTAGACTCTTATGCCAAGATATCAGACACTGCTGGATCTAATTTTGATTATGTGAAGTAGCATGCAAGTCCTGCTTAACTGCATAATTAATTGTATTCACAAATGAATGTATTGCATAGTACTTGCCACAAGACCTTTCCAAAATGCTGTTTGCTTCATCATGCCTTGATCTCACTTTCAATCCCTTCCCTGGTCTTAAAAGTTTATGAGGGGTGTAAAACTGACTTGTATTATGTTTACCTGCATGGGAAATCTCAGTGCTATGGCACTGCAAAGAAATGCTACTAAATTCTGCAGCTATACTCTGAATATTAAGAGCAATATATATTTAACATGCTTAACTGGAATTTTTTTGACATCTTGCTTTCTGCTAGAAGTCATTCCATATAAAGGATTTCAAAGAAAAGCATACAAATAATAAAGGCAGAAAAAGAAATTAAAATTCTTAAATGGATACAATGAAATTAAGGACCAACTGGGAAGGACCGTGCAGTAACTGATGTATCTTGGTAGCTCAGTTGAGCTACTAGTTTACTACTGGTCAGATGTATGGTGCAAGGATTTCAGTTAAACACCTTCTTGCTTTGCTATAAAAGTGGGTTTGTGACTAGCTCATAAAACCTAATGTGAACAGTTATGAGAATAATGAAAGCAATTCACCAACTTATCTTCCTCCATACCCAGATAAGTTTTGTACAGTTCAAAGACTGAAAAGCACACAATTCCTGTGAGTGTAAGGCCTAATAAAAATGGAAGGATACATCCAAACTCACAGCTCTTATCTCAGGCAAACTTCCACTGGTGTTGGCATCTCGTGCAATATAGAGTTCAGACACTTCAAACAAAATTGCCTGGAAAGGCTTGATTCCCTCTCAATTGATTAATGAGTATATATTACTCAATCTTGCAGCTCTTGCTTTTCTCAGGAATGGAAACATACCAGAAGAAAAAAAAAAAAAAAAAAAAAAAAAAAAAGGTAGCTCAAGGTTCTCAGTAAACTTTAGATCAAAGCATGATGTTATGGTTCAGGCCTTCAAAATTCTGCAGGCTTCCACTAGAATGTTTACAAGATCCAGCATTTAATGACCCAACATAGCTTTTTAATCTACAGAGTTGTGTCAAATACCAGACCTTTTGTCAGAAAGTCAACTTGAAATGGGCCTATTTCTTTGCATTACAGTCTCAGAGAGGAAAAACAAAAGAATACAGAAAATTTTTGACTGAACACTCTGGATATGTGATGTTCACTGTATGTTGAAAATATGTCGATTTCTAAGGGCAAGGAAAGCAATAAAGTTCTGTCCAGAGAAACACAGCTGTGGAGTTAGGATAAGAGAGCCAGTTTAGATAAAGAGAATTGGTGCTGGTGATGCAAGAACAGAACCTTAACATCTTTTAGCAAAGTAAAGCTGCTAAACAAAACTACTTTTGTCCAAGCGTTTTAAATCCTAGAAGCCAAAGCTGAAAGGGTCCTTTACATTTGTGGATAGGGCCAGCTGAGAGAAGCATTATTCAGCTATGTGTGGCAGCACTTAGGAAGACAGTAACAGAAGCATAGATGCAGCTCAGGCCCTTTCAAAGATGAGCATGAATGGAGCAGCAGGTCTGAGCTGAGGAAATAGGGGCAGGCCTGTGGGTTATAGGAGATTTGTGGCAAGGGTGAGAAAGTGATGAAAGGGAGGGTGGTGGTTTTACAATAGATCTGTATGAGAGAAAATGTATTAAGAAATGTTAGGAAGAGACTTGGGGAAATAAAGCATATGTGAAAAGCACGTAAATCCACACATTTTGACTTCCCATCACTATCAGATGGCCAGTTCTTTTTGACCCCATTTTTGATGCCAAAAATATATCAGCCCTAGTCAATATAAAAGAAAAAGACAATATATCAACTGCTTATCACTATGCTCTCACAAAATACTGAAAACAGGAAGGTTGCTGCTCAGCTTAATACTGATGGTTTATGAACACAGTTTTCATGGTCTCTTGCTCCTGGACAAAGTCATGCAAAGGAATACTTAACCTTTCACCATTCTCACCAACTCCTTTAACTAAGTGAGTTGTTCTGAGCAAAGAAATCACATATAAATATAATTAGTTACTTGGAACCTGATCTGAAGCCTAATGAAATCAGCATAAGGCTTACAGAGAGAATGAGCTATAAGGAAAATATTAGTGTGATTGCTGTGGGCAAAACTACTTTCAGATCTAAGCAAAGAATTTAACTATTTTATTCTGGAAGCAATGAGAAAATATCTTTTTGATTCTAAAACTAAAATAAGACACCTAATTAATTCTAGAGCACCATAGTCATATACATTACTTCTTAGTGTGCATGAATCCAATAGTTTCTTTTTGAAACAGGAATATTTAAGAGGCATTTAAGTGACTGTGGATCCTCATTTCAGTAAATACATGTGAATGCATACATTGTGTTTAAATATAATAAACACAGCTAAAATCATGCATCTGGGTCAATCCTCTGTATATTATCAGGATTATGAAAATTTAGTTTTTCTTATCTTTCTCAATAAATGGTCTATGTATAGACAAATGGAAATTTATTCAGATGTGGTCTTGTTGTATTCTTGCTTTTTAACTCACGGGTTTTTTCCTCCCTGCAAATTTGACTGATTTCAAATTCTGGCAGTTACTCTGGTAGCTAAGAAAAGTGCCAAACTGTGGTTGATGTCTTTTAAGCTGTGCTTAAGTTCTTTCAGAGACAAAATTCTCATGCCAAAGCATTGTAATTGAAAGTTTTTGGCCCATTTTAATGACTTGTTCTTTTGGTTCTTATTGCTGACCACATGTAATTATAAAGGAAAAGGTCTCTGAGGACCTTGAGAAGGAAAAATCCAAATAGACACAAAAGGAGTAAAGGCGACTGGAAAAGGTTTCGATTAATTTATACCTTCTTCAAGATTTCACTGTCCTGAACCTCCCAGTTCTCTGAATGAAGTTCCCTCAGACCCAGTTGTCAAAGCCCTCCTTCATCCATTGCCTTGCCCACAGCTCCTCTCAGGCATTCTCCAGAGGCAACCCAAAGAGACGCAGCATATCCAGGGGGAAATCCTAAAATCTGATTATTCTGAAAAATCTGACAAATGGAAAGAGGCTCATCAGTTTGATGACTCTGTACATGTATGGTGGGAAAAAAATTGTCAGAGGCATAGGGGAATCCCTTTTGTTTCAAAAGTGCTTCTTCAAAGAAACAGACATCCTATCTCTCTTTGAGGAAGGCACTGTGTGGGAGGCTCTGTGGGCCCTCCTACAATGCCATGACTGAGAAGCCTGTCTTCAACTGGAGCTTCACTGAAAATGCACAGTCCGGATAAAATGCAAAGACACAAAGAGTAAATAAAGAAGTAGTCAATGCTAAGCAAAGTGTGGGCCGAGGAATTCTGCCTCCTAAGGAGGTGACAGTCAAAAAAAGCTGGTTCATCATGTGTGTCAAAAGCAGCATCAGACAGGTAAATAGCAATTCTACACTTCCCTCCTACTCTAAAATTCCACTCTTAAAGCACCGGGTATTTTAGGAAGCTTCCTGCTGACAGGCACATCATGCCCAGGATTACATTTTAATAGGTCTCCTTTTAGACGAGCATTTAATTTATACTTATAGTCAACATGCTGTTCCCATGCAGTCCCTTGGGAGGAGCAAAACATGCAAAACACAGAAAGGGTGGTAAGGAAAAGAAATAATCAATCTGCATTCATCGATAAATTTGCAGATAATGTAGTAGAGTATTTACTATGGTTCTGTTTTCTCCGGAGGGCAACTTTTTATCTTTTGGATCAACTGTGTAGTCTGTCAGAAAACAGTAGCCATTTTCAATCCAGTGCAGTGGAGGTTAGCATGCCATCTGGAATGAATATGTGACATTCAGCACTCCAGGATCCTGGTACTTTGGACAAAAATCCACAAAATGTCCCAAGACTATTCTCTAAGTAAAGAAAAACTTCCATATAAATTTAGATTTTTTTTTTTAAGCAGCACTAACATCATATAGCTAATTTTACGAAGATGAGGTTACAGGTTTTCTTGCTTCCTGCAGCTGCCTTAGGACACTGCAACATGATGCTTCTTGAAGGACCAGAGGACAATGATATTTGCATTTTGTTAAAGCCAAAACGTGCTATCTATCCACAGACTGGCTTGACTCAACAACACAACCCCTAGAACCTTCATTCTTTTGATTATATATCCTTTAATCCTTTAGCTCCCATTCCACAAGTGGTAAATTGGCCCAGCATCTTACTCTTTTTTCCACTGAAGATAATGTGTCTTGAAATGAACATTGACTGTCTCTTAAAACCCAATAAATTAAATTGTCTTTCCTCAGCCAGTAGCAGGAGTAATGGAAAACATTCTCAGAACTAGTTTGTTTGATTAATACAAGTGTTTGACCTAATCTGTTTTAGCAAATTGGTATGACTTATGGATAACTGATAAACACACAGAAAAAAACAGCTATGCAATTACCTGTCACCTGAATCAAATATTTTATGCAAAACTTAAAATTATACACAAACAGATCAGGAATACAGTTTGAATTAATTAATTAATTAATTAAAATCTCCAGTTCTATCACAAAAGAAGGGAAAAAAAAAGTTAGTAAAGGGGCTAGAAATAACAGCTAGACAGTATGCAAATTAATTGCCAGGGTATCAAAAATCTCATCCTGCATAGTATTTAACAAGATTATCAACATCTGCCTCCAGATTAATGCAGTATGGGAAAGGATAATCAGCTAGCTAAATGTAGGGTCTGATGTTTAGATGCAAGAAAATCAGTAAATTGTGACACATTTAATTCAGTGTGACTTCATTAACATCTGAGCAACCAAGTTTTGTGCTCAAATGGAAAGACCTTTGGCAAACTTTTTCCTTTGTAGCACTACCGGAGGAGAGAGGAAAAGGCCAGGCTGCAAAGGGCTAAGGATTAGAGAAGGGCTTGTCACTGTGAAGAGGTACAGTGACCAAGTGGGATGGTCAAAATGTGTACTATGCTCCTACACATAAGAGCTAAATATTACTTTTTCATGAGTGCGCCCATGAGCTAAAAGGAAGGGAAATACAGTGGTTCAGTACAATGAAACAATTCCATTTTATTGTCTCATGTCTGAGTGTAAGTGCTGACAGCGAAGTTCCAACTGACCTTTCTCCCTCACCCAGGCCAACCTATGCTTTTAACAACTGATACAGGACAACTTCATCTATCTCCTATTCAGTCAATAGGAGGGCTCTAGATCAAAACCCCTCTGGACTACATGGGATCTGACTTGCTGATATATAATGAAACCAAGTGATAGATAAACTCTTGCAAATGAAAATGGAAACTAGCAAAGTGTCTTTGGGAAGCTCCTGGCCAGAGAGACTATCTTGTCTAACCATATACGTTAGAAGGAAAATCCTCCCAGAACTCCCATGTTGCAGAGCTAGCTCCTACAGTACAGGCATAGTTGAGAGCTATGTCATATCAGGTCATCTGGGTTCCCCCAGAGACCCACAGATGCCTCTCATGTCTAAGGATTGCAGCTACAAAGGGCATAAAGGGAAGTCTGGATTTTACTTGCTGCTAATTAGCTTTTTAATTTCTTATCTTCTGGATGTCTCAGCTTCAGCCCTACCTTCTTTCTCTCTTCCCTTTTTTTCTTGCCTTCTTTCCCCTTTCAGACTATTATATGAACTCATGCCACCTTTTGTTCCACCTGACAAAGTTACACACAATCCCTCTATCACACTTCTCTGGTCTTCACAAAACAAAGCTGTGTGGACCACAACTCTCACCATGTTCACTGCCCTGCTTTACTGGTCTCTCTCAAGACAGTGTATTTAGAATAATTAGTCACAGAATCATTGAGGCTGGAAAAGGTCAAGTCCAAGCATTAACTTAAATCTGCCAGGTCCGCCATTGTGGACCTGATTTTCTCTGAACCTGAGAGAATTACAGCTTGTCAGTGGCTGATCTGTTCCCAAGGGAATGTTTCTTGGGAGCTCTCTTGCTCAAGGATGATATTTGCAAACCATTTTACTTTCTCAAAACAGTTCTGTATAACTGTAGATAGTGTGTTTTTCTCTTGTCCCACCAATGGGACAAGGGGTGGTGTTCCCTTGACCAATCATGTTAAACCTGTAGTGGAAAACCCTATAAAAGCTGAACAGTTCAGAGAATAAAGGTTCTTTTCCTAGCAACTTGTTCAGGTGTACTGCATTGAACCTACACTTCTATATCGTGTCCAACAGCAACACACCATTAAACTTTAAGTACTACATCTACAAGTTTTTTTGAATAGTTACAAGGACTGCTATTCCATCACTACCCTGGGCAGCTTGTACCAGATGCCTGACAGCCCTTTCAGTGAATACATTTTTCCTAATATCAAATCAAAACCTCCCTGGTCACAATTTGAGGCCATTTCCTCTTATTCTATCACTTCTAATGTGGGAGAATCGACACTACTGTTATCACATACATGGTGATATGGCAATTTCAGTACCATTGCCATTGTCACCTCTTTCCATGCACTCCAATTCCTGCAATGAAAAGCCATGAGGAGCCCTTGCACATTTACTGCTTCATGACTCTGCTCTCTGCTGGGGGAACTTATCCCAACAAGGAATCCCACTCTCCCCTCATCACAGGCCTTGGTATCTGTCCCTTAAGCTTCTGCCTGGAACTTTTAAAGTATTTTTAAAGCTCCCATGGGATAGAAGCATTTAGTAGCATAGCCTTTTTTATTACCTCACATTTTGCTCTATTCCCATCTATGAGCCCCCTGGAAGAAAGAGCTATCACAGTAACTTGAACTCCGAGAAAAATAACAAGAATATAGCCAAAAGGCAAGCAAGATAGTTCTCTTTTTAAAGCATTTCAGTTAAACTCACCCAGTTCTGGTCTTTACACTAGTTTTAAATTTTCTGTGTGGCTGTGACTGGGTGCAGAGCTTTAGATTGACAGTATAGCAGCTAGCTTCTGGTATCCATGTACAACTATACACAAATTTTATATACCAGTTTCAGCCTTATATTGGCTTACATCCATTATTTTGAATTATAGCCTCCTGATACCTATTAAAGACCTGACTTGATACTGCACAGAATATGTTGCAACTATTTCTTATACTTTGAGAGCCACGTCACTTATTCCTAGGCAAGGTTTTGACCAGACATTCATATTTTCATGTGTGTTTCTTTATATCCTCTCCGTGCTGCATTGTAAAAGGCACTTACTTAACTGGTGCTGCACTAAGAACCTCTACGGGCCATGCTGGGGGCACTTTTCCCCACAGAAATCCCATTCTTCCCCTTAGCAGGCCCTAACAGGCTCATTAGCAGTATTACTTAACGTCTTCCATGCAGGAGGGTGGCATAAGTCATTAAGTAATACTTATAATGAAGGCATTAAATAATGTACCAGCATCATATCTTGGGGTAAGTCACTGGTCACTGGACACCAGTGGAACTTTCCCACTGATCATAATGAAAGCAAGCCCTCTGAGCCTGGCACCTCAGCCAGTTTTCAGTCCATCTCTGTGTCTGTTTATCTAGATCATACTTCATCACTTCTGTTATAAATGCATATCATATTATTGGCTTTTCGCAAGAATTATAATGAATATTATATGTATAAGATTAGAAAATGTAACTAATAATATAGTCTTTTTTATTTCTGTTATTAATGAAACTTAGAAATAGTGGTATAATACATATATGTTAAGCTATGACATAGCATTAAAAAAACCCCAAACTTTCGTTTGTATAACCCAAAGACTGAAAAAGATAGCTGGAGACCTTTTTTTTTTTTTTCTTTTGTATAGTATCTTATCCAGATGAAGACAGCAGTGACCTGAACTCTTGGGGTGGAATTTATTGCATTTCTGGTATCAGGGAATGTAAATCTCGATGGTACCAAGAGGATTGATCTATTGGGAAGGGGGCAAGAGAAAACTAAACAGAATACCGAAGATCCTAAGAGGAATGTATGAATATGTATGAGAATTTATGGATATGTAGTAGGATTCTGTTTTTAAGGGACAATCCTTTGTCAGTAAGGGGTGCTCTCTTGGCTGAATGCAGAGACACCCGGCCATATCTGTATATTTTATTTTATTTTTTTCTCCTAATTGTCTTTTTTATTAAACTTTTAAGTTCTATAAAAATTATGTGAACCTCGTTTTTCACACTTCCTATACAGCGATGTTACAGGAAATTGTCAAAAGCCACACTAAAGTTGAGATAAATGTACTTACATGGCCACAAACTCAGATTAGAAATCTCTCTGTAAGATTAATTATCCTCACAGAACAACCATTAATGCTGAAATACTTTAAATCAACATCATAAGCAGCAATGCCCAAGGAGTGAGTGGCTGAGGTCACCTAGTCTGTTTAGCCTGCTGGAGACAAAGGAGGGCCTTCATTGTGGTCTGCAACATCCTTATGAGAGGAAACAGAGGAGCAGGCATTCATCTCTTCACTCTTATGACCAGTGACAGGACTCGAGAAAATGGCATGAAGCTGAGTTAGGGGAGGTTTAGGTTGGATGTCAGGAAAAGTCTTCCACCAGAGGGTGGTCAGGCACTGGAAGAGGCTCCCCAGGGAAGTGGTCACAGCCCCAAACTTGACAGAGCTCAAGGAGCATTTGGACAAAGCTCTTGGGCGTGTGGTGTGATTCTTAAGAGTGTCCTATGCAGGGCCAGGAATTGGACTTAAATGATCCTGATGGGTCCCTTCCAACTCAGCATATCCTATGATTCTAAGTTTTCCTTTTCTCTTATTTTTTTCTTCACCATTTTAGGGTTTAACTTCTCCAAGAAGCAAAGAAGGTGATGCTTTTCCTTATTTTTCTTCACCCTCGCTGACTGGCACACTCTTATGGGAATGGCGAACAAACCCCTCTCTATTCCTGACGTCCCAACAAACGCCCCGTCCTGCCCTCAGGGCGGGAAGCTCGCGCGGTGCCCGTTGCCCCGGCGACGCGGCCCCGTAGTCTCGCGAGGCAGCGCCCGGCTCTCGCGGGCAGGGCGGAAGTGGCCGCCGTGTTTACAACCCGTGCTGGGGCCGGGACGCGCCGGGCCGGGCCGGGGGCACCGGCGAGCACCCCTCGCCCATGTGCCCACAGCCCCCGCCGCCCATGGAAGTGATGGAGGGGCCCCTCAACCTGGTGAGCGCGGGGAGTGGAGGGGAAGGGGGGGCGCGTCGGGTCTGCCGGTGCCGCCGCTGCTCCCGCCGCTCAGACAGCAGGGAGCGGGAGACACGTCTTGGCTCCTACCCCTAGGTAACCGGACGGAGAGACGCGACCTGAACAGAAGAAGGAGCTCTTGCCGCTGTTCTTTCTTCCTAAACACCTGCTCAGGTGTCAGGCCCTGGCCGGACGGGAGCGGGGCCCAGCGGCCGTCCCGCGCCGGAGGCGGCTTCGGGGAGAGAAGGGGGTGCGCTCGCCCCGGTCCCGCCGGAGACAACACTGCTCCGTACCCAGGAGCGCGGCGAGAGGGGAACTACCCAGGGGTGCTTGTCGTGGTATGTTTAGATTGGAAGGGTGTGCGGGGACATCGCGTTGCAAAAGCGAGGGACAAGGGAAGTTTAAGAAGGAAGCGTCTAGAGGAAACGTCTAGATGACACAGGCCATATCTATGAGAGTTTCAAGAGATTTAGAGGCTTGCCAGGGCCTAGTACTGGCTAAGTGCATCCTTTAATTTCAGAAGGTGAAATGCTTTAAGACCTTAAATCTCTTAAATTGCTCTGCTTAGATTAAATTTCTAAGGAACCTGAACTGAAACACAGATGGTCTGAAAAACGCCTCCTCACAAATGCTAATCAGATGTTAAATAGTCTAAATTGGCAGGTCTCTGTCCCATAGACAAGATCTAGGTCAAGAAGAGTTAATTCTCTGCTGCCTTGTGGGTTTTACCAAAGCTGTATCATGGCTATGTGGTGATACACAGATCATTCCCTTAGAAAACAAGCAGTCCAGCAGTCCAGTTAGCCAGAGGCAGCACACTGGGAATACAGCTATATTGCTTCCAGGAATGAGTTTGATCCAGGAATTGTTTAGACATTGCCATGCAAACCTCAGAGACTTTTGTCAGTTTAGGTTTTAATCAAAGATTATTTATGCTAGAATGGTGCCAACCTTGACACATCCTTGCCTACAGGGTCAGTCAGGTATTTTCTGGATTGCTCTCCCTAGTTTCAGGAAGACTTATACAACTGTCATTGCAGACCACCCATGGAATTGCAGCTGACAATGTAGTAGGAAGATGATCTGTTTAGATCTGTAGGTTCCACAATGGTGCAGAACCACTCTGGGTATGTCAGTATCATACTGTCTCACTTTTTACTCTGTCTACTGAAAGGTTAAATAAGGAACAGCAGGAAATAGGAAATCCCTTGTAACCAGTTGATATGATAGGGTTAAAGTCAGGCAAACTTACAGCATGTTAGTACAGGAGGGATAAACTAAGCTGTTTCACAGATACCGTAAAAGCCTTTTTAAAAAGTAGATCTAGTTGTTCTGGTTTAGGGCAAATTTTGGAGGAAACTTCCAAAGAGATGCCTCTAGAAAGCAGATTCAAGTGGCCTCTCCCCTTTCTGGTTCAAGAAAATATTTCCTTGGAGAAAAGTAGAAAAAACTATTTTATAAGCAAAGTATTCACAAACATAATAAATAATATTAAAAAATAAAACCTCTTGCTGTTCTGAAGAGATGGCAAATTCAGAAAGTCATTGTCATGGGGTGTAGCTCGGCTCACTCAGTCCCTCCTGCTTATCAGTCCCACCTGCACTGGAAAATGCTGCGTCCTGGGCCCCAGTGGGGCCACAGGCATGAGCTCCTGGTGTTTTGCTGGGTTTTCAGTCCAGAGCAGGGCTAATTAGTTCCAAGAAGAAAAGCCACAGTCTGGGGAACTTCTCTGCCTCAGCTAGCTAAAAAAAACTTTAAATAACTAAAAAGCAAAGGAGAGCTCTCTCCCGCTGTCTGTGCTGCAGACAACACAGTCCAG
The DNA here is from genome assembly GCF_971803275.1 of Cyanistes caeruleus. Taxonomy (NCBI): domain Eukaryota; kingdom Metazoa; phylum Chordata; class Aves; order Passeriformes; family Paridae; genus Cyanistes; species Cyanistes caeruleus. The sequence continues at coordinate 30,329,074 of NC_141708.1, forward strand.
AAGCAGGAATGTGTGGGAACAAGTACAGTTTCTGAAAACAAACTGTGCGCTTCTTTCCCCCCTGCCCACCTTTGCTCATGTTACTAGTCTTAAAGGTGCAGAACTTAAAATCCTGCATAAACAGAACAGATGACTGGGGATACATGCATCATAAAGTTACCCTAGGACATTAGTATAATAATGAGTAATCAGATTCTAAAGAGAATATTATAATTGTATATTCACTAGCAAATGTCTGAAAGTTGCAACTTTTTTGGCAATTTCACTAGTCAGTAATGTTTCTTACTGAGACCACTTAGAAGGATTGTAGGAGTGACACGAGTGTGACTAAAGCCTGCTTTATGACCTTGCAACCACAACAGGAGTGTGCAGTTACTGTGCCTGTCTATCTCCAAGCTGACAAGTGTCAAGACACTTCTGTGTAATGGATGATACAGGAGAGTTGCTTTACATGCTTTCATATACAAAATTACGAATTTGCCTGTGAATATGTTCCTTTTGTCTGAGTGTCCTGAAATACAAAAACTTTACTTGAAACTGCTGTGCAATGTAGTCATGGATCATCATATACAGAAAAGTGACATGTCCTTTTAGGTTGTCAAGCACCATGGAAACTCTTTATCATAAGAGGGTTGAATGGGTACCATGGGTATGGTACCATGGTTAGAACATGCCTGTATTTTTACAAGGACGTGAACAGGAAGGAGTAACTAGAGTTTTGCAAAGCTCTTCTGTGCACAACCCCTCTCTGCTGTGGAGCTTCAGATTGACAACAACATTCAGGGAAGGTGCCAACCTCCAAAATAAGACTGTTCACTTAAGTTTTTGATACCTATTGCATTCTCTTTTCCCATAAATTTATTCTCTTACCTAAATCTAGTTCCTGTGAATTGGAAAAGCACAACTTTTTCCAAATATGCCAGTGAAGAAAATAAAGCTACCCAAAAAAAAGGAAAATCAACCAAAGACACCAAATCACCCAACACATAAACTAAAATATTATTTTGGATACAGTAATCATTACTCTTATTTAACTGCTATCAATGGCTTAAACACAAGATATTTTCCCTCTTCCAGTATATCACAGCTTGCCAATTTTCACAAAACTAATTTTTCATCGGTTAAGGCTTTTCATTAGAATTTACCACAGTACTTGAATCTTGCTTTGTCTTGTAAAAATTGTCCGTTAATTGTGGATTGGAGCATCTAGTCTTAGTTACTGGAAAGCATGGATACTACCCTGATTTTGCTGGCCAGTTGGTCTGACCAAAAAAAATCCAAACAACCAAAAAAAACCTCCAACAACAGAAAATCACATCCCACCCCTTACACTTTACTGCCATATCTTACATTTCCCTAGCTTCAATTATGCTCTTTTTATGAAACTTCTGAAAGATATATTTCCCTAAAATTACATCATTATGGAACTGAGTCTTCTTCAACCTCACAAATAAAACTTTTAGGTTATGCCATGGAACTTAAAACCAGCATGAGCTAACTGCAGTCCCTGCACAAGAAAGCAGCCATATAACAGGTACCTAGCCCAGCTGATTACTTATTTCACACATAATCCAGACCCAAAAACATCTCAACAGTCTTTTTACAAATTAAAACTTACACTGTAAAAGCATGAAGATAAGTCTATGAACACTGCATGTTTTTACAAAGCATCTTGAGAGCTTCTCTGCTGCTTGCTGTAGGGGCAGTTCCTACTGCTGATTTAGGCAAAGAATTTTGATCTCACATCCAGCCATAATTTTACCCTTAGTGTAGGAGCAAAAGTTACAAGTTAAGAAGCACAGCCACACACTGCTGACCATCAGAAGCTTGGAAGTAACACAGTAAAAGTGAAGCAAATAGTATTGACCTCAAGAAGAGACTAGCGGTTGCTCTATAAACAGTTTGACACGCAGGACTTCATAATTCTACAGATTGTACTTTAACAGCTCAGTATTGTCCTGTAGCTAAGGAGCCATACCACATCTACCTTGTATTCTTCCTGCAAGGTAGTAGTATTTGTATGGTTTATAATAGAATACAGTCCAAAATCTGGTGACTATCACCTCTGAGTTTCCTGAAGCATAAAGGAGCAAGCTTGAAGAGCTGCTGTTTTAGTGAAAACCAGAAAGCACAGGCCAGTAGCTGGAGTAAGAATAGTGCAAAATGTGTATTCCAAGAATCTCATACAATGAAAGGTTATAATATTAATATATTAGTCATCAGTAGCAGCCATTCCAGTGCAAGACAGTTATGGTTTACTTTAATGAATTATTTCAAAGTGAGGTAATACTACATCCAAGTAACAAGCAGAATAAATATGCAATATGGAAGTGTAGGAGGTGAAAATAGAAAACAGCTATGAAAGTTCACTAGAAACCAAAAAATTTAAGCCACACATGCTAATGTATTTGAGACAATGCCAGCCTGCACTTCTGTTATTTTAATTGGAAAACCAGGAATATTATGCTAATCTCCAGAAACATCCATGGGACCCCATTTGTTTTCTTTGTTTTATTTTTTTTTTCAATCTTAACCTGACAGCTGCTATACTTGATCTTCCAGTGTAAAATGAAACAAAAAAAAAAAGGCTTTCAATTTTGAACTCAAATTAGAGAGAGCAAGCTTGTGCGGTAACAAAAGGGCATGTCTATCACTAGACAGACATGCCTAACACAAAGTCTGTTTTTACCACAGTGGTGGGAGAACTGAAAGGTGTGAATCCACAGAGACAGCAGCATATCTGAGTAAAGTGACTGGAGGTGCATCAGGTACTCAGCTGAACAGCCAGATCAGTAATAGCCACCTTGGAAAAGCCGTACAATATTGTGTGCAGGCATGTAACTGCTGTAAAAGAACAACACAAAACTGTTCCTTCTGGCACATAAAATAATTTGCAGCAGCTCCCAGTTAAGAACATAATTAGCTAAGTGATGGGTGGTTGACAGGTATTATTTCCTCACTGTGCTTGTGCTGTTTGGGTACCTACCAGCAGTGCCTTTCTGCTGTGTCACAATGGCATTACATTCGTGTCATCAAGGCACAGAGTTCAGCTCTGAGTAAGCATGACCAGCAGCTTTTAAGACATAAATGAAGCCTTGTCAGAGAAGCTTAGTGAGACAGACTGAAGGCACAGCTGAAGCCTTTCTGCTCCACTTGTTTTGAAATTGTAGCACTTAGAAGCTTGTCTACTGGACAATTTGTTGTAATGGTTCAGATGCTCCTATTGAGAGGTAGCTCAGTTGCTGTAACAGCTTGAGTCTTGTGGTTTAGGGGTATATAAGAAGCCCAGACTGGTTTTATTTATCAGAGCAATGGAACGGTTCTCACTTAAGTTGTAACCTGCAGTTAGCATGACTTGTCTAGTACCAGCTGTGACACATTATATATGGGGACAAGAACATTGCCAGAGCAGCTGAGAGCTGTAGGCACACAAAATGCCCTGGGGAGGCGGTGGAGTCACCGTCCCTGGATAAGGAAACACTAGACATGACACTCGGTGCTATGGTCTAGTTGACACAGTGGTGTTCAGTCACAGGTTGAACTCTATCTCACTGTCTTTTCCAACCTAATTCATTCTGTGAGTCTGAAAATGGCTCTGAAAAACAAGTTGAAGCATTAGTGGTTTTATCATACTAAATATGATGAAAATATGATGAAAAGGATGAAAAAGAACCAAATGAGGTTGATTTGACTATGCAGTAGGTAAAAGAATACCATGCCTTAATGAAGGTGTAGGTGATCACAGAGAGGGCTACACCTCTGCCTGTATGGGATTTTGAAGACTCCACCTAACCTGAGCAGTATGAATGCAAGCTGGGTTCATTCCTGAGCTTTTAATTTCATTTGCATAGTGAAGAACTCAGACTAACCATTTTATTTGAAACTTGGAATAGGTTGGGAACACACGTGTAGTCAATTAGAGCTATTCAGTCTGTTATAGGGGTTACCTAAACAACTGGTTGCTTGTCTGCCCATGTATTTGAAGTTTAATGCTATTGCTTTCATGCAAGTTGAACTTTAACATCTTTACAATTCAATACAAAGTGAGTGAGGAGTCTGTATTCTCAACATTAACTTTCTCATGATAGTGTCACATACTTGTTTTGTTTTATAGAAACACTGATCTATAATTTACATAGTTGAATCATTGTTCTGTCAACTTTATTAAATACAGGCTTTCAAAAACAGAAAATTGAGCTGACATGTGACTAGTGGTCTTGGTTGAACAGCCACAATGGGTTCTGCCACTTTTTTGTTGATCTTTAGTCATCTTTCTCTACAGAATACAAGTATTTAAAAATGGGGGCTTGCTTCTCTTGGTAAAGCTACAGAGTTACTATTTCTTTAGTTTTACTGCAAATATATTCTCATTATTTAGCATAAGTTACAGTATTTCTCCTTATTATTTTTAGTGCAGCTGCCAGTAAATACAAGAGTTTTCCATAGTCACCCTGATCAAGGTTCTACTTTTTTAACTAAATAGATGGCCACAGTTTATTTTTGGACTCTCAGATCAAGTTTTGCACTTTATCTTAATTACATTTTTTCACTGTATATGAGGACATACACATTCAAACCTTTCTAAATTTGCTATTTCCTGGTAAGAATGGATTTGAAAGGGGCTTCTATAGATGTAGCCTCTGACAGAGTGCGTGTGGAGAAGGGAGAGCCATAGTGCACCACCTCATCCCACCCTTTGTGGCCTGCTGCTGTACACACCCACATGAAAAACATTAAGCACTCTTCTGGATAATAGAGAAGCAATGCAGTGTGTGCTTTGACTGTTCAAAATAGAAATCAGACCTATATCCTTAAGTAAACAAATCCTAAAATAGATTCTTCATTTCTCAAAAAAACCTTCCTCTTTGTTTTCAGCAGTAAGAGAGCACTGGTATTAATCTTTTCTGGCAAGAATACCTGGCATGCACAGTGTATAATATAAAATAGATGATAGCAGCATCAAACAGTAGATTCACTCAAAACATTTACAAACAGAAGCTTCTTTGCAGTTAAGCTTTCATCAGGCCACATCATTTTAGCAGCTGGATTTTCCCTGACTTTGTCATTTTAAGTAAGGCACTGTAATCCATGCTCCATAATCACATTAAAATACATCATTTTCTGGTGAGTCCTTTGTAATACACAAAAGAAAGCTGTAAGCTTAGCATCTTGTGCAAGGCTTTGTCCAGTGAAGAGCTGTTCCCATTAGTGGAAGAGAGGAAAAACAAAGCATACCTCTCTCTGATCTACAGGAGCACTGTTGCAAATGACTGCTCTCAGGAGAGGGTAGTAGGCCTATCCTATTTGAAAATGAGTAGCACTATATCTGCCTTTTAGAAATACTGTTGAATCAAACAGGTTTTTCCATGTTACGCTTCTTTCCACAGTAGCTAGCTATCAACTAGAATTGTAGGAAAGAGTAGCAGCTTTCCCTCTTTATCCCAGCAACCTGAGCCAGGATCATACTGTGGTAGTCCTTTAAATTTTAACAGTACGCTGTCTAGAAAGAAAGCATTTGTTTTTTTCCTTTGAGGGAACAGCATTATGGCTTCATTTCTCACCACCTGAAATCACGTCATTATCTAGTTTATAGTGGGAAAAAACCAAAAAAACTAACAAAGAAGTGGAGTGTTAAAGAAAGGTATAGGTAAAGAGGAGACATTGCTGTTCTTGAGGATTGTTTGATTGGGGTTTATTCTGCTGTTCAGAGATTACATAGGCAATGATTTGGGCTATTCAGGTAGAAAGATCAAATAAGGACACTCCCCTAGAACAGCAGTACAAACTTACTAAAGCAAGTGTCATCCCTCAACATTTCAACTACATTTAGAAAGTGTGTGTAAAAATTCTGTCTTACCTTCTGCAGTTAGTCCAGAGTGCTTCAAGTCACACAGTAAGGCTTACACCAATCCCTCAAGAACCAAATATATTGGAGCAAGGTGAGGAAACTTTTTAGCTTAGCCATCCTTCACTCACACCTGCTTCCTTTTACAAGAGTCAAGTTGTTATGTCTGTCCATTTGCCTACTAGGAATTCTTGCTCATGAGGATTGGGAGGGACATCTGAAAGTAGTTGTCAACCTGCTTCCCCTTTTCAGTTCTATAGCTTGTTAAATTATAAATATTCTTACACCTCATCCTACATTAATTTCCAGCACCGCAAGTGAAGAGGAAAGAGAAATCAGATCTATAAACCCACCACAGTCAAGCAGCAGGTGTTTCTGTAATGACAGCAGCAAGACCAAAGTCAAAGCAATACTGCTTGAATCTGCTGGGAGCCAGCATTTCAGCTCCAGAGCTGTTGTGTAAATACCTTCTAGCATGACATCAGGCCAAGGATAAACTTGCGAGTAATCTTCTCTTTATGACAGGAGCAACAGTTCTTCCATTGCTTTATAATGGGATACAGGCCACTGTGAGTTCAAAATTGATATGTTAACAATAGTTGGAAGCTGCATGGCTGAGTGTAACTGAGCACTAGAAGCCATCAGAATAGGCAAGATGTAGAAGCTCATCCTTGATAATGGCTAGTAAGCATCCAAATACTTCCGTTGCAGCTTCATAACTTGCTGCTAGGAAACAGCACCACTAATTTCTTCAAATTGTTTGTTGAAAAATAAGCTACTGTGAAAGTGGGAGAAATTCCTTGGTCCTTCCACAGTCAATTAATTGGAATAAACATGGGTTAGAATAAATGAGCAAGTATTTTCTTATCAACCTGTCAGGAAAAGATAGGAAAAGAGGAATTCCTTGCCTATGACTGACTGCAAAACAACTAGTTTTCTCACAGAGGGCTGTGCTTAAAACTGACTTTTTTTCTGGTGTGACTCCTATTGTTTCCATTGGGAAGTCTGTTACACCAGAGTAAGATGATATGTATATTTTGATGTAAGAGCAAGAAAGGCATTGTGACCTTGTCATCAGAGGACCTTAGGTTTTGTTTTTGCCTGCATCTATGGACTGTTGCTTTCCTAATTTTATTCACAGTTCAGACTTATTAATCCAATTTCTTCACTCTCTTCAGCTTCACTGGAAGTTAATTGAGAATGAAAATAATTTAATTTCTCAATCAAATAAGAACTGAATGTCCTCAGATGTTCTGCATGTGCTTTAGTGATTTGAATAAGATCATACTCCAAAAGTTTAAAACATGAATAATAATCTTTGAAAACAATGGGACTCAAATTCTTATATGTAGAAACTTGTAAATGGAACTTGTCCTCTGACTTGTTGAAAATTGCCATCTTAGCTATTCTGTCTCTGGCTATTCTCTTTCATCTTCCCCTGTTTTTTTAAGACCTGCCCATGCAGTTTGCAGAAGCAGCTGTATCAATACTAATTTACTGAAAAATTATTTTGCAAAGAACTAGCTCAGGTGTTTCTAAGTCCATGACATAGTTAACTTGTAATGGGACAAGCTGCCAGGAATAACCAAGTAGATGGCTCTATCTGTGCTGATACTGTTTGTTCATATCAACGGGAAATAATTATCTTTCTGGCATATGTCATTTGTAGGAGTCCATAGAAAAAGGCCATAAAACAGATGATATTGCAATAGGAAAACAGTTCCTCTTCTGAGATTATTGAACCTGAGGGTAGAAGAAATGGGAAATGCTGATAATGCTCTGAGGGTTCAGTGAAGGTGAGAAATAAAGACTATAATAAAGAATATTTCTTGTCAAGAATCAAGGAATTGTGTTTTAGGTTTTTCAAGAAGACAACATATTAGCATATGAAATCAGTTTTAAGAAAGCCAGATGTCTTCATGGAGTGATGTAACTGTCAGGGATTGCTTAAGAACAGCTGTTGCCCAAACAGGTGTTTTCTATACAAGTCATTCTCTTCTGTGATGTCAGAGCTGCTAAGATTCTGGTAGAAAACTGAACTTACTATAGTACTGTAGGGCGTAACTCCACTTGGCAGGCAGAAATGACAAACTGGCCTGCATTTTGGGACTTGTATTTTAAATGGATGTTAATATCAGTACTGTGTAGGTATCATTACCTGATGTCTGTTTACTTCAAGTTCAACATGTAGTAAAGAAGTCCTGAACAGTGTGTGTAACGGACAGTCTCTCCAGTTAGTGCTTGTAGCCTTTCACATTACACAGCTTGTCTTGGAGGAAGTGCCAGAAAATCCATGTCTTGTAGTTATGACAAAAAAGACTTGCTTTCATAAATGTAGCAGTGCTGGTTATGCAGTGGTTTCTCACTGACCATATGCAAATATTTGCATCAAATGCTTTCAGCAACAACCTTAGTATGTGTTGGTGGTTTACATTAGTGGTTTACAAATAGTAGTATAGATTTAACTGTTGTACAGCAACACGACTTCGATACTTTTACCTATGGCTGTGCTTAGACCAATTAATGGTGCTGCTACACAAAAAAAAGCATGTTACTCAACATGAGGCAAAATGTCTTTAGCATGGGGCAGCAGAAAATGTCAAATCAACTGTAACACAATTCAAATAACTTGCGTTCTGTCAGGTAATTTGGTCCAAAATACTTACAACTTCTCATTAACTTCTTTTGGCCTAATGTTCTTTTTACGTGACTATGGTACATGCCTACCTCGAAAGGAGAATATATGCTTTCTGAAGAATAACTTCAAAAGTATTTTGTTGTGTACACACCAGTTTTGCTGTGTTAAACTTCTGTTCTTACCAGTACAGACTCTTGCAAAGTAGTATTAAAGAAGTCCAATTACAAAGCTTGGAAGGGAGTGAAGCTTTTGGCTGAGCCTAAAAGCCTGAGAATTGGAATCAGTACAGGTTTTTCAGATATACTGGTTACTTTTAAGACAGGTATAACTGTTTATCTGTTGACCCTCATTGATGTAATGTTCTTTCTTTAATTTTAAGGCTCACCAGCAAAGCAGAAAAGCTGACCGCTTGTTGGCAGCAGGGAAATACGAAGAAGCAATTTCCTGTCACAAAAAAGCTGCTGGTGAGTTGGTTATTTCTTGTTGCAATTTCAGGGACAGGCAAACCACAAGCACACGCTGTGTTCATGCAGCAACAACCAGATTTTATTCTCCAGCACCCCGTTTTATAGGGCTTTCAAATTTCCTGTTCTTACACTCATGATTGGTTAAAGATCTAAACTCCACCTAACTCACTGGCCAATGATATGGGTGCATCTGTGCTTCAGAGGGATTGGCTGGGGTCCCCTGTTTGAATTTGAAATCAGCCTATCAATAACATATTTGGCGATGTTTTTACTACTAATGAGCTAACAAGCTAACTGGTTGAGTAAGTGTCAGTCAAGGCCAAATTATCTGTGCAGCCATAGGCCAGCTATGGCTGTCACAGTACCCCTCGCTGTTTTATTAAAAATGCAAAGTGTTCTCTGTCATCCTTCTGCAAGGGCTCTTTGCAGCTAGAATGACAGGACAGCAAGATGACACACGATTCTACCAAACTTGACCAGCCTAGCCTCTCTCAGCCAGTGATGCATTCCACATATCATTGAAGATGTTACCTTCATTCCCAGGAGCTGTCAGGCAGGATTATCAACATTCTCATATTGGCATGCCACAGTCTCATTACTTAGAAGTTACAACTTTACAACTTAACTCTATAAACAAGAAACAATTCAACCTCAGAACTGTGGGAAAAGCAACCAACAGGGAAAACAACTTGTCCAGTTTGTGTTTTTTGACTCATATTCTTAAATAGATAAAAATCCTTAAGTCTTATCTCTTTAAGTATATAAAATACTTCTAACAGTGTCAAGTGATTTAGGGTATAGATATAGACCCTATATACCCTTTAGGGTATAGGGTATAGACCACGCATTCCCCCTTTTCTGTTTAAAAGGGATATGTTTTAAGGTGCTTTGTAGGAAATACTACTGTGGTGTAACATACCCTAGAGCAGTAGGAGTCATTTTATGTTTACTGAGTATCATGGATTTAAAGCATTAGCTAAAAAATCACTAGAAAACTTACTAATTTCTTGCTGTGAGATGTGGATTAGAAGAGGAGAAAAACAGAATTAAAACTTAAAAAGAATAAAGAAATTTTATTAATAAAACTACAAGAATAAGAAACCAGAATAAAACTTCCAGAAACCCTTTTTCTCTACCACACAACTATTCTCTTGTTTACATGACAACACAGCGACAAAGAAACCTGGTGATTAAAATAGTCTCAACTTTGCTATAGTCTTTTCATCAGTCTTTGTAGAGAAAAAGTTCTCTTCTGCTAATCTATGGAGTTTTTTACCAGAAAACCAGTTTTTTCTCATGGCTTTCTATTTTTCTGATGCCAGCCGCCTGGAAAACTCTGCCATCAGTTCTCTCCTCCTATTTCACACTACTCTGAGGTGTGTTATAGGTCATAAGTCTATGGGTGTCATTTTAAGGATGAGTTATTCAAAGGCAGAAGTTTTCTTCATCTATTCATCTGTTTCTGTGAACATCTCTGGAAACAGAAGTTTTCTCTTTGCCTCTTAAAGGCCATAAATCTTCAACAATTATCACTTCTCTTTTTCTGTTCCAGCATCTCATAGGGTCACAACTACTTCACCATTTGCTTAAATCCACACTTTGAAATACCCTATTCCCCCCAATATACTCTGTCATGAATTACAGGAGTTTTTTCAGAACACTATTGTCCATCTCCATAGTTTTAGCAAAAGAATATTTCAGCTTATTAAAGCATCTCCTTATTTCTCTCCCCCATCTGAAGCTTAATTCCTTTCTTCAGTGGCTTTGATAGTTTATGGTGTCTCTTTCACTCTCTTCTCTCTCTGGAAAAAAAAGGATTAATCTTCAAGTCTCATCTGGGTAGTGAAAGAGTTAAAATCTTGCCAAGGCTTTGTAGATGGTTCTGTGATCTCTGCCAGAGCAGTAACTGGAGCTGTCTTCGATAGAAGATTTTTTTTCATGGCTGCTTTGGAGAGTGTAGTCACTGTCTCAGCTCACTGCCGGTCAATGGCTTTCTCTCTTCTTATTCAGCAGTCTCTGGTGAAACTCAGCAGCAGCAAAAACTGCAGCCGAGCCAGGGACTGGCCTGGCCCGGCAGCCCTGCTGTAGAAGGCTCCACAAACCCTGCGAGGTGCTCAGCCCCTCTGGGAAGGGGCTCCTGCCACCCCACAGTCTTCATCCCTCCTGCCTGAGAGCTGCTCGTGTCCGGCTCAGCCCCCTCCCCACTAGGTGAGACAAGGCTGCGGGGGAGCGGGACCAGCCGGAAAACAAAGAGACAAAGAAATTCCCGGGCTTAGGTCTTAAGGTGGTGTTCACAGGTTGATCTCACTTTTCAATGGTCAGAACTACTGTCAATTCTCAGAAATGGCCAGTTATTGGCCAGGAGAAAAACTCCCATCAGCCTCCAGCAGCCTTAACTTCCTTAGGCGTTTCCCTTTGTTTTCTTAAATGCTAATCCATCACACTGAGGTATGTAACTGCTTTTGAAACTACTATTTACCAGACCAATTATGAATTATTAAAGGAAATATTCTGTGTCTTAGTTAGGTTTTATAGGTCACATCCTGAGAATGACACATCCTTGTGTTTGTCATATCTTTAAAGTATTTGACTTTTGAAGCATTTAAGTCATAAGTAATTTTTTCTTGAAGGCTTCTCTGCTTGGTTCAGTTATATTTATAGAATTCCTTTGTAAAGTCACAATACCAAAAAACACATATGTGGATAATACCAGTTTACCTTAATTGATGGTACTTTATTAAATAAGTGAATATGAAGCATCTGTGTTGGCTGCAGTTGTTAAGATTGTTAAATTAGCACTTCTAGGAGTATTCATTTTACAGAGCTCAATTTTGGATAATAGTTGTAGACTTAAAACTATAACATTCATTTGTATAACTTAAATCATATTTTAAAGAAATGAGTGGGTTAGGAGTTATGTCCAAATGAAATGCAAAAATGTTAGTTACTCCTGCTGTCTGAAATACCTTTGAAGCAAATTCAACAAGACTCTTAGAACATACCCAGAGGCCCACAAGCTAAGTTTCAGATAAATAAAATTATGTCCAAAAAAATTGTATAAAGCAATGAAAAGCATATGTGTATTTTCCTTACAACATTGTGGTTGGAGGTATTAGCAATATGGTTAGAATAAAGGCATCACCTCCACTTCTTAGCAAAAAAATACTTTTAAAGTAACATGCTAGTGTCTTCCTTATTAAAATTCTAGACAGTGCAAACTAGAGATGGCAATATTGTAATAAATTCAGGATCCAGTTTTCCTCTATGCTGAACACTTCTGTTATGTTGATAGAAAGTAAAATTCAACAATCTTGTGTGTCTTGTGTTTTGATTTATAAGTTTGGAATACTAAGAATTTCATAAGACATTCAAGGACATCAAATATATGAATTGAATAAATATAATAGAAAAGGTCATCAGATTGAAGGTGATAAAAGTGTCATGTTACCATTATCTAGAGTAATCACAAAGCATGTCTAGTCAAATATAAGGGGGTAAAGTTTAGATAAATATTATTATGAACACTGTCTGAGCACATGTATTATATGAGTCTTTTTTGGAAGCTATTTACCATGGAAAGTTAGGGAAAGCATTCCAGACTTACTATGTTTTATAAAACGGTCTTTGTCTTAAAAGCACATTTAGTAGATTTCCTTCTGGTGTTACCTCAGTAACTTTCTAAGCTTTAGACCTTTATCCTGCAACTCTGGCTGGGTTACTATAGATGTATTAATTCTTAGATAAGTTAAAATGAGTCAGCACCTCCTATCCTTGAACAAAATGTGTGTACTGGGAACAAAAGTTAATTTTAGTTTTGGAAATCTCATAACTGAAATGGTAAAATTTTAGAGAGAGGATAACAAATACTGTAGCAGCCCATGCATGGATTAGACAACCGGGTGCTTCCTCAAGATGACACTGTGAAGGTCCCTTAGTTGGTGAGATAAAATGATTTAGTGCATGATTTAGTGACCTGAAACAAGAGCACTTTAATAAGGAGAAAATAACAAACTGCAACAACGACCAAGAATGTGAACAATGTATGTATGTGGTGCACTAGAAAGGCGAGGACCAGGGGATTACAGCAATTTATACAAACTAAAGTAGGGGTGGAGTCTGCGGGAAAGGGGCCAACAAAAACCGGGGACTTGGAATATGTAAAATAATGCATAAAATCTTAACCAATGATAACAAAGAAACTATAGAACTTTCTGGCCACATTTACAAATAACTATTCAGGGGGCATCTCCTAACTAAAGGAGATTCTTCTCAGGGCCTGAGGCAAAGTCCCTTGCCAACCCCTTGCCCTGATGGACTACAAAAAAACACCTTATTTTTTTCTTTTTTTTTAGGGTAAAAACAACTTGGAAAATTACTGTGAGTTCTTTATGGGAGAGAATTATTAAGTTAAACTGTAATCCTTAAGTATAACTGAAATTTAAGGTATATTTGAAAAGAAAATGATTTAGTACTACAAGTTATCATGAGAATCAAACCAATTAGAAGACATACACAGAAACCAATATCAGAATGGTTACTTGCTTTTATAAAAACTTTCTATCGTGTACGATGTTCAGAGACTTTAATAGAGGAGCCTTTTAATATGTCTTAATTCTGTGGGTAGTTCCCTTAGCCTTGCCCCACCCGCTGGGCTCCTGCACTGCCACAGTGAGTAGCTGTGGAGGCTGTGGTGGCTGGGACACCCCTGCCCACTACTCCCGGGTTTCAGTGTCCTTTTAATCCACATGGCTGGTCTGCCACATCCCCCTCATCACGGCAGGAGAGACCTCAGCCATGGTCGCTAGGCAGCGCAGTTGGAAGGCGGCAGTGCTGGGTTTGAGTCATGGTAGGAGTGTGACTCCACTCTGTTGAAAAGGGCTTTGCTGTCAGAGCACCCCCTGGCCACAGGGAGCCATGGCAGCAACCCTGGCAAGGACAGAGACCACGGCTGCAGCACTCACTTGCTGGTGGTGGCTGGCTGGAAGGATACCCCAGTCTCAGGGACCACAGCAGTGGTGCTGGCTGGGCGGAAACCATGGCAGAAGCACCAGCTGCCAGCAGTGGTGGCAGGAGCAGTGTGGACTGGGTCCGTGCTGTCCCCCTCCTGAGCAGCAGTGGCAGTACCTGTGAGAGCAAAGCTGTGTTCTGTGAAAGGTGGAGAAGAGCACTGCCCCCCAGCTCTCTCTGTGCCAGCATGGCAGCTGTTCAGTGCTCCCCCAAGATGGCGGCTCAGTTTGGCTGGGTCAGACAGGAAGCTACAGTGTCACACGGACTCAGCAGCGGGAATGGCAATGACATGTCTGGTGTATGTTATGTCTTTTATCCATGTTTGTCCTAGGAGCTCCTCCATCTCCAGTGGCATGCTTGTGGTCTGCACAGGTGCAGTTGGAGCTGTAGGGTGCTTTGTCGCCATGGGAACTATGCAGCTAGCGAAGTCCAGTGCATAAAGCTATAAACACAGCATGGCTGTGCAGAATCCCTACTGCCCAGCTCGGTGTCCATGCCTCCTGCTGCCTCCCCTGGTGTACTGTTCTCGCTGTGCATCTCAGTAGGCAGTGCCTGCAATGTCCTTTCTGCCGTCCTTGCATCCATCTCATTTTTTAGCTGTTGTAATAAGTCCAGCACAAGCCTCTATAGATTTATAACATTCATGGCAGTCTTGTTGTCCATGGAGGCTGCTGTAAATATATACTGGCCAGCCCACTCCTTAGTTGTTAAGTCCCTTTGGTCCCATCCAATCCATGGCTCACACACCACACTATTAGGGCTAACAGAGCCTGTTGGTCATATTCTGTGCCTCTTTTCTTTAGAAAAAAAGTCCATACCTGCAGGAGGGGGTCCTCTGGAGTCGAAGACCCCTCCCATGTTCCTGGTAGCCTTTTCTATTTACAGGCGTCCAGACCAAAGACAGCTCTCCATGCTGTTCCTCTAAGCAGCTCTAAAGGCTGCAGGCAGCTCTCCATGCTGCTCTTCTCTGCCGGGACTTCGCAACTCAAAGGTTGCAGGCAGCTCTCCAGGCTGCCCCACAGCTCTGCTCACCGCTTTTAGCAGCTCGAAGGCTGCAGGCAGCTATTCCCTGCTACCTCGCCTGTCTCCTCACTCTTTCTGAGGCAGCTGTTGGATCACATTGGCGTCACCAATTGTCACAGTTTCAGGGTCAGGCAAGCAGCAAGCACACACTGTGTTCATGCAGCAACAGCTGGATTTTGTTCTCCAGCACCCCGTTTTATAGGGCTTTCAAATTTCCTGTTCTTAGACTCGTGATTGGTTAAAGATCTGAACTCCACCTAACTCACTGGCCAATGATATGGGTGCATCTGTGCTTCAAAGGGATTGGCTGGGAACCCCTGTTTGAACTTGAATCCAATCAACAACATGTTTAGGGACTTTTTTACTTCTAATGAGCTAAGCTTCTAGCTGGTTGAGTGAGCATCTGTCAGTAAGGGCCAAATTATCTGTGCAGCCACAGGCCAGCTATGGCTGTCACAACTCACATTTCAGCTCTTAAAATCAATTTCTAGATTTGCATGCACCAAGCCTGTCTTGAGTTCAAGAACTGTTTGGGCAGCACTCTTGGGCACATGGGATTCTTGGGGTGTCCTGTACAGGACCAGGAATTGGCCTTGATGGTCATTTTGGTCCCTCTCAACTCAGCAGATTCTGTTATTCTGTGTAAGTAGAATGTCTAGTTTTTTGCAAAATTTTTATTTTTAAAATATAAGTTTTTTTTCAGTCCAGATTAAGAACCCTTTTGAAAACATATTTTTCTCATATGAGCAGCTAAAGTCAGACATTTCCAAAGTTGTTTAGATTGGGGGTGATTATCATTGTGATGGCAGTTCTTGATTGAACATGAAGCCAATACCTTGTGGTAAGCACAGACTGAAGTTGTGTACCTGCTGTAAGCCAGTTTCACTTTATACTTTGCATTTTCCTTACTGCTTTCATATGCAAAGTCACAGTGCTTTTTCTGTTGGTAAAGGACAAATATTTGCTGACAAAACTTCCCTTTCCTAATGTCTGCATCAAAGCAGCCAAGAACAGGTGATGAGCTCCCCAGAACTCAAGCAAAACATCAGATTGCATCACAGACCTTGACACTGCAGAGACAGCCATTCCTCTGTGCATTTACGTGTCCACTTAAATAGTCCTGCTTAATTTTTTGTGTTGGAGTCCCCCAGCTCTCTGACAATGTGCAGCTACTTGGCAGAAGAAGAAAGGAGGTGTTAACTGGTGAAACAATCAGTGACAGGGCTTGTGTGGAGACACAGTGACTGCTCTGAACATGGCAACCTAGATACCAGGCGTTCTTGCTCCATTCATAAATACTAGAAAACCCCATAAAGTGAAAAACTAATAGTTTCTTTGGTATTTATGGCTACTGAGAGTGATGAGGAATTCTACTTACTTTTTTCTAAATTTCTAAAATGCATACTTTTTGTTTTCTTTAACTTAATATACTAAGGCAAAACCCAAAAATACACTGAATATTTCTTGCATTTCTTTGTTCGTTCTATATCATTGTCTTGCATCATTCCAAATTTGGTTGTGAGTTTCTCATACATTGTCATTTTCAGTACTAGTAAAATATGCTCAAAGTCTTTTTGGAAATTGCTGCTGTTCTAAAAACAAACTGGAGTGACCCAAGCCAACAGGATTACCATGGGAAGGGTGAAGTGTACTACAAGGTCTTACAGTAATTTTTTCAGACTTCTGAAAAACAGCAGATATTTCCAGCCCACTGTAACTTGGTAGATACTTTGCCTCTAGACTGCTGCCTTTTTGTGGGGATTGAGCACACAGGCCTGAAGGCTTTCTTAGCTTTCGTGGAAGTGTTCAAGCTTTTCAGCTGTGCCGTAAGTGCTGATGGATGTTCTGTCCTGCAGGGTACCTTACAGATGCAATGAAGCTGACCCAGTCGGAGCAGGTAAGACCAGAATGCAGCAGATGCCAGAACCAGCCACAACCTTTTGGTGTGCCCATGTGTCCCATTGTGTCTGACCACACCCCTCCTTGGCATTAGCCTCTGCAAAATTTTCTGAACCTTTGGCGACTGCACCATGAGTTTCACAAGTGTGGTAATACCAGTCTTCCTAGAGAGTTTTTCCAAGTTTATGTGGAACAAGGTCAAGAGAAATCTTAACCTATCCAAGGGGTCTCCAACTTTCTAATCTGCCAGACATCTTCAAGTAGGTGACAAAACTAGTGTCATATTTAACTTTATCTGTGAGGCACTTAGTATTTTGCTGAGACAAAAAGTCTCATCTCACCTACAGTGTGTCATTTTGGTTTAATGCATCCTGACTAGGGGATCTCTAGAAAAAACAGCCCTGACACTTTTTCTTATTCATTGCACAAGTTTATCTGTGAATGTAGTAGTGTAGTCTGCTCAGCACTTTTGTACCAGCAGGCTTTGAATTTAGCCAGTATTATAAAATAAAATAACCCTTGGAGATCAGACATCTGGTTTTGCTCCAATGGGTCATTCTTGTAGAAAAATGGGTCTTCCACCTAGGTGAGTTAATAATCGCTGTGCCACCACCTTCATTAAAAATGGCTGAATCATTTGGGACCATACCTGGCCTTGGAGCAATTTGCTGCTTCATTTTGGGTGTTATTCATATGTCTACACAGATACCATCATAGAAGCATACATTGTTTAGCCAGTGCGTGCCAAGTGAATCTCTTCCTTCTTGGTGTTGGTCGTAAAACTCCTGGTGCCTCTGCCCAGAGATGTAGCCTGGTCAGTGACTTACAAACAAAAAGACCAGTAGTTATGATAAATATGACATATCTGAATGTGTTGCACCGTACAAGCAGAGAGCACTTCCTGTTGGATTTAATGTCTGAATAAAAAAAGCACCTCCCCTTGGGCATGTGGTGATGCTGTTTATGTAAATATTTACACACATATAATTCAATGTGTGTGAATATTTGGGCGGTATTAGGGATCACCAACTAAATTGTTTAATCTTGTTCTTACTCAGGCTCAGCTATCACTGGAATTACAAAGGGATAGTCATATGAAACAGTTACTTCTCATCCAGGAGAGATGGAAGAGGGCAAAGAGGGAGGAAAAGCTGAAAGCCCAGCAGAGTGCTGACAAGGAAGTAGCCACACATCTTCAGACTTCTTACAAGCCATCTGCTGAAGACTCTGATGATCAAAATGTACTGGTTCCTGTTGCTCAGAAATACAGCTCTTCCACAGAGAAACGTTCACAGGATATTCAGGGTGTCTTTGACAGGGACCCAGATACACTTTTATTTCTGCTTCAGAAAAAAAAGGAGCCAGTAGAAGCATGTATTGGGAGTAAAGCACCAAAAGATGACAAAACAATAATAGAAGAGCAGGCAACCAAAATTGCAGATTTGAAGCAGCTTATAGAATCTCTTGTATCTGAAAATGAGAGATTAAGGAGAGAGAATAAGCAGTTAAAAGCAGAAAGAGCTAGACTCCAAAAATCTCCAGTAGACAGGGAATTGGATGTAGACACTGACTTTGTTGAGAAGTCAGAGTTGTGGGGTCTGCAGCAGAACTCAGAATCTGCTTCTTCAGCTGCAACTTGGCAGAAGTTTGCAACAACTGTTGGGAAGGCAAAGGACATTCCAATACCCAGCCTTCCCCCCCTGGACATCCCATCCCCTGAACTCCCAATGCTGGAACTCTCTGATGATATACTGAAAGGACTGATGAATAGTTAAAAAACAGGAAAAGTGCTCAATGTAGTTAAACCAGATTTGAGAAAAGGGAAAGTCACCAGGACAATGGTGATCTGAGGGTGGAAACAATGCTACTGTCAGAGAACAGGCATTAAGCAACTTTGTTACTGTGAAATACACATCACATCTGATTTACTCCATGGAAGTTAAAGGTACCATAATTGGTATAAGAGATCGAGCTTACTCCCAATGTTTCAAACCAAACAACTGCCTGGAGAATGTTTCAAGTAACACAATCCTTTAGGGTTTTTAAGTATGCTATATGTAATAGTTATCTATAATGCCATAAATGATGGTGCAGAACCTGTTATGGTAGCCAGTTGGCTGCCATTTAATATTGAAAAATGCTTTCTAGCATGAATTTAAACTGTGCATTTCATTATGCATAACTGTTAATTCAGACACAGTGTAATTTATACACCTCCTAGATGGATTTATGTGCCACACTCTATATTCCTGACCATGTTAACCTCAAGTCTAAGAGATTTTAATTTCCATTCTATGAAGGAACCAAATTATTCGTTCTGTTGATGAGGGGTTTTTTTGGGGGGGTTATCTGTTTACATAACTAATCAGGGTGAAGTGAATCTAGCTATTGGTTTCTGTATAAAGTGACATGGTTTAAAATGAAAAATCTATACTTAAGGTAAAATACCCTTTTTGTTTTCAGTGATGCATGAATGGAAGTAATTATAGCTGACAGTATTTGATTGAAAAAGATATTGTTTACAGCTTAACCTGATTCAAAAAGGATAGGAAAATAAAAACCAAGGTGTTTCGACACTGTCTGTTACATCTGTACAAATGTGGCCAAGTACAAAGAAGAAATTACTAATTGTACTAAGTGTTAGGACACACCTACAGATGAGCTTCCATGTTCATCATCGAGCAAGTTCAAGAAAGCTGGAATGAATTCAGAGGGCTTTGCCTACCTGTGAAGTGACCTGGCTGACAGCCAGGTTCCAACACTGCAGAGCGCTGGAGCATCAGCGGAGCAGCTCCATGGATTTGCTGGGGCACAGCCCAGCAGGAGCCATAGGAACAGTGCTGAGGGTGCTGGGTCTGAGCAGTGTTGTGTGCATCCCCTGAGGATGCTGGGTCTGAGCAGGGCCATGCAGCCTCCTCACACTTGTCCCTTCCAGCATGGCTCAGCCCCTGGCCTGAAGCTCAGCTGGGGCTCCCAAGGGGTGTTCCACTGTGTAGTGGAGGCATTAATTACATTCTGCTGTTACTGATTAGTGAAGTGTTCAGTATTGCAAGCTATGTCATTTACAGTTACTCTGCTGTTAAAAGGTAAGCTTGCTTTCTAAGAGTGCATTTTTCTTCCAGAATAGACTTGTAAGTGCAGTAAGAACACCTTACTGCTGTGCAAATTCTCCCCTTACGTGTGTATACCTGGCTTCTTCTGTGCTTGAAGGAGCATAGGGGCTTGAGGTTAGAAAAAGTCTATAGAAAGAGAGGTAAGACAGGTTCATTAGAAGAGGTGCCTTATGCTGAACTGTAGCTGGAATCTAATCTTGCTGGGGAAATAAAAAAGTTATTTTTCAGCTGGAACATTTTAGCAAATAGCCCCATCCAGCTGTGATGAGGTAACCTGTTCGAGGTCAGGCCAAGCTTACTGCTCCTACCAAAGGGCAAGTCCCAGTCTCTGCTGGTCCCTGGCTGGCTGACTATTCCAGGTAACAAGGCAGAAGAGCATAGTGTTTCTAGTCATTTAAGTAAAGCAAAGAAAATAGCATGTGCTCACAAGATGGAAATAAAATTATTTAAGCACCTACCTCATGCCAGTGCTGGGGTGGTAGCTCAGGGTTGTTAGCTACAAGACAGACATGGTGGTGGCATCTGAAAATGGCAGCTATAGGAACAGGAAGCAATTTTTAGGTCTGTTGAAGAATCTGAAGAAGATTCCTCAAAGGTTGGAGCATGGGAATTGCAAGCTCTACCTTCTTGATTTGAAGTCTAAACTGTCCCTTGATGTGTAGCTGCGTAAACGAAACACCAGATCTGAAAGAAATTGCTTCTCTGTGGGAAGGGATGGCCAAGTAGGGGCAAAACTCCATACTGCCACTTTTGAAAGTGGTGTTAAAACTTCTCTCTCTCTCCTGCAATGCAAATGTTTGTTCTTGCAGTCTGCCTACTCAACACATGCTGCTGAATTCCAACTCCAGGCAGTAAGGCTGAGCATGGATGTGTTCCACTATCATGAATAATGCTGAATTTTTTTAAGTAAGGACTTCTTCGGTCTGAATCTAGAGTTAAGCAATTACTGCATTGGAAGAAAGGTAGGTTGTACCAAGAATACTCACCACTAGAGGACAGGTTTTACAGAGTCATAGCAATAAACCTAAGGAAATCCTTCTCCCATGGCTGTCAGCAATTAATTTGTGTCATATCAATTTAAAACTCTGTTAAGTTACTAAACTTCCAAACTGGTGTGGCCAGACATGGTTTCGTGGTGCACCAGCAGGCGTCTGGTGTCTGGCTGGATCATGCTCTGCTTGCTGCAGCCTTCGGCTGCCACCAGCCGCTAACTGGTGGGGGCCTGGCGCCCAGCTTGGGCCCTGCTGAGCCACGGAGACCTCTTCCCTGTATGGCCATGCCCTCGCTTTTTTCATCACCAAACTGATGGGCTCAGTGTCCGGGCCTGAAGAGAATAAAGGAAGAGGTGTGGTGCAGGAATGCAGAACCAGTGTTCAGAGAGCTTTGGCAGCAACAACAAAGCACTAAGGCACTGGCTGTCACATGGCACATCACCAAAGCCAGCACAGCACATGGAAACATTCCCAGAGGTGGTGAGTCTGGGCTGCATTGCTTTATAATGGACAGAATTAAAGAATCCTGTGGTCCGTTATTTCAAAGTGTCTCACTAAGAATCAATTTTAAATACACATCTAGACACTGAGTTCTATTCATAGATTTTGCTTTAACCACAGAAACCACCCTTGTCTTGGCACAGAAATACTGGCTGTGTTGAATATTGCCAACATATGTTATGCTGAAAGAAACTGCAGTTATCCAATCTGGCTGTATCACCACAGAAAGAGAAACCAAAGAAAGGGAAGCAGTGTGGAATCCCTTGAGAATAAAATGTGCAGAGTTCACTACTACCAGTTGCTACTTAAAATGATGGCTAAAACCAAAATACAGAAGTGTTGGTTTTACATTTTACTTTTATTAAAAGGGGGGGAAAAAGGGATTTTGTGACTGCTTACTCTGAGAGCATCTCCATGTTCAGGAACTCTGGTAGTGAACTTCTTCCTACTGTCTTCTCAGCAACAGCTCTTCAGCCATCTGCAGTTCCTGGTGACCTGCTTTCAGTGACAGGAACTACACCTCATCTAGACTCCCTTTCCCACAAAAGGTTGGATCTTTTGAGAGCCCTTCCAACCCAGCTCTGTACATGGAGACAAGCAAATACAGCCACAACGGCTATTATCATGACTTTTTGAGGTATGATCTTTCGAAGGACAGGAAAGGAAAAGGAGTTTCACAGAGAGCGAAGCAGACAAAGAGCTGGGCTAAAAGGAGAGGAGAAAACAAAACCAAACTGTTCCAAAGCAATCAGAGCAGCAGCTGGCACAAGCCAGGTACAGGCTGGACATTATTTGCCACACCTTCCTGCCCGAGCATGAGGACTGTGGAGTTCAATTGTATAAAAAGTTCACTGTTCCCTAAAGAATCAAGAGGCCACCTCCACCTCCTTTCTCTCTTGTTTGTTTTACCAGAAGTAACTTCAACTTGCTCAGGGTTTTTGTCTTCTAATCCTTTGAAGTGTTCCCGCAGGCCCATTTGCTGCAGGACTTAAGGTATTACTGAGATCAAACAATATAAAATCCTTAGAGCTGTGAAAATACAGGATTTCCTGCCTCAGAGATAGTAAACCCTACTCTCTATTTTCACTAAGGCAGCACAGACCCAGGGACTGGAAAAAGAAACAGGCACCTGGGACAAGAATATATAGCCCTGGTATGGTTGGAAGGTACCAGAAATGTTCACTTTGAAACATAACAGCAAAAATCCCTGAGTCTCCCACCTGCATTTTGAAAGACCCGTGTTTAAAATGCAACTGTTTGCACAGAAACAGGTGAATCACATCTTCAGTTAGCTACGAGGCAAGATTTGCCTACGAGCTATTCATAGATGGTGACTTCCTTTTCTAAACTGATGAAAACAAATGAAAAAAGTACAGAGGTTTGGTTGTGTGTGCTGCTGGCAGAGGGCATTTGCTCCTTGGGCCTTTTCCTGGGCCACTCCACTGAGATGGGAAAAAAAGAACATGGTGGTGGCCACTGCATCTGAGGACCCCCACCATGCCACTGTGTGCTCTGCTGCCAGCTGGGGCACACGGACCATGGCAACACCACAGCAGGAAGAAGACACAGCTCTCTAGCCAAAAAAAAGCACAGGTCGAAGTGTAGAATGCAGGAGCAAAATGCAGAGCTGACATTGTTTGAGGCAAAGCTGGGGGTTAGGAGGGGAAAGCACAGCAAGCCTCACTCCAGGAATCTCAACAGTGTGAGGCAGCTCATCCAGCACAGATGTGGGGGAGAGCAATAACATCCCGCCCTGGAAAGCAGCAGAACAGGCAATGGCAGCTGTGGAAGGAGGAAGGGAAATTCCCAGTTACAGGCATACAGCAGGAAAGCCTGTCAGCTGTGAGAGCTGGAGAGGGCTTGACAGGATGTCACAGGAAAGAGTACAAACAAAATTACCACCTACCAAAAAGGTCAGAGAGCATGAGAATGTAGTGCTGATCAGACGGGCACTGGCCTACAAACAGATTTGAGCAACTTGCATGAAGCTGGTGGAGTAGAATAAATAGATTTGCAAATCAGACTGTTCTATACCCCTACATCTGACCTCCATAACAAAGACCACCATTTCCCTGCAGCAATTCCAGCAATTTCTGTTTCTGCTAAACCATAAACACAGCAGCCATCTACTGAAATACTTGAGGTCATCACAGTCCTGCTTCATTCTTTGCTAAAAACTTATTCTTCATTAGGTACCTCTGCAGTTACAACAGGAAGGAAAATACTGTGGCCATTTACTGTGGCATTTATTGTACGGCAGTGCTGAGGCTGGATGGAGATGATGATAAGGGGCTGGAAAGGGGGGAAGAAGGAGTTGTGGGGAGCACAGTTCACAGTTTTGATGACTTGAGTGATCTTTTGAAGGACAGGAAAGGAAAAGGAGGAGGAGTTTCACGGAGAACAAAGCAAAGACAGAGCTTGTGCTAAGCAGGAACATGGCAAAAGATGACACACAGTATTTCATATCCATGTTCTAGCAGCTGACAGCATTCCTGCACACAAACAGCTTCTTCAGCTGATCTCACTGAATACTTTTGGCTGTATTAAGTGGAGATTGTAGAGCAGAAAACCCCCCAAGAGTCTTTAGCGAAGTAAGATGGGAAAAACATGCCCAGTAACACCTCAAGGTCAAGAGGGAAAAACTAACCTGAAAACAAAACACCATCCAACAAACCCCTCTCTGGTGTCATACATTAGCTATGGATACCTCAGGTCATGCTCACAGCCACAAGCACAACACCAACCCCACTTCCTGCTCTCATTTCCTGTAGGGGAGCAGGGGGCTTGGCTTCATTGTGACAGAGCCAGAAACCTTAAGCTACTGAGTAAGCAAAATGTGCTACACCAAGTACTTACTCAAAAAAAATTGTTTTAGTAGTATTTGGAGTATTTAACAACTTCTGGCACTTTTCAGTCACTCTCCCAGTTCCCCGTAAGGAGGGAAGAACATCTTTTGCCTGATAAGCAGGTGCCAGGGATCCCTGCCCAGGTCTTTTAAGCACTCTGCAGTGGCAGAGACATCTGTCAGTAGGGACAAAAGGCTGGTACCAAAGCTCAGACCTCGAGGCAGAGGTGCTGTCAGCTGTACAGCTGCTGCCCAATATCCATCTGGCTGCATTAGAGGTAGAGGAGAAAAACCCATGACTTTGGCCAGGGCAGACATGGCAACATGACACTTTGGGGACACCAACCCCTGCCCTCCCATTCAGCTGCCAAGACACACCAGCACAGGGGTGAGCAGTAGTAGCAGCCATGGTGTAGGCCCATCGACTGCTCTTGGCTGCAGGAAAAGAACCAAGGGGAAATGGGAGTCTGTGCAGCAGGAATAATAATTTCAGCAGCCTCCGGATACTTCACATCCATTACAACTACCTCACAAAAACTCAACTAAAGAAGGAAATACTTAAATCCTGAACCTAAAAAATAAAAGTATGTAGAACTAGAATCCACTTCTCATTAAGCAAATGTACACTGGCAGATCCTGCACTTTCAGCCAATGCTCTAATGCTACATGGAATAATAAAGATAATAATGGATGGAACAGGGTAGAAAGCTAAGAAGCAATTGGTAAGTACAGCACCATTAACTCTCTGGTATATCACTGCAACTTGACAAATTTTAAGTTTTCAAGCCACCTAAATATTTTGACTTTTGGAATGAGAAATTGCTTTTATTCTTCATTATCTTGAAAGGTAATTTACATGTGGTTTGGGGTTTTTGGTAACCCCAAACCCAGTCAGATGTGTCAGACTGGGAGCAGTAACCAGGCTCATTACTGTAACCAGGCTAATTACTATCCCCTTTTGGACACCTCATGAGTTGGCCACAGGCTCTGCCTAACATTTAATAATCTAAGTATTTGGATAGTTTTAGTAACTTAAAGCACACTTCTTCTGAAGCATTAAAACTCACTCCAAAACCTGGAATTTTGCTCAACTGCTAACATTTATCATTATTGAAAAAAACATAAACATGTATTTTTTGTAGCATCAGCTATTTTGTAGTATTACTTCAACTATTAAAGGAAAGTTGTTAAGAAATAATCATTCTATCGAAACGCCTTTCCCGTTCCCGCAGTACAAGTGCTGATTCCTAAAGGGAAGGGAGTGAGTGGCAGAGGCTCCTGCCAGCGCCATGCCCGCAGTCCCGGCTGCGGCCCGCAGAGGGCAGCACTTCGCTGCCCTGTCAGCACCAGCGGCACAAACAACAAACGCAACACCACGACGTCTGACAAAGTCGTTTTAATGGAAAATGTAAAATCCTTTTCAACTTCAATGTACAAAGCATGTGTAACACTTGCACTTTTAACAAATTAAAGCAAGCCAATGTTTTAAAAAAATACATCATTGAATGTATATATGTATATATTTACACAGCATATTAAGTTTAATATTTAAGCTTTAAAAGTTCACATAAATTTTACCAAAATGAGACAATTTTTAAATAAATTACACCTTTTGAAAACGTTTAATTGTACACTGAATAGCTTCAATAAAATACTGAAGTGTTTGTATTTAATATCTACTTTATATACTTTATATTTTACAAAGTTTACAATTATTTGGCAGTAATTTTCAGATTATGACATGACTGCTGTGCGGACTCAGCAAGATCCCAAATGCAGGCAATAGCTGGTGTTTGTGTCCTACTGTCACAGTAACTGTCTCAATGTAGTGAAAAAGGTCTGAATTATTTTAGCAAACTGTACAAGTCACATTTACATTTGATCAACAATATAGCATAGAATTTTTTCATTTTTTCCAAAAATAAATACATAATCTTAAATCTTTGACATTTCATAAACTTCATGTACATTATAATACAGACAGCAGAATGCCGGTCAACTGTTTGCAAGTGGAACATGGAATCACAGTGACTGTGATATCAAGCTCTACTGTTGCAGTGTCACTAACAAGAAAACACAATGACTGTGTTTTCTTGGCACTGAGGGTTTGTGAAGCTTAAATTATTGTGTATACTTGTTCATAGATCAGGTGAAATAACCTCTGAGGTGATGCTGCCTCCAAAAAGCAGAGTGTGCTCAGTTCTCATCCATGTCTTCCATTTCATCTTCATGAATCTTCAAAGCTCTCACCATTTCTTTAACTGCATGATACAAGATATTTTTAACCTGCAACAACATGGGACAGATTTTATTAAGGCCTATGACCTGAGGAGCTCTGCAAAGTTTAGGACTAAGCTCAAAGCCTAGTGGATGGAAAAAAAGAGAGGCTTCATCAAGCCTGTGCAAAAGGAACTGCTTTTTACGTATTTTAAAATGTAAAATGTAATGTGAAATAAAACAAGCAGCTCAAGGGAGAGTCATTTAGAGCCCTGGTATTCATGCTGCTGCTCATTGTTATTCTGTGTGAACAGCAGCAAGGAAGTAACTCCACGCACTGCTTGGCATTTCAATAAGCCTGAGCACGCCCTGCCTTCCTAGCTGCTTCCAGAGCAGCATTTATTTCCTACCTGCAATTTATCATCGTAATTGATTTCTTCCTTTGACAGCCTCAGCTCCTGCGTTAAATGAAATGACTGTACAAGATGTTCTGGAGACACAAAGTCTTCCGTTACTTGAACGCAGCTGTGAAAATTTTGCACCTATCCAAAAGAAGAGACTGATAATTAGTATTTGGGGTTATTCTTTGGCAGAGGTACCTGAGAAAAGAGTGAGTCTTGATATCCTTTAATAACAGCTTTATCAGACTAACGGGGATCTTTATGGATAGAGAACAATTACATTGGTCTTACGTGTTTGACTATCTAAGTTGGCTTCTACCAAAAAGCACACTTTGAACACTGCACAGCTGCCTGTGCACTGGCACTTCCCGCAGTCAGCTCTGGCATTACTTTCACTCTGATGTGTTGTTCTTCCTTTTAGCAGCTGCATGGGCACTGTTGCTGCCACCACAGCCTCCCCAGGTCTGTGCAGGCACTGGATCTGTCAACCCCCACTTGGGAGCAGCCCTGCCCTTGCAGGACCTGGTTCCTCTGGCCACACACATACATGCTGGAAGCCATCACATTCACAGAAAAGGAACTGCCAGTGGAAATACTTGAAAGAAACCATCATGAACACAGAAAGGGGGAGGCTGAGAAGTAGGGGGAATATTCTTTCTCTGAACATTTCTTCTTACTGGCATGAGATAACTACTGAGGAACAGACACCATCTCCTACCACCCAGGTCATACCTAGAGGACAGGGAAAAGGAATTGCTTCCTCATTGTGAGCCAACTACCAACTCCAGTTCACTCCCTTCAGAAACATTTGCGTTTTCACCCCTAAACCCCTACAAATTACACTGCAATTTGTAATTCAGCATGTCAAAACCCTCTTTTCCCCAAAATCCAACAGCTCCTCACAGAAGCTGTGTAACATCAATCTGAATTCCTAAAACCTGGGGGTGGGGAGGCAGAACCTCAGCCATCCCAACAAACACCCTATCCCACCCTGCTCAGGATAATTGGAGATCTGTGGATTTTAAAATGAAACCTAGAAATCCAGAACTCCTAAAGGCATACTCTAAAATCTCCATTATGGTACCTAATATTCAAATAAACCACTGGAGTCTACACAGTTGAGGACACAGGACTTAATTTAAAAATTTCTTTTGTCTTCAAAACCTCTGCCCAAGTCTGATTTTACACAGCAGCTCCCCCCGCCTACAGCTGAAATCCAGCAGGTTACACCCAGCAGTCATGTAGCACACAGGGCTTTTGATGGCTCATCATCAAGAAGAAAGCAGTGCTGGTCCCTCCTGAGAATTTATCAAAACAGAAATAACTCTGGACATAAGGTTTTGTTGATGCCACACAATTTGCAGAAGTCCAGGGGTGAGGCAGCAGCTGCAGAAGTGCCACCATAAGGTTTCCACCGGGGAATTTCCTAGAGCTTGAGGCAAGGCTCCTCTGCATTGTGCAGCCGGCAGCTCCACCCCCCTCCCCTCCTTCACAGGCTTACCACCTCTGTCAAGTCTCTACCTGCCACTGTTTTCCTTGCCAGACTATGCAAATCTCACACCACTCATTCACTTTCTCCTCACTAAGAAAATATTTTACTGACTCGATATCCCTCCATGGCAGAATAGGAAACATTTGTTTCCCTCAGACCTTTAATTCTGCCGTGCCTTAAACCTTCTTTTCCCTCCCTTTCAGTGTCTTATCTGCGTGAAAGTTTGCAGGGACAGATTTTACCTGGCTGGCCTGGTACTTAGCATGGGAATGCCCTGCTGACAGCCTCCAAGCAGTTCTATTTATAATATTTATATCACAAGCTGATGCAGTGACACACACATAAAAACGTTTAGCAACAATTCCCCAGGGGTTTGTGGGGCGAGGAGTGCAGCACTCCCACGACTGTGCCACTTCCAGCTAAACTGAGAACAGCTTCACACTGAGCCCACACAGAGCAGACTTTTTCCAGCAGGGCCCAGGAGGCAGCTGCAGTGCTGGAAAAGCCTCAGACTTGGGCTGGGACAGGGAAAGGTAAGTGGGCAGGGAAGAAAGGGCCACCCACCCATCCTGATGGCCACAGGATCAGCCACTTCCTGCAAGGCGGAGCTCTGAGAGAGTTCTGCATATGCTAAGCCCAGACCTTTATCATACAATCCTTATTGGAACACTGCCAGGATGTCATTACCTCCAAGTATGTTATTTTACAATATATAATTCTGCTGTTAAATCAAGATAATGCCCCTATAAAAAACAACATTATAATAACTTGTTCCACTACGAACAGGTTTTACAGGGTGCCTGAACACCACATTTCAATCACTGACTCCAATATTTCTAGCTTTTTAGTTAAAATATTTTACCAATTTGGAGCAACCAAGTTAAAACCACGGAGGCCATCCCTAGAGATGTCTGTGATACAGCATAACCCACAGCGGAGCAGTAGAAAATCTTTTGAAAGAACAGTACCAAGACCCTTTTTTAGCTGAGGAAGTTCCAAGGAGAGCTCAGGGGCTCCCTGTCACAGGTGCCACAGAGGGAACAAGGCCCAGCCATTAGCAAGATAGGAAGATGGCTGAGCTCCCAACCTGTACAGCCAAGAAGAAAGGAGATACCCCTCACAGAGCATTCAGGGAAGCATCTACAGAGGTGACTGGTCCAAACCTGTACCTATTTCTGGATTCTCCTCCTGAGAGAACAATTCCCTCTACAAGAGGAACTGACAAGGCTGCCCTGCCCCTTACAGCTCACAGGACAGCCTGTCCCTCCCATCCCACCCAGGAACAGTCTGACTTTGCCTGCTGCAGTCATCACAAGAAGGATGTGACTGCTGTCTGCAAGTACACAGAGGGGGAGAAAGCTGGGAAGCAAAAGGAATGCTATATGCTGCCATGAAATGCTAAGAAGAAGCTACTTTAAAAGCAAGACATGAAACCACCAAATTGGGGAAGATGGAAAAACAATATACAGAAGAAATACACACAACCTCCTCCAGATTAGGGCAGTAAATTCTAGACGAGCATGTCAAAAGCAGCAGTGTGCCAACAATCCTAACTGGCTCCAGAATGGAAGTATCAGAACTACACTTACACAGCAACCACAGACAGCCAGGCTCCCTAGCTCCAGCCTTCAGACTGATTTCTTCTGCTCCACAACATTACTCATGAGCAAATAAAAATGTTAATTTCCCACCTAATTTAGCATCAACTCTCACCCAGATTTAATAATCAAAAGGTTCAACATGTGCATGTAAATCTGAAACACTTAATGTGAAAACTTAACATGATATGTATTCTTGTGCAGACTTATTTTTCAGTTTTTTAAATGTGCTTTGTATCTCTGAAGTGAGATACAAAGGTGGTGGTGATCCTTAAGGTCAGTATTTATGCCTCTGTACAGAGAGAGCACTATGCACACACATGAAAGAACATGCTGCTTTTATTTCCTCCTACATGGCAGATTCACAGGAACCTCTAATTGAAGATGAAAAGGTTCTCAGCTTCACCCACTAAGGTTTAAAAACACCACGTTATTAACTCCTTAGTGGCAGAAGCTAGAACATTACCACTTCAAACACAGTCTGCAGTTTAAAGCCAAGGAGATAAAGATAAGAGTGGTCTTATTTTTGGTCCTTAATCATATGAAATACAGTGAAGCCTGGAACAGTCCTACTACTTCATGTTTTATATTCTGTATGCCTTTTATATAACGGCACATGTTATACAGAACAGATTTCTGAGTACATTTGTTATTTCCCCTGGTTTCCCTTTCCACTCTTCCATCTGGGATATATTTCTCTTGTTTCATGACATCAGAGTAAGGCTGCTAGAGGATGCAATACATGACTCTAGAAGTACTAACCTCTTTAGACTAACAAGAGCCAAGAACAGCAGCAATGTCAGATGTTCCTCCACATTTGTGAAACAACACCAAGTCCCGAGTCATTGTATGTGGGAAGGCAACCTACACTCCCCTAGATTCGGGTCACCAAGGTCTATTTGGGGCTGTCTGGATTTTTTTCTTTCCTGTGCCAGAAAACAAACGCACATAGACCATGCAGAGCTATGTATCACCACATCAAACCCACCCAGAAACTCAGTGGGATGAGGAGAAGCCTAGTCCGGATAAGGTACCAGTTGCTTCTACTGCCTCACCAACAGACAGAGCATGGACAGACAGAACTTATTATCACTGCACCCCAGTCAATTTTTCAGAGAAAACCCCACTGTCCTGGCCACAGCAACATGGTGATCCATTGCTTCCCCTGTGCCACAGCTGGAAGCTGATCTGCAGATTGGAAACTAAACAGCACCTTCTTCAGAAAGGCTTGGCCTCACTTGAACCCATAGGGAGATCAATGATTGATCTTCAACACAACTGCAGGGTGGGGTTGCTCCTCATTCCTTGACAGTCAGCAACCTCATTAGCAGCGCTTGACAGCTGGCAAGACAGCCATTTCCTACTGAAGCAGGAAAGAAAGAAATCTATAATGACCCAAAGAACCTCACCTAAACAACTGAGCTTTCTTCCTCTTTTCACCAAGGTGCACCAGTTTACAGACTCTGAGGAAAAAAAGGCCTAAAGGCAGTAACAAACCCTTTGTGCCACGGGGCAACTGAAGCTGACTATACAAATTCATCCTGTTTCTCCAGAACTGCCCCACTGATGATACTTTTCTCACCCAGCTAGGGAATAGATTAGATCAGCTCAGCTCCTGCAAAGGTGGTATCACTCCTTCTCATAGTAAGAAAAGCTGCTGGAAAGACAATGATGACTCCTAGTGATTGATATACCTTCTGTATTAAAAAAAGGAACTTAAACGTGGCATGGGGAAACAACCAAACATCTCTTACAGAAACACCGGAACATCCACTATAATTCTTCTCTGGCTAAAGACAAAAACAGTGTCACCTGACATCCACATGTTTTTACCTGCTCAAGCTGCTCTTGCTGCCCCTCCTTGATTAAGTTAACTTCTGTCTTAGAATAAAAAAAATATTAACCTGACTCTGCCATAACTAGACTCTGTTTAGAGATTTGCTACAGAAATGGGAAGTGGAAAACAATGGTTAATAATGTTTTTTCATTTGTAATTGTAAAGAAAAAAAGTAACTAATACTTAAGGCATTCAATTTGCTATGTGTGAAGTCAGCTACACTGTAGCCTTGGGTGGAGATGGTCAGGTGATGATACCTTCCCAAAAGCACACCCAGAGAGGAAAGCGTCTGGGCAGGCTACAATCACACTCCCACCATACACACACTCATAAGCACGCCATGGATTGCAGAGCAGAGCAATGGCGGAGAGCTAGGAAGGTCATTGTATGGAATTCCAGTGGGGTTTATTGCAGCCACACACTGAAGGGGGGTCCAGGAACAAAGACAGGGAACAGTGGAGGGTCCAGGGATATATATGGGCTTGAGGGGGTGGCTCCGAGGGTCAGAGTCCAATAGGAACAGGGTAAAGTGCATAGGTGGGGTCATGGAGAGGGAGAGCCAATGGGATTACAGGGGCAGAGGATTGCAGCAAACTGGGGCCAATGGGGAAACAGGTAAGGGAGAACTTTCTAAGGAATGGACACAGAAGGTAAAAAAGGGGAGGGACAGCCCACAGGCCAACTGGGTACATATAACTGGGGTACAGTGAACTGGCGGTGCAAAGAATTATGGGAAAAGCTTTTTCCTTCTACTTTTATATGGGGGAAAACCTTCCTTTTATGCTTTAACTTTACACCTTAGAGGCCTCCTTCCACACCATCACTGCCTTTGGCGCCAGAGCCTTCACACTACACCAGCAGATTTACCTTATTTTACATTCCTACATGCTAATAGATACTAATAAAAAAATAAAATGTAATTGAGAACAGATGTATCCATATCTTTGGAAAAAAGTTATTTTACAGCAAATGTGCTATGGCTTTAACCTAAGGTACATTACCTGATGAAGTGCTCCTGCTGGTAGAATAATGGCATCACCAAGGAACTGAATAACTGTGCAGGTTTTTACTCCATATTCTTCAAAAAGTCTTTGGCGAAGTTTCTTGTTCACATACCAACTCTGATCACGGATTGGATCATGCTCTGGTAAGACTTCTAGGCCTTGCTCCTTTGCTATCTGTTAAGTACAGAAAAGATGCCAAATAATTTCCAAAAGAATCAAACCTTTTGCTGATTAATTTTATGTATACCCACCTCGCCAATCAATCATTCATTTGCCAATACCCAAACAAGAACTCCAGCTAGCGATAGACCCTGAAGGATCTGGGAAGTCTCACTGAAGACATCTGCAGCGCTCTCACTCCAAAATGCAGAGCTTTAAATAACTTGGCACAATAATCAATTAATAAGCAACATGCTCTCTGTGTGACTTCCTTCATCCAGAAAATAAAATCTGAGCTCAGGAGTTCCTATACTGCCAATTCTCAGGCTTACTAACTTCTTCAATTTTGACACAGACACACATCACTACCTTAGCTCAGGGAAAAAACCAACCAATAAAGCCAAGGGTTGTAGTCCTGGGAAACTACTGGTGACTCTGCTTGAGCACAGGACTGGACAGAGAGACTTCAAGGGGCCACTTCCAACTTCAACCATGCTGGGATAAGAAGCTGCTTTCCTACCATCCTATGAAGGTATTCAGAAAAACTGATGAACACATAAAAATACTTCCTGAGACTGGTAAATGGAATTGCACAAGATTTCTCATCAAGTGAACCACAGGGGAACAAATACTACTCTTAATCAACTGCTACTAAATCAATCCTAGTCACTAAAAGAAAAAAGTAATTACATATAAAGAACACAGACCTAATGCACCTGTCATGAGTCATAGAATTCTTTACATTTATTTAATAAATAAAAGCAAATTATGTGATGCAGAGCTTGAAACTCTCCTTGAATATTATCACCTAACAAGATACTGAGATTTTATCTTGCCAGCAGCAGTCCCCATGCTTACCCATCAATCTCCAATTCAGTATTTCCCAAATACCACCACTCCTAAAATACAAGGCTACACAACTCATTTGGGATAGCAAAGCAAACTGTGGTAGGATATGACAAACTTCTTTACACAGCATCCTAAATGCTTTTGTTTTAAACCTGCTGCTCAAATAATTTCACAGCTATTCACAATAGTTTCACAAGTGCTCTGAGAGAGGAAATGCTGAACACTCCCTATGTCCATCTATTCTTCTGCATCTGTGACTTCATTCATAACCCTCTTCTTTTAACTGAAAAGCCACCATATAATTTATGAGCAACTACTTTTTGAATGAACAAAAAAGTCCTGCTGTACAATTCATAATCTCCTTGAATTAGCTTTGTTTTATTTACCAGTTCTCATTTTCCCCCATAGTTCAGGCTGCCAAAGAGCAAATGTTTGAGTCACTGGAGGACAGCTGCCCTGGTAAAGAAACACTGCTTTATTGTCCAAGGGAATATTCACTGCTAAATTTCTTAGGCTTTCCCTGCTCACAGCAGAGCCTTTGGCCTCAAGTTTGTTTATGGACCCCTTTGCTGCAGCCAGTTAAAACTCATCTGATCTCTCCTCACAGAAGACAATAAAGACATCCACTTGAGCAATCACTTCAGTGATACTTTGGTATTTCTGTGTCATCTACCAAGGCCACCTTCCAGAACACAAAAATGTGCTAAGGACAAGGCACAGAAAACCGCTTCCAAGATGGTATCCCTACATTTAATGCATTGATGGATACTCATCCTAGGTAATAACCTGAAAGGTTCTGATGTGGCTCTAAGCTATTCATCACATGCCACTGAAGGATGTTCTGCAACATGGCCAGGTAAGTTTGCCACCTTGGGGACGTTATCCCACTGCTTCCACCAAGAGCCCAGCCACATTCCTTGCGCTGACTGATGTGACAGAGTCCTGGAAAAGATTGGTGGCCACTGGGTGGTGAGGTCAGGAGGTATGGCATGGGGAAATTCACAAGAAGTTCAGCAGCAATAATACAATAATGGATCAGTGACAGAAAAACATCATCCCACAAATTATTTTTTGTATTAGAGCAAGGCAAGAGTAGATCTCCATGCCCTTCAGTTACAGACTACCTGTCACTCTTACAAAGTGAATATACATGTTACATATTTTATTTGTTAGTGATGCAGCAGGTCAAGTCTATTTTATGTACTATGAAAGAAATAATTTTGCCTTCCTCCTTTCTCTAACATTGAGGTGGAGTTTGTGCTTTTTGCCAGCCCCCTTGGATTTGTCAATTACTTAGGTTATATTTATAAATTATGTGTAATAAATCTAACCTTTTGCAGAAACTCTCGGATCTTGTCAGCATCTTTGCCAGCATAAATGTGCCATAAAGCACCAGGTAATTCACTTGAATCTTTCAGCCGCTTTCTTAAAAGGTCATCCAAATCCTCTTCTTCCAACTTCTTCAAAACTCCTAAGGTTCAACAAAGATATTCTTTAAATGTGAGAAGGAGAAAAAACACTGAAACTAAACATCTTTTCAGATTTCTCGTGTGAGACTGAGCAGATTAAAGTTTGCTGAATACAACAGAAGCCACCAGGTGATCCTTCTGTTCAGTAACTTGTTACTAGAACATGAATGCAATGGATACCTTAAAAACAAGTTTAATTTTTAAACTTTTTCACATTTCCTGAATTCAACAGAACACAATCTCCTACCTGAAATGAACAAGCAGGGCTGGTACCAAAAAATGAAAAGGTGTTTTCCTGCAGTCAGCACAAACAGTGCTTAGCATGCTGTTGTTGCAGCCAGAGCTCTCCCAGGATGCTCAAATTTGCTGCTATTAATTCAGTGTATACACAAGTGAAAACAAAGCCTTACTGCAGCTTTATTAGTCACACCCAAAATCTACATTTGCTGATTATGGAATAAGAGGACAAAAGAAAAAGAGCGAAGAAACAAAACTATTTCAATGATGTAAAGACTGTTTCACATAAGCAATAACCTTCATAGAGACGACTAACATACACCAGTCTAACCTCTCCAGTACTGAAAAGTTACATTACAGCCCAAATTCAATAGAGTAAGCACAATGCATCCAGAAGAAGCAGCATAAATAGAAGGTTTGGCTAATACATCATCCTGACATAACTGTTAGAACCAGCACAGCTTCCAGAGAAAATCCTTCACCCTGAGTTTCCATTAGCTATGCCAGTCTCAGCACAGGAATGGTGCATCAAACATACATAATGGCAAAAAAAGTGGAAAGAGTCTGAAGTATCTTTTCATAATTCATGCACTGCAGTGTATTTTATATAGAACTAAGGTTTGTGCAAACCCTTGAAACAAACAACCTCCCAGCTGTAAGCAAGTTCTTACAGATATTATTCACTGCCTTCCAAAGAACAATGTGTCAATGTTAGAAGGGTAGAACATTCAGTCCATCTACAACTCTTACAGTGAGTGAGCTTCACGTTACCTGATTTGGAAAGTACTCCATTTCCTCTGGCTATGCCAACATAAACAAGGATGTTAACAACATCAGAAACTTCAATATGGAGATTTGTGGTTCCTATGTCATGGTCTTTAGTAGCAGCCACACCTATGTGACAAGATAAAATTAAGATTTGTTTGTATTGCATATTCAAATCAGAACATGCAAGAACAGAGAAGAAATTTCTGAAGTATACTTGGTATCACTGAGATAGACAAATTAAAAACACATTTTTGGTTCACCTGCTAAACAAGGAAACATTGCTTTTTTAACATTGCTTTTTAAGAGTCCTTGAGATTCTTCCTTAGCCCAGGTACTTGTCCCTACACAATATTTGAGTCAGAACAAAATGTTTTCGGCAGACTCGTCAGACACATTTCCTGACCAATATGTTCCATTCTTCTTCAGTGCTTCAGGTTGTTCAGGGCAGAATACAAGTACGATAAATACACAAAGTTATCAGATCTGTCACTTTTATGTCTGGCTGTAATAGAGTTCTAAATCAAAATAACACCCAAAGAGGAAAATTAATTTTAGTTTTAAGAAGTGGAAACGAATATTCTTAAGTCAAAAAGGACATACTGGAACACTAAGCCTTAGAGCAGTATTACCTCAGAGTGGCATTAATGACACAGTTCTCAGACCCATGCCATTACCACTATTGTTAATATGCTTCTTTCACAGGATATCTGGGGAACTTTTAAAACCAAAGCCACTGTGTCACAAATTTCTACTTATTTCTTGTCCTATTATAATAATTTGTAAAACAGAATTGAACAAAATTCTTTGCAAAAGAAGGAGCAGACAGAAAGTGTCTGAGGTAATCAACCTTTTCTAAACAGGTTTTTGAGTGTACCGCACACAAAAGAAATTATGAGAAATATGATGAGATTCATCTATGACCAAAATTATAAACACAATAATATCTCATTAAGTATTTTGTTACATATCTATCGCTGTGTAGAAGCAGTTAACCATTTTTATATGCTTCAGAAGACTGTAACAGCATAAGAAAAGATGGAAAGAAATGGAGAAGCAAAGAGACTCTCATGGCCCAGGTGCATAAACTGTTAAAACACCTAAGTCAGTCAGTATTTCCCCTACAATCAGTGAACAATTACCCTTTAAGAAAGCTCAGCTTTCTATCAAGCACTGTAATGTGTGATATTCTACAAGTTTAAAGGAAGAGGTAACTGCTGCACTTGCAGGGCAAACTCACCATATGCACTGCATAGTCTGGGTCCCAAATCTGGACGGACAAAAAATCCTGGCAGATGAGAAGCCAAGTTTAGTTTTCCTTCTGGACTACAATATTCAGGCAAGGGTAAACTTTTTAATAAGTCCTCATATCTGGAGGTCGAAAGAAAAAAATAATATAATTGAATTTGTGCCATTATGTAGAGAGAGAAAATAGAAAAATATTGACTTAAAAAAGTATAATATTAAACTCAAAATACCTTGCTGGCATCATGGCCTTGAAATCTTCACCAGAAGGCCAGTCTTTCAGTTTTAGTAGAGCTGTTTCTCCATTTTTTACTTTCTGACGTTCTGTAAGTAACATAGAAATAACTAAAAACTAATATACTGTGGGCATTTTACTTTATTAAATGAAAATATAAACATTAAACTTGCCAAGAATCGAAATTTCATGCATAAACAGGAGATAGTTGATTTCAAGATTCAAGAATGAATACTAACCAAACTCAGATAGTTAAGGAAGAAGGACATCTGTCTGGCTTCTTAGTCAGACCTAGCTAGTATAATAGCACATCCTTAATTCTGCAGAGATAAAAAATGCAACTTTCCACCACATTCTCTGGAAACAGATTACCTAGAGGTTTCTTTTTAAAGTTTCTTCAAAGCCTCAAGATCCATAATGATAATTTTTAACTGCCATTTCTAACACTGATCATGTTCAGAATCAATACCATAATACATTTTAAGGAACCTACTTGAAACATCTTCAAAACCATCCCAGAACTCCTTGACATTGGTGTTTGAAATTATACTGTCCTTGCAATTCAAGATATCAGCTTGCTGGTTTCCAAAATCCAGACTGATTGACTCCGCTTTCCACAGGCTGAAATTCATTTTCTTATGCATACCAGATACCAAAACAGGCTGTAAAGAATAAAATAAAATAGTTTTTTAAAATCGGTACTTATCCTTTCTCAGGTGGAAAAATTCTTTAACTGAACTGGCATACTGTCATGGAATTACTTTATCTTTAAGGGAGTTGGAGTTGCTGGGAACTGCCTGGAGTCTTTTCTCCTGACCAATTATCGGTCATTGCTGAGAATTGACAGCAGTTTAGGCCATTGAAAAGTGGGATCAACTTGTGAACCCTACCTTAAAGTGTAAAACCAGAGCTCTCTTGGTTCTCTTTGTTTCCTGGCTGTGAAGGGTGGCAGAGCTCCCAGCCTCCCGTTCCCTGCCCTGCCCAGGCCATGCGGCCGGGCGGGGACGGGGCCGGGCTGAGCCAATTTCTGGCTCGGCTGCAGGTTTTGCTGTAACTACATTCACTAGAAACTGCCGAGTGAAGAAAGAGAGAGGCCCTGGACCTGCAGCAAGCAGAGACAGCGACCACACTCTCCAGAGCAGCTATGAAAGACCTTCCATCGCAGACAGCTCCAGCTCCTGTTCAGCAGAGATCACCGAACCATCTACAAAAGCCTGGGCAAGATTTTAACTCTTTCATTACCCAGATGAGACTTGCGGATTAATCTTTTTATCCAGAGAGAGAGAGAGAGAGAGAAATCAACATGAAAAGAGACTTTATAAACTACCAGTGACAGGAAAGAAAAGAAGCTTCAGGAAAGGTAGAGAATTAAGAAGATGCTTTAATTAAGCTGAAATATCTTTCTGTTAAAACTATGGAGATGGACGATGAAGTCCTGAAAAGAACTCCTTTAATTCATGATACAGGATCTAGAGAGGAATAAAGTGTTCAAAGTGTAAATTTGAGTAAAAAGTAGAGTAATTATGGTATAGTGAAGTGCTGTTAAGCGATTTGAAGCCTTGAGAGGCAATGAGAAAACTGTTTTCTAGTGAAGCTCACAGAAACAGATGAAGAAGACTTTTTTTTTGCCTTTGAATAACTTATCCTTAAAAATGCTATCTCTAGACTCATGGCCCATACACACTTCAGAGTGACGTGAAAATGGGAGGAGTGAACTCTAATAATAGCAGCTCTGGGCAGCTACCATTAGGGCAATGGAAAACTATAACAAAAATAGTTTTCTTGTGAGAAACTCCATAAATTAACAGGAAGAAACTTCTGTTTCTCTACAAAGACTGGTGAAAAGACTGTAGCAAGAATTGGGACTGTTTTAACCATCAAAGTTCCAAAGTTTTTGTCTCTGTTGTCATGTGAACAAGGGAATAGTGGGTAGATAGGGGATGAAAAGGTTTTTCTGGAAGTTTATCCTGGTGTTCTTATTATTGTAGTTTGTCAATAAACTTTCTTTTTTTTTTCCTTTTAAGTTGTATGCCTGTTTAGCTCTTGTTCTAATCCATATCTCACAGCAAGAAGTAAGTAATTTTCTTAGTTATTAGTTTAAAACCACGACACATACAAATGTGTCTGGAACACACATGGAAGACCTTAGCCTTCAGCACTCATATCAAAACATGTCACCTCTTTTTGGAATCTGAAACTCCACAACAGAAGTGTCTTATTTATCATTACTGGTTAACTCAAGTTTAACTACAGAAAGTTCATCTGTGGGCTATACCTGACAACCTTTCTTTGCCCTCAGTTTCAAACATGGAGCTAGGCATTTCTGTCCTTCAATACCCCCCAGAGCTCATTCTGATGTCACTTTACCAACCAAGCTGCTCAATACCTACCCTTCCTTGTTTCCAGCATTCTTTGAAGAGCTTCCAGTTGTTGCTGTTTTTATGATCTCTGAGCCACAGAACATGCTTATCACAGATCCACGAATACTGGATATCACTGTACTGTTTACTGCAGTCATCCTGAATATGTTTTTTATCATCCTTTGGCTCGTCTTTTATTTCAGATTTTATATTTATCTTTGGTGCTCTATTTGGTGGAATCTTGTTTTCTACTACTGAAGCAATTATGTCATCAAGAATGTTTGGCATAGTCCTTCCACTCTTGCCACTCTGTTAGAAAACAAGTATATGCTTAAACAATATAAAAGCAACTTAATGCAATTCCTTTTGAAAGAGAATAACATTTCTGATGTTGTATCTATTATCACCATATACAAAACCAAATAAAACATTAATATGTGAGTGTGCATATGAAGTTTTAATTATGCATGAGTATTTAAAGCAACACACCTGTAAGACTGCTCTAACTGTAACATGCTAGAACAGATTGATAGAGATTTTCAGTCTTAAGAGAAAAACTGTGCATCTTGTAAACACTTACTGCTGTTCCTGTAGAGTAAACTGGAGCAAAGGCAATGCCAGCATCTGTAGAACCCAGACGCAGTTTGCCTGCTGTTGTAGTTAACAGATCTCGTAAGGTTGAGCCCTGCTCATTGTTCTGGGATGCAGGA
Organism: Cyanistes caeruleus; assembly: GCF_971803275.1. Lineage (NCBI taxonomy): Eukaryota > Metazoa > Chordata > Aves > Passeriformes > Paridae > Cyanistes > Cyanistes caeruleus. Next base: position 30,369,982 of record NC_141708.1, read on the forward strand.
GGGGAACTTTTACAGTTTGGGGACTCCAAATTATCCTGGTCCTTCCCTTCCTTTGAATGTTTTCCAGAAGGACATTCTTTGTTCTCTAAAACAGAAATAATCATTGCAAGTTTACACTGTTGTATCATGATGCACACACAGGAACAGCACCAATATCCTGCATTTCCTACTGGTGTTAACAGGTTATGTAGCACTAGTGCTTTATTCACCTGGAAACACACCAGAGGATGAACTACGTCCTTCAGAACACAGTGAAACAGTGTGACCAAGCAAAGACCTTCCTCAGCATCTCAGACATGCAGCTGACTGAGTACCTGTCTCAAGTGAGAGATGCTGTATCTGGAAATACTTCCACACACATTTCACCAGTGGATCTTCTGGTGATGGATTCTGATGCCATCAGGGAAAGGCACTGTAGTTCCAAGGTTGCAATCAGTAGAGAAAAGAACATTGTCTTTTCTTTTTTATGAACAGCAAATGGTGGGTTTTTTACTATTAATTCAATTACAGAATCACACAGAATCACTAGGTTGGAAGAGACCTTTAAGAACAAGTTCAACCCATGCCCTGACTAACCTCAACTAAACCATGTCACTGACTGCCACATCCAATCTTTTTTTAAACACATCCAGGGATGGTGACTTCACCACCTTCCCCAGGTGGACAATTCCAGTACTTCATAGACCCTTTCCATAAAAACCTTTTTCCTAACATCCAACCTATATTTCCCTTGATGCAGTTTGAGACTGTGTCCTCTCATTCTGTCAGTTGCTGCCTGGAGAAAGAGACCGACCCCCACCTGACTACAGCCACCTTTCAGGAAGCTGTAGAGAGTGGTAAGGTCACCTCTGGGTCTCCTTTTCTCCAGGCTAAACAATCCCAGCTCCCTCAGCCATTCCTCACAGGGTTTGTGTTCCAAGCTCCTCACCAGCCCTGTTGCCCTCCTCTGGACACACTCAAGCGTCTCAAAGTCTTTCCTAAACTGAGGGGCCCAGAACTGGACCCAGAACTCAAGGTACAGCCTCACCAGTGCCAGATACAGGGGAAGATTGACCTCCCTGCCCCTGCTGGTCACATTATTCCTGATCCAGACCAGGATGCCGTTGGCTTTTTGGCCACCAGGGCACACTGCTGGCTCATGTTCAGCCAGCTGTCACCAGTACCCCCAGTTCCTTTCTGCCTGAGCACTGTCCAGCCACACTGTCCCCAGCCTATAACACTGCAGGGGGTTACTGTGGCCAAAAGGCGAGACTCAACACTTGGGCTTGTTAGACTTCATTTTATTGGACTCTGCCCATCTATCCAACCATTCCAGGTCTCTGCACAGCCCTCCTATCTTCCAACAGATCAAAACAGCTTCCAACAGATGCTCCCAGCTTCGTGTCATCTGCAACATACCTGTAGTGCCCCCAAAGTCATAGACATGATATGACAATTTCAAGCATACCTTTTTTTTCTTCTCTGGCTTTTTGCTCTGCAAGATCAGCCAGCCAATGCAGTGGGGACTGAGATTCAGGTGGTGTTAACTTGCTCTCTGTGCTCACATCACTCCTTGGACTTGCATTACCATTTGTCTCAGACTTTTGAGGAGTATTCTGCTCTTGAGACTCAGGCATACACAGAGAAATTTTATTACTGTGGTTAAGGACATTCTGCAAAACCTGTAAAGAACGAATTTATTTTTAACTACATAGCTTCACTATAAGGTATTTCAAAGACATGGCTAGCATTTAACCCCCACATAAGCAAATTAAACACAACTTGTACTATTTAAATACAAAAATCCACCAGAATCAGAACACTTCAACAAGATGCAATATATACACACATTTTAGACTCACCTGAGACACACCATTCACTGCAGGGAGCTTGCCAGCTTGTATGCTCTGCTTGGTGGTACACTGACAGTGGGATTTAATTTCAAATTTTTCTCTAATATTGTGCATAGCATCTAAAAGATCTGTCAAAACTAAAGACAATTAAGAAGAAAAACATCAGTAGCTGTCAATCATTCTGTGACCCTCTTTAAAACACACATACACTGCAACATTTTTAACTATTAAAAATGCTGAATTTACCACTCAAAACTACTCCAAAATGACTGCCCAGTTTATCTTTAAGCTTGTGCAGAGAGACATTAAATTAAGTGATTGCACACTACTCTTCTGCATAATTTAAGCTTTAGTGGGCATTACCATTGCATGGCACACATCAAGCAAGCCATTAATTATCTGCTTCTCATTGTTAAATGGGTATATCATTGCTTCATTCAATGAAACCATCAGCTACAGACTGAAGTGAGCTATGTCTTGACAAAAAAAACCAGTATGTGAGCATAGAAATGAAGGCTGTTTGATAATGGGTATGCACAGGAGAACAAAATTGAGGTTAAGTAGGCAGGTTCATTGTGCTAATTCCAGATGAGCGGTCCACTTTCACAATTGAAAATTAAAACCAGTTTCAGTCTAGAACACCTGGGAAATGTCACAATTTGAATTTGTTATGAAATCTACCCAACCTTAATTTCTACCTGAACTTACCTACAACAACCCATAGAATAATGACTGGTTCTGTATTTTCAGCTTAAAATAACCTGGGAATTTACTTAGTATGTTTAAAGGCACATTTCAGTTTTCTCTTTTCTGGTCTGCATCAATGCTGGCAGAAATTTTGTGCTAACAATCACTACACCATACCTACACACTACACATAATGGTACTGCTTCAGAGAACTTACTTGGTTGTAAGCAGAATTCTGGATCTAGCTAGGTTTATGATTCCTGCTTAGTTTTTCAATTATCACAAGCTCATTCACTGCATTTTGTGTGATCATCTAAACCAAAACATTTCTTTTCTTTTTTGGGTATGAGACAGACAACAGTGAAAAACAAATCCCCAAAAATCCACTGCCTCAATGGTACTATTTAAAGGTTTTCTTCTAACAGCTAATGTCAGATTTATTAAGTACATTCTGATTGTTTTATTCTGTCCTGAAAAAAATACAAATCCATCACAAAAAAGGCCCTCAATTTCTTCACTGCCTGTCCCCAAAACTCCCCTTAACAAATCTGTCAGCACAGTCCTCTTATCATCCCTGCTCAGTGCTGGCAACTGCCCAGAACCACTTTCTTTCTTGCAACAATTTAACCCAATTCCCAGGTTTTTAAATGAAAAATGACAAGTGTCAAGAAACAACTCTGACCGCTCTTCACAGAAAGGCCTGGGAAATAAAAGCTTCAGTTTGTTCGCATAACGTCTTACCAGAGCCTGGAATAATCTGCGTTGGCATCAGGTGCTTGTGATCATGAGGCTGCCCCTTCACACACTTCATCCAGGCATACAACTCCTTATCTGCAAAATAGTATTGCCAATGTTTTACTTCCCTTATGTTGCACACAAACAGAGCTAAGGTCTTTCAGACTGGTTTTGGTTAGATAGATTTCTCTGCACATACAGGCCTTCTGTCTGGGTATCCAGTGTGATGCATACAACACAGCTGCTTTTCACATTAACGAAAGGAGTTTTAACAACACTGAAATCTGAAATAGCTGCATCTGTAACACAGGCCCTTGCAAATTACCTCCAAATTTCAAAGTGTATTCTCCTTACCATATTAATAACACAGGCTGAAATCCTTTACACCTATACCATGGCTATTAAGGCCATGAACCTCCCTTGATGAATCCAGCCATGGAAAAGAGACATAATTAGGTAGTAATTGTATGGTTCATCTAATTTGACACAATCCATACTCCAACTGGAAGCATCTGTTTTCAACCAGAGTTTGCCAGACAAGCCAAGAAGATGAACTTCTAACCTAATCATCTCTCTGATTCAGCTTACCATGCAGCTACACCAGTGGTACTGGTGGCACAAAGGAGAGGGAAGTTGCATCACGGTAATATATGTCATATTAAAGCAACCATGAAACCCCAAGTCTCTATGTTCTGACTGAAAATCATTTATGCCAGTAGAGAGGGCCTAACTGGTAGGCAAGAGAGGCTTTCTAAAAAGTTTAAGGAAGATTCTCCCAAAATATGTGGTGTAAAAAGAACACACAAGAAGAATGAGAACAAAAAATATCTGGCCAAGGAACTGGTCACCAACCTGCCATGTGATTTTGAGGCAGAAAGAATGAAAATTCTCTCTCAATCCCCAGTCTTGTGTCCTGTCCACTAAACTGCTAATTTTAAGACATTTTTCCAAGCCTTTTACTAGTTTGCTCACTCCAGCAATTTACACCGAAGCAAAATACACCAAAGGAAATATTCAACAAATTTGAGGCATTTTTTTTTACACTGTAGTAGGTACACAATGTTTCAAACGTTCCTTCAGATAAGTATTAAATTTATAAGCTATTCAGCAGTTTTTGCAGCACCTAAAACATCTAAATATCCAACTGGTCACAAACATAAATAAATCAAGACAACAGAACAGTATGTATCTACTTAATCTATTTTCTCACAGAAATGTCGTAACATGCCATCCCACTTGATGGTGCCATGAACTGTCTGGTGGAAACAATGCTTGCATATTCATTCACTCGTGCAGTTAAGTGATAAGTCATTGTTAAGTATCTGAATCTGGAATACTAAAACCTCTAACATTTCTGCTGAAGCAGGGAAAAATCAGGGGACTCTCTGTTATATTCAGCAACTGTAAAAACAACTACTGGTTCCAGGAAAAATGGTGTAATATAAAGTCCTATTATATACAGATGGCTGGGTGGTTCTGAATGTTTTTTAAAAGGGTGCCAAAGAAGCAACACAGTTCGCACAAATCCTACAGCATCATTAGTAATTAAGCCACGGTGAGGGAAGCTGTTGTACTTCTGCTCTCACACATAAAATTGCAATCAACAGAAAGGAGAAAGTCCTCCCTGTAGCAAAACTAGAGAAGCCTACTTCTTTTTATACTGCTCGTTCAAACTTCTAAGACATTTTACTAAAACTTTCCTGGCTGGTTAACACATATTTAAAAAAGCCTCTGACTGTGTGTTCCCACCAGAGTAAATGATGTTTGGCATATATCCCAAGCCACGTCAGACAGACGCACATACAGACTTCAGCCAGTGAAGAGCTCCTGAAGAAGCAGTCTCCAGCATTAAAGCATTAACAACTGTTCTCAGTGCGAGAAAACACTGACATTAGCTCCCTAAAAACTTCAGTGTAGGAGGCTTGTCACTGCAAGCCAGGGACAAAGTAGGTGAGACACTATTTGACAAAGCTTTGCCACCTAATAGTTAAACTTTATTTTACTAACATTTCACATCTGTGACATTACGTGGCTATGACAAACATGGAATGGCTTTTCAAAACAGCATTATACTTGAATCAGTTCTTGGCACAGGATTTGACCACAGAACTGTGCTAGGGCACAATGCCTGCCTCCCAGGGAAGGCAATGCATTCCACCCAGCAGCCTGCACACAAGTGTCACAGCTGAGGGCTCCAAGCCCGGATCAATCCTCTAAGTCATTCTTCCTTTCAACTGCAACCCAGTTGGGTCACCCAGAAATCAGAGGTTTGCAAGTTAGTTCTGTTATATTTCTCTCTCTCCAGACTAAAAGTAGATATTTCCATTAGAGCATAGAATAAACCACGTGTATGTGTAGGCTTATGGATTGTGAAACTTCCATTAAGGTTCATTTTAATACTACCTGAAGTATTTTTCTTAATATTTTTCTTTTTTATGATAGAACTATAAAATAGGATGTTACGTCCGTATGACAAGCCACTTGTGAAGGGAGGACTCCAGAAAGCATTCAAATCAAGGCAAGTCTTAACAATAGTGAGTTACCATAAAGAAGGAGTTGTGACTGAGCACCAGTCTCACAACTGAAGAACAAGATTTAACCTTGAGGGGCAAGGCACAAACAATCCACAACAATCCACACAGAAAGACTGAAACGCAGACAAAGAGCTAAAATAGCCTCACAGCAGGTGCTTTCTGAATGACTGTTTCTACATCTACTGACAAAAAAGAAGGGGAAAAGTATCTAAGAGAAACCAATATACACAAGAAGTAATTTAACACTTTACAGAAAGACAGTTCTTGGTGGATCAGCAGCTCTGCAAAAAATGAGACTAAACAGCCTATACAATACTCTAGTTCACAAATAACTGACCTCTAGAACTTTTTCTTTCCTTTGCTTTGTAACAGTCTAGGCAGACCACAAATCCACATTTTTGGCAGACCCAATGAATGTTAAATAATGTGGCTTCACATGCATCACACATCTCACGGACTCCTCTCACTGCTCTCTTCCATGCAATTTTGGCTGAAATACAAAATAAGCAAAATAAAAGGACTGAAGTTTAAATGCAAAGCACAGAATGAATAGTCTTTATAGATTAGGCATTCTAGGTTTCCCCTCAGACACAACTGAGTTTTGGGGGAGGAGAGTGATCCTTCATGAACAGGCCATCAAGAGCTACCCCCTTAGTCCATTACATAGCATCCCATTCAGTGCTACTATCAACACATTACAAAGAAATAAAGCATTCAGAAAACTGAACACAGAATGAAGTAATCCAGAAAAGATATTGCTGCAAGCATGAAGAACTCTTTTAGCATACACTTCTAACCCCACACACCTAAGAGGGTTTATCACCTGACTGCCCACAGGACATGTCTGATTTAAAGGGCAGCCAAACCAGCAAGCTGGACAGCTGGCAGGAGGGGAGGGAGGTGCTGGTTCAGGAGACCTGACTAGTATGTGTTTTCTGCTCTACTTCTTCCTTATACAGCTTGGAATTAGTAGAGCCACCAGCCTGTGTCCATCTGCTGTGGGTCAGAAGGATGAACAGTGGATTTGGTGGGAAGGAGATGACGGTGTTAGCACATGCTCTGCATGGCCTATGCTGCTCCACTCTCCTCCTTTGTTTTGGGAAGGAGACACATCAGAAACATACCATTTGTTGGCAACAGTCAGTATCTATCTCACCACAGGCCTTGGCTGGGAGCTGGCTGCTCTGGCTGGAGAGCTGGAGGCCAGGTTGGAAATGGAGGCTACTCCAAACCCAGCAGGAGCCTAGCCCTGGCCCAGGACAGCCACCAGAACAGGGAGGGGGATTGGGCTAGCCTACAGAGGAAGGAACCCTTCCAGCATGTCCTCTTATGAACAGCCTAGGAAAATCCAACAGCCAGGGGAAGAGACCTATGCAAAAGGAAGCAATGATCATCCAAGAAACACTGCAGAACACTTGAGAGCTTTGAGGGTTCCTTACCATCTTTTTTCACCCAGGACATGGCTGTTTTCTCAGATGTTACCAACTGACAAAATTTATCCCCTATGATATCTAGAATGTATTTAGAAGTTTCTAGGTCCAGCTCTTCATCTTCATAGTTTTCATGTGTCCATAAACTCAGTGCTTCATCATCATACTGATCAGGAGAGGAGAAACCATCTATCCTAACCACTCCGTTCTTACTAAAAGACAACCTGAAAATGAAAACAGGTAGTTTGACTGCATGTATCATTATAGTCTGTGACTTCCATTTTAGTTACTACTTTACCTTGCTGTTAAATCTTACAACATGGAAGTTGTCTTTTCACCTTATCATCCTACATCCTTTTTAAATTTTAAAATAAATCCTGACATACAGATGAAAATAGTTCTAAAATGATAAATAAAGTATGAAAACTGAAACTGACCTTTTAGGAACTTTTTTGCATTCTGTTCACTCATCATTCTTTCTCTAGCATTTATTACTCCTTTAAAATTGCAGACAGAATAATTCTTTTTTTCTTTTTTATTTTGGTCAAAGTTTGGTTCCACCTACCTTCCTTCTTCACTTTCAAATTTTGGAATGTCTGTGGCAGCAGTCACTCACTTTGACTTACATTTTATAGATTTCTGTATAATACTGCTCTCATACTGAGAAAACATTGCGTTTAAAAAAATTGTGTTTAAATTTTTCTAGGCAGAACAAATCACCAATAGAAGCTCACATTTTTGTATCCACTACACTCTGACCTTTAAAAGACTTTCCTGTTACCCTACCCAGGGCTGTTTCACTAACCCTGGCTATACTTACCCTATTTTTAAGCAGTAACAATTAATCATTCCATCTTATCCAAAACAGGATAAGTCATTATACAGATGTGATTATAACAGTTAAGGAATTTATGCCAGCAAAACAGTCCTGAATTTAGAAGTATAAAAAAATAACATTTAGATATGTATTCAAATTAAAAAGATGAAATTATCAACTTTTAGCTTCCAGAACAACAACAGTTTCCAAAAGAATTGTAAACATCTTTTGATATTCAAGCCCCACTATCTGAACACAATGAAATTAAACTTCTGTAAAACTTACCACAATATAATAAAAACATTCAAGTTTTTTAATTCCATACTAGTTTTTAAATATGTTGGCATGCCTTTATGTTCTCTCCTTTGTACAAGAGGAAAAAGAAAACCCAGTAAAATTCCAACTTTGCCAAATGTGGAAGCAAATACTCTTACAGAGAAGGTATTCAGAGTCCAATCTAGAAACAATTCCTTACAGATCTACCAAGTCTTGTAAGTGAAGATTCATTATAAAAAATTAAACTCCATTTAGGGAACAGTTTCTTGTTGAAAACAAGTTGGATTTATACTGACAGCACAATCCATACACGTACTGAAGCTATTTTACCCCTTCTTGACCCTTCCTGCACCCCAGAAAATAATCTTCCTTTTGAATTTTCATTGATGGGTCATTAATGGCAAGAAAGGAGGTCACATCTCCTCCCTGTCCTCAGAAAATTCCCAAAGAACACTGAGCAAATTCCCACCATATACTGGCATAAGAGCAGTTACAAATAAGTGCAACTCTGCTGTTGTACAAATTGTCCAGAAAATCTGAAGCTTGCCTTTTGAAAAATTCCACTTCAAATATCAGATGCCGGTGTAACAGTGATATGCTGTATTTTCTGCTTGGTAAGGTACACCAGGCAGGTAAGGCACGGTACTCAAGCTAAGGTACACCAGGCAGATGTTCTCATGCCTTTGCTATAAAAGCTTTAACAGCGACAAAGTCAATCCACAAAACAAATGCGTATGTAAATACTGTTAAAATAGATGCTGTCTTTTATCAGATGGACTGAGTCAGAAAAACCAGGTATGCTTTCAAGTATGCCAGTCCTTTGTCAGTATCATTTTTAAAAGCTGAAGCATCACATTACGAGGAAACCAGGCATACTTACCGCCGAAAGTAGTAAAATCTACAAAATACTGGTGAGTGAGCTGGTTCTTCTCCTTTCTTGCTTCTTATTAACCTACATTCTCTGCATTTTTGCAAATTTGGTCCTATTTCAGAACAAGAATCATCCTGCAAAAAGGACTCTCCCGTTTGCTTCAGCTTCTTTACTTTGCGCCAATCTTTTAACACTGAGCGAGGTATACCAGCTGCAAAAGTAAGGAGAGTTTCAGATGAGGTACTGGCACTGCTTCCTCACAGATCACAGTCTAGAGAGTCAGCAGTCAACGTTTTTTCCTGGTACATGTCTTATCTACATAACATATTTCATTTTTATTTCCACTTGCCTGCCTGCCAGCACCAAAGTTAAAAAATCAAAGGTACCAATTAAACTTACACAGGCACAAGCACAATTAAGTAACTGCTAAGCTCCCAAGAAACTACATTTTCCCTAATATTAGGTGTATTATTCACCAGATATTCTACTAAAACCATCTTCAGAATCTCATTCTTACAAAAACAAAGACATACAATACTGCAAGAAAGTTAGGTTTGAACTCTGTTTCAAGTGAAGGCGTAGGCAAAAAAGGCCACAATTTAATGAATAAAAGCAAAGCTTAAAAAAAAAAAAACCTAAAACCAAATTCCAGCTCCTCCAAAACTTTTTTTTTTGAAGGTTACAGATATGACTACAGAATAGCAGCTATAGTCACAGAATCTATTTATACCCGGCCTGGTTTGTTGGTTTCACAAGGCCAAGCAGTATAATTCTGTTTTCGATACTGAAGTCAGCAGATCTGACAGCAAGAAACATTAGGAGCAAGTCTATTGAACTACTGAACTATAAAACTGAACCCTGTTGTTATTTAACCAAGCTTTCATTTTAAGGAGTCTTGAATGTCACAGCACTCTTATCTGCAGACAGAGATCTGTCATTTCATCTGCCACTACTCTTGAAAGTTCATTTCCTGTGAACAGGGATCTGATGTAGAATGATAAAAGGGTCAGGGTGCTAACTTTGGACTTGGAACCTGGGTTCAGATTGGTATTTTGCCAGAGATGACTTGTACAAACTTTGCAAGTGACAGACTGCCTATGCCTCAGTTCTTGGTCTAGAAACCACATTCCATACTCACCCAAGGCATTACAGTAAGTGGATTAAAACCTGGAGAGTAAAAAAGGCCCAAGAACAAGTTTACTAGTCCAAAACAATGTTTTCTGTCTTGAAAGCAAAGATCCTGGGTGTCATCTGGGAGCTGCTAGACTTCAAGCTCTGTGAGTAGGCACTTGGAAGACCCCCAGCACTTGCAGGGCTGTGAAATGCCTTGCTTTACAGGAAGGAGCCTCACAGCCTGGAGCTCTGAGCACTCTGGCTAGCACACAAGATCCCAGAGGGTTTTCGAAAACGGCATCAGGACAAAGCACTGTTCAACTCATTTGGAATCTACATACCACCCATGCTACAAAACTGCCACTGAGCCCCAGACCGTGAAGCATAGTTACCTCCAGCCACCTACAGAGAACTCAGGCAGCTGTTCCAAGGGAACATCATCTTTCCTGAAAGCTCCTCAAGGTTGAGTGTGATTTTGTGTAAATCTTTGTGGAAAGTTCTTTTTGAAAGAAAAATGTCTGACCAGCTCTCTTGCAGAAATTAACCACAAAAAATCCTTTGCAACAACACAAAGGTCATAAACACTTAACATGTTAAATGTATGTATTTACAATTTATTTTAACAAGGGAAGCTGAAAAAGATTTTACAGACATGTTTGCCTTGATCTTCCCTTTACTTGGAAGCAGAAAGGAAAAGCAATACTATTACAACTGGACTAACTATCCAGAGTACTTCAGACAGACCACAGTACTTTCAGCTCCCAGTACAATTCAGGGATCAAGGACTCTCAGATACCAGAAAAGTATCTTTATACACCAGACAGTGAAAAGCTACAGAATGTAATTACAGGCAGTACTGCTCATTTTCTTGCTACCTGTACTTAAAAATTCTTATATAATATTAAATAAGTAATTTAATGGTATACTCTCTCATACTTAACCAGACAAGAAGAATCCTTGGAGACGAATAAATTGGGATAAAAAATAAGGCAAGTTTTTAAATAAAATCTCTTATGCTGGCAGACCGGTTTCTCCTTTCAGATTAATCTAGTTACAATCTGCCACACATTACAGTATTGCATTTAAATGGAAATTTGTATTTCCCTAAACTTTTTTATTCCTTAAACAAGAGGGATGTTAACACCATGTACTACACATGCTAGTTAGGAGTGTGAAACTATGCTCCTTTCATTAAATTAACCAAATCATAACTGAGTGGCATCAGGCTCTCAAAGAACTGCCTCTGGCTTTCTGATCAAAGGATGAATTAGAGCTCAATAAGAGAGTGCTCTATAAATAAATGCATTAGATCTCAAAATAACCCCCCCCAACATATATATATATATGTATGTTATATACATATATATCTCTATATACACATATATGTTATATACATATGTATATATATCTCAATACTAGTAGCACAACTATATGCACCAGCCTGCTCAATTCTGATGGACAGCATAAACAAAATGGTTTACTGCTCATTTTTAGGCCAAGAACCAGTCTGTTAATACAGATATACAAAACGCTCTTTTTCTTACACCAGGATAATTAAAATGGCCTCAAGACAGATAAATCTGGACCTACTCCTTTACACAGGCATGTTTTTTAGCTTTTTTTCCATCTATTGTAAATGACAAACCTGCCAGGATTAACAGCATTGGACTTCACAAGCTTCTATGTCTTCCAAATCAGATTAATATACTCACTGCTGTTACTGCCACTCTGCAACTTCAGCTTGTTCTTTTCTTTGGCGCTCCTGCTAAGAACACCATTTGGTTTCACTTCTTCCTCAGTATCACCCTTTTTTTTCTGCAAATCATTTTGTTTCTTTTTGTAAGTTGGCTTGGGTTGCCGTTTAGTCCTTTGCTCTGACTTGCTCTCACTTTCATCAGAGTCACCGCTTTCAGAGCCAGACTCATAAGTTCGTTTTCCTTTTCTCCTTGGGTGCTTATCTTCCTTTACAAACTTATCTGCCAAGATTTTGGTATCTATATTATTTTGCAAATCATTTGATGTAGAAGCTATTAAATTGACAGTACATGGCTTAACAATTTCTGAAACACTGTTCCCTGAATTCTCTTTTTTATTAGTGTTTTTATCTTCTTCTGAATGCCTTGTTAGCCAAGCCTTTTTCAGTTTAGTGTGGTAGTTGGGCTGACTCGTCTGGGAAGTTTGCCCACTGCCTACAGAGTTCGCTTTGTTTATTGTATTACAGACTATAGCACTGTCTAGGGAGAGAGAGGTTGAAAATGTCTGATTTTTCACAGAGTTGAACTCTGCCTCAGTGGTGTTACTACTTTTAAACTGAGCTGCAGCCAATGCTGCCTTGTGCTTTTTCAAATGGACAAAGTCAGTAGAGGTGGAGAATCCTGAGCTGGGCTGAGCAGCATTGCCTGTGCTGCCAGCAGCAGATGTAACCGGAGCTGGAGTGCTGACCTTGCACTCCTGGAACTGTGCCACCGCCTGGCTGGCCGCTCTTGGAGCTGTGGACTCCAGCAGTGTGCAGGACACTGTGCTCGAGACTGAGTAAGTCACTTCAGAGCTCCCCTGGCTTGACACGCTGGTTGTCATTGCTGCTGATGCAGTGACATCCATTTTGGTGCTGCAGATGATTGTTGTGGTAGGGGTGACAGCATGAGGAATACTGCCTTGCGAGACAACTGCAAATTTCTTTTCGTACCGTGTGCGAGCACTGTCTGAGTTCATATTTGGCAGTGTTTTCAGGCAATCTGCTAGATTTGTCACAGCCGAAGATCTCTCACTAACTTGATCTTTGGAAGCAGACTGCATTACTGGTACATTCTCATATTTTGTGCTACAAGGAGGATGCACAATAACAGATGCTGTAGCGGACTGTGACTTTCCACTCATTCTTTCACTTTGCCAATCCACTTTTTCATTATTTGGGGCATTATTAGACTTCCACATTTCTGATAAATTCTGTTCAGAAGTGCCCTTGTAAACAGTTTGGGCTTCCTTGGGCTCAGGTACTAAAGTTGGTGGTTTCTGCAACTCCTGTATTTTGCCACCACCAGTATTAACAGGTTGAACAGGGGTTAGAGTTGGAGGTGAAAGGCTGCTATAGCTGCTCTCCTTTTTCTCCAGGTTCTGGTGCACAGGAGGGTGAAACACAGGGGCCCTATGCAAGGCAGGCATACTCCGGAGTGTATTTGAAGATAAGACTGACAACTGAGTAGGGCTCCTGCTGTCATTTCTGAAAGAATTTACAGAGTGAGACTGCACTGACTGTGAAAGCTGCTCAGGTATCTTGCTTGTAGAGCCTTCGCTCTCTGGTTGGTGCTTAATTAAAGGTGGTGGTTTTGAAAGGGAAGAAATGTAGGAGGGGAGAGCCTGGGGACTAGCTGCTGTTGAAGGACAATTAGTTTGCTTATCAACACATACACCTGAAGCTTCCTTTGATGGGTATGATCTCGGTGGTTCATTTACTACACTGTTAGACAAGGTAGTGAAATAGTTACTCTGTGGCAAACTCTGTGGCACTGAATGTTTCATTTTATACAGTTCCGACACAGAGCATTCAGCATCTTTGTCATATTTCACTGAATGGCTTTTGGGACTTGAAGATAAGGATGTTACCCTGGAGTAGTTCTCTCTCTCTCCCTCCAGTGCTTTTATTTTAGCTGTAAAAGGAGCAACTTCTATACTTTCTTGGAGTATCTGTCTGTGTTCTTCTTTGTATTTGCTCAGTCGCTCCCCAGTCTCCTGTGACGGCCTTGGCAGCTGGTTCAACACTGGATCTGCATAATGTCTGTGCAGATGGCTCTCCTTTGCTGTCTGCATTCTGCTCTGCTCTAGTTCACTCTTCACTGGTGCAGTGGTAACAGAACGCAAAGGTTCAACAAACACTTTCCTCTCCAGTTCTCTGTTTGAAGAAAGGTTGAGCAAACACAGGTTAGCCTGAATGTAGTACAACATGCTAGACAGAAGACCTTTCTTCCCATGCCCTGAATTAAGTTACCTATTAACACAAAACAAACTTTTCTCTATATAAAGTACAACTTTCAGAAGTCTTCAAATGAGTCATGAACTCAAGTATCATACCAAGTCAACAAGGCAACACAATGACAAGCCTGTGACCCCCACAGGCATCCACATCTACAAACTCAAAGGAAGCTAAAAGGCAACATCACTCACTGAAATGTACCCTCACAAACAGAGTTCAACAGCAAACTTACTCTTTGCGATGCTCTACAATACTTTTGGACAAAGGTGGGCTGGAATGTGTTGTCAGTTTAAGAGGCCGAAGGGGATCTGCACTGGATGGTCGCACGGGAATATGACTCCGTAAACCAAGGCTGTCAGCTGAGGTCACTGGGGTGGGCTGGTGTAACCAGGGGCTGGGAGTATTCTGTTAGCACCAACCAAAACAAAAAATAAAATCAGATTTCAAAATAATCATGGGACCACAAGCGCAACTCTACCAAGTCCTACCAATTATCAAAGTGAAGTAATGTATTTCAGTATCAAATCATAGATAGTAAATAAAATCTAACATTTTAAGTCACTTTTTTTGACCAACTAAAACACAATTGTACTTCCCCTGGACTTCCAGAATACAAAACAGTTTACACATTTCAGAAGCATTCTTATAACCATTTAATTTTCAAGTACTCAGGATAAGCAGTTAATTCTAGAACAGCATCTGCAGCTCATCAAAATTAACAAACCAATGACAACCAGATGACACTTAAATTCAGTTACCAGTAAAAAGACCATTACCTCTTTAAAGAATTGCAAGATTTCTTTAAATACAAATATGGCATGATATTTCTGGAAGCAATTTTATCTCTAGCCTTATGACAAATCTCAATAAAAGGGATGCAAGTATCTCTTTCCTGGATTGCTCCTCTCTTGCCCCAATCAAAGGATTAAGTATGATAATCCTAGTTAATCTGCTTTATTTAGTAAGGCATTTTTATTTGGCTTGATCACCATCACCACACTATTAAAACCATAAATGTACACCCTTGCCATGGTGTGAAGCATGGCAAACACAGAGTCAGTTAATTTTATGCTGTATATCTAAACACTCCAAAGGTGGGCCTTGTTTAGACACACAGGTAAATCTATGAAACTACTTTTTAATCTACTACTTCATTAAGTCTCTGTTTTCTTATCTTTACTGAAACTTGTATAACAGTCTGCAGAAAAGACCAGGAACAGCTCACTCTCTCCTCTTGTCCTCTTCTCTCTCTCTCCTCTGCTTAGTAGACCTGCTTACAAGAAGTGCACACAGCAGAGTGGAAAAGCAGGACACCTGTTGAAGTGGGGCTAAAGAGCTGGGGACAAGCCAAGAAGGGACTGGAGTGAGCTTTTGTGAGCACCACAAGGCTTTGGGTCCATCCCTACCTTCTTCCCCTCCCTACACTCCTCACCAGTCCATCCCTATCCTTCTCCCTAGAATTGGCAACTCCAGTTGGGAACTGCTGCAGCAGAAGGGGAGCCAAGAGCTCTCATGGCACATGCACACAGCACAGACACATCTGCAAGTGCTACAGCTTTGAAGTTATGGTTTCTATGTTTTTAAATATTTAAGGTAGCCACTTGTGTTTGTGCACGTCTCCTAGGCCAGGAGTTCCCATGCTGTGTTGAGTTCCCACCAACAGCCTCTAAGCTGTATTAAAGTATTATGCAAAGAAGGCCCATCACCCTCTACTTAGAAGAGCTGGGGAACATCTGCCTGAGTACCAAGCGTTGCTCAAACAACTTTGTGACTCCATCTGCAACCATCTACTGTCCAGCCCAAATGTGGGAGCTGCCACAGCCACCCAAGGACAGTAGTGAAAGGTGGGCTCAGGGCACGCTTCCTTCAGCTCAGAGACAAGGCTCAGCCCTAAGCCAAGGGTGAATGCTGCTGCTGCTTTTACAGCTGAAACACAGATCCCTTTCTGTGATTGTGGCATCCACACAAACCAACCCTGGAAACGCCCATTCCGGGTTTCTAAGGTCTATTTAAAAAAGGCCTTCAGTGTGAGAGCCAGAAGACAAGTCACCACAAGACAACTGCCACATATCAACATAATTAAAAACCTACATGCCTCAGTATGCAGGGCTGCATTCTTCAGGCAGCCAAAGTGAAAACAATGTCAGTCTTAAGTTCTTTCAGAATGGACTTCTGGGGTGGAGCAGGCAGCAACACAAAAAGATAAACCCACCTATCTTTTTCTCTTAGGCTTTTCTTCACTGCTATATTTTGATCTTATCAAATTTTAGATCAAGCTCACTTCACATTACAAGACCAACTCAGACTGTTTTGGAAAAGACTTAGCCACAATGTTTGGCTTTCTTTTAAGAATCAATCTGGGGAGGAACAGCCTTCCCCATGATGAAATAAAAATAAAGTATCTTTCTAACCATTCAAAATACCAAGCTGTGACACAAAAGCTCACAATTTGGCAAAAGGACCACTGTCAATGACATGCCTTTTGTGGTCTCTGTGAAAATCTGCCCAAATCAGGCCAAGTTGAAAGCCTCTAAAGATCAGTATGCACAATATTCAGTGGTGGTTTAATTGAAGCTGGCAGTAAAGCTCTCCAAAGTTTCTGTCTGCACTACACGCACTTCATCTTACGCTATTCTTGTGAGGTGCCTGCTTATATAGCATGCTATATATCCCAAGCCTTCAGGAGCTAAGAAAACTTTTCCTGTAATTGCCATGTCTGCCTGCCAAACCCCACTGCCACACTGGGCACTAGGATGAAAATCACAAACCATTTCCTCTGAGACTTCAGTGGTTACACTCAGCAAACTGACAGAGGAATCACCCTGACTTGAATGCAGAGAAGTAGAAAGCAGATGGGAAGGCAGGGATGTGTGTCAACAGAAACAGAAGGGGAGAAAATGACACACCAAGAAAAGGGTACACAGATAGGTATAAAGACAAGAGAAATGGGTGTACAGTGTGCATGAAACATTTATAAATGCAAGAGTATTTCTCTTCAGAATTTCCCACTGGATTTAGTATTCTTCCCTCTCCATCTTTCACCATTACTGAGTGAGCATCCACAAAACTTCACTATGAAGACGACTGTATGAATGGTACACAGTTCAAGGTAGCAAATATTTACCCTGTGAACTTGAGTTCCCAAACAAGTTGGCTCACTTTTAGTCATAAATTACAATCAAACATTTAATCTTTCTTTAGAATTCTTAGGAAATCAAGGTCTGGATAAACTCCCTGCATAGATTCACCATGAGACAATGGTTATTGCTGTAGTTTCATTCCTAGTTCTCTACCTAATCAAATACCCCAATATCACAGTAAACTCTATATCTGTACCAAGGAAATCACTGCTGGGAGACAATAAGCTCAGCTAAATATACATCGTTAAAAAAGGATTTTAACTTACCCTTCTCAAGGAAGCCTCTGCATTAACAGGAGTTTCTGGGTGGACCCATTTGGAGGAGGGCAGACCAAGTCCTGAGTAAGCATGTGTTCCATTTGGATACTGCCAAATAATTGGATAAAGCCCTAGCTGATTATAAGAAGCAGAAGGATGAGCTTGTCCAAGAAGATGTGGAGACTGGTGTAACATCTGTTGCTGCTGCTGGTGTGCTAATGCCAAATGGCTTAAGCTGCTAGCATGAGCAGTCTCTAGTCGCGGGTGGGCACCCAGCAAGGAGGCAGCAGGCACTCCGGGCAACACTGTGGGAAGTAGATGAGGGTGATGAACAGAGTGATGAGATGCGCTACTAAGGGGGTGAGTGTTAATAGCAGACAAGGGAGCCTGAGCTGAAGACCCAGCGAGCAGATGGGATGAACCAGTTAATGCAGGATGATGTGCATTTGGATTTAAACAGGTTCGGTGGGACGAGGAATGCAGAGGATAATTATGCTGATGCAAGTAAGGTGAAATGTGATTAGTTCCTGTTTCTTGTCCAATCAGAGTGGGGTCCCTGTATACTGTGAAATGTTCATTCTTGTCAATGATAAGAGGACTCTTAGTAGCTTCTAGAGCACTAACTCTAGCTGGAACTGGATGAAAACTAGACCTAGGTAAATCATGATCAGTTTTATTGGCTAACCTTGTTAATCCAGTAGCATGGCTATTTTGGGAACTAACCTTAGACTTCACAGTATCAGAAGATTGGGTGAATTTAGGCTTAACATCAGGTGACTTTGTTTTAGGATGATCAACTGAAGCACTAGATTTTGACTTCACAGAATCAGGGACTGGACTTTGTTTACGCAGTTTACTCTCTTCTGCTAGAGAAGCTACCTTTAACGAAGACATAAATGAACCATACTGCATTTTTTCAGAATTTAAGTGTTCATTTACTGGTAATGTTTTTACAACCCCAGGTTGTATCAAATCCATTTTATCAACACTGCTAACCCAACTTTGATCAGCTTCCTGTTTTCTTGCTTCAAGGAAATTTGCATTTGCAAATTGCTGCTTTAAATCACTGCTGTGAGATCCTATTTTCTGAACAGTTTGCAAACCAAAGGTACTTGCAGAATTATCGTGGTTCTCCTTTTCAGAGTTGTTTTTATTAGTAATGTCAAGAACACACTTGGGAGTAGGAGGTCTGGGTAAAAATTGCTCATTTTTTATCTCCACAGTATGATGCTTTTCTGCATTACTCTCTTGAAAAGGTGGATCCTTGGCAGTCTGCTCATAAAGTGTCGGCTGCTCTGCTGCATGGAGCGAAGATTTTTCCTGATGATCCAAGACTGACGACTTCAGTCTTTCTGTCTCTTCATGGTTTTTATCCTGCTGTACTTCATCCCATGGAGATTGTCTATCTGTTAGTGTCTGTTCTATTCCCTCAGTAGTTTGGGATTTTCCTTCTTCTCCATTTATCTTTGAAGAGTTCTTGCTTTTTAACTCATTTTCTGAATTTTGCTCTGAGGATGAATCTGTTAATCTTTTATTTGAAATCTCTGAGTCACTGCTCTCAGAATAATCTGAGATATTGTCTGTCCGCGGTCTCTTCATATTTAGTTTTTTTTCATCATCTCCAGGTTTTCTTCTTTTACTAAGAAAGTGTTTATTTTTGGTTTTGGGGTTTTCTGCAAAAGATAAAAACACATCTATCAGATTTGCAGTCTAATACAGTTTCAGGAAGCTCTCCCTCCCTTTCCATTAACCACTTTTACCTCCTCGACCTATATAATCGTATCTTTCATCTTTCATCTTCTCTTCATCAGGCATGCTGCTATCAGAGCCTTTCCTCTTATTTGGCCGAGTATTCCTCTGCTGCTGGTGCTGGTGAGAATTCTGTCTTGGTGCTGCAGTTTGGGAATTCATTGCTGGTCTGGGACTATTTGCTTGTGCACGTGTATAATGACCCTAAAAATAATTTGTTATTAATGGACTTAAATGCAATGTTAATTAGTGTCTTTAAACATGTATTTTTAACATTTGCAATATAAAAAATACTTAGGTAAAAAGATAAATGTATCTACGTGAACTGTGTTGCTGTTCTGGTTGGAACGAGACCGTCGGCGTGAAGTGATGCCAATATTTTCACCTTTCAACAAAGAGTGAACAACATCATCTAGAAAGGTCATCTGAACCATAGAAGGATCAACATTCTGAGGTTCTAACACCTGGTTTATGTAAAAAAGAAAGAAAAAAGAGAAGAGAAAAAGTAACAATCCACAGATGTTCAGACAATGCCTAATCTGTATTTTCTGTACCAGCGTTCACCAGTCTATTTTGTGTGCTAAGGACTAATCAGAGAAAAGCCTACTTAATCCTGACAAGCATAAGTGACATACGACACAATAAATGTTGGGAACACTATCAAACCAAAGCAAATGTGTCTTTACATGTCATTGCAAAAAAAATATTTTTAAAAAGCAAAAAGTATCCCACCATCCATTCCTTCCCCCTTCACTGAGCTGCAAATATGAGATTTAACGAGCTATTCATTGAATAAACCTGAAGTAGTAATTACAATATTCAAATATTTTATACTATAAATTATATGGCAGAAGCACATTGTAGTACTGGTTTCAACAGAAGCAGAACTGTTACAAGAAGAGAACCAAAATGACTGGAAAGAACTCTAGAACTTAGTGTTACTAGTGAGAAATACTTCATAAAGTAGGAAATGCTAACCAGATCTTCAAAGGATATGGCACAAAGTGAAAAAAATAACATTTGGGGAATATTATGAATTTGAGCAAATTAAGGGAAATAATTTATCTGAGTAATAGACTAGTCTTAAATTTTTATTGTCACACATGATTTTGTCAGTCATTTCAAGACAGATGGGTCATTCACTCTATTACTGTTGAGTCATTACTCTCCTGAAATAGAACTCATTGCTGCCATTAGAAGTACCAGTAACTACCTCTTTTTGTAGCATCAAATTCCAAAATAAAACTAAAATTCACCACAGCACATACAAATTATGGCTGCAGTAAATGCTTAATTCAATAAATTGCAGGAAGTGACTATTCCAATTGCTTAGAAAAAGTAACCATTACTGCAGTGCTGAAAGATTTCATTCTTGTGAAAAGAAATTCTCAGCAGACAGGGAAGACCAGTTCTTCAAACTGGATTGCTTCACTTCAAAGACTTCACTAGTCAAATAGCAACAACAGAATAAACTATAGGACTATAGGACTGTTATTAATCATATCACTGCACAAATGCTCATCTTCCGGGAGATTTAACTGATAGCTCAGCACAGTTTTACTGTAGTTTCAGTGCAGTGATACCCTCAATCTGCTGGTATTGAACCAACTTGGTGTGTTTCTGAGTGCTACCAACAAAAATTAGAACTTCCCAATGCACAGCTTATGAGACAAGCTTTGCAGCTTGTTTTCTGAGTATCATCCATCAACTCACCTGGTCATTCATAACTACCATAGTGCGGGTGAAGAGATCATGGTGAGTGATGATGCCAGTGAACCACTGGGTGGCAGAATCCTGTCTGTACACTCTCACCCTATAACCATTTAAGGAGTATGGACCTTTGGAAGGGGAAGAAATAAAAAAGCCACTGAGGAATGCACCAAAAAAAAGAAAAAAGGCATATATGATTTTCCTGCTTTTTTTCAAGCTCCACAGCAAATATATAGTGCACATGGCATGGACAGCTAACCACAGGTTCAGGAAGACATTCTGAAATGCAAATGGTCCATAAAAATATGCTTTAAAGTTAATCCTGGTAACATTTTCAACATACAGTTTTCTTATATAACTAAATCTTTCTGCAACCATGATGACACGTGATAGGAAAATTCCTGCTTACAAACAGCAACCACAGAAAAATAATCTGAAAAGCTAGAAAGTGGCAGCAGCAGGTTATACAGAAGCCATTTAACAGGCAAGTCACATGCCTGATAGTCACAGCTGCTTTGCTGGCTAAAAGACTTATATCTTGGTGGTTAAGCTCTGTATCTGCCAAGTCTTTCCCACAAGTGACCACAGAGTTTCTCTCCATTACAACAAGCAGAAAGGCAGTGGAATGATCCCATGACTGCTATGGCCACACAGAACATTCAAGCACACATATGCTATGAAGACTTCAGCTCCTGTTTTCAGACATACCAAATCCTAAGAAACCTCACACATTTTGCAAAGCTCAGTTTAATTCACCTCCAGAAGCCCATGGGGATGGGGAGCTATTATGATACAGTACCTATTTTACAGTTTGTTTCAAGACCCAGAAATCAAGATTTAACAGTTTTATTGATATTCAGTGTCTCACTTGATCACTGGAACTCTTCAGTTTCATTGCATTTGGTGTTTATATAGCATTTTGTACGACCAAGCAACACTGCCACCAAGTTCAGTTCCAACTGTGTGGGTTTTGCAACTTCCACAGTCAAACCCCAGGTCCAGCAAATAGCAAGGGAGGAAAAAACAGTCAGTGACAACTACAAACAGCCTAATTTAAGTGATTTAAGACTGCTCAGTGGCTGAACCACACAGGCTAAGCCAGAATTCCCCTGTCTTTCCTAAAGATCAGTTTTTCCAAGCCCTGCCCAGTATATTAACCGAGCTCAAACATCTGCAGCAAACAGGCCAGGGACCTCACAGGTGACAGCTTTCTCTAGTAAAAAATATCCAGGATCACACAACTGGGTCTATCATACCCTCTGCATGTGACAGTGTGCTACTGTAAGGACTGTTTTTAATGTCAACACTTGAGAGATCAAGAGAAGTGCAAAAGTGGTAGTTATTTGGTAATTTCCAAGTGGCCTCTTTTAATACTTTTTGCATATGTTTTGCATGTTTCTTGCTCATTTTTAAAACCAGCTGGGAAGAGAAACATCATATCACGGCAGCCTTCATACCCCTATTCGCATCATTCATGACACAACCAAAACCCTGAGACCTCCTGAACCCCCAGAGCCACCAGTCTTAACTCATGTCTGGAGTGTTTCCAACAGCACAGACAAGGGCCAGAAGTGTGCCAGGAGAGGCTCTGCTAAGCACACGTATATATGGACAGAAAAAGAGGAGGAATCTACAAGTTTATGTCTCACATTTCTGGTCTTGGACCAGATATGGTTCCCACAGGGACACATTTCCTGATGGCTTCTCTCCAACCCTATATGCCCCCTGCAAAACACCTCCAGCTCAGCTCCCACACTTCTGAGTGCCTGACCCATCCACATTCTCCACTTCTCAAACTTTAATGGCTGTTCCAAAGCTCTGCATTATTCAGTCTCAGTAAAATTCTGCCTGTGTCTCTTCATGGAAATTTGCCATTCCTACCTTTCTATTCAAGCTCCTCCTCTCCTGCATCCTATTGCTAACTACGTAATTATTTTCAGTCTCTTGCATAAGCAGAACCAGCATCTCCCCAGCTTCTTGTCTCATTTTAACATTACTACGACAAGAGGCCAGTAGCTTCTAAGTCCTTTCCCCATCTTCTCAGCTTACATGCTCCATCCTTCCTTCTCCAACAGCTTCCAGCTTTTCCCATACTCCCCCAACATTGACCCAAGTGCCAATTTCTTCTTACGCTTTGTTCTAATCTGTGTCCGTCCTTCATCCCAGCTGTTACCCAATCTATTTTTAAAAGAGAGTTTATCTACCTTTAAAAACAGTGGGTTGGGTTTTTTTCTTACATGCTGATGGTGTGACAGGAAGAAGGAGAAAGATTTAAACTGCAGTCACACAACACAGATCAGCTCAGCTCCAGCCCAGCCCCAAGCAGCCATTACAAGAAAAGCCTGGCTTTGTCTCCAGTCCCTGGCTGAATCACGCCAGCTACACATAGTTAAAACAGCCTGTGCAGTACTATGAGAAAATATGTTCAGAGCTGAAGCACATTTGGTGTTTCAAAAGGATACATACAGCCTGAGATTGTAATGATAAAAAATCTAATCAGAAGAAAGAAATCAAATATTTTAATTGTTAAAAATCAAAGACACTTCACTATGTTCATTAAACCAGTTTTATTTGTCCCAAAAGCTTTCAAATTGGCCAAGTTTGGGAGGAGTTTCATTTTTTATTAAGCAAGGAACAAACTACTTTCCTGCCAAAGCTACAATCTCTACTGCAAAGCATGCTGCTGTAACTGCCACCCAAAGGAAAAGTTAAATGGGCCTATTTTTTTTCTTTAGTTTCATTCTTGTAAATAATTTTACTGGTTTTGACTAAACTTCTCCCTCCTCAAATTGGCATGTTTTTTTCCAAATATTTGGAAGCAGATTTTAACACTTTTATCTGACCCTCCTCTTTCTTCAGATAAACTGTGTTTTAACTGAAAGAGTCAAAGTAGAAAATACTACATGATATAAAGGTTTCAGCATCACAGAAAACAAGGAAACAAGGAAAAAGCTGGATACCAAAAATGTTGTAGAGGATGAAATACAAGAATGTGGTAATAACCTTAGCAATTGCATCTAGACAAGGCAGAATCGAAAACATAGCTTAAATTGCAGGGAATGAGAAAATGGTAAAGGAGAAGGTGAAGCAAACCAGAGAGAGGAGGAAAAAAGGAAGAGAACGTGACTATAGACTACAGCAGCTAGCACTGTCAGAGGGCTGCCTGTAAGCCACT
Source organism: Cyanistes caeruleus (assembly GCF_971803275.1). Taxonomy (NCBI): domain Eukaryota; kingdom Metazoa; phylum Chordata; class Aves; order Passeriformes; family Paridae; genus Cyanistes; species Cyanistes caeruleus. The sequence continues at coordinate 30,394,278 of NC_141708.1, forward strand.
GGAAGGTTTGTGCCAACGTGAAGTCTGCGTGAGCAGAAGCAGATTATGTTTGAGAGAACATGACAGCAGTCTCTGCTGGCTGACCACCATCCCATGGGGCTGAGGCGGGGGCACTTCCAAGGCCTTAGTGAGGAAGCATGTGTCTCCTAAGGTAAACATCACATCAGGTGTACAAGTGGATCTAAAGCTTCTCCTTACATGAGGACACCTAGCCACCAAGGACACTGGCATGAAATCCATCTTATCATCCAAATTACTCTTCATTTGTGCACTATATCTACAAAGACAAAAATACAGTTCCCGAAATGATGAGAGGGAGTTGAGTGGGTGATGGGCTAGCAGTCTCATTTAGATGACTATTTCGATACTGCTGGAGTTTTACTCAACTATTGATTCTGTACCAGTGTACACAGAGGCTTTTACAATAGTCTTATTGTTGTTACTGTAATGAAATACAATAAACAAGCTCAATTTCAGTTTTCTTTTTATATAGCCATGATCTGATTTTGCATCAACTCTCAATCCAGTTATGTCTGCAAATTTCATCAAAAGACTATTAACTTGTATTGAATCTATTGTAAGACTATTAATATGTATTGCATATTTGATGATATCAAAAGTAAAATCTAAAATGACTAACACCAACATACCAACTATCTACACAATTTGACATGTTTGTTTTGTCAGCATCCTTTTTCTGTGGCTTGTAAGAATCACATCTGGTCAAATGAGAAACTCCACAGAAGGAAAGACTGAAGTGTTTTTACTCTAAGTTCAGTATTATACTTACCATATTCCTTTCATCTTCTGATCTTGGTTTTATCAAAGAGACTAGACAGCAAGGAAACCCCAGAGCCATCCTTAAAATATCTGATTATTTACATCTTCCCTCCTAATCTTCATTTACAAAATGACTTCTTAAGCATTTTTGTTCTGAAACTGCTTTCCTGGGAACTGTAGCCCAGGTCTGCCTCCTAGTAATAGGAACTCCTGTGCAAAGCTTCCTGAAACTTAATGAATACACTGCAAATGCACACAGTATTTCTGCTATCAGCAAGATGGCACCAAAATAATTTCTTCAAATTCATACTCGTTTTCTTGTAACTTGTATCTACAGCATAAATATTATTGCACACAGCTTTTTCTGCAACCTTCCAGAATTAGAACAGAGTTACAAATTATAACTGATTTGAAAAGAACTTTTCAGTCAGGAGGAGAGAGCATAGGGTGGGGATCTGAAAGTATTTTTCATCTGTGACAGAACTGTGAAGAACTACAAGCACAGACAGGAATCTGAGAAGTTATCACACATAACAGTAACACTAACAGAGCACAGAACAGTTGTAAACATGCCAAAATGTGTGTGAATACCATTCAGACACACTTATTTTCACAACAAATGTTATAAAATATCTACATTCCAACTAATGATATTTGGCTTTTGCTGTAATCACTAAAGCAACAAATAAGTTAAGAACAGTCTAAAGCAATCACCAACAGCTGCTTACAGTCTTATTTTCTTGTATTAACAAATAGTTCCAAAAAAAACCCTTCCAAGTTAAATAAAAATATTGTCCATTATATCACAAATGCTATGGGATGAGTCCCACACAAGTAATGGCCTTCAAACTAGCTAATACAGAATATAAATAACACAATTTCCCACATAATTACCTTGCATAAAAATCTCCTGAACCTTTTGTTCCTTTACCCAGGCTTTTACCTCCTCATGTAACTGCGGGTTATCCCTGAGAACTGGGTTTAGACTGTCTACGTCGTCCTAAAGTAGAGATTAAAAAAAGAACCATATGTTATGTTTACTTGTAACATTTTTGTTTATTTTCCTACATGTATTTTAAAATACAATATTAAGTGGTTAGAGGCTAATTTTATTGATTTCCTACAAATCCCTGTGCTATTTTTAGAAAAAACTTTAAAGTGCAGCATAGTGCTAGAAGTTATTTCATGGGAACACAATATGACAGATCCCACATGTGGCTAGACTTGTAAGCTATTAATAGGATCACACTTTCATACTGTCTAACTACAAGCTAAAAATGCCCTCTAAAGATTTAAGATGTTCATAGGTATGCACAAAGAATTGTTTGAATAATTACTAATTTTTTTAAAAAAAATCTGTTTTCCATATCTGTAAAATGTAATATGTTGAGCGTAAACACAGATATCAAACCTACAAATGTAACACATAAGCATTATTTTAAGAGAAACAAGCATTCTGAGATAAACACCATTGCTGTTTTTCAAATATGTTGGCCTTTGTTAATTAGTAGTTTCAAATAGGACATGTTTTACTACAATCAGTTCTTCTGGAAAAGATTGTTTTCCAGTATTTGGTGGGATATAATCTGGGAAATTAAGATATATTCAGTGGTTCTGTCCTTCTAACAGCAAAAAAAATTGGCACAGAATCTGGTTCATATCCTTGCAAGCATGGCTTAAGAACCACCATTTGTCTCTGGACTCCTAGAACACCTATTTCTCTACTTCAGAATAAACTACTTCTGTCTTTGAGGCTGTGGCAAAGAAAAAAAGCCTAGTGGCTCCTCACACAGAAGATGGCCTTGGAAATCCGTGAGCATCAGCAACATTCATTTATACCAAGAGAACTTCAGACAGCTAAAATAATGACTGCAATTCTCCACATACAAAATTTTCAATGTTTTATCAGTACTGCAGCTGAGATCAAGCAATTTCTTTCCTTGATCTCCAACAAGTTCCTTGATGCTTCACAATTTATTATGAAGAGCTCCAGCCACAGAACACAAAGACACCAGTAACACCCAGTGAATCCCGCATTGCTGCCAAGCTCTCCAGGGACACAAGCAATTTCTCTCTATTCATTTGGATGAGATAATTCCTGTTAACCCACTGATCACAGGACATCTATTTTCAATTCAAAATTCACTTCCTGACACCTGGAGATCTGCTGTGCTCCACCATGGAGAATATATCAATGCTTTGGTTATTAGAGAAAATTACTCTCTCTACCCTTATGCTTTTACTAAGGATATGGTCTTGGATTGAAGAAATGGTAAAGGTGACCATTTTAATACACGTAAATTGGAACAAAGTGAATGCAAAGGAAGATAAACAGGATCTCTACCACAAAGTTCAAAATACCAACCAGATACGTATGCTGCTAACATTACCAGAGGCACAAGAGGGTCATAACTAAAATTTATTCAAGGATGGCCTCTCCCAAAGCAATTTAAAAAAAGAGTATTAGCTATTCAGTCTACATGTGTAAAACCATTTCTGCAATGATCCTACATACAGAAACACCATCACCACTGGAAAGAGGGAATTATTTGAAACACAACAGATCCTGGAACTGGAGCTGTGTGATGATCAATCTGTCCTTCCCATGCATTCTCTTTCACAGCCAATGCAAGACATTCCTGCACCAAAAATTTCCCCTCGCAGATCCACATGCACTGGATCTAAGCAACAGACGGAGGACTGGAATACTGAATTTGGCTGACTTACAAATGTAGTTAATGTGCATTTGTACATTTTGATCTTGGACATTTAGAGTAATCTTTTCAATCCCATCTAAGAAAATTTGTATCTTCATTTTGAGATGATACACATTAAGTACAATGAAATCAAACCTGTTACTCTTAACATTATACTATTTTCATGAGCTCTTTACACAAAGTTTTTGAGTCTTAGTCATCTTAAACCACTTTTGATTTGTTTCCTGAAGGCAACACACAGTGGTGCTTCTTTTTAGATTTCATATCCTTCCTAAGCATCTTGGCCTTCTTTGAACTTGACAGTGAAGATATGTCCATCCTACATATAGTACATTTGAACCTCTATCTCCTATTCAGATGCATGACATCAACATCTTTGACTGAGAGTGCTCCATGTGAACACTTAGAAAAGGAGACTGCAAAGCCCATTTTGTATTCATCTCCTCACCCCTGGAGAAAGACAAGCTCAAAGATGAGTTATAATGGCCCAACATAGGTCAAGGACCCATTACACAAACTGTGTGCGGGTGTAACTGGGATTATGTGGACAATATCAAAGAGAACCCAGAGTTTCTAAATATACACGTAATACACATTTAACATATCAGTCACAGGGTAAGGGTAAGACACTAACAGTGCAAGTTTCTGTAATCTCAAAAATTCTGTACTTTTGTGTACATCAATCTATTTTAAAATGTGTGTGCCATGACTTACCTTTTTCCCTCTTTAGTCTTAAATCTGAGTATCTAAAACCCAGGAAATTAACTGCCTAATAATTTAAAGCAGTGGCCTCAATCACACTGTTTCAGCACACATCACAAACTCTGGCAAAAGCAGGGAAAGGACAACAGGCAAGACTGATGACTTGCATTCTCTTCCCTAGTTTAGCACTGAAGACAAAGAGATGAGTCTGTTCCCAGTTCTCTTCCTTACCCTGTGTTTATACTGTTCAAGGAAAAACTGCTGTCTATAGATTTGTACCTTGGCAATTGTAACCCTCAGTTTTCCTCTTCTTCTTGGTTGATGCAGCATGATTGACAGACTAACCGCCAGCAGATTTAAATGCCCGACAGGATTTTCCTCCAGACTTTTCCTCATTTGAAAGAAGTTTTACAAACAAAAGTAAGTCTAGTAAGTCTCCTAGACTAGTTTTTCTACAAGTCCTGGAATACCTCCTCCAGAAGGATGTTAATACTGGTTTGAAATCCTTACGCAAATCAGGATGCAAATCAAAGGGCACTGTTATATTCTTCTTCAAATCTACCGTAGGAAGCTCTTTATGTACTTCAAGTGGCAGTGCCCCTTGCTCCACAAATGACTATATGCAACTCTGGGAAGAAGACAAACAGCCTATGAGCTAGAAAAATATGGTTGAGATAACCCCTCCTGCCCTTCCAGCAAACAGTCACATGAGGCAATGTGACTATCAGAAGCTTGACAATCTCTGACAAGTTTTTTACATCTTTGCTGATATTCTTCCTTCTTTCTACATCAAAAGAGGAATTTACTTCTGGTGGACTGGACTTTATGCTTAATTATCCAAAGAACTGAGTCAGCTGCATGTCTCTCTAGGTGATAATTCTCACCTGCTGGGGATATGTTCAACTCCAAGGAAGTCCTGAGAAGAATAGAGAATGACATTTCCCCTAGTATCAAAGAGATGCTGTGCTTTTCTGAGTATATGTGTTCTTTATCCTTTTGCAAAACCATAAAAGCAGGTTGAAACCACAGACCACACCATCAGATTAAGATATCACACTGGTCTAACCAGGAAGGAGAAATTTTTATTCAGAGAAGCATTTTCAAAGGGTTTATTCAGACAAAAATAATTTATCACTCAGAGTCACAGGCAAACAATTGCTTAGATCACCTGTTACATGTCAAAATTCCTTCGAGATCAAACAGGAATTTCCAGATAGTACTCAAAGAAAAACAAGTCAAAATCCCAATGAGAATTCTCCTACTCTCTCTACACCCCAAAAAAAATACTGTCCACAACACTGAGAACTATCTCCAGACGTGCTGAACCTACCTATTGCCCAAAGACCATACAAAGTGCTCTGAAAGTCTCAAGTGACCAGAAGTTCCTTTTGCATTTTAGGCAGACTGGTATTACTGTGGTAGGAAGACCTACATATTTCCACAGCTACCTCCTCCACAAGATCTGAACTACTGAAGAAACACATTTCCTCACCATTTTAAAACACTCTTCCAAGTCATCGTTCAGAAACCTGAGGGGAAAAAATGAGTTCATCAAGAGATGAAACCCTGGAGCAAAGAGGAACAAAAAAGTGGATTCCATTAGCTGCTCCTACCCCCAGTCACACAGCCTGTATGCTGCTTACGGGAGGGTACTCACATTCTGGTCAGCTGTCAACTCTCCACTGTCAGTGAAAAAGAGAAGAACTGACAATATGCACTCCAGGTAATCCAGTCCTAGAAAAACAGTGGCTTCTGACATTAAAAAGGTTTGAATCAGAGCCCTGAAGACTATATCTCAACACACATCATACATTAAGAACCTGCAAACCTTCAGTTGGGAAAGCTCCTTCTTGGTCATGGTGTCTCTGCATTTGGCTTCATGCATCAAGGACATCTTTCTAGTATCAGCAGGAACTCATTTCAGCTAGTGTTTTCTAGAGAAAGACTAAGTAGATTTTGCAGTCCTCACAAAGGTCAACACCACATTAGTCCTCGCCATCTGTGGCTTAATTAACTACAGCTTCCTCTCGCTGCTTAGAGGTTTTCTGATAATTTAGGACACGAATTAGACAAAAACTAATACATAACCAACTTGACAGTCCTGTTTACAATATTTACACAGTGTGCACTGCACATTGAAATAGGCATTTTGTCAGGACTTTAATGGTAGAAGGATCACATTTAATTTCAAACAGTGCAAAAGAAAACCTCAGAGAGCCACATGTCTGGAACTTTCAGTTTTGTTCCTGTTTCATAAATGAATATTAGCTTCTATAAAATTAACCCCTGACCATTTTTTTTTTCATTTTGCAGCAAATCATTTGTACAACTGCCCTGAACTTCAACAGCATAGAAATTAGGTATGAGAACTGCAGTGTGAAAACAAGCCAACACTTCCCTAATGATTGCCACAAGTCTTTAGAGAGAACGGTAGCAGCAAAAAGCACTTTTTAAAACAGAAACTGCTGAGAATTTATTAGTTCATTAATGCCATTTTTAGATTATTTTCTCCCATAAAACGAGATTTAATATTGTACCTGCACCAAGCCTCAAACACATTCATGCCAATTTTTATCCCTCATTTGAAAGCAGGCCTGTACAACTCTCTCCTATCTTTCATTTCTTAAGAACCAACAAAATCCTTTTCTTTTTCCTTCATCTTTCACTGATGTCACCTGACATGTGATTCTATCACTTTTCTGTAATGTCTTTCACTGACTGTAATTTTTAACAAACTTTCAATCTTAACATTGTCCTGCTTGACATCAGAGTGAGAAAAAGCACACAAAATGCAGACAGGCAGAATACCAAAGATCACAACAACAACATCACCTATGAACTGGTAGTATCCCTCTGCCCTGCTACCATTTTTTTTCCAGTAGTAAAAGATAAGAATCTACCTAAAACACAAAAAAAACTGGCAGCAACTGACACCCCTGAGGGTATTACCAGGCAGGCACTGCAGCTGCCACACAGACCACACCAGAACTTAGGAGGGAAATGACCAAAATCACTAAATACAGATCTCCTGCTGCTTCTTTCTAAACACAATAGCATGCATAAACCACTGGTAAACAGCATATTTCTGATTTCTCTATGACAAGTGAAAGGCTACCCCAGCTGCCATGCCACTGCAGCTGGTGGGCAGGAGGTCAGAGAGGCACTACAGGGCTCTGTGCACCACACAGCCAGACCAGCAATGCCTTTCTCCAGGGGTACTGCTTTGGGGAACATATCAACCCAACCAGGGCAACCTCCCTCCCACTCCACTCTTCTCATAGAGGGCAATGTCACCCACAAACACCAAGGCTGGAAAGCTAGAAAGACTAGAAAGTTTTCTGGGGAGACTGTAACTTCACAGTTTACCTTAAACGGCTTTGTCTGAGCTGAGAGAAGAGGCTTAGGCTTACCAGGCGACGCTAGCGCTTTCTATGTAAACCCAACCCACACTTGACCTATTTTCTGCTGTTCTGAGCGCACAGTCACAATTTACCTCATTCAAACCCAGCAGCTGCTGGGCTACATCTGAACCAGTTAAGTCAAGCTTGAAGGCACAACCCTGACCCCTAAACCAGAAAAGTCAAGGTCAGCCCTACTTACATGTACACAGAGGCACAGCCACATGGGGAAAACAGGGATGGGCAATGACCCCAGCTCTGCGTGCAGGGTCCAGGACAGACAATTGGGATAACTAATCCCCACCCAGCAAGAAGCTCTGAATGCACTGTTCCAAGGACAAATGTTTATAGATATTTCAGACCACATACATTTAAAGATTAGAGGTTATTTTCAGTGTATAACAGGAACCACTACATTTCTGTAAGTAGGAAGTTAAAATTACAAGGGGAAAAGGGATGAGGAATACAAATTTTGTGATTTTCCAACTGTCAGTAAAGTTGACATTTCTCAGGAAAAGCTATCAATGATTTTTCTACTGCTCACCACTCTTCCCTATGCATAATACTGCTCCCCACATACTCCTACTCCCTTCCCCATTTTACCTCAAGAGTTGAAACTGATTTTAAAATTTTAATTATCAGGTTTGAGAATCAGGGGGTCAAGGCTACATACACTTCTCCATGTTCTGATTTCAGGCTTGAAGTTACATCATTACATTGATTTTTTCAGTTCTGGAGGTGTAACTGATATACCTGCATTAAGAACATAAATATACAGGGAGGAAAAAAAAATCTGACTTGTAGTCTAATATTCTCCAGGATTTTAACTTACTAACACAAAAATCAACAGAGGTATTTGTCTTCTTATAAAATTATCAATACCTCAGGTGAAATGGGCATGGTGTAAAACTTACAAGTCAGTTTATTATTCTTCTATCTATAGATGACAATCCAGAATGGGAAAGCAGAGGCGAAATCAGAGCAGCATGAACATGGACAGGATAACATCCAGCAGGAAAGTAAGCAACAACCAATGGATAAGCAAAACCAAACCTGGTCTAGAGAAATATTGTCAAAAACCCGCCTAAAAACTGTTCTAGTGACATTTACAATAGTCTTGCACTTGAAAATAGAGATTTAAAAAAGTAGATGACCCTTATGCTGACAAATTATGTTACTCTCTCTGAGCAGCTAGGACAATCTGTGTGAGAAAAGCAAACTCTTCCCCCAAAGTCAGGTATCTTTTAGCATCTAAGGCTTCTCCAAAAAAGTAGCTCCTATCCATGAAACAGAGGGGCTTTCAGCTTCCATCTAGAACACTTACATTCTCACACATACAGACAAATAAAGGTCAAATGAACTACACTAGCCCATGTACACCTTCTCTCTCATTTTGATGACACAGCCACACATTGGCTTTTCTTTCATTTTCCACTGAATCACATTTCCTTCCGCTTCCTCATGGCAGGCTCCACATATTTATCACCACCATCTCAGCAATATGCAACTTGCACTAATTTGGCATTTTCTTTTTTCTAATTGTGAGAGAAACAGGGAGGGAGTACTGGTCCTAAGCCACACAGTCATGTGGCTATACTGAAACAAGCCTCTGAGTCACTAAGCCACTCACTGCCACTATGGGGAAAGAAACCTCAAAGTGCAGACATTTCCCTGAAGCAAGCAATTAGCAGAATGAAATTGATGCTAACAAGGAGACAAGTAAGTAAACTGAAGAAATCTCTTTTGTCCATTGACACCAAAAAAATTTAAACTGTGACACCCTGTGAACAGCTTTCAGAAGGCATCCAGTAAGACCCAAATCACATCAGCTGAAGGACAAGAAGTACGGATGAAGGCATCTTTAAGCAAAAAAGGAAGTACATTCTGTAGATCACTAGTTGTCTGGATTAGTGGGCTGCTAGAAAGGCAGTCTAATGCAATCAGAAACCAAGCAAAGACATGAGGCCTGCTCAGACACTGACCACTTTACAATAGACACATCTTCCTTGCATGAGGGACAGCAGAGGTTATCTGTGGCAGCTGGCAGTAGCAGTTGGAAGGCCGTGTAGCACCACAGAAAATGACTGACCAGGCAGGTCATCTCTTGGGACACGGTAGTCACCTCCATTGAATCTTTTAGAAGTTGCATTACACAGCAACACAACATTCCTTGAGAAGACTACTGGTAACTGAGAGCTTACTGAAGGAAGTGAAGGGCAAAGGCCTATCAATTCAGTTCTGCAGAAGAAAACTGCAGAAAACTAACTGTCTGTGTCAGTATGATGACAGATTCTAGAATCAACACCACCTCCTGAAGATATCCATCAGTGTATCACTCTTGTGAATGACTCCCTGCTCTGGAATGTGAACTACCACCAGCTTAGATTACCAACAGTAATCACACAGCTACCTAGTTTCTTCTAAAGACATCCTCAATCCTATTTACCCAACAGGAACTCTGGAAACATATAACTTACCAGCTCCTTTTCTCTGTAACTCATGAGGATTATAGGCAGAAAACAAATCCCTACAAATAATAAAAATATTTTAACTTTTACATCAGATCCCATCCAAATGTTCTTGAAACCCAGTGTGCTTTAGTCCACTGAATTACATTAATTTTTTATTTTCAAGTGGCTTTCAGGGATTTATTTGATACTGTGTTTCTTAGAATACAAATACATTGGCCAACATGTTGGTATTATGAAAACAGATCAAGATAAAACTAAGTTTTCTCACATTTTAAAAGCACCACTGTATTTGCAGGGAACTTTTCAAAGTTAATTTCTAATAGGATTTGAGGCAGCATGGTCTTTTTTTCCTGTAGAGAGCTCCATTAGGACCTGCTGGAGCCATTTTAGAAATTTTCCCTATAAATAACAGATCTGACCCGCTGGAACATACACACATCATAGCTGGATTAACACTACAGCTCTGCAACTCTGGAGAAAGCTGTGTATATGCCTTTTATAGAACTGATGAATAACGGTCTTGCTAAGAGGAAAGATTTAATTGCTAATCAGAAAACGGGGATATTTCAGTTATTGCTGCAATAAATTCCCTGGGGTAAACTTAGGAAAGTCATTCAGAGTTTAAAATTGATACAATAATCTTCTATTTCACAGTATTTTTTCACAGATAAATCTCCTAGCATGCAGAACCAAAAAAATTCTATTGAAAACACAATTCAAAATGGAACAGTATCACTTGGTAAAGAAAAAAAAAAAGAAGAAAAAAGCTCAAGCCTGTCAAGCACTGTAATTTAGCCACGAAGTCTTATACATTCTGAAACCTGCTTTAACCTGATTTTATCTGCTATATACCAAAATGGTGTGACATGGTGATAAGACAACAAAAGGGAAGAAAACATTCAAATGGGGTAAAACCCCTGCCTCTATGCTTGAAATAGAATTTCCAAACTGCATGCTTAAAATTCACAACTAAAATTAAAAAAAAATTAATTATTAGTGAGATGCACAGAAATTACTATGATTCAAACTCACTTGCTCAGAAAAAACCACTAAAATACTACCCTCAATAATACTAGCAGATACACTCAAGTAGAAGAGGTTACAGGGGAAGAATGGGAATAGCTAATTTTAATTTCATTCAAAACACAGGAAATGTTTGCTAGATTGAAGGGGGGTGTCAGTGTTTACAAATAGTAGTAAAAAGACTTTATAACTGTAATTACTAGTATGTTGTTAAAAATAATGCTCTGTACACATCAAGGCCTCCACAAGCCCTTGGTAAATTATTCCAACATCTAAGAAAATAGCAGGATTCATACTTGGTTTTAATTTTAAAAATTCAACTTAGTATAAAATTACTTGAGTTTCTCCCCAGATGTCTGGCCTGGAAGAAGAATTAGATACACAGACCTGGAACTGCTATAGCTCTCAACCTCTACTAATTGCAGCTTGCTGAAGGCTGTGGAGCAGTTCCCATGAAGCAGTAACCCCCAAACAACAAATTATTACTTCTATTAGTGTAGTTTCAAAACCGCATTCTGTAAGAAAAAGGTCTAGAGTAGCAGCCAGAACAAAGGGACATTGTATCCAAGGGATGAACAAAAGCAAAGAAACGCATGAGCATTTCAGAAAATTACCTATTGTGCTTATCCTGTCAAGATAAGGCTTAATTTGGGTAAGAACACATTTTCATGAAATTCAAGTTTCCCCCTACCTGAAATGCAAGAATGCCTACTCTCTTCCTGCTCTGGGTAAAAACTCCCATGCCACACCGCAGTTTACTTGCATTCACACTTCTGGGATCCCAAAAGCACCAAGAATCCAACAAAGAGCAACTTGGGAAACCAAAAACACAGGGGCAAAGCAGCAACTGGTTATAATGTGAAACAGATCTCTCTAGGAGCTGACTAGGAGTCTGGATTACAGAAGCAGAGTTGGTCAAGACCACCACGTAAGAAAAATACTTTAAACTTTCATTTTCAATAGATGAAATGGAAATTTTAAGGACACAGAACCAAGAATAAGGTTTCCTTCACTTACTACTGAGTGGTATTTTCCATGGATTTTTACTGGTGAAAAAGAAATCACTTGTGATCAAACGCAGGAAATTTTTACCCAGAAACATTGGATGGATTTTTAAACTCCATAACCCAAGCATGGCTTTTCAAAAGTACCAAAATATGTCAGTAAAAAGATTTGATAATCATCTTCAAAGAAGAAGCAGATTCCATCTCTTCCATTCTGAAATCCAAACTTTTAACTACTTACTTAAATACTACCTCCTGGAGTAGGATTAATAAAATCAAATAATAGTACTGACTGGTTTTTCAGAAATTGTAGGAAGAATATGAGAGAGAAAGGAACTGTCTTTTTATGGATTTGAGTGTCATCTGCATTGTAGTAGCTTACCAATGGGATAGCTCAGCTTATCCCAAGGATCTTGCAAATCTCCCCCCCCCCCCCCCCCCCTCCCCCTTTCCTTCATATCTTCATATCTTCCCACAGCTTCAGCTCCTGAACTCTCTCATCTGGAGGAGCCACAATACTTGTGGCAGCTATGTCACCCTCCGACTGACTTGATGCCCCCCCCGCCCCCCGCTCACTTCTGTAAGGCTTGTCAGATCTGAAGAACTCCACACCTGTGTCAAACCTTGCTGAAAGAGACAAAAAAAGTGATTGAAGCTCTTAACTTCTTCACAGATCAAGAAAGGTGGCATTTTATTCCACCTCTTTTGAGAAAAGAAAGGTAGTTCTCAAACAAGCAGCTCTTTATCGAAGAGTTGCACAAATACAAGCTTAGGGCAGATGATATTATATATATAACATGTCCCTCTGACTCTACAAATGGAAGGCACCAATCCCTCCTCCCTCATTCCTACGTCTTCTTTTGCAAGCACTCCAGTGAAACTCTTCTGCCCTGCACGTTTTACTGGGAGTGAAGACTGGTATGAGTCATCTGACCCACTTCTAGCTGGATGCAGCTTTTTGCTTCCCCACATGTGTACACTTAAACTTAGATGTGTCAGTAACAAGCTGTTTAGACCATCACTCTTTAGAAGGCTGCCAGGGAAGCCAGCTGGACTCCTTATGGGTGGTCTACAGACATGGGAAAGAATCAAGACAGTTCTTCAGCACAACACTGAGAGGAGAGGAGTTATAGATGCAGAAAGCTGTGTGTGCCTAGGCTGCCTGTGGAGGAGTCAAAAGCAGGAGGGGAGCACATGGGTTTTGTGGCCAGCACCTGGAGTTCCTGAGCTGCTTCTGGCAACCTCAAAGGGTGGGACCAACCCCAAAAGGTCTTGCCTGCCTCATCAATGAAGGTTCAAGTTTATGGGAAAAGCAATTTTCAGCCACAGTAGTTATTTTTAAGCCTGAAGCTTAAAGTAAAAGAAGTCTGAAAGATGAGTGCACATGTAATTATGGGGTGCTTAAAATACAAACAGAAAAATACTATTTTAGCCCTGTTTAAAGCTCATATTTAAAGATGTTTAAAGAATTTTTTATATGCACATGTCATTACTACACAAGCCCAGCTTACTTGCGCTTACAAGCAAACAAGTCATGGAACCCAAAGGCATCCAGGTCTGAAATATCCAATGTCTGCCCATAATGAACAGAAAAACCGAACAGTGGAGCTGCCCATGGCCCCTTCACTCGAGTCTTTCTTAAAGGCATATATGACTTGAATTTGTAATAGATCAAGATAAGTGCATATTAGGTTTCTGATGTACCAACCATGATTAGTGAGAAAGTTGATTATTTCAACAATCTTTAAGGCATATTAGACATTTGACCTGCCAGCATTCAGACGTGGCACACACATTTAGAAAAAGAGCAAAGTACCGGTGCCTATCACTGTTCATGCAACACCTCCCACAAGGGATTTCTCATTGCCCTATCTTTACATCTGCAACCTTCATCACAGAGGTAGACAGGCAGACTGTACCATTTTGAAACACTAAAGCAACCAGGCTTGTCTTCCAGAGGGAAAAAAAAAAAGTTTTGAAGGGGTGTGTAAGGCCTGAAGAGAAATTTCACCATAAACGTTCATTCTTAGCAAGACTACTTTTTTTTTTAACCAAATTAGCAAGTGTAGTTTTTGAAGACTGTGCACCCTTCCACTTTTCTCCCTCAGTGGTAAAATACCCTTTGAAGGAAGTGTAATGAATGTGAAGGAACTTCATTTGAATTCTGTCCTGCCTCCACTGTGCACATTTGCTCCAGTGCTGTGTGCTCAGAAATTCTTTGGAAATACGTTATCACACACAGTATGTACATATTTGGAAGTATATAATCATGTACCCTTACTTCGCCTGACCCAGATACACAGCTGAAATGCACTCAGTGCTTCAGGCAAAGCAGTCTTTTCAGATTTTTCCACAAGCATATTTCACTATGAAAAAACAAGATATAAAACAGTTTTTGTTATTCTTCATTTGCTTGTCTGAAGTACAATGCAGCTGACTCCAGCTGCTTCAGCCAGCAACAGCAGAATCACACACTTCAGCCCAACAGTGTCACACACTTCACACACTTCAGCCCAAACATCACCCACGGCAAAAACACCACTCTGATGAGGTCACACATACCATAAGCTGGGCTTTAATCCTTCACATCCTCATCTATAGTCCTTCAAGTAAACGACAGTGCTTAAATAAATTAAGGTATGATTTGCTTTGCTGCTGCCTAAACATGTATCACAAAACAGACACACAAAGATGTCACAGAACAGTACAAATAACTTATTACAGAAAACCATTTCAGTCCAAAGTATATGGTTTGGGTCACACTTGTATGTGTCGACTTAACTGTAATTTTTCCTTAAAACCGCTTTTTGGAAGAAGTGTTCATTTTCAGACTATACCAAGAGCTATCATTAAACCCACTACACTTGTGAGTTTTTAAACACATACATGATTAAGAACATACATAATATATTATGAATGCAAAGTGGAATTCATATTAAGGACCTAACTTACATGTCCATTTCAAGACTACACTTTTTACAGATACTAATTTGACATAAAAAATTCATGTTGTAAACTTTATGTCTATTATTTCCTACAAAGGACAGAATTTTCATTCCATTGCTAAGCAAAGTACCACAGCAAATGTTCACATCTGCTTTTATCCTCAAGATCCCCTCATCACCACCATAAAAATGACTAAATGGTCTGACCATCCCAGATTAATGAATGAGTCACTCAGTCACACACAAGTTTCATACACAATAATACAGTTTACATCCTCCATGAAGCTACATAGATAAAAGCCATCAGAAACAAGTTGCAGGTTGGTGTTTATGGCACCAGACATACAGAATCCAAGCAATTTCTATAGAGAAGGGCAGGATTCTACAAGAACACACGTAAGGCAAAAGAAGAACCATATGCACATTTAGCAGTAAAGAACAAATTCACTGGCAAGTGTTATAATTGGTACAGCAAACCTTGAGAAGACATGGAAGTAGGCTCATATAATGCAGCTGCACACCCTACTTTTAATAATGATATTAATCTAGCCCATAGCAAGGTCGTTGAATCTCTTAACTGAAACATGTTTATTTATGCAAAGAGCAGACATGGCATGGGAATGCATGGGTCACGATTCCCCAGAAGTCCTGCCAAAGTCTCTTTAATCTTGTTCTGGAAGAACCACTTCTGGTAATTTAGTTCTTTGCCTACTCAAACTTTGTTTTTCCTGCCAAGTCTGAAAGGGTGCCAAGTGCGCTGTTTTGTTTGCTTTGAGCAGTTGTCATCTTTACACTGGACAGCAGCACCTTCTTCATGAAGCCTTTTGGCCCAATAGTTATGTGAAACACTACTGTTTCTTTATCAGAACGATGTGAGCAGAATTTGTATCAAATACTCCCCTGTTGCCCATTACCAGTATTATGAGTCTATGTAATGATGGGAAAAATTAATAGTTAAGAATTGGATCTGAAGTGAAATGGAGTCTTCCCACACAAATTCAAACTTTGTTTGTTTTGGCAGAAAGATCCTGGAATTTTAGGCACTAACAGCAAAATGCAATAAAAAAGTGTTTAGGTCACCATGGTCTCTAAGGACTTCACATTGAAAATGTGCAGCTATGAGAGCTCAAACAAAAAGCTAAACATGTTTCAGAAGACTCAAAGTTAACTCATCCCTACAAAGAATGATTCCGCAGTTCTGTGTTCTGCTCACAAGCAAATCAATACTATTACAGACTAAACAAGGGAGCAAAAAAGCCATTTTTTTTGCAAAGTAGATAGTAACTGGAAATTCAGTGAAGATTTATCTAGGACCAGGTATATTATGGCAAAGAAAACAGAGGCCAAAGAAAAGGGGGATCTTTCAGAAAAAAAATACAAGTACAAACTACCGTACATTAAATGACTAATAGCTAGAAATGTGATTTTCAGCATTAACAAAAAACAGCACACAAAATGAATAGAAACTATATGTACTGTTAGTACATATAGTTTCTGGCCTCTTGAATACATTATCATTCAGTAAAGCTCTTGTCTGTACAATTAACTTGTAAAACTTGGCACTGAGATATTGCTAGCCCTGCAAAGAGACATTCCTATGAAAAACATTTCTCAAGCTTTTTAAAATCATTCAAATAAAGGAATTTTGCGCTATCCATCAGTGAGCACAATGCTGTTTTATGTTACTACACTCAATATTGAAGCAATATCCAGTTAAAATGAAAATTCTGGGCATTTTAGTACTTAAAGGAATCTGCCAGCAAACCTCTTATAACGTTAAAATAAACAATTTAAGTCTCTTGTTACCGAACTAATCATGATGGATACAGATCAACAGGGTCCATCTCAGGTTTCAATAGGTAAGTATTTGCTCCGTGAGAGGAGGAAACATCCTTATCTTGCACAGAATTGCCTTCTATGTGTCAAAACCAGAGGCCAACAGTTAGGGAGACCAAGCTTATCTCTGGAACTATTTTTGACAAGCTACTGCTTTGTAGCAGTTTTTGATGAATATCTCTTTGAGAACTGAAATTAGCAGACACTGCTAATTTCAGTATTAGCATTCAGTACTCCCAATCAAGATAGTATGAAGCCAGCTGTTCTTAAGACATATTTTTTTAAGTGGCACCTTCAACCTGAATGCACCTTCCCAAAATAAGGTGCTTAGAAGTCTCATGTTCTATCAGTCAATATTCTTTGAAGAGCCTAAAATGCATAGCACATTGCTATTTCACTGCTTGGCAATAGCATTGCTTAACAAAAGGCAGTCCTCCTGTGTTCAGTTTGCTTTGTTCAGATCAGAAATGACCCAATGCCAAAAGGAGATTGATTACTGTTACTGGAATGAGCATTATCAGACACATCTTGACAGACTTCAGGCAAAGGACAGATACTAGCACCATTATTTGCTTTGCAAAATTAATCTGGAAGGCTGTGGCTGGAGTCTGAGGGTGAATTTACACTTCATGGCTCAGCTGATTTAAGAGGTCGCTGCTGCCAAAGGAGGATATCCCACTCTGTGTTGCGTCATCCTGACCCCCTCCATGGAAGAAGCCACAGCACTGGATGCACCCTGAGCTAATCCAGCTCAGCTCATCAACATCACAGGCTTTTCCCCCACATCGTGTCTGCCCCCTCCCATGTTCAAAAATCAAGGCTGTGCTGATTTAGAGGACTGAAGGCATTAGTGTAGGGTCTGATAGTGGGAACTGTTGTCTGCGGCAGAGTCAAGCTGTTCTAGCTGCTCGAGTCAAAACATGCAACCTCACCCTGATGAGAAATGTTCAACTCATTCGGCTTCCCTACCACAGACACACAGAAACACCAGCCCTTCCATGAACTGAACCTCCCTCTCCTTTCCCTAGAATTCTCTCTCAGCTACTCTATATCTAGCTATATATTTGGCATTGGGAAAAAAAAAAAACCCATCTTGGTGAAGCAGGAGGGAAGAAAGGGTGTCAGGACAAAATTACACAGCATTTATTCAGGGCCATCTGTTATTCCAAGCCTCTAAGTACTATTTCTTATAAAATAAGATATATTTTATCACCAGTATACCATCCAAGCCATAAGGAAGAATTTATGGCTATTTTAATTGCAATCAGTACAGCACAAGTTGAAGTACTTTTCTATTTGTCACAAAAGAGATTTTCGGACTTTCTTCTGAAGAAGGAGGAGAAACACTAATTCTCCTGTTCTTTAAATACACACACATTAATATATTTCTAATTAATGGAGAGGCACTAAAATCCAGGATACTGGAAATTTTAGCAGGCTTAAAAACAACAGTAAGAAAAGTATTTGTTTTTGAAGAAATTAACATTTTCTGCTTTCATTTTCCAAGAGAACCAAAAACCAGTTAAGTGGAATATCACTGTAATCATGCAAAGATCTGGAAATGAAAGATTCAGAAGGAGGAATACTATCTTCTATCTGCTCTACAATTAATGGTACTGGTTAACCTTTAAAGGGGTCAAAATACTGAAGGTGCTACAGTAATATTCATGGCACAGTACTCCTTGACATGATCAGATTCACTAGAATCATATATATAATCTTTCACAAAACAAGGAACAATCTCTGCCAATAACCAATAGGAAATTGTTCCTGTAACACAGAACTTGAACATGAAATGCACTTTAACAACAATAAAATCATGGCTTTTAAGTAAGTTAAATGAATGGTACTTATACACTAGTCAAATGTCTTACCTGATAGGGCTGAAAGGCACTATCTTCAGTTATGAAATCCAGCTGTTTGTCCACAAGGAATTCTACTGCAGTAATTGAATTGTATACACTTTTTCCAACCACGGGCTTGAATGTCTATCAAGGAAAAAAGAGAAAATTAGGCAACTGAAAAAATCTTCAGCACATCGAACCCCCAAAACTGTGTAAATACATACATATTCTTCCATCAAAACAAGATAAAATGGAGTAACAGTTACTAGTTATACAAGAAAGGAAGATTTTGTGTTCTGTCAGTTTTTTTTGCTTTGTGCCGTTGGAAAACCAGCTTAAAAAAATATAAGAACTACACCATACATTCTTCTTTTCCTTCACCATGCTTAAGCAAGATTGTTTACCACAGAAGCTCAAAGAACAGGAGCACCATTCCATCCTAAATACACAGCTGAGCCCGCAGATCCTCTCTCCCTGCCTGCAGGACCAGCTAGCACAGCAGTGATTATACTAAGGACAGCTCAAGTGGAAGCAGACTGCAGAGAAATCCCTCCCCCCCTTCCTGTTCTGAAATCATTCACCTTGCCTCAAGTCAACCATATCATTTCCCTGCCCATCTCTGAACTGTTCTGACTCTGCTCCTGCCACCCCCGCAGCCGCTCCTCCCTGCAGCAACCGGCTGCTCCAGCACAACGCCTTCTGAGCTCACAGCACCGGCACGGGCATTTCGCAGCAGTGGGAGGAGGTTTCCTGAGTCACTCCGTGTGCTGGGAAAGCAACAAGGTGCTGATGACCCTCGCTGCTGGAGGAAGCAAGAAATCTCCCAGCTCTGCTGCAAAAGCCAGGCACAGAGAAAGACAGCAGGGAGTGAGAGGCTCCCCGACACCGTCGTACAGTCTCCAAACCCCCTGCTCTTATCCAGGCACAGCACGATGCAGCAGGCAAGCAGGGAGGGCGCCATGACTCCAGGGGATCTCCCCTGAGAGGGTACAAGAGGCGGTCCCCTTCCCTGCTGGCTGGATTTCCCGGAACAGAAGCACAGGGAGAGCATGACTGAGCGGGGATGTACCTACTGGGGATGAGTCAGGTGAAAAGGAAATCCCAGCGGATGGAGGGGAGAGAAATGCTGTTCTGAGGACAGACAGGAATAGCAAGAGGAAGACACTGGTGAACAAAAGAAATGACTACCAAAGAACATGCAGGATGCTAGAGGAAAAAACATGGAAGGACAAAAAATGAGAGGAAAGTTATTTTACAGGACAAAAAAATGGTAATGAGGGAAAACAGGAAAAGGAAAAAGCCCTTTGAGACCGATTCTAAATTTTAAATGCAGGAGAAAAAGACAAAGAGGAGAAACAAGGGCAGGTCAAACCACATGGAACACTGTTTGTGTCCAAATGCTACACCAATATCTGTAAAATGCTGCTATCACAGCTCACATGCAACATCCTGCAGCAACAGACCCCAAGTACTTACAAGGGGAAGGCAGGATCACCATGACCTATTTACAGATGGGGAAACTGAGGCACAAAGCAATCGAAAAGCCACTAAGCAGGGCAGGAGCAGAGCCAGGGACCTGCCCTCAGCCAGTCTGAAAGCAGCTAGTAAAAGGGCACTCAAGGTTTTTTTTCAGGCTTCATTACCTACTTTCAAAGGTGCTGCCTTGTGATAAGGCTAAATATAACCCAAGTGTCTCTGGAGCTTCAGCTTCGGCACTTACCAAACAAATGAGGGAATACTTCATGGGAAACACCTTATATTTTCTAATAAATCTATCAAATTCCTCAAGTGTTCTGACTGAAAGCACAGCATTCTTGTTTCCATTTTATTTAAGGTTTCACTTTAGCTGCTACTCTTTCTCAGACAAGTAAGGAAAAAAAGCCAAACCTCTCCACCAGTCAACCATCTCTACAATAGGTAATTACATGAAAGGGCTGGGAGGAGCTAGACTATATGATAATATTCCAACTACAGAGTCCAAACAGTAAATAATTATTTAACCTCTAATAGCCAAGAGAGGGCCTTTGC
Source organism: Cyanistes caeruleus (assembly GCF_971803275.1). Classification (NCBI taxonomy): domain Eukaryota; kingdom Metazoa; phylum Chordata; class Aves; order Passeriformes; family Paridae; genus Cyanistes; species Cyanistes caeruleus. The sequence continues at coordinate 30,415,026 of NC_141708.1, forward strand.
TCTTGCATCACTTTCCTATAATGGATCTTGTTTTGCTAATGGTTAAGAGAAAGTGGAGTTCACATCATGAAATTGCTAAGTGTTGAGTGTATAAACTCACAAACACACAAACTTTTCTTTGAAAAAGACAATATTGTAGTCTTTCAGCTCTTAATCTGCCTCCATGTCTTCCCTCACACTCCTCTACATTTTACACACCGCTTTCTTTCTAACTTTTTGAGCTATTATTCAGGTCAAGAAATGAGCTTCCAACTACAAACAACAGGACATACCACATCATTAGCTGAAGTGAAACTGTGGAATGTGGCTAGCAGTTATCATTCAGGGTTCAGACAACACTACAGATTAAGGTACATGTGAGCCACTGGTTTATCTTCCTACTGATATTAAAAGAACTAGTTCCAAATATGGATCTGTGAGATTATTCTGAGAAGAGAAATGTAATGCCTTCTCCCTTACTTTCATAGATTTATGTCTCTAGACAGGTCGATGCCCCCAAAACACTCATGTGGAGGATGCACGCTATCCTACAAGCACAGAGGAAAAATATGTAAATAAATAAAGCAAAACCATGTCACGTCACACACCTCCTCCTATGCAGACAGCTCATGAGCTGCACACAACTTGAGGATTTTTTCAGACACTATTGAAAAACATTTCCACTATCAAAGAACAACAAAACGCCACCCTTAAATAAACACCCTCTTGGAAAAGCAAAGTCCAGACTCCATCAGTTCCATGAGATAGGCAGGCCACCAAGGAGCTACTCAAACTGGGACAGGTTAGGGATTTGAAAAATTTTAAACGGAAGACGTATCTGAGTTTCACACTACATATCATATGCACAAAGAAAAACAGACTAAGAGCACAACAGGCAAGAGTCAGCTATTAGGGGTAAACATACAAGGCATGTAATGACATGAAAATAGATAAAAGAAGGTCCAACAAGCTCCCTGCAGATTTTCAGAGGAAGAACTTCTTGTAAATGCTCCCTCTCTCCATTCCCAAAGTGGAGGACAGCTTTAGGGACAACCAAGCATACTGGCAGAAATGAAGAAAAACTAAACCTCTGTAAATGAAAATCTCCCTTTCAAACCTGTAGCTTGTAAAAGGAAGCTTTATATGTTAACCCAATTCCCCAAAGACCACAACTAAGCAAAGGACTCAAGCACTCAGTTTTAAGTGACATCTGGCTTTACCACTGTTCTGATTGCTTGGAAAAAAAAAAATCCACTTTTTTCCCCCATCAGATTTCTCTGCTTAGCCAAAGGGAGCTCCATGAACACACACACACACACAGATAGACAGACAGACACACACTCTCTTTGGCTGCTTTGTTAGCAAGTTCCCTGATGCTGAATAAAGTGTGTATCTTACTCTACCCCTTCACCATAATTTTACCCCAGCTCATGTCAGAAATAACCTGCCTACAAGAGGCAGATGGCACAGCACTGAGTTTGAGAATTGGATTCTGGACTTTCTGGAAATTTAAATAACTTTTAGAAGACATAAATTACCATCATTTCACAGCAAACAATCACAAAACTATTAAACAGCACTCACCAAATACCAATACAGCAGATTACTCAGTGACTGCCTTTTCTAATGCCCAATAACACAAGTCATGTCTTTATTTATCTTTCCAAAACCCTCACAGCAATCACGGGACCCACTTTCCCAAGGAAGCAGTAGCGAGCAAGCACATAGTGCATTTTTACCTCTGCCTAGTGCAATTAAAGCAGCTGGAGTGGTGGTAATCTGCCTCCAGCATACACGCAGGCAGTTCCCTGGCACTGGCCTGGGCTCCAGGAGCAGCCGCAACTCGACTGCTGCAGCCTAGGCGCTGCCAGGCTGTGACACCCAGAAGACTCAATGCAGCAAATACTCGGGTTACAGCTGAGCTCGCAGCTGCTGCCCGGCTCATCCTGCACGTACCTCAGCTGCCTTGCTGGAGCTCACAGCCTGCTTAGCTGGCTACTCTGTGCCTCAAGCCTGCTCTGCACACCACAAAAGCACATCCTACTATGCACATGTACCAAAGTGAGCCTTTTTAAAAAGTAAATTTAGAGAAACTTATGCCGTAAACCAAATAGAAATTTAAAGAGTTAATAATGTAACTTAGAAAGCTATTCTTACACTAGAACATCTACACTCTATACTGCCACTTTAAAGCACAAAAATTGAAAAGACCATTTAAACCTAATTTTTATGTGCTAGTCAGTTATCTTTTCCACATGTTATTTTCTAGCCTTGCTATTTAGTCTGCAATAGCACAAACACCGGCACCTTTTCATTGTGACACTTAATCATTCAAAATAGCTGTAGCTCTCTTCCAACGGCTGTTTGTTGCCATGGTTTGTACTCAAAGGCAGAATCACCAAGTGGAAAAGAGCGGACTATCAGCAAAGCAAACCTGACATTAAAATCGAGCACGGGGCTTCCTCATTCTCGGAATACCCTGCCTGCAATCCCTACGAATTATCGTTGCCCGTTTGCAGCCAAGGCGTTATTCCGGGCGGAACTCTGGCAGACCTTTGCCGGGGGGGAGTAGAAGGAAGTACCCGTCGGGACGCGGGGAGAAGGCAGCGCCAGCCGGGCCTGCTGCCCGCCGGAGCTGCCGAACAGCAGGGCGCACCAACGGCGCCCACGGCTGTTCTAACGGCGGGGTCCATGCCGTTAACGGCCGGCACCGAGTCCTGCCGCTCCCGCACCCCACCTTAACGGCAGAAACTTAACCGAAAAAAGGAAAAAACCCGCACAAAACCTCATTTTAATTTTTTTTCTGAACTCCCTTCCTCCCATTTTCAGAGGGCCGCAGGCCGCCCTGCGCGCCTCCGCGGGTGGAGATGCCCGGTACTCACGTTGTCCCGGGGTCGCCGCGCTCTCGCCCCCGCCGGGCCGCGCACAAAGCCGCCGTCGCTGGCCGCGTATCGCGCCGCGCGCGCCCCCGCGGGAACCCGTTCGTCACGTGCGTCGCTCCGCGCTCCGTGGGGATAAGACAGAGAGGGGTTCAGGGCCGCGACAGCCTCGCGGGCGGGGGATGCGGCCCGTTCTGCCGCAGCAGCCTCGGAAGGCAAACAAAGGCGCCCGTCTCAAAGTTAAAGTGTCCGCACGGGTATGTATCCCGGGGGAGGGGGAAGCCGCAGAGCTGCCCCCCGAACCACAACGGTGGACTGTTCCACTCCCCGTCGGCCAAATATCCACCTCGCCCCGCGGAGGATCTCCGCGCCCGCCTCTGCCTTTGAACTCACAAGGAAAATGGTTCTCGCTTCGCCGCTTCCGGGTCGGGTCGGGCCGGGCGGCCGTGCCAGGGGTGGAGACTGCAGGACCGGAGGAGGAGGAGGAGGACGACGACGACGACGACGACCCACCGCCTACCCTTTGTGGGGCCAGCGCAGACTATCGCACAGCTGTGCGTTCTGCGGAGTCCCCGGCGCGTCCCCGCTGCTGGGTCATGGCGCGCTACTGCTGCCGCCGCTTACATAAGGGCGAGCGCGCAGTGCGCGGTGCCAGAGCGGGAGGAGCCGAGTGGGGAACACCGAGTTGAGCGTCGGGTGAGGAGAGCACGCCGCGGGAAGAGGTGGCGCTTGACAGGCGCAGCCCGCGGCCACGTCCCGCGGAGGCGGAGTCCCGGGACACGTGTGGCGGTGGATCGGGAGCGCGGCCGGGGCACTCAGGGGCCAAGAGCGTCCTGCTGCCGCTGCTCCGCGCCAGAGCCTCGAACTTCGTTTATAGCCTGAGTGCTTCCTCCCCCCGTGAAGCCGAGCCCGGCCTTGGAAAGCTGTTCCCTGTCCCTGCCGCGGTTGGGTTTTGGAAAGTTAGCAAGCGAGGGCTGCAGCTCGTCCACATTCGACCGAGGGGAAAAAAAAAAAGTAATACAAAGGAAGGGTGGGTCAGGCATGAGCTCAGGGCTTGGTTTGTGTCCAGGAGCAGCCGGAGCAGAGGGCGGGGGGCTGTGCAGCCCAAAGCCTTTAGCAACAGCACACTGTGCTCAGCGGGGGCTCACCACAATTTTCTCATTTTTAGTATACAAGTTCTTTTCTCCCTGACGACTTCTTCCCCCCCCCCCCCCCAAAGAAACAACAGCAACAACAAAAACAAAACCAAAAACCTCAAAAACAAACACAAAAAATCCCGAAAAATCCCCACTTGTTTTCCCACTTTCCAACACAAGTTGATGTCACTAACTAGCTGTTTACAGTTCACATGGAAACTTCATCTGAATAGTCCAGGGGGAAAAAGTTCACGGGACACTTTGTAGTGAGAAAATGGTTTCCAGACAGAAATTTAGCAGAAACACCTGTAATATACTCCCTGAGTTTAGCTCACATAGACAAACATAGAAAGAAAAAATAATAACAAAGGAGGTTGCGAGAGAGACATTTGTTTTCCCCAAATTCTTTAAACATAAACAGCTGTACATTTTTCACTTCATGGAAAAAATACAAGGCGTGCCATTTGCCAAGAAAGTAGAATAATAATGGGAAATCAATGCATGACTACATCTCTGTTCTTGAATTATTCCAAATGAGGTAAGTTTAAAGGTGTACTGGAATGCTGTAGCATACTAAGCCCTGAAATAAAATACTCAGGTACAGCTAAACATTAAAGTTGAACTGGAAGGCTCTCTACCCTCCGCAGGCTTTTCTCCAGCAAGCTGGTTTTCTTCCATAACAGATTGTGACACTGCATGGATTCAAGCAAAGGCAGGAACCAGGCTACTTGCACATTGCGTTTGTGCACTACCTGGCCTATGTTCAAACCACGTAACTGCAAGACTCCTGGATTTTGCTTGGAAAGGATACTAGCAGAGGCAGTTTATTGTATTGATTTTCCTTTTTAAGTGGTCTTCCATCCTGGCTGGCTCAAGACAGCTGAGCAGCCTTATATGGCAGCAAGCCTGCAAGAAGGAAGCACTGCCTTCAGCAGCCTCCATCTATTCCTGACCACCAAGACTGGATAGTTGCTCCTCTGGTTTCTGGCACCCCTGCCACAGCCCATCACCAGATCCACTCAGGGCTCACCACAAGCAGAACACAGCTCATTAACCTCCTTGGTTCCCCCAAAACACATCTCCTAGCCCATCCATGCCATGGTAGGGCTGCACTGCCTTATCTCCAGAGAAAAAATTTAACATCTTGGTGACACCATTCTGACCTGATGTCCTTTCACTTCCTTCTTCTCCAGACCACCTTTCACTGAGTAGGGGGGTCGGTTACATTCACCAGTACTGAGAGAGGTCATGCAGTAGCAGAGACTAAAATACAACCTTATTTCAGGTTTGGGGCTGCAGTTTGCACTGCTGTTCCCCCTCTAAAGTGGAAGTGTGCCTTGTTAGTTGTCACCCAACAGCAACAGAGCCATTTGTTAAGTGAGCAGGACAGTCTTTCACAGACTTGATACTTCAGAGGCCTCATCACCTCTAAAGAATAAAACTTGATCGCTCAGTAATAGCTGACACAAGAAAATATCTTGTAACTCAGACTTTGCAAAGTAATCAATAAAGTATTTTTTCCAAACTTAATTCTGTACTTGTATGATCTTAAATTTAACTTTTAAAGCACATTTAAGATTACTTCCAAGAAGTACTGAGCATCCCAAAGACATACTACTTCCAGTACCAGATTTCCACCTTTCTCATACAGTTTTAGGCTTTATCATTTTTCTTAAGAGCCCAGACACTTAATAGCTATTTTAGAAATGGCAAACAAATGAAAAATGCCTATTACAAAGCACAACATAGTTCATGTTACTCTTGAACTAATGGTGCTGTGATAGCTGTGTGGTATGTAATGCAACTGTCAAAGCAAGCAATCCTTAATATCCAAGACGCATGCTATTAAAATACAAATCACAAGACGGTCTGGAGGACAGGCAAGTTTGTCTGTTTGGACAAAGCTTTATTAATAGACTGCGACTTAGTAACAAAGAATATTAATACCCAGCCCAGCACAACCAATTCATTACCAAAGAGGGATTTTGCTAAAAATTCTCAAGTTGCACCAGCTATGCATGGAATACTAACTCAGCAACTCTATTTCCAAGAGTTTCACTTAAAGACATCCTCAGGAAAAATCCACTAAATGGTAAAACACCTTTTTGAAGTTAAAAAAAAACAAGGAAGTTGCTACTGGTACAATTGTTAATGTTAAGTATAGTAAGGCAACATAAAATTACATTTATATCATTACTACTTACAAAATTTACTACAATATATAGGTGTGCATCCTTAACAAAACACAGATTTGCCATGTAAAAATACTAATTAATTTTTAAATAAGAATTTTAAACATTAGTGTTTATCCAAGCCAGGTTTTGACATTTGCAAAATACTACACTTTAAAAAGGCTTATTTAGTAGTCACATTATTTTAGCACTGTTTTCCACTATTGTTTGCTTCTTCTCACAATTTGGCCTGAACTCTCTCAAACAAGCCATACTATAAGCTTGCAGAACAGAGCTGCCTTTGTTCTTTCTCACTGCCAGTCCCCTATGGAATCAGACAGCACACTGAACTGCACTGGACAAACAATCCCTGACCTTCAATTACTGGCTTGGCTCACTGCCACAGGATACATGTATCACTGGTAACACAGCGTGCCCTCTTTTGCAGATAATCACTAGAACTACAGATAATGATGAAAATCAATGGAAAACACAAATATTCCCTTCCTAAAATCGCAGTTGTAACTTCCCCGTGGCGCTGCAGCACAGCCCAGGCTCAGGCCACGTATGAGAAGATAGCAATACTGTAGGTTTTGTATTTCTAGTGACCACATGAAAAATTCCAGGTGGTGGATGGCTTTTCTGTCCTTTGCTGGAGCTTTTCAGTTTGTTTTTTGTTTGCTTTGAGACGGAAGGCACACCGGGTTGTGCTGGCACAGTTGTGCAAGAGCTGCTCTTTTTTTTCCCCTTCTATTTTTCCCCTTTAGGAGCCTGGCAGGTTTTTCAGTGGAGCGGCACTGGCCAAGCGGGCAGGGGCCGGTGGCAGCTGCAGCCCTTGCACTTGAGGGCTGGCCAGCAGCCAGCACCCAGGCCCTGTGCCACCGCCCTGATGGGAGCTACAGCCTCTGGGAATGCCGCACTGGCACTCGGGAAGCGACAGCATACATGGATCAGACATTCTGCTGTGACCTCCTTTCATTTCTTGCAGGCAGTGAACCCCTTGAACTGCAAACCGTGCTCCTTCTTCACACCATGCCAGAGAAACCCACGTGCGCGGTGCTGTGGGGCAGGAAAGAATGCATGCAAATACTGCAAATAAGCAAATGTTTAAACTTTAAAACAAATGAAGGTTAGTTAAATCAGTCTTCAGCATTTAAACTAGCATTTTTTCTACTTATCTTCTTCCTGTCTGTGCTGCTCCACATTTGCTTAGCATGCAGAACTGTTTCATAGTGATAGTCCTGCAGGTATTTCCTGCAGAAATAATACAATGTAAGGTCAGAGCTATGGTCAGCCTCATGCTAGTGGAGAAATTCACTTTCTCATTATGCATTTGTGCAACCTATCGAGTTCAGACTTGTGGTGGCCGGGCCAGGTCCATTGCTCTGACCTAGGATGCCACAACTTTCCCAGAGAGAGTGGTCCCACAAGAGACAGCCTTCCGGGGGCCTCTGGCGATCCCTGGCTACCGTGTAACCTCAGCAAAGGGCAGCCTACAACTGCAAGTGATTACAGCTCAGTGATTTCAGCTCTCCTTGCTAGGTTATCCCAGGCTGACTCAAATATAGAGAAACAGGAGCGTTGTGTGGCAATTCCACAGAGACAGCCTTTATTATCCAGCAGCTCTGCAGAGGGTAGCCAGGGACAACAACTCCCTCCTGAACTGGGCAGAAGCTGGGGTTTTTATGGGGGAAAGCCAGGGTGGTACCAGGGGGGAAAACCAATGGGTTACAAAGGATCAACATAGTCACCAAGCATGGTGGGATACCTCACCATGACAAGGGAGGATGGTCCCATCTAAGGAGAAGGTTGAGATAAGCTTATCACAGCTCCCTCAGGGCACATTTCTCTGGGGGAAAGCCTTGGCAGGCTGACCTGCCTCTACACAGACCCTGTACTTAAGTTCAGAAGCCAAAGTCCAAAGGAGAAATTAATGTGTGTGAAACAATCATTACTACTGGAACTGCAACATGTGAAATGCAGTAACTGGCTTTCAGGTTAATTTAGCAAATTCTTCATTTAACTCTCCTTTTTTCGTTATTGAAGTGGGCAAATCTGAAATGCAAAAACTTCACCAGCCTATCTTAAGTAATTTTTCTAAACAGAGAAGCTGAAGACAAGAGTGTACATGAAGGAACACATGCAACAGTACAGTTAATACATGTGCTAACTGATTTTACAGTATATTTCAAATCAATCCAATTTAAAATATGGTTTCTATCTTTTCAATCAACTTTTAAAATAAATTTTGTCCTTCCTTGGGCAGGCGTCATGGGATTTAATGCTGCATGCGTCATCATGACTGTGCAATTTTCCCCATTACTTCATCCCCATCTACTTCATCATACCAGTACTCTAAACACAACTCTAGGAATAAGCCCTGTTAGTGATCTGGTGCTATATCTGTGGCTGAATCAGTATCCCTGCTGCAACAGGAGACCAATAATAATAATAATAATAATAATAATAATAATAATAATGGTAAAAGAAAAAACGGATGCATGGCCTTAAAAAAAATCATCATCATTGTAGTCAATAGCATTGTATAAGTTTTCTTATTTGCTGGATAGTGCTCTAACTCCAGATTTATGTTCAAATACAAAATGTTGAGCAGTCTCTCAGGCATCACCTTGTGGATGTCTCTTTTTAAGCCCAATGTCACTGTAACAGACTTGTGTTTTCCTAAGATCCCTTCCCTCATTAATTGAGCAAAAATGCTGGGACCCTTGCCACTCAAATTGAGTAACATTAGTGTCACCTTATGTGTGACCTGCTCTCTCTCACTTCTGGGTGCAGGTCTTTCTAACAAAATTTATAAACCAAAAATTTTTCTACCCAGTCCCATAGTTCAGAGCACCAGCCTTTATTCATTCTGCATTTCATTCTGGCCTTAATAAATGCACACATGTTCAAACCATGCAAAATGCTGTCACAAACACTCCTAGCCCACTCTGCACTCTTTCCCTCAGCAGCCACATCACATCACATCACATCACATCACATCACACTGCACTTTCTGATACAGCGTCTTCCAGTCTTGGTATCACTCACCAGTTTCAGGAACAATATACTGGCAACACTAGCAAAGCTGATTCACTGGCATATTTCCATTTTCTCCTTAAAACTCTGCCTGCTGCATTGACCTCTAAAACCTTGACACTGGCATGGGCACTGCTTGATGGAAGCCTCATCTTCCCTCATATCCTTCTATTTCCTACCTCCTGTCTCTATGTGTCATTGGCCCTTGACTCACTCTCAGATTTTAATTTTGTCCAGAAAGGAACCCTTTTCATTCTGTGCTTGTTGTACAATTCATTGGACAAGGGAATTCTGGACTTTCATGTGAGTTTTCAAGTGTCACGGTAATGTGCCGTAACATTATTTAACCTTGTGACAGATTCTGTCTTCTATAAAGCAAGCACAATAGCTTCAAGTTCATAATGTTCTTGCCCACACTTCATCTGCAATATTCATCCAACCCTTTTTACCTTGGGTGCCATCCATGTTTTGCAGTATTCATGCTTTTTCAGCCTGCTTGCTTCCATCAGTGATGCGAAACTCTGTCCAACCCATTTCTTGGCTTTACTTTCTTCTTCCAACCCTATCAGCAACATTTACAATGTTCTTACATTCTTTTCCCCTATATCTTACTGGATGTAACATTCATTTACCTGGTGTCCTTCCAGCCTCACCTCCAGAAAAACAACCTTATTAAGAAAACCAGTTTCAGGCTTCTAAACACCCACTGAATTTCTGCCCCTCTGATTCAGTCATACCTCTCTCATTCTTCCCACTAACTGAAGTCCATTACAGAACAGGAGTCCACCTTTCACCTTCCTACTACTTCCTGTTTCTCTCAGACTACATTCCAAACTTCCTCTCAGAAGCTCATCTTGTTTCCTGAGTCACCCAGATCTAGCTTTCATAAGGTCCCTTTCTGTTCTTATTCCCCAGAACTTAAATACCTGCCTCACCTTCTTCAGTCTTATCCCCTACATATTTGTTAACTTAGATTTCCAGAGCACTGGGGTTTTTTTCCAATTCTGCTGTTTTTTCAGCCCCTCTGCCCTGCCACTCCTTGTCCTTTGTCTAGAGCATCTTATTCACCAGCTTAGTCATCTTCCTGTTTTTTAAATGCACTGTATTTTATTTTACATTTTTCTACTTGCTCTTCACCAAAACAACTCGAGAACATCCTTACCATAGAAAGCTCAGCTTCCCATGGAGGTTGAGGTTCCTTGATTGCTCAGTCTGCTGGCAGACCCTTTGGTCCGGGGACGCTGCCTGGAAACAAGCCACTGGCTCCATCTCAGGCAGATCAGGGTGTGGTTCTGAGGGAGTCTCACTCCAGGCATCACTTCCTCTTTTATGGCAGTGGTGAGCACACACCCATGCTGGTATTTTCCATTCCTATATCCCCACAGGATTCTTGTAACATCAAATGCTCCCTACATGCCTGATGCCACACCCAGGGCATGCAACATATTCTTGACACCATGCTATAAAATGGTCACTTGAGTAGAAGCCTGGGACAACTCAGTTAAGTCTCTACAGAGAGTGGATCTGGCTCTTGAAACAGAGCTGGATACATTAAAGAGAAGCTCCTGTTTGGAGCTATTTGCAATAACAAAAGCCTCAAAAACATGTAGACGGTGAAGAAGAAAAATACTGAAAAAATATAAGAACAGAGAGCAGTATTTGAAAAGAACACATATCATAGAAGCCGAAAGGGAAATACCTACTTCATGTTATCATGTGAATGTATGTTGTTGTACATAAATTTAGATTCAGTTTCTGAGAAGCAAAAGACTACTCAAGGCCACTCCTCCAGGAGTACTCCCTTTTACTGACAGCAGTGGATTTCACTATTTGTGAGACACAGTAAGAGTTGTAGAATAAGCACATTCAATCTGCAACATACTCTGAAGAGGAAGAGGGCAGTCCAGGGGTGTTGGTGAATAGTTAAAAGGCTTCGACTTCTATTCCTTCCTCCTTTTCTACTTACACTGTCTCCAGAAAAGCAGGAACCCCATTTGCCAGTTCTTCAGGCTATCTGGCTGTCTATGGATTCCCACAATAGGGAAAGGCCATTCATGGAGGGAGAGGATTACTCATTTTGGACTCGGTGCTTCTTTGCTCTTAGTCCCAGCTTGTTGGGAGTAAGGTCATACTGGAACATTGATCTGTGTTTTGCAATGCATCTTTTTTTTTAATATTCTAAACATTGTACACTTTACCCATAAGGGTATCTTAAAAGTAGTATTTTCGTATTTCCAAACACTAAGACTTCAGTATTAAGCAACAGTGGTGCATTGTGGTTTAATTATCTTTATAAAAACTCCATCTTACTGAGATAATGTTCTCAAATAAAAATACAAGACTGTTCTCCTCACCTCTGTGACGGAGAGAAACAATCAAGTGTCAGACTACACAGAAATGTATTTTAACCTTCTTGAGAAGTACTTTCTCCTGCTATGATTATTTTATAGTTATCCTTAAATCTGTCAGACCTCCTACACAGATACACTTGCTAATACACTGGTTTGATTCCTGAATCTACAGCATTAAAGGCTTGGGATAACTTCTGAAATAAAAAACGCTTATAAGCATAAGCCACTAAGAAACCGAGGTTAAAAGTTTACATTTGATAATAAAAAGTCTGATGGAATAAACAGGGTTTTAATCAATATATCTGAGCATCAGGATAATGCTGAAACAATGTTGAAACACCATCAGTCTGTCTAGTGAACAAACTGGAAAATAATCTAGATATCATAATGGATTTTCTCCCTCCCCCCCAATGCTATTTTTAGATTCTTACATCTGCCCTACATGCTTGTCCAGTAGCAAACTTGATGGACAAACACTTTTTATTCTGTTCAGGAAAACACAGGACAGATGGTGTTCAAAGTACTTCTCTCTGAGATAACAAGTTTTCTGCTTTTTATAAATTCACTTATCTTCAAACTGTGACAGCTGTGAGTTTAAAGATAAAATCAAAATGATCCAGATCTTGTTCATCTCCTTTCTCTAGTGTCTCTGAAAGGTCACACAAACATATCTCACTCAGAAGTTTTCTACTGAATGTGAAATATTTTTCTAAGTTCAAACTTACTGGTATTTTTGAAAGAAGCAATGCATTATCCTGCATTTTTTCCAAGTAATGTCTCAGGTCTGTATTGTGAATTTGGGATCTTCTGGATCCATTTGTATAGTATATTACGTCCAGGATCTATTTACCAGTATTTACCTCCAAGTTCTATTTAAAGTGGTGTTTACATTCCCTTATTCCTCCCGTATTAGCATACATAGCAGTGTTACTAACCTACATTTTCTACTTCCATGTAGTCTCTCATGTTAGTTTGTATTCTGTGCTCTGGTTATGCTCATCCTCCCACCCTGTATCCCGTTTGGCTTCAAATTATCTTTCTCCAGCATGGATGAGCAGAATTATGTGTCTTACTGTAAAAGGACTCTCAGAGGCAGCTTCAGGGGGACACAAGCATGCCTCTGTTCTCACACATCCCATAGTCACACCTGTGATCAGCTTGACATCACACAGCCGGTTCACAGTCCTCCTCTGACTGGCCAGAAGGCTCAAACCTTCTCCTTGCCAGTGTTTCTGATGGTTTAGCTTTTGTCTACATTTGCCATCTGCTCCTAAATCCACCACCTTCTTTTTTATGCAGTGACATTTTGTTCCATTTTTATTACGTTTTTTCTCAAGAATATTCCATTTTAGTTGCATAAAAATCCCTCATCCTTTGTGTGAAGGGGCTCTGCTATTCTGCACCATGTAGGACTTTAATCAAATGTAATCAATTAGTCCGAACATTTTAGCAAAAACACGAAGCAAGTCATTCCTAAAATGACTAACAGTTATTGGCAGACAGAATTATTTCACCACAACACTCCACCTGTTTCACTACCACATAGCCAACATCTTAAAAACTCACATCCTATAAACATCTTATAAACTCATTCCTACCTAATTTACTTTTCACTCTACTAATCCCAGTCTTCCTCTGATTGTTCATTGCTTGACATACTGTGAAATGCATTACAAAAATTTCGATGAATGATATTAATTACATTTTCTTGCCTCACAACAAAGCCAACCAAAGCTTTTATTCAGGTGGGTCCATGATATAGCATGTCAAGGTGCTGATGGTAAGAGTAGACCAGGATTAAGGGCAGAGGGAGGAAACAGACAGTAGCTATAATGAGTCTATTTGTGAAGACTTTAAATAATACAAAACCATGAGTAAAAGGCAGGATTAAATCAAAAATGTCAAAGCAAATTTCCTTACCAAATAGAAGAACAGGCTTGAGAAGCAGATCTATACCCTGATAGTTTGCCTTCTGTGATACATGTGCAAGCTAAACACATTAGACCCTAATGAAACTAATGTAGGTGCATATCAAGAAAAAAGAAGGAATAAATGAAACAAAACAATTCAAAAGAAAATAAAACAAAAACCCAAACAAAACCAAACAACCACCACATATCTAAACATTCAGAAATCACTACTAACTATCTGTCAAAATATGTATGTAGAATGCAATTCCCAAAGTCACCTACACTGGGTCTGGTCTTACTATATTTATTAGTGACCCAGATCATGGAACAGAGACTAAATTCATTAAATTGACAACCAACTAGATTGATGGGACTGCAAATTATATTAGAGGACAGAAAGGAAAACTGGACAATTGGTCTGAGAAAAAAGATGACATGCAAAATACTTAATCTAAGCTGAAGTCAACAGCAAAAATACTGAGTGGCTAAGGAAGAATTCCATAGAAAAAGAGAGGTTAGGTTTAATTCATGGACTGAGTTAACAGTATCATGCTGTAAAAATATAAACAAAAATAGAAACAAATAAAATATAAATAAAATATAAACAATGTAAAAATGTAAACATTATTATGAATGAACATATAAATGTTTGTACAACCTGTGTTCAGCATTCATAAAGCTTCAGTTATAGTACTAAAAAGTGAGCAGTTCTGGATATTACTCTTCAAGAGAGGTATGTACCATAAAATGAACACAGTTTTGGAAAATACCATAGATAAATACAGACTGAAGAGACTGGGAGTGGAGAACAGCTGGGTGTGTCTCCAATTATGAAAACAGGATGCTGCAAGGAATAATTTCTAAATCTCTACAGCAGACACAAGTTTTAACTGCCTTAATTTAGATTAGATGATCTCAAGGTCTTTTTCAGTTGTACGATTCTAGAGTACCTGCCAAATCACTTACCTCTCTCAAATAAAACAGCATTTAGAAACACATAGCCAAATTAATAATATATTTAAGTCTGCATTTATTATGCTGTGTACCTCTCTGCCCAACATCATCCATTTCATGGCTTCTCTCAACAGCAACAAACCATTGTTCCTGGGAGGGCTGCAAGGCAAATAGACTCTCAAGACCTCAGTCTCTGGCAGCAGTATTCCAGTGCTCTTGAGAGCTGGGAGGTACCATCTTTCCCTGTCTGCACTGATCCCAGCCTCCATGTTCCCACTGGTGGAGCTGAACAGGAAGATTTACCTGCAGACCTTAGAAAAGGTTCTGGTAGATCATGCCTGGCCTAAATGCCATAGAATGGCCTTCCTTGTCTTGAAGATTAATTCTTCCCAAAGACAAGCATAAGGTCAATAAAATTCACTCTCTGAAGCAGATATATTGTAGTTTACTTTGTTTTTTTTAATCTCCCAAATCCTTGATTGCTCCCCACCCACACGCCACAATGCCTTCCAAAGTTTTACATATTGTGAGGATAGACTGACAGGCATTTAATTGCTTGCCTGATTCTTCCTCTCTCCCTCTTCATGTTTGCCCTGCTTTCTCCAACGATTGGTATCACCCTGAGGGAAAAATTAGCTAAAATAATTACAATCAACACTATTTTTTTCCTAATTGTGAGATGCAAATTTCTCTTGGTCTCTTAGTATTTTACAATCCCTAAGTTCCCTCTGGTTGTAGCAATTTCCATTCTCTTATTCTCATACATCTTGTATTTGCCTCTATTTATCATTATCCTTACTGAACATTAAGCCAAAAATATTTAATGTTTTATTTCTGTATCCTTCTCACCATACAAAACCTTACTTTTATTTGCTTTCATATCATTTGCAAAATCAAGTTTAATTTTTAGAAACAAACCTGAATTATGTTGTCCTGTGCTCTTTTCCCCCCTCTGGCTTTCTCCTCCACACTGCTTGTAGGATTCCTGCATTACTCATCCTATATATTCTCAGGCTGACTATTCATCATTTTGAACTACAGACCAGGATAACTCTTCACTGAGGACTCAATTTCCAGGCAAGCTTTACAAACTTGTAAGTTCCAGAAACTGAGTCCTGAGGCTCCTTACACTTGTGACCACTTTTGCTTATTTAAATTTGCCCCTAAGATTCAAAACCTAGATTTCCAAACCAACTTCTCTATATTTTTTTTTCACATATTTTAAACTGAATCAACCCATGATTACTAAGGGTGCAATTTTATGTTCCACTTCATCTGTAAGCTGCCACTGACTCAAAATGCCAGACTGCCTCACTAGCCCCAAGAAGTGGCTCCTCTCTGGAGGCCTGATCCATTGGAACTCATCCCCCCATCTGACTGACTCATTCCCACTGGAGTCATCTTGCTGATGTAACTCATGCCTTGGCTGCATGACTGCTCAGATGAGCTAGACAGAGGGGCAGAGAAGGGGAAGTCAGCTCTTTGGGCAGATGATAAAGCATAAAGGGAAACTGGATACTCAATCCAAAATTATTTTCTATAATATCCTCGTTGCTTTTCAAAGCGAAGGCTAAAGTAACACTTTCTTCCTGTTAGTTCAGTGACTAGTTTGAGGAAGAAACTTACCAGCAATTAAATCCAGGAGTACCTTGGCCCTATCACTTCTCTCCCCCTGGGAAAGTAAGCCACCTGATAATAAGGCAGAATTTATCTAACAACACTACATAAAAAGATCCCTACCCCTATTTGAGTCTAACCCTGGGGCCAACACAGATTCATTGCTCTGTCATCTTTTTCCAGAGTGATTTTCAGCCAAACTGATTTCAATCTAACCTTTTTACACAAAAGCCTTTTTTCTAGTCCACTATGTAATTACTACTGCAAAACTTCTGTTGTTCAGTTATTTCTGAACAGCACAAAGCATTTTAAACACACCTAGTCCAGTTCGTAAGAACATTCTGCCAACCTTCTGATACTTACATCTTTTATATGCTGACCTCTATGAGAAGCTCAGATTTCTCCATTTTGCTGTCCAGGCTCTCAATATTTCAGTTATTTCTTAACCATTATCCAATGGAAATCTTTCCCTTGCTGCAATGCAAGACAATAATTTTCCTTAATTTTGGAACTCTTTTCCTTCTCAGTTGGTACTAGTCTTCTACCCACTGGCACTTTTCTATATGCCAAGAAAGAAGCAACATTTACCCAACAGCTCTCTCCCACAAACTGAGGTCGGAATGGAGGTTGCATTGCTGTTCAAAGATTTTCCTAACACTGAAGTTCCCAGCCATTGCACTAAACACTTTTTCCAAAGGCAGTTTTTCTAGGTACTTGGGATTTGAGACTCCCTATGACTTATCTCCTCAGTGCTCTCTCCACCAGGTACCATACTTCCACTTAGGATTGTCAGAGCTCTGCCTTCTCCAGGATGGTATGCATATCTGTAGTCCACCATGGGAGAAAATTTACTGTCATTTACCCTATCATGAAGGCTAATGATGGAGTCTTTCCTTCACACTCCCACTCAAATCCTTTTCAGGATCTTTCTCAGCTTTCTCATTCCTCCTTATCTTCCCATTCAGCAACATCAAAAGTCCCACCAAGGGATCTGCAGTTCCTCAGCCTTCCCTTAATTCTTGGATCTTGTTTAAGTTCTAGCCTTGTTGCCAATTGCATCTTGAGCCTCCCTGCTTTTCTGGCTTTTTTTCCTCTTCACTTTTGAACTGTATTACTAATTTCATGCATACTATATTCAGTCATCTTTATTAAATCTGCCATTTTTCAGG
Organism: Cyanistes caeruleus; assembly: GCF_971803275.1. NCBI lineage: Eukaryota > Metazoa > Chordata > Aves > Passeriformes > Paridae > Cyanistes > Cyanistes caeruleus. The sequence goes on from NC_141708.1 coordinate 30,432,231, forward strand.
TTTCCTGCACCCTTTCCTTGATTATTAACTCTCCTTTGTTTCAAGTCCCTGCGTTAAAAAGGACACACACTAAACTCCCTTGATATACTTACCAGTTACACAACAACTACTTATCAGCTGCTTGACTTTTGAAACCTCTTGTCTAAAGAAACTTCAGCCCTTCATTTAGTTCAGCTGTGGATAGCAGCAGGAACTTCATACTCAAGTTCAAATGCTGTCCATGAATTACATTCAAATCAAACACTTGTCACTGGTCCTCAAGAAACAAGATTTGCTTCCCAATGCCTCAGGAGAAGGTGCTGTGCTGGCTTTGATGACCTCTGCTATAAGCTCAGTGCTTTATAACAAACTGGATGTGTCAAAGATGTCTGCTTTGGTTATGCCAATGGAAGTCTATCCAAATTTGGCACAGTTAGAGGCCTTAAAAAAAAAATAAAAGTTCACAGATATCTGACAATAAAATGCTTGCAAGCAAGGTGCTGTTTCCATTCCTATAAAATCACTGTTCCTGATTACTGAGGGTTATGGTCTTAGAGATCAGGACAAAGGGTGCTCCTCATTGCTGGCACCCAGCACTGAAGAAGAGACAGCACGAGGGTAGGAAAAGAACCACCAAGTGGTTGAGAAAGAATGAACACACAAAACAGCTGGCAATGGATTAACAAGAATAAAAAGCTCTGTCTACTACCACCATACATCCCCTTTGGAAGCACACCTTGAAACCCCAGGTAACATTCCTTGGTTTTCTTACAAAGACAACTTACTGCTTCTTTTGTACCTGGGCCATGAAACCAGCCAGCCAACTGATGTGGAAAACAGCACTTTGCTCTGTAAAATGCTTGAGTACTAAGAGGGATTAAGCTTCTGTCTACCTCAATCCCTTCTCGCCATCATTTAAAACAGGTATCCTTCAGGGATCCCTCCAAGACCAAACTGACTGGAAGGAGCGGCATTTTATTTCTACCTGTTCGCAACAGTGTCAAAGAAGAAATCATCCGGGCACTCTCCTCATACACTGTTCTGCTCAATACCTTTTTCCCTTTCTTGGCCTGTGTTACTTCTGAGTGCTTTTTGCCACTTGCAAGACACTACATATGTGAGGATGAGAACACTGTCTTTTTTTTTGCCTTTCAACTTAGTGTAGTAATTAATCGTTTTTAAATAACTCTCCTGCTTGTGTTCAATTTTTTGTAACAGTATTTGAATTTACTATTTAAATTAAATTACTCTTGTTTTGGCCCAACTAGCCAGGAATAATTGACACAAAAATATCAATAAATCAGATAACAGCTTCAAATCTAGAAGTATTCAAAAGTTGGGGGGGTGGGGGTTTACTCCTATTTATGAAATCCTCTACTTAAGCTTAAAGACATAAGCAATGGATGGAAGTTTAAAAACAAAGCCTCCCTTTGGTCTTTATGGTCTCATATCTGTAAAATGTTTTTAAGAACTTTACTCTCTTCCTCAACCCCAAAGTAACAAGACCAAGCTTTACATAAACCAGGTACTGAGGAAACAGAAGAGTAACTCTCACTGACAGATTTTTATTTTTCTCTGAAAGAAAGGTATTTCTAACCACAACTCACAAATAGAACTAGACAACAGAGGAAGCACTAAATCTCTAGGACATTTCCTCCCTCCCCCCCACAATTGCACACTGCACATTGAAGTACTTCAGGAGAATCTATAAAATAAATGACCCATTCTAGTCAAAAAATCCCAGCTGTGAATAACATAGCCATTTGGCCTATAAAAAACATAAAACAACACCTTTCCTGCACCCTGCCACCCCACATCCCCACACCACAACCTGTTCTAGTACAGAAAAATGAAGTGTGATGTTTTCCAATGAATGTAAAAGCTAAGAACATTTTGAGAAAGATGCAGAGTTATTTTACTATTTGGAACTACCTTCTCATATGACAAAATCATTCAGGCATACCTTCAGAGAAATGCTTCATTTCTCTCTCTCAGCCTCTGAAACTCTCCAGGTTTCTCTAAAACTCAGTTGTACCTGACTCTCTCTGTAAGATTAATAGTCTTGAAAAGAAAGGGGGTAAGGAAAAATGCATCCACAGGTTTGAGTCTATTTCATCAGAAGTAAAGATGCTTTGTACTAAGTGGCTCTAACAGTAGTTTTAATAATAAAAGAAACCCCCATACTGGCAACTTTTTGTCTGCCTTCAAGCTAAACAATGACGTAAGTAACATTATCAATGGACTTCAGCAATAAATACCTCCTCATTGTAATGAAAAAGAAATGGACCCCCAGTTGTCACAGTAGAGTCTAAATTAGGTTTCTACATTTAGAAGTACCACCTTTCTTTTGAGGATAGTAATGTGCTTCCGTTGAAGGGCAAAAGAACTCATAGGAAGTTGGTGCAGAAGCTCCTGAATACGAGTGACCAAAGAATGCAATCAAAGAAATTTATATGTAATGATGATGTGTATCAAATGTAATTATAAAATCAACATTAAAACTAATTCGTAGAAATCAGAGGTGTACTGAAATTGGAAAGTGAAGTTTAACTAGCTGAGTTCTAGATCTTTAAAGAAACTAAAAGGACAAAGCTATTCATTCCATTATCAGCTTTTTATTTATGACCTTTCCAAGAGAAATTTTCGACCATTTCAAGAAGGGAAAGCCCTTTGGTTTGTTGTCTGGTCTAGTAATACCTTGCAGCCCTACTTCTCAGATGCAAAAAATTAGGATTTCTTTTCAGAAGTGTTTTCTCTGTGATGCACAGAGACACCCCACTGAACTCTTGATTGTAATAGTCTTTATAATATGAAATGCATACTTTATTGGAATTGACATTCTGCTGCACAGTCTTACTTTTCCAATCTGAGAACCTTCATCACTGGGCTAAAAACTGCATTTTGAGGATCACAGTAGCTTGTAGCTTTATGAGGATGAGAAAAATATATGTGTATATGTATATATATATATATATTTTAATATTTTTTTCCCATGCAAACTTTGCTGTTGTAGGTATTGTGCCACAAAAGGAAGACCATAACCTGACTTGGGGCAAGAAGCAGAGGGTAGAGGCACCCAGTGTTCCACACTTTGTGGCAGTGTGGCTAAAGCAGAAGCCAGTCAGACCACAGTAACTGTGGAGTGTCAGCACTCTTTTCACCAGTGCTCCATCCTGGAGGATGCCTTCCTTAATACTCATAGGATACTCACAGGCTACATCCTCTGCAGTCATCAAAGTGCAATAGATTAACTTTTTTTTGTTCCTCAGTAATGTTCTTGAAACCCAACTCTCATTCAAGAGGAGAATGCTGTGTGCAAAAGGTTGATGCTTATGAATGCTTCCTAAAGGATGTAGCTCAAACAAATATATTTGAATATATTTTGCCTACCACTAGGAATTAAAAATCATGGGCAATAATCGAATTTCTGCTTGCTGATAGGTGAGTCCAGTATAGAGATTATTAAGAGCAATCAAACCAGATTTTGCATTATGTGCCAAAGAGTCCTTTAAGCATTTACTCCTGAGCTTTCCTCTATGCCCCCTGGGGTGGACTAGGGTGGGGACTATTCTGAACATTAATATGGTCTGGATTCCTTCAGGCTTTATGTATTAGCAAAAAGAGATCTAACATATTAAACAATTTCTGTCTGTTTCATGACAACTTCTGTGCCTCTGGTATTTACTGAATTGCCTGTTTTTCTGCCTGTTGTCCAAGAAGGCAGTGGAGGAGAGGAGTGCCTGTGTTTGAAACAGAAATCCTAGTTTCAAGGTCTCCTTCCATCTGCTTCAGAGGACTTTCCCTTGCTCCTTCACTCAGAACTAGGAAGATGAACTTCTCTCTCCTATCTTCTATGTCAGCATCAAAACTACACTCCAGTGGCAAAGGGAATGCTTGACCAAACAACCTCTCCCTAAAAGTGTCCATCAGACATCTCTCTGGTTTAGGAACAGTTTGTTTTGCCAAAATGTGCATTTCTGTGTCAGCCTCAACAATTTAACAATGATTGATAGTCTAATCCATTTGGTCTGCTTTACTAATTTAAATCCACTTCTCAAATAATAGTTAGCTACTTAGATCTCTACCATGTTATTACAACTGACAATAAAGTAATTATTGCTTTAGAACATTAAGTATATTTTTCCACAGCACAATGTACTGACTTTTAGAGGGTATCAACCATCAACCCTGGAGTCTGAACAGGTTTCAGTGGAGGGCAGCAAAACAGATATTTATACCAAGTTTTGCAAGAGAATTTCCCATGGACAGTCTGTTTTAACAACAGTTACCAGACTGGGACATGTGACATGACCATAGTTTCTCCCACTCTAAAAGTGTAGCCTGGATGACCATCAACTTTAGAAGCATTAATATTTGTTAACTGAGTGCTCAAATTCTTGTATTTAGAAAGAAAAGAAGTAAAATGGGGCCAATCAAATTTTACTAAATTAATAATTACATTTTTTAAAAAAAATTAAATTATTCCATAATAAGTTTTCTTCTAGGTTACACCAAGTTACAGTAAATACTACATTTTCAGTACTTAAAGTAAGAAAAAACTATGCAGAAGATCCATGCACTTAAATTTTTTTTTCTATTTTAATAAAAGGCCTATTGTGTTATAATGTCAATTTAGCTAGCTAAAACTCGTGAATGTGCATGAGTGGCTCTTTTCTCCCCCCATAATAGGTAAGGAAAAAAAGATAGGTTACACTGAAGAATATTAAGTATGATTAGATACTTTTCAGAAAATTATATACTCCTATACAAAAAACTGGACTAATATAGATCTGGAAAGATGCAACAGGATTATTATTTTTTTTTTTTTTCACATACCCTACACAACAAAGTTTAGATTGTAAATATATTTGTATGAGAATAAATTGGAAAGAAACTAACTTCTCTGTCAGATTTCCCTTAACTGTACGTTTTCTACTTTCTTAATCAAAAGTGATTTCAACCAATGGTGATGTATTGGCAAGAGTCTGTCAATAAAATTAATCTCTTTGCATCAGAGTTGCTCATGATGCAAAGGTAGCAGCAGCAGCTGGCTTGTGTAGCCAACGTATTTACAATCCCCAAAAGCCAGACTGGAGGAACTGCAGTCAGGTCTGTGAGACCTTGCTAGTTTGGTGTCAGAGCATAGTCAGGAACAAAACCTCACACTTCACCCGGAGAACACAAGCCATGCACCCACAGAATATCCACACCAAGCTCCTGAGGAGCTCCACTGCCACTGGGAGCTCCCGCCTGGAAGATGAGACAACAGCAGTCCAGAGAAAATGCCCAGAGCATGCATTGAGGACATCACTGTGCTGCTCTACATCACCTGCTCCAGTGGGCATTGCCTATGTCACAGCTGGTCCCTGATGCTGTCGTTTATCCCCACAGGCTCACAAGCTGCTCCAGGTTCCTAAAACTGTCTTAGCAAGTGTGTTTCTCTCCTACAGAAGCAGAGATGGCATCATGGGGCACTTATGTTAAACACCCTTCTTTGTTTGCAGGTGGCAGAAATTCACAGCCTTTTCACTAGCACACTTTTGATGTGAGGAAATCTTAACCTTATGACAAGGCCAGAAGTCTTGGGATAGACTGCAACTGCAACCTTTGGTAAGCAACTGCACCCTTCTTTTCCCTACAAGTATTCTGTTGGACTGGTACTGGCAAGTCTCCCTGAGAAGTTACGTGTTTTGGCATTTACTCTTTAAGGCAGTATATAGTTGCTCTTACAGCTTCTCAGATGCAGCAAGCAGATGTCTCTGTATTTGTTACCTTCACATCACAATTTAGGATTTAATTTCCAAACATGAGATTTGGGGGTTTTTTTCCAGAATTAATAAAGAAAAAAAATAATTCTGCCTTCCTCAAAACTGCAGGTGTGAGGAAGTCGATCAAAGCACTACCTGCATCAGCCCTTCACATTTCTCTACATTCAGAGTAACCTCTTCCAATCACACCAAGATAATCACCCCAGCTGAGAAACCTCAAACATGAGAACTGCGCTGACTGACAAAAGCAACCCAGGTGGGGCTGACAAAAAAAGCAGCATTTAATCACAGATCTCAACATGCAGAGTTGCTATCACAGCATCCACACTACTATCGGAAATCACGAAGCATGCCAGATGGATGCTTACTTACTGTATATGTGAAATTTTAGGTGTCTGGTATAGTTTATCTAGTGCTGATCCCAGTGCATGCACTGTAGTAGCCTGCAGATCCACACAGGGATTGTACAGCCTAGCTTCTAGCACAGGATACAGCTTGGGGCTCATGTTAAGAGCTCCATATAAACATCTCTGGATTTGTACCTTATACCCACCTGAGACTGAAAAAAACTGCCAAGTGTACATAAAGAGATCATGGGCTACCATTCCTTAAAAACAACTTATACAAGTATTGTGGCAGTACCATTACTACCCTTAATTTTGCATTTTTTGCAAAAGTAATAATTGCTTTCTTATATTAATTCTCTCAGCACTGAGATTTCAAATCTTTTTGGAAAGGCTTTGTTCCAGCTGCTGTGCTGATGAGGTTAGCTGGTACCTCATTCACTGGAAGCTTCACTAATTCTTTTGCTTTTTCTGATGGTTGCAGACCAGATGATTGTACATGTACATTGTACACTATTAACTGATGGCAGGAACTTATCTTCAAGTAGCTGCATTTTTCTGTTTAAGGCACACAGAGCAGCACTGGATAATTTTATGTTCTAAGCAAAAACTCTTTCATAGGCAGTGCCCAGAGCTGACAAGGCTCTGTGTGTTCAAGGCCATCAAACAGCTGGTGAAACACTGGGTTTATCTCTGTCTCAGATGTGCTGGTAGCCCTCAGCACTGGCTGAGAATGACAACTTTGAAGCTAAACCTCAGTAACAGCTTTATTGTTTGGGTTTGTTGTGTGGGGTTTTTTTTTTTTTGCATAGACTAATGCAGGCCAGAAAAGTTACCTCGCATTTCCGAAGCCCAAAATAAACCATATCCAAACATATGGATTACATGTATTTCCAGCAAAAACCAGGAAAATAACAAACTGGAAACTATGGATTATGTTGTCTTGTTGTATGGGTTTGTTATTTTTTCCTGGTAAAGTATACTTCTAACTGGTCACAGAAGATTTGGATGAGACTTTTATTTATCAGAAAGCCACTCTCAGACCCATGACATGCTTTGAAGTCCTGGGTATGAAATACTTTAGGCTGACAAATACCCATGGCCATGCATGGCAGCTAATGCTATGGAATTAAAGCTGGGATGGTCCTGAGAGGGGTGGGGAAGAGCAGTGTGAATTTACAACCCAGGCAGCTACTGAAGCAATGCTAATTGACTTTTCATGCTAGTAAGGGGAAGGACATAAAAGTAGGAAGGTAGAGAAATTTTACTTTACAGCTTCACTAATTTGTGCTGTTAGCACCATCTGCCCTGTCTTCATTGAGGATGAAATCACTGCAAAGATTTGTTCACTTTAATGCACAAGCACAAAAGGACATAAAGAGAAACTTCCAAGAGGGTGGAAAGACACTTGGAAAAGGCATATCAAAATGAAACAGCATAATTCCCCCTCTGACCACACACAGAGCTCACTAGACCACATCAAAGGATGTTAAAAGGAAAAAGAAATCAAAAACCTAAAAGGGAAAAAAAGAAGTATTTTCCAAAGAAACTGACAAAATATTGTCCAAGTAGTGTATAATAGCAGACAAAACTGCTAACTACTGTTATTCCCATCTCTTATCTCACAAGACTATGAGCAGTGATACTAGGTCACACCAGGTCACTATCTGGTCTCAGCAATTCCCAAACACACACTCTTCCCCTCCTTGAAACCTGAAAGGGACACTCAAAATGATCCAGCAGCTCCTGGCAAACAGCGGTTTATGGGACATACTTCCTGAGGTAGAGTCTGCATCCTATTTCATCATCCTCTCCCTGAGCCCCCATAACCACTTACCGTATCGATGAACTGTAGCACATCATTCAGCAGCAAGGGCACCATGGCAGTAACTATCATTCCCTTAGCTGATAAAGTACTTCCTTTTGCTTGTTGTGAATCTGCTGGTCCCATGTTTCATGAGGCATCCATTGGTACTTCATTTCTCACGTGCTCCCTTACCAGCATTCATGGCCATACAAAAGGCGACCCCCACTTCCAAGCCAAAGAAGACAAGCCTGTTTAATAGTCCTGATAATAATATTTTCTTCTGGCCTTCTTTCCTTTTACAGTTCTACTATACAAGCCTTAAGACAACCTGCATTTGCTATGCCAGGTAGACATGCACTGTTATTTTCTACTGGAACACGATTTTAAGTTTTGTTTTGCTCTTACACTTAGTCTTTTTCCACTGTTTGCTGTTACTCAGCAGATCACTATAGCTAAAACCAAGATGGAAAAGGCAAGGCATGGTTAAGGTCAACTGAGGACATGTAACCACTATCTGCTCTTTAGAATGATGCTAAAACACTTGATAAACTTCAAGTGAGAATTTAGACACCTCTTTTAGAGGGCTAGTCATAGCCTATTATATAAGTAATATTTTTTAATTGCCACCAATGCATTTCTGAATGAAAGAGTCTACTGGGGTGACTTTATGATGGTGAATTGTATCCCAATTTGTCTGTTTAGCCCAGAAATAAGTTCTGCACCTTTAAAATTAAATCCAAGAGTGAAGGGATGGGGAAGCAGTGGCACACAGTTTGTGTGTGCAGAAGCTTCATTCTCACTCCCCCAGCATTCCCTTTCTCTCGGTGCATATTGTCTGCAGCACATAGCAGAAAAAAGCTCTCCTTTGCTTTTAGTTAGTTTTTTCTAGCTAGCTGAGGCAGAGAAGTTCCCTGGAGTGTGGGTTTTCTTTTTGTGGAACTGAATAGCCCTGCTCTGGACCAAAAACCCAGAAAAACATCAGGAGCTTATGCCTACAGCCCACCAGGGCCTGGAACACGGTATTTTCCAGTGCAGGAGGGAGTGATAAGAGACTGAGCAAGCCGAGCTACACCCCATGGAAAAGGACTATCTCTGAATTTGCCATCTCTTCAGAACAACAAAAGGTTCCATTATCTATTATTATTCATTTTCTCATGTTTGTGAATACTTAGCTTATTAAATAAACCGTTTTTTCCTTTTTTCTCAAAGGAGATTTATGTCTCTTGAACTGGTGGGGGGAGGGGGCCTCTTGAATTTGCTTTCTAGAGGGACAGCTTTGGAGGTATCCTCCCAAATTTGCTCTAAACCAGGACAGAGAGCCTCACAGAGAGGTTTACATAAAGGTAGAGAGTTTGAAAAAGGAATTTCTTCATTTCATGGAATTCCAAGATCATAAAAATTTAAAATTAGTAATATGTTATTTTAGATTAACAGCTGATCTACCAGAATAGTATATTTCCATTAATGTTTGACACTGTAAACACCTGTACTAAATAAATATCTGCTTCACTTGGGAGGTGGGTATGAGCCAGAGTAACAAACATTTTAAGTTGTCAGTCATACTCCAGGGTCCTGAAACAAGCCTGCATTTGTAAAAACCCATATTTGAGAAAGAAGGCTATAGTAATGGATTTGATTTCTTTCTTAATGTCATAATTGAAAAAGATGGCTGAGGTAAACACTTTTGATGCATTTTGAACACATTTGATACATCTCAAAAATACTAAAATTATTTTTGCCATAGAAAAACTTTATTTAAATTTGCTGTAAATTTTTCATAGTCTTACAGACGAATAAAAGCCCCCAGCTTTACAAAGACAAGGCTTATAGGGAGAGTATAAAAAGGTGAAACAACAAGGAAATTGCAAGAATATAGTACCTTTAGACCATCAGAAATACATACTTTTTACTAGAGAGTCATACCTTTTCCATTTCTGTTACTTTATTTTACAAAGTCTTTGTGGGTTGATAAATCTCACCTTGGTGTCCTGCACAGACACCAAAACAGCATTTTGAATCATTGTCTTGGGTGAATTTTGTTTGAAAATATCTCCTGAGGCTATTCAACAGGATATTTGCCAACAAAGCAGCTTGTAAAAACACAGACTGAGCAGAAGAAAGATAGACTGATATTATTTTCAAGATCATACAAAGGACCCCTATATACTTCAGACAAGGAAGATAAAGTTTTTCTGAACATTTAAAGCCAGCCATTTGTAGGAAAACATTTTAACAGAGTAAAAGCATGAGATTTTAGTAAAAGCCTGTCTGCACAAGCCAGCCTTTGGTATAAGTGACAATATTAAAGGTAATATCCTTGAAACTCTCCTAAAGCAGCGAGCATGAAAGAAAAAACAATAGCCTTGTATTCTGGGGAAAGAATGTAAACAATACATATTAGCCAATAGTAGCTTGTTAGGCCCGTGGACCCTGTCAGACCCTATAAAAGTGGGCTAAAGATAGAAATAAACGACATTCACTATACCTCCATGAGGACTCAGTGAATAGTCTGAGCGGTTTCTCAATAGCCATTTATAAGGTTCTAGCTGTAAGCGTACATTCTTAATGGCAACCACATCCCACTGTCTATCAACAAATCCCTTTCAGATCAGAAAGGGAATCATATATACTTGTCCTGGGTGACTGTATGGTTCTTTATCCACTATTGCTTGCTTTGTGCATAGGCATGAGTCCTGTAGCTTTAAGTTCAAAAATGGGGAGGAAGCAGTGGAATTCTTTTGGCAGCTGTGTTCAAAACACAGATAACTTGTTGGTTTTTTTCAGCTCTCTTGGCTTTTTTTCTCCAGGGAGAGACACAGAGTTTTTCTTTGCTTTTTTAAGCTAGTTTTTTAGCTAGCTGAGGCATGAAGTTTTTCCTGCGACTGTGGTTTCTTCTTCTGGAACTGTTCAGCTTTTCTCTGGTCCGAAACAGAACATCACCGAGGGCTCCCCTACATGGGCCCAGATGCCAGCTCCAGATCCCGGTGAGCCTGAGCTGACCCACACCTACAGAAAGGACTCTGAATCTACAGCAACAGGTTTTATTATTTAACATTATTCATTCTTTCTCATGCCTGGGAGCACCCTGCTTGTTAAATAAACAGGTGTTTTTCATTTTCCTCCAGAAATTCTTTTACAAACCTGCATGAGGGAGGGGTTGCTGAAATCTGCCTTCTATTAGAGGACATGTTCATTTTGGGACATTTCCTCCCACTTTGTCTCAAACCAAGACAATACTGTAGTTGATTCTCCAAAAATGGCTTTTAGTATAAATAAAAACATTTTTTCTTTTCAGAGTTTAAAAATGTGCTTGACCTCTACTATACTGGCATAAAAAAATCAATTAGCCTGATTTCAATTTCATCTGAATATGGCATTATTGATATGAAGTTTTATAAAGGATGACAATAAGGTATAGCAATCTTCATAATTAATGGCTTTTAACTGGAAAACTATTTTGGGCATTGGGAAGTAGAGCAGAAATTATATTTGAGGAGTACTAGGAATAAGCCTTATGTGACTCTTGACCTAAAGTAAACATTAAAAAAGTGATGCTTATATTAGAAAGATAACTGACCACTTCTGTTTTTATAGAACCAGTGATGGAACATAAGAATTCCATTCCTGAATAACATTTAATATAGCATGTATTATGATGCTATCTGCTCAGCTGTTTTTGGGGTTTTTTTTGGTGCAAAAATATAGTCAAAATCCATCTTCTGAATATTTTAAAGTACTTTTATGCAGAACAACTACGAGGTACTCTAAATTCTATGATGTGTGAAATATTTCAACCAACTATGTCTCAGCTACAGTTATTAAATTACAGCTCATATAATGCTCTCTGACATACTCCACCATGGTATTTTGCAGAACTCCAACAAAATTAACTTTTTCATTTGTCTTTTACCCAGCCTAGTTATTAAGTAAACTTTTCAGTTTTTAGGAATAATCATGTTCTGGGCAATTCCCATAACTGTGTGCAGGGTAATGGGCAGAAGGAAGAATACATCATCTACATTATCTAAAATTTTAAAAATACTCAAGAGTTTGAAAATTATGGAAAACACAAAGTGAATCCATAGGCCTCAGGCAAGGACCATCTTTCACCATTGACAGAAAAACTGGTGGATCATCTATCCACTGTGGATTTTGAGACGACCGAGAAAGAATATTAAGCATAGATACTGTCATCCTTTCATTACGTATGCAGCTTTAATTGTATTTTTATTCAGCCAAAATGAAACAAAATTCTGAAGTTCAGGAACAGACCATTTACATCTCCATTCATTCATCCACATATAGGAAAACAGTGTCTTCCAGTTTTTCAATGGCTGACTTTGCAACCTGAACAATGCTTTAAAAGTACGAGTCTTTTGGTCTGTGATCTCCTAAACTCAAAATGTATTAAAGAATATTAAAGAATCTCCATCATGTGGGAGCACAGTGACCCCACAGAGCTCACAATGCTAATTTGAATTTTCATATTTCATTTACTAGGCAAATTAAGTGAATGGAAGAACAGCATGGAGCTGTCTGGAACTACATGTATTTGCCTACTCTGAAACACTCTCCTTTCTAAAACAAAACGACAGCCTGAGAGATGAGGATCTTCTTCAGCTTCCACAACTTAATACCAAGTGTTGTTCTGCTCAGAGCTCTCTTCCCCCCCATAACGGAGGCACCAGAAATCCCTGGCAGGGTGCCACACAGCACAAACCCACAAGACCTTGCTTAAAATCAACCTACATTGTCAGATATCTTTTGAGCTAAGGAGCCTGAAAACCTAGGCTGCAAGGCAACCACCAAAGCTGGAAGGGTTTTTAAGAGAAGACTGTTCAGACCAGTCCCTAGAAGGAGATAAAAGACTATGTAAATTAGTGTCATAATTATCTGGTAGACAAGCTTTGGTACTCAGAATTCACAGGTTTTATTTTTAGTTCTGAAAGGAAGTATGCCTTTTATGGTTAATCCCAGTTGGCCTCTTTCTGCTTTCACCATTCCTACCACTTTAACAAGAGAAATTATAGTACTTCTCGTTCAGTTGTTCATAGGTTTTCCTATAATGGTTATGTGGAACGGGGATGAACTGACACTTGCATTGTTTTTCATAGATTTGTACAGCAGAGGTGGCCACAACCAGAACTAATTTCATAATTAATTTCACACTTATGCTTTCTCCAAAATTCTGGCTTTATGTTTAACAAACATATCTTAATGAATATGAATTTAGTCAGCTCAAGCAGTTAGTTCAGATACAGTATTAGGAATCTATCATCCAGATTTGTTTTTATATAAAGAAAATGCAAGTTCTACAGAAATGAAGTGGCTAGACCTTGAGCACATTAAGGAAATCTTACCACCTCCAGACCCTCAATACCCAGAAATATGACTTACTTAGATTATAGGACTCTTTTTTTCCCTCTGTATAACCAGAAATCTTTTTATTTTCAAGTAATGACACTTGCTTTTTAAATTTTAAATCACTTTCTTACAGTCACCCAGAGGTTTGCACTAGAGTCATGTGTCACCCTGCAGATTGGTGATGAGTGAAGAAGGCACCACCATGACTCACTGTCCCCTCAAATAACCTCCAGACTGTTCTGACCGGAGCTGCAGCAGAATGCACTGGCTGCTGACTCAAACAGATGCATACAGCCTCATTCTCTTGCTGAGTACAGTGCCTTCCCTGTGCCATTAAATATGATTCATACACAGCACAGTGCCAAAATCAAAAGAACAGATCAACACTGGCAGACAGTAAATTCTAAGTCTGCTCTTCTTTGAATATTACATGCAAATAATCTGGTATGATAATAATACCTGTATATAGCAACCTGCCTTTCAACCTCAGTAAGGATGTTACAAATTCACCATCTTTAGTACAAACACACAGTCAGTTTGACCATGGAAGCACCCAAAAAGAAACAGATGCCTGACACCAAAGTAAGATAAATTTATGTCAGTTTTGCATCAACTGGTATTACAGAATAATAATAATAGTTGGTCATTAATTAGCAGACTGTGGTGAAAGCACTGACATTAAAAGTCATTAAAACCATGTCCAAAAAACACCTTCAGATTTGAGAGAATCTAACATTAATCTCTATCCCTCAGAAAAGGAGCCAGTGCCTTTGGAAGAAAGAAGGACATGTGACAGAAGAACTTTTGAGCAATGTTGTCAGACAGCATGACATGAAGCAGTTCCTGTCTTGACAAAAAAGTCACAGAGTTGGCTAATAATCCCATCCTTTTCAACCAGACAGGATGTGGTTCTACAAGAAAAGATACACTATTGACTCCGTTAACCTACAGTGCTGGAAATAAATAATGAAAAATGCATTAATTTCCACTGCTCATTACCACTTCCAAAATAGCTGTTACAGGCTTACCTATCATTCACACTATTTTTCAAGAAAATACTGTAATCCAGGGAGAAAAGCATTTCCTAACTCAGTTTTTTTTCCTTCAAGAAAGAACAAATCTGTGTGTTAAACCTAGTGTTTTCATCTACTGATATTTTTAGATATGATGAATTAGTCCCTTCCTATGGTATAATGCAGACTCTCAAACCAGAAGAATTGATTTTGCTGCCTAGATTTAAAAGGTTTCACTAGCAAGGAATTTAACTTACAGTTTTCAGTGATATAAATTGAGGACGGGTTCTAGTAATGCAATAAACAACTGCATCATAAAATAAATTTTGAGATTGTTCTTAATATGGAGATCAACAAGTAATTGTGTGTGCGTTTCATGTGGCTACAATTTTGTTCAGTGATACTTGAAATCCATGTCATAATCCATGAATATAAATTTAGATCTATTCTTTTTTTCAGTCAGTCATTATTAAAGGATCATGCCAACTGTATGACCAAGACATACAGGTCTTCTGCACTCCGTGACTTGATAAACAGAAATACCTATTTATTTACATATCTGTATCCTTCTAGTTTTTTGATCCCTTTCTCCAGTTCGGGCTCCATAAATTTGTGTTAAGTCATCATGTGTATTTGGCATTTAGTTCAGTTTTTGTGCCTCTATCTGCATCAATTTAGGACAACTTTGCAAATTAAGACAGCCTGCATACTGTAATAAATATCAATTTCCAATGGTTTTGCCACTAAAAACACATAAAATGCCAATATTTCACCTTTATAATGTATTTGTGAGAGTTGCTTATGCTCATCAAGTAACTTATTTTCCTCCCATCCAAATCATGATCTCTCAAACTGAGATGAACAAGAGGCTTGAAAATCATCTTCAGCATCCTAGGAGCATAATAGGCTTTGTGGTAGTACTTAAGTTATTAGAAGCTCCTGGGAATGCTCTTCTCAGAGATGTTACTCATGCCTGTGACATGTCAGCAGAGCATGTTGGAGATTGCACCACCAGCCCCAAATGGGATTTTGTGAGGAGTC
Organism: Cyanistes caeruleus; assembly: GCF_971803275.1. NCBI lineage: Eukaryota > Metazoa > Chordata > Aves > Passeriformes > Paridae > Cyanistes > Cyanistes caeruleus. The sequence goes on from NC_141708.1 coordinate 30,447,547, forward strand.
AGCTCCCATCCTGGCAATACCCGAGAACAGCACAGCCACCTGTGACTCACAACAAGTGAGAGTCTCTGCCAGCTTCTCCAGCTTCGTAGGGACAAGGAGAGCAACAGAAGAGTTGTTCAACCAGCCACAACCCACTTCCTTTCACTGAAGGCCCTCCAGCACCCTCCTTACCAGCCAGACAAAACAGCAAAGGCACATGACCAGACATGGGAAAGCCCTGCATTTTAGCAGTGGTGACTGTACCATTGTCAGGTGACTGAACACAAGTTGTCTCATGCAAATGTGCCCTTCATCACTCCAGAGAAGCATTTCCTGGAGGCAACTGCATCCCATGTGTCCTGTGAACTGCTGTGACTGACCACATACAGACAATACAAGAACATGGCATTCAAACTCCAAAGGGAGCTGTGGAGAGGAACTGAACAAATCAAACATCCTGTCCTCTGAGAACAACAAAGACTGCATAAAGGAGATTCTCATTAATAATCCTTCACAAAAACTTCACAAAAACCACAAAGCTCTCATTCCACTGTCCTTGGACTGACTCACATGGAGAGCACGTATATATCCTGCATCCTATGCAGGAGACAGGTACCAGCTCCATGAAAACACAGCTCAAGAGCAAAAGAGGGGATCGAGGCTCCAGGACAGTGAAGAAATATTGGCCCTCAGGCATTGTAAAGGAAGTAAGAGAAAAGGAACAAATCGCACATTAACACATGTTGTGTCTGCATTTGTATATCAACTTCTTTTTCTTTCTTTTGTCTAGACTATTTTGGTTTCAAATTTCTTTACAAAATTAAGGTTACTGAAGCTAAATTGTTAGCAAGCTGCAGAACCAGAGATTCCACAAAGGGAGCACTTTTAGGAGGGAAGTTTTGAAACTAGTGAAAAATCTTTAAGGAGAAGAGTTCTAAAAACTGTTTTTAAGACAAAGCTGTAGCAACCAGGACGTGGCACAGAACAAGGTGTTTGTAACTCTGAGCCTTGGACCTGACCTCAAGGAGCGTGTTCTGTACGCTGCCCTGGAAAGCCAAACTATGGGAACAGAATTCAAAAATGTGGTCCTGAGGACCACTTTTATCTGTTATGGCCACAGGAATAAACTCGTCACAAGGCTGTTAAATACATCTGTGCATTTCCTAAGAAATCTGGTTAGCCTCTTCTAAAGCCACTTCAGGAGAGGTTGTGTGGCTGGGAATGAAAAGCTTTCTCTGTGTTACATGAAGAATCATCTCCAATCTGGCTGAGATGACATCCCTACAGTCATCAGTCTTGTTAAACAGATCCTTGCAAAAGAGCTGGCAAAATGAGGAAGAAAACAAGATGATGAAGAGGAAAATGGAGTTGATCATGTGTCTAAAGTGAGGAATTTTGTAGGCATCACAGAAAAGGGAACAGTTATTCCTCAAACCTGGATTATATTGTGATGCATTTGTGAACCATCACTCCAGTCTGTTATCCAGAAGTGGTGAGGAAGGTTTCCTGGTTTCAGCTTTTTTTCCCAGAGCTTTGATGAAAACTGTACATCACTGATAATCTGGGGCTCTGCACAAACAAACATGTACTTCTTTCAGTATCCTCTCCTCTATTCAACCCACTGCCTGAAATCAAGGCAAGGGATTCTCTCCTGTTCTTCCCTCCAAAAATGGCAAAAAAGACAACATGAAAATATCACTACAAGGAAGCAAAAGGAAAAACCTACTGGACTTCATCCTGTTCTTCTTCTGAAGTCTTCTGTGGCAGCAGTAATTCTTTCAGAGGGAAAATGGAGACAGCCGTTACCACTGGATATTTGAACCACCTTCAGAGCAAAGAAGAGGGAGAACAAAGACTCCCCCTTTTGACACCAGTAAGCTCTTGCAACAGTTCTCTGAATTTGGAAGGTGATGACCTTATATTTTGGCAGTCACTTACCTGAGGAGGCTATGTTTTAGTTTATACTTCATTCTGGCAACTGTGGGAAAAGAGCAAACCAGCAACGGCTGGAGACTGAGTCTTTTGTGTTAACAGATTCAATATAGACAAAAGCTGATGCTGAAATAGAAGAAAAAAGTCAAAACAACCTGAAGAAGTGGTAAATAGCACAAGTACAGAGCATTCTCTCCCCAGTTCGCCTCACACGCATGTTTTTTTTGTTCTTTGTTGATGAATTCCCCAATCCCTTTTCTCCTCTGCTAGCAGCCTCCATCCCAGTGCAAGCCCCTCAGACAGATCTAGAAGAACCAACACTGCTTGCAAACAGCAGCAGAGAACTAAACTAGGCTCCAGTCATAGCTTGGAACCAAAGACAAGCAGTTTAAGTAGACAACTCCATTGCATTTATGCCTATCCTGTTACTGGTGGTATCCTCTTTCAAACAGTGAGATACAACTTCCTATCTCAAAACATGCAGCACATCCTGGAGGCAAAGGAAGTAGTGGATCCTTTCTCAGCTGAGCAGCAATCCCAGCAGACAAATGAAGGAGTTACAGAGCAACATACAGCCAATTTTTTTGCATGACTGCTAAAATCTTACCAAAACTGGAAATCAGAAATATTGGGGGAAAAAGAAGTCTTCTTTACTATTTATGTACCTCTGAATCATAAGAAATCATAACTGAACTCATCTCTTCTCACAAAAGTACTCAAGAGAATGACTTCTCAATAATAAAATTACAATTCCAGAGTTCATGGTTGAAAGCTATGAGAACTATGAACAGGCTGCAAATCATTGCTTCATGAATCTGAAAAAATTAATGAGATCTGCCTTGTTAATCTCAAAGCCAAGCACTACTGAGCCAATGTCCATGAGGTAGAATTCTGGCCTTTCTTGACATACAGTATGAAAAAGAAATTTTAGCTAATGAATTTCATCACTTGATTTCAGACAGGAAATACATTATTTCCCCCCCTCCACAACTCCTCCTACTTGCTAACCGATTCCCTCAGAGGGTAACTAGTGTGCAGGACAGTTGAATGAGAAGTAAAATGTACAGAACAAAGAGAGCATAGGTTTTGTCTGCAGGGCAGAAGAGACAAAAATATGGTCTGATGAACTCATCAAAGTCAACGAGGATGGGGGAGGGCATTGGGAGATTCAGTGAAGGTGGATCCAAGCTACAGTCTCTGACACGCGACACCCAAAACCTTGCATTAAGAAAACCCAAACAACTCTGTGCACAACAAATGACTTGAAGAGAATGATAAAACCAGTGGCCAAGAATTGCAAAAATTGAAAACGTACAGGATTGAAAATCACTTTACATAAGGATTTTTTTTTAAATTATTATTATTATTATTTTCACTACTCTAATGGGAAGGGTGTTTAAATGCAATACTGCTTTAAAAAGAAACTCCAGTCTTGTTAGCCTTACTTATTACCGTTAATCTGTGGGTAATTCATATCCACCATCTCATGCCTGCCTTAGAAATGGAAAATAAGGCTCAATTTCTGATAAATAAATATTACTGTGTTTATATGCATACATGGTTACCAATATTTTTTGGCTTCTCACAATTTTGTTTCACAGTTGAAAACAGAATTTCAAGGGAGAAGCAAGTATCTGCTTTGGCCTAATGACTTATTTTCCATAAGAAAACTTATATAAACAATTACTGGGTTTTCTCCATTTAGTTTTTATAGTCAAAATGTCATTGCTGGCCAACATAACAACAGTATTGTGTTTTATAAATCTCGCAATGACTTTCTTGTTGTCTCCCATCTTCATCTCTCATTTATGCAGATAAACAGATCTTTTAGTTAATTTCAAAGCCAAACTCTAAAGGCAACCAACAAAAATCTGGATGACATTAGTTGAAAAATCTATACTGAAACTGTACCAAGAAAGCAAGCTGCAGCTCGAGTTTTAAATTTACAACGGAGATGCTAAGACCCTGGTTAACACCAGTAAAAAAAGGTACATATATGCTAAAGAGAACCAGCTCCCTGATAGAAAAGAACTACCTTTCATAGTGTCATTGTGCCAGAAATATCCATGGCCAAGTGACAGACCTCTACTTTCTTTATACAGTTAAATTACATAGATTAAAAAAAACCAAACCCATCTCTGTCTCACTGTAAACACATATACTAAAACATATGTTACAATACCATTAATATATAAAAGGGATATTGGTTAGAATCCTGTAAAATCAGAGAAAAAGCTAGTCTGTCTTCCCTACTATCCAATATTTAATTAAAATTTTTAATTTAATTAAAATTAATTAAAATAATGCTAACAGAAAGACATGGTACAGACACAAAACAGCTTACAGCTTTCCAGTGTTCTGGGTAGGTGAGATATCATACACACTATCCCCAAAAGCAGGCAAACACAGGAGCAGTCAAATGACACCCAATAGCACCAACCTTCACTGCCTGGAATGCATGTAATGGTTGCCCTTCCTGCTTTCATTTCTACATTGTATGTGCATTTGTAACATTTAAGGATATGACACCAGTCATTTTGTCATTGTGAGAGGAAGCTTAGGTTAGATATTCAGAGGAGGGTTTAAAACACACAATAAAAAGTGCACTGCTTATTCTAATAAATAATCTACCATATAATCCTATATGTGCCAATAATGTCATTTGTACTGAAGGAACTCCAAGTACATCTGTCATTAAAGGATGGTGCCAATTTCAGCAGCCAAAGATGTTGAAAACTGCATTCTAAGGCTCTGGCAGTAATTTCAGAGCTGTGTGAAAAAATGTGAATAATTACAGTTCACTGGGTATTTTGATAGTAACACAGGAAAATAGCTTGGCATAGAAAAACCATTTGATCAATAAAGAATGCCATCAAGCCCCCTATAAACATAACCTTCTAGTAGTATGTATACACAGCACTTACATAGGTTGATTAACTTCCAAGATATAGGTTTCACATATATAAAAGACAAAAAAGCATTAGTAAGAGACCGTATGAAAGCTGTATAAATTCTTCCCTAACAAAAACTCATCTGAGATTATCCAAGTTTAAAGGAAACGCAAATATTCAGACATATATCAGAGCTGCACTTCCACCAGACTGCATTTTGGTGGAGATAAAATGGCAGAGTCACAGCAGGTTCTCTGTATATTGCACGTATCAGTCAGGCTTATAAAAATCATCCATGATCCTTCCACCTGCAAATCCAGCCATACACATTTCTCTGCTGCAAGTGCACCAGAGTCCTGACTGATCAGATATTGCTGCTGCCTGCAGCTACCTTCACCAGCAAAGCTGATGGCACTTCATGGAGATTCATACAATTCTGCCTGTCTAGGTGATGGCCTGCCACCAGTTTGACGAGAAGTTCACTGAAAATTCTGATGCAATTTCAAATCCATAACTGCTTTATTCCACAGAACAGCATCTTACTAGACAGTAGAAACACATCAATAAATAAATGCACACAGTGATTTTATTTTAGTATTATGTTATTTTCAAGATGACAGAGTTCTAAAAGACATCTCTGACTTAATGTAATTCCTCCACAATTGTCCATAACTGCCTCAAGTACTGCTCCTGAGCAAACTGGACCAGGAATCTTAGAAGATGACTGCACACAAATGCCTATCACTCTACTTGCCAATAAACAATCAATTCATTACTGTCTCTCAAACTACCTTGTAAATGTGTCTACAGAATCAAATAGGTCTGTCCTAAGTAATCTAACAGGAGATAGTTCCAAATGGGGGGGGATGGGGGGTAGCAATGCCCATTCTTCAGGATTAAAAGGATTAGCATCTTGCTTCAAACTTCAGTAAAGCATCTTGTCATGGAGTTACTTTACCTCTAAGGGAGTTGGAGTTGCTGGGAAGTGCTTGGAGTCTTTTCTCCTGACCAATTATTGGTCATTGCTGGGAATTGACAGCAGTTTAGGCCATTGAAAAGTGGGATCAACTTGTGAACCCTACCTTAAAGTGTAAAAGCAGAGCTCTCTGAGTTCTCTTTGTTTCCTGGCTGTGAAGGGTGGCAGCCTCCCGTTCCCTGCCCAGGCCATGCGGCCAGGCGGGGACGGGAGCCGGGCCTGCCCCGTCTCCCGGCCGGGAGATGGGGGGGCCTGGGGAAGGTTTTCCTCGGGCCCGGGCCGGGCCGAGCCGATTTCTGGCTCGGCTGCAGGTTTTGCTGTAACTACATTCACTAGAAACTGCCGAGTGAAGAAAGAGAGAGGCTCTGGACCTGCAGCGGGCTGGAGCAGCGACTACACTCTCTAGAGCAGCTATGAAGAACTTTCCATCGCAGACGGCTCCAGCTCCTGTTCAGAGATCACCGAACCATCTACAAAAGCCTGGGCAAGATTTTAACTCTTTCATTACCCAGATGAGACTTGCGGATTAATCTTTTTATCCAGAGAGAGAGAGAGAGAGAAATCAACATGAAAAGAGACTTTATAAACTACCAGTGACAGGAAAGAAAAGAAGCTTCAGGAAAGGTAGAGAATTAAGAAGATGCTTTAATTAAGCTGAAATATCTTTCTGTTAAAACTATGGAGATGGACAATGAAGTCCTGAAAAGAACTCCTTTAATTCATGATACAGGATCTAGAGAGGAATAAAGTGTTCAAAGTGTAAATTTGAGTAAAAAGTAGAGTAAATATGGTATAGTGAAGTGCTGGGAGATTTGAAGCCTTGAGAGGCAATGAGAAAACTGTTGGGAGATTTGAAGCCTTGAGAGGCAATGAGAAAACTGTTTTCTGGTGAAGATCACAGAAACAGATGAAGAAGACTTTTTTGCCTTTGAATAACTTATCCTTAAAAATGCCATCTCTAGACTCATGGCTCATACACACTTCAGAGTGATGTGAAAATGGGAGGAGTGAACTCTAATAATAGCAGCTCTGGGCAGCTAACATTAGGGCAATAGAAAACTATAACAAAAATAGTTTTCTTGTGAGAAACTCCATACATTAACAGGAAGAAACTTCTGTTTCTCTATAAAGACTGGTGAAAAGACTGCAGCAAGAACTGGGACTGTTTTAACCATCAAAGTTCCAAGTTTTTTGTCTCTGTTGTCATGTGAACAAGGTGGGTAGATAAGGGATGAAAAGGTTTTTTCTGGAAGCTTATTCTGGTGTTCTTATTATTGTAGTTTGTCAATAAACTTTTTTTTTTTTTTTCAAGTTTTATGCCTGTTTTGCTCTTGTTCTAATCCATATCTCACAGCAAGAAATAAGTAATTTTCTTAGTTATTGGTTTAAAACCACGACACATCTGATCCCAGCAACATCACACAGTCAGTTTACAGAGGTGTTCATGCTTCCTCATGTACTCTGCAATCATGTACAATGCACTACTAACAAGATTCCTGAAAGGAAACGTCTTATGGTGCATCTTCAAACTCTCCTTTCTGTAAGGTACGAAAATACACTGTCATTTCTGTAGCACTTTATGTAATCATGATGTGGAAAAAAAGAGTTGATTTTAAATTTAGAAGAAATAAAAAAGTTTAATGAATAATTTGGACTAAAGGACTACAAGCACTAAAAGTACTGTCATTTAGAATAGTAAAAGTACTATTACAAGCAAGAGCATATGTGGACAAATAGAAATTCTGGAGACAAAACCAATGGGCGTTAGCTTGGAAAGCCTTACTGAACACTGAAGCCTTACAAAACATTGAATCACAGGATCACAGAATATGCTGAGTTGGAAGGGACCTACAAAGATCATCCTATTCCAGCAAATACACCAAAACACATGGGAACATAGTTCCCTAAAAAGCTGGTTACACTCAAATGCAAAAATTCTGTAGAACACATGAAGAGATTTTGGTTGTATTTATATTAATATAAAGTTTTGTAATACTTTCAAAATAACTAAATATATCAGCCAATGGTAAGAAGCACTATTCAGCTCATTTCAGGATGCATCTAAATGTTTCAGTGATTCCAACAACATCTATCCACTCACAATCAGCCTTATGAATCAGTAGTTTATTCCTATTGTGCTGGTACTAATACTGTTTACAGCAACTCAGTATATGCATTTAAAATCTCAGTAAAATCCTTCAAATTAAATATATAAGAATTTTTCAAAGCCATCTGAAACTAGAGCTAAGAAGAGAAATATAATTTTGCATCATTTGTTAAAAGAAATGAGGTAGTTACCCAACGTCCTAGACACAAAATTGATGAGAAATTTCAAATTAAAATAGTCAGGATTTTTTTGGAATGCTGCATTATAATTAAGAATAATTTTTTTCTTATACAGATCTATTAAAAAATCGGCTAACTAACAGACCAAGACTTTTCCATAAAGCAGTCAAAATGGAACACAGGAGCAGCTGATAAAAGACAAAAAACCCGAATACTTTTTTTTACCCATGACTGGTGGACCCTCTGAGAATTGGTTGACAAAAAATAAACACTATATCATTAATTGTGTTAATAATTCACTTATTTGTAAATAAGAAGTCAGACGTACTCAAGGTTAGATGACATCTGCCATATTTCCCTAGTAAAGTATTAATTACTGAAAAGGGTATTACTTTCAAACAAAGATCAATTCCCTGATCAGTAGGAGTCTATTTTGATTGCTTACGAAATCAGCCTAATAAATACTTTCCTGAAATTGTTTTGGTTCCCCAAGACTTTCTATACCCTAAATTTATAGTTCTTATTATTGATTCACCTTCTGGTATTAAAGATAGTGTATGTAACAATGCTTTAATCATGCAGTGCACATTAAATAAGATACAATACCTCCAAGACTTAACAATAACTATTCGTCAAGTAACCTTAGGCTTTACTGCAAGGAAGTAAAGATAAGTTAAGGGGGGAAAAAAACAATCCCAAACCAAGGTTTCACTGTACATCCTTCCCCCATTTACATGAATATATAAGTGAGGATAGGAAAATTGCTCAGCAGAAGAAACCAACCTGTGCCTCCAGCAGTCTTCTCCTTTATCCTCCTCTACTCATCAATACTACCTCACAATTCCAGGTAATCTGTGATTAGGCAGTAACTACATCTTAGTAGTCATCATGAGTGGTATGACCTGCAGCCAACCAACATTTCCATTCCTCCTGCCCAGCTGGGGCAACTGCAGAGCCACCAAATCCAAGAAGGGCTTCAGAAACACTGATCATATCCATGCCAACATAAATGGTGCAACACAAAGTTCAGAAAGTAACGTGTTCCCATACAAAAATGCGCCTGGAAAGAACTGGGAAGTACTTCAGGAGACCTCTCTTGTGGCAGTGAAGTCAGGAATAGAGGACCTAGGGGGTTTACTACTTCAGGGTTTGTTTTTCAAAAAAAATCATGATAGTAATTTTGCTACAAAATGAAGTTGGCAGAAAGTTTAGGGTGCTAAAAATACAAAATACAGATTCCACTGAGCTGCTCTCCTTGTTCTTACGTTAAATACTTCAAGCTGACAGTCTGTTCCTGAACTTTCCTATGTTCAGTTTTCTCTTTAGCTGTTAAGATAAATTTAAAAAACAAACATACAAGATGTAAAACATCAAACTGTTGCTAGAACAACTTCAGCAGTGTATGAGGTTGTTGTGAAAATTTGTCTTTTCCCATCCTCAAGAACCTGCCATGTATGAAAAAGATTGCTCATGATAAATGTATCACTGACAGCCCATTTATAATGCTTTAGCACTTATGACTTTTTTCTCCAAGTATTTGATTTAGCCTGTTTTAGCATAACTGAAGGCCTGCAACATCCACCAGCAAAAGGAATTTCTGTTAATGGCAGGTAACTAGCAACATCTCATTTCAAGATTGTTTTCAAATGCAGAGCCCTGAGAATGACAAAATGAAGCAAAAAAACATATAATAAATCAGAAATGATCAATACAATTCAAGTACAGACAATGCATAATGGAAATAAAGAATAGCACTTCATTTTCTCACATATATGTGAACTGCTTAGTTCACAAGGGCTTAGTGCAAACTAAAAGAATAATTTGTGTAATGGAGGGGACAGAGATTCTGGATCTGAGACTCAGGTAGGTTTAAGCCACATTGCCAAAGAGGGGAGGTAGCACCATGGCCCTTTCAGCATCAGTGAGAGACCTATGCAGCAACAGTTGCCTTGTTTGTATGTCAACAACCGAAATTAAGGGGGAGCTGAAGGATACACTTTCTTAGGAATACCAAAAAAGCTTCCTTCATTTGAAAAATACAGAACTTTTACCTAAACTAGGAAAACACAGTGTCTGGTCCTGACTGCAACATTTTTACTTTATTGAGACATGAATTTCACCTGAAGCATCAATGTCTCAGTTCTATGAGAATGGGAGGAACAGGAATGTACCGGGCCCTATGTATCCGCACAGTCCTGTAACCTTCTGAAGTATCATTTACAGAAAAAGTCCTTCATATTTTGGGTGGGTTTTCCACACTACCTATATATGCAAATTGGATATTGAGACTTTATACAACACATCATTGTATTCACTGTTAAGGACAGAAGAAACTGTTGGAATTCTGGGAAAGAAGATCACAAAACTCGTAAAATTCTAATAACTTATCTTACTCAAATAAGCATGATGATAGCAGTGCTTCAGTATTGCACAGCTGACAAGTTATTAATGCACAGAAACATCAGTAGAGGTTTGAAGAGCTTTCAAAATTAGCTGCTAAGTGGATTTCACAGGTGTAAAGCCCAGCTACTCCTCCTGCCATCACAGGAGAAACACTGAGCAGTATCTGGGGATGGAAGTCTTCTGGCACAGCTTTCCTCACTATAGACAGCCACTGTTGGGATGGAGGACAAGTACCATGCTGACATCTCTCCCTCACTGTACAGACTCTCAACAGGTATAGTTCAGAAGATAGGCTTTTTAAAATGTTTTTAACATATAGAGAAAAATATTCTGTTTGTGTGTAGATCTCTATACACATGATCTATAAATACACACTCACACACATATATATAATATACAGATCTCTAAGTCATAATTTATATAAACAGCAACAAGTAAGACTGAGAGTGATGAGTCTGGTGGAGATACACATTCATTTTCCAAAGCTCAAGCTCTGGAAGCTGAATTTCTACAACATTGTGCTGAAATAACCACCTTCATCCACAAGCCATTATCCTTCTCACTGTGGTATCTCCAAAGTAGAGCTGATCTTTCTAATTCAATTTAAGAAGTGCAGATGATCTAGACAGCTACAAAGTAATTTTTCTTCAGCACAAGTGAAAATTTTGTTCAAATTCTGTTGAAAAAAAATAAGAAATCAAATACTTAAGACTTTCCAGTGAATTCCTGAGAATCCACCATACCTCGTGGCTCTTCTACACAGAGAAGCTGTGCAGTAGGTCACTGAAGATGATGTGCGAACACAGTTCAGATACACTGATACTAACTCCAGTCTAGCTGACTGGGCTGTCAACAGGAGTATAACCAAACCAGTCTAGGTTTCAGCAACAGTTAAAAATACCAATACGCAAGCAGTCACCTTGCAGCTGTGGCTTCAACTACTCTGCTTCAAGTACCAGGCTTGAATACGGAAACTCAAGATGCTTTATATCTGTCTTTTACAGAAAGACATGTAAATCATCACCAGCATTTCACTGCTATTTGACTTTGGAACAGGTGCAAGAGACAGAGGCATACTCAACTGAGCATATCACTCAGTTACAGCTGAGGACAGAGGATGCTAAACCATATCTAAGGTTTTTCAACTGGCACAACCCTTGGAAAACAAGAAATGCTTTACTAGCAGGAAAGAACCGGAGGTACAAGGACATCCAGGATGCTTGACATACTAAAGCAGATTTCTCTAGATGAGCTGCCAAAATGGCAACTCCCAGGCCAGTATGATCAACGTGAGTTGTGGTTACTGTTGACGTCCAGAAAATACTCAGTTTGTTTGGAATTCTGTAACTTCTATAAATGAAATTAACATTAAGAACTATTCTTAGGACAGCACTCAGCTACAAAAAAGTATTTCATTTATTTTATATATGTAAGCATGCTTTTACAAAACTAAATCCTTTCACACAAAAAAAGCATAGGCATTGCTTGCTTACAAGTGCAAGCTTAACAAGAAAGCAAAAAGGAAGCCTACCATTAGCCAATATCTCAAGAGAAAAAACTTTGAAATAACCAGTGCAGTAGTGTAAAGTGCACAGTAAGCACCAGGGTCACATAGAAAACAGCACTGCAGTGAGGCTTTCCACCCTATCACTCATTTAAAGTGGGAAGCCACAGGGCAACACTCATATTTCATAACAAAGCATCTGTGGAGGTAGATTCCAGTTTATTACTCTTCATTTGGGGCATGTCCTGGGAAGGTAATGGCCTTTCCCTAGAAGGCTGTATGGAAAGCACTGACTCCCAGTAAGCAGTAGTTTAAAAGAAGCAGAATGTGGTACTGCTTGAGACATTTATGTTCTGTGGGAATATTACAGTAATGTCCTCGCTAACAAAGTAATCTTTGAACCATCTCCAAGTGCTGTTTCTGCATATTACTGTCCTTCACAATGCAGCAAAAATCGGGTCATTTATGCTCTGCTGAGTCAGTTACTTAAATTTTCTCTTCCTCAAACTCTTAAGGTTTTCCAAGAAGCTAACAGCTTCCATGCATTTTCTCCTCTATTGCATATATATTATCTTTACCCCATATTACCAAGGGACACAAGCACTGGAATTTTGATGCAGAGAATGGAGTACCTGAAAAAAACACTGTTAGCTTTTGATTGTTTTCCCTGGAAGCTACAGCATTTCCTCCCCTCAAATTTGAAATATCCTCAAAATTTTTACTTATTTTTAGGACTCAGAAGACAGAGTCTTCTCTCTGCCTTACTTTCCATATACACAGCAATCCTTTGTGAATTAACTTCTTTTTACTGCTGGAGTATTTTGAGTGTCTGCTGAGGATTTAATCATAGTATCTGGCAGTGCATACCTCTATTTTTCATTGTGCAGAGAGAACAGGCTGCAATGAAGTAACTGAATATGCAGGGGGAACATCAGCAATATCTATAGAGGCTCCTGATTATGACAGGGATCAATCTGAGCCATGGGATCAACATATAAAAGAGAAACTTACTCAGAAATGCTATAATTAGATCATCAAGACAAAGAAGAAAACAAATCATTGAGAAAGTGAAAAAGTGGTAGTGTGTCACAGAATAAACAGAAATGAACAAGGAACCTATTCTACTTTCCATTATTGTGCTGAAAAATAAAGAATTTGTCTCAAGACCCTCTGGAAGCCCTGTAGAAGCTTGTTGTACAAACTGTACACTTCCTTCTTTAATTATGACACAAATGCCAATAAACTGGCACTTTAAAAGTATTTGCTTCATAATCCAACACAATCAAGCCAGCTGAAGCAAAATACAGTCAAGCAAAGGGATTCTGCAATTGACAGCTGGGACAAAGGGGCAGAAAGGGACGGTGGAAAGGGCTACATAAGGTCAGTGCACAAGTCTTCTCTTCCATGTGTCCAGGAATGCTTCTCCTCATATACTTTACTACCAAGTGCCCTAACACGAAGTCAGCACATGAACACATTGGGCTCATTCACATCTAACACATCTACTACCACCCAAAACAAACCTCATCTCGTTCTTCTGCAACATGACCTCATCATTAGCATGACAGTCAGACTGAAGGCCCACAGTCCCACATGTGCCACTGGCACTGGCCATTGTATGTCAGCTCCAGATTCTCACAATGGAAAAGGGTTCATCATTGACAGTGAAGATTCACTCTTGTCCCTGTTTTTTCTATAAGTGTGGCTAAAACTCTATATTCTTTCAGAGCCATGCTTAGAGAAAGACAGGAAAGACTGTTCTCAAGCCACTGTTTTAGCAATGATTTCACTTGTTCCAAGAAAGAGGGACACGCTCTTTTTGTTACTGGGGCAGGGGGGAGATTGAGTTGTTCTTCCAGCCTCCCTACCTTAAAAGACATACATATTCAGGGTCTCTTCATGGAAATGTATTTTAGCTTTTATCCATATATTCCTCAGAAACACAAAATTGCAGGAGAACCAGTTCTTGCTGTATACCAGCCCCAAAATTGGGAGTGATAGTTACTGCAGACCTCAGTATTAGCTGAGACTAAGGGCAAATCTGTTGGTTTGACAAGGCAAGTACTGTAAAGCACTGTCTTCATATTCAGAGCAACAAACTACTACAGTTTCTTCTGATTTATTATATATGGATTCATACTGAATTCACATGCACCACTGGTTGGTTTACAGGTATAAAAAAAGGTAACATACTTCACAAAACAAGACATACCAAGTAGAACACATAAAACACTCTGACTCATCATCATCTGTCCAGGTTTAGGGCAAATCTGGGAGAGAACTTCCGAATGGAATTCAAGCAGCACCCGCCCCCAACTGGTTTGGAAAGATTTCCTTGGAGAAAAGTGGAAAAAACTGTTTATTCAACATAAATTGAGTAATATTAAACAATAAAACCTCTCACTGTTCGATGAGATGGCAAATCCAGAAAAAGTCCTTTTCATGGGGTGCAGCTCGGCTCGCTCAGGTTCTTATCAGTCCCTGTGGTGCTGGAAAGCACCAAGCTCAGGGCCCAGTGGGCCACAGGCATGAGCTCCCAGGGTTTGTCTGGGTTTTCAGCCCAGAGTATGTTTGAACAGATCCAAGAAAAAGGAAAAAAAAAAAAAAAACAGGGAACTTCTCTGTCTCTATCTATGTTTCTGTCATAGTGCCCTCTGCTAGTAAGTCTAACCTTAAAATTTTTCTGCACATTATTCTAATAGTCTCTAAAACATCTCTAGCTGCCTCTATCCTTTGTCATTTCTTTATTTCCTTCTATGCTTTATTTCTAGATAGCTTAATGTGCAATTAGAGAAGCAGTAATTAAATTCAAACTGAGAGCTCACAGAATCATTCTGTTCAGTTCATATTAAAACCTTGGCTCCAATTTGTTGCCCTGCCCACACACATACTTCCATCTCCCTTCTTAGCTGCTGAGGGGATACAACCATATTCCTAAGACTTCAGACTGAATTATATCATATGCATGATTTTATCAGTGATCTCTAACATCATATGTCTAACAACATATGACTGTTAGGGAGGGTAGAAGCATCCCTTGGAATGAAAAATGTCAACTTCTCTCCGAATTATTACAATTTTAAAATTAAAGAGGCTCTTAGACAAAGAAATGGGGATAGGAATAACAGTTCTTTACTAGTATGTATAATAAAACAAACAAACAACAATTACAGTATTAACAGCAAACAACAGGAACTCAGTCGTTTTAGCCTCAGGCATTCTCCTTTGATGCAGTTCCGGGCACAGCCGACAGGGGCGCTGGTGACTCCCTGTGGACAGGGTAGGTGCGGTGATTCCCCTGCGGCTGCAGGGGGCGCTGTGGCGCGGGTTCGGGGAGCACGTGGTAATGGTGGCTCAGCGGAGACGAGAAAGGGATAGAACAGAGGCTTTCTTTCACAAACCTCCCTGGGGCAGCCGATCCCGGTGTTCCAGCAGGACTTACGGAAACAGCAAACTGGGCCGGCAGGAATGAGGGGAAAAAAAACCAAAACCCAGGGTGGTAGACAAGATGTATCAGAAACTCCACAGCTGTGGCTGGAACCACGGGATGTCTCGGCAGGCAGGGTAGCTACAGTGCAGCGAAAGCTCGGAGCAGCTCCGAAGAGCAACAGGGACGGGATAGCGGCATCCTGGCTCCCAGCAGGGCAGAGAGGGGTGAGCCCAAGATCCCGGGCACTCGACCAGACAAGGATAGGTCTCTCGTTTAGGGAGGTAGCTGGTAATAAGGTCTCAGTCCAATGGTTGCTCTTACGAGCAAAAGCTCACCCACAGAAAGGACGAAGCAGTACCGAATGGGGGCTCCGGCGGTGACAGGGAATTCTCTTCGCAGTAAAGTAACAGCTTGTTTGTCCTCCTCCGAAACCCAGAAGCGAGAGCTCCCCGCAGCTCCCCCACTCCCGTTCTTTTTTTTTTTTTCCTGTTCAAATTTCCAGGTATCCCCTTCCCCTCTGAGTTTGGCTACTCTTGTTTTTCTGAAGTACTCATAAGTACCCAATAGTTAATTTCCTAATAACTTATGGGGAAAAAACCCATAAGTACAGGAAAAGAAAAAAAACAAACCGAACCCACAACATCATAGTATCCAAACTATTTCTACATAGGTAAATTAATTTACTCTCCCAAAAATACAACAATTCTTTATCTACCTACAGGTCAAAAAATTTTATTCATCATGTCAATTTCTGCAAAGTTATTTCTGAGAGTTATTTCTACTGCTGCCTCAGTTTTTGAAGTACTGGTGATTCCCCTAACCCATCACTTTGAGCCTATCACTCCCATATTTTTGTATCTTTGTGACATGAATCCCCAAACTGATGCCTTCAATTTCAACACCTTATCTTGACTACTTACTAAAATCCATTAATATGGGAAGGCCATACACCACTCACTTCCACTTACCTACACTTTTTTTTAAATCCATACGTTTTTTCCCTGTGCTAACACTTTGGCCAAGAAGTTTTCTCATGCATTAACATCTCTAAAGCATCTCTATTACTTTAAGGAAAACAATAAGCACTGTTTACCAAACATCCCTCTTCCCCAATATCCAGGCTACACATACACTGACAATACTTATCACTATTGCCATTTCTTTAGGCTTCTTGACAGTCTTTTCTTCTATGACTGCAAACACCTCACATGCAGGGTGATTTCCAATTATACCAGCTAGGCAGCTAAATCCTCTAGGGCTCCCAGGAAATAATCTCACAAGAAGAAAAAGCATTCGATTACAGCTTGAATACAACCTGAGGCACTACAGTTTCTCCCTCCTTCTCAGCCTTGCACAGGAGCATAAGTATCCATTCAAAGCTCATCACAATGAAGCTTGTTATCGGGGTCCAGGTTCATTTACAGCCAACTCTTGACCTGGAGCAGGAACGTCACTTAGAAAAATATGATCTCCAAATGAGAGCAACTGAATTCAGGTGATAGTCTACCCCTCTCCTGTTACTGACTTTCTAAACAAGTAGAAAGAGACAGTACTTCCCAACTCCTCCCTTTCTCAGCCTGACTATAAATCTTAAAGCCTAAAATTTTAAATTACAGTTACACAAGGTCAATGGATGCTGTGCTTCCAGGAATAGCTACACCTCAGGCACTCAGCCATTTTAAAATAGCAACATTTCCGAACAACTTGCATTCTAGAAATTTCATCCATAAAGTGGAGATTACATCATATCACACAGCTGAGTGATGAAAGCAATCAGAAATTTTGAAGTACTCAGACACTAGACTGATAAGTATCCACAGAAAGCCCCACAGCAGTTGCAGACCTTTTCTTCTGATCAGGTTTGAATACCATACAGTAAATACAAGGTACATTAATCAAAGAAGAAGAGAAGGTGATAAGAACCATCTAAATAAACAAGCACTCCACTGAAGGCAAACATCCTAGAGAAATACTACATAAAATATTCTAAAATATTTATTTGCTGCATTTACATTAGCATCCAAAATAAAGCTGCACCAGAAACTTCCATTTTGGTACGATTCTTTTTCAATATCATTCACATGCATGGGAATGCTTGAGACTTTTCCTTTAAAGGCTACATATATAAAAGAATCAGCTTTTTCAAAATGTGCATATTAACACATCCACACTTAGGATTTCACATAAAAGTGAAAATACTCCTACTACTGGCAAATCAATTTTTTTACCATCTTTTTCATATTTTCTTATTTTTACTAAGTCTTGTTTTCGAAAATAAACAAACAACCCCCTTCCCCCTCTCTCCCCACCCAAACTGACCACCACAAACCTTCATTGAGCTAATCCACTGTAATCCACCACAGGGTTTTGAAAGTCTGGCAACAAAACCCAAAAGTTCCATGCTAGTTTGAGCACACTCACTGTACCCCATGCCATGATGTGCTCAGAGTCACTATGGATACAGAGCAAAACCTTGGTAGATCTCTGCGGAAGGAATCTGCTCTAACTACAGCCAATATCTTGTATCTGTACTTTTCCTCAATTATGTTTTTTCTGGAATGGATGACTAGAGGTTTTGATTCAGGAAATAACTGCTAGAACATCTGTAGGCAGGCTAAGTACAAATGCAGAGAACTTGTCATCCTGAACATCTGAAAACTATGACCTGACAAGTTATTTGATCCTCACTTCAGACCATACAATTTCAGGTTTTTTAACTGTAAAAGCAGGGGGCAGATCTTTTGAAAATCTTCTTTCTCATGCCTATCAGCTGCCTCAAGAATGTAAACATTAAAAAAAATAAAGGAATTGATAAAATAGAGATGGAAGAAAAAGTTTCTGCATTTTGCTGGACCAGAAGAAGTTTGAAAAAAAAGTCTGCTAGGAGAAAGATTTAACAAAAATACTTCCACACATTAGCAAATATATATCAACTTGTGGACAGGATCAGCAGCCAGACTAGAATATTTTATAGAAAT
Source organism: Cyanistes caeruleus (assembly GCF_971803275.1). Taxonomy (NCBI): domain Eukaryota; kingdom Metazoa; phylum Chordata; class Aves; order Passeriformes; family Paridae; genus Cyanistes; species Cyanistes caeruleus. Next base: position 30,465,926 of record NC_141708.1, read on the forward strand.
CTATCCTACAGGGTGAGATTAAAAGCATGTAAAATAGCAGAGTGCTTAGATACTAAGTTTTTATCAGATTTTAAAATATCCATCTCAACAAAGGAGAGATGGATGTCTTCAAAGAGCAAATGACATGGCTCCTGAAAACTAAAAATTCTTGCTCAAGGATATATACAAACTTGTCTGTACAAGCATATATATGGCTCAACCTGTACATCCAGAAAGTTAGCTTGCTTTACTCAAGTACATTAGCACAAACATACAAGCTGAGTCAAGTAGGAATATTAACTGAAGAGGAGTAAGTCGATCCCAAATCATGTATGGCTTTTTTGACCAGATTGCTTCATGACCTTCAGCATGACTGTTCCCACCACAGGTTCAAAAAATTATCCCACAACAGCATTCCAAAAAAATCCATCAGGTGCTCAGAGACAAGAATATGAAGAGCATATTGAAAGGAAACAGATACAGCAAAAGCCAGAGGAAAAAAAGCATAATCTAAATTCATTATGACTGTAAATATCTAAAAAAAATAGTGCAAAGCTAGAGATATTAAGCTTATAATTAAATATATCTAAGATTTCCCTTCACCATTTTCACAAATTTGTTGGAGTCCCCTTTCACCCACCAGTCTGAGGAATGTTCCCCAACTGCATACAAAGCAAAACCATACAATATGGTAGGTTCCCAAAATCTCATGTCTGTTTGGCTCTTCTGAAGTCTTTGATAGCATTACTAGTTTCTGTGGAGAAAAAAGGCATACATCTTTATTGCTTTTTAGATTTTCTCATCAGATATATCTAAAGATATGCCACAAATACACACAGCCTCCTAGCAGTTATCCCAAAAGCTTTGAATGCTTGGGCACCAATCCAGAAAGAAGAGAGTCACAAATATCACCTCATAAACCAGGCAAACAGTTACCACTTACTTGATTAATCTTCTTTCACCTTTCTCATCTTTCTGAATTCTGACCTGAATTTCAGATACCTTCTTTGTGGAAGCTGAGGGTATCACAAGCTTAAGGGATTTCAATCCTCCCCAGAGCATTAAGATATGTTACAGTTAAGTTTATATTTGTAAGATGCTTTGACTATGTAAAGTGTCATTAATCCTATTATGTTGCACAGAGACAACTTTTGCAGTGCTTTAGGTTGATTCAAAAATGAAGATGAGTGACTATTATCGCATCACTCCACCCCTCCAACACAATCATGCTTTACTAGTTTTTTCTTATCCTTTTCTTACCCTTCTCCCCCTCCATGCTCACTACTTCCCACCATCACTGAAATAATTTAGACAGTTTCTTAAGGACAGAATTAAAGAGAATTAAATCTTTTAGTAAATGCAATTGTTGAAGTATCTTACCAATGCAGGCCATTGAATTTGTTTGATCTTTGATCCCTGAGTCTGGCTTGGGTCCTTTCTTTTCGCCCAGACCAGCTGGTACTCCACCAAGAAGGTTGCAAAATCTTCATAAACTTTAACCCATTCTCGCTTTTCCCATTCAAGATCATCAAATTCCACATATACCTGGGGGAATTTAAGAAAGGAAAGGCCATACATTATTACACATACACAACATATGTTCATATACACACACTTTTCAATGCATACATTAAAAAATTTAATGCAAGATTTTTTTTATTACCCATTTTAATGCTGTGGTTTTGAAATTACATAATCAGTTTCTGCACCACAAAAGACAGTTTTCTTGGCAGTCCATTTGTGCTGAAGAGAGTTACATTTACTAAAACATTACCACTAATATTGGATGTCATATCTCATGAACAAAAAGCATTACACTAAGTATTTAATAGTAGCATTCAAGTAATACATACAGCTATCTACATAATCAGTAAATATTAAGAATACTTCTAATGTTCAGCAGTTCAAATACGTCATGTCATACAAATCAACCAACCAATGAAATGGTTTTAAAGGAAAAAGAAGTCAGTTGGAACAGCACCAGAAAGGACATCCTGAACCTGCAGACCTTGCTACTACAAGCAAGTCCAACACACACCAGCTCACAGAAGCAGCTCAGTTTCTTGCTGTTTCTGTCCTCCTGCAATCAACAATAACACCATGTTTTGTTTCCAGCTAGATTAATGTGAAGCCAGTTTGTAACTATTTGATTTTGTGCCATCCCTGTCCCTCCCCAACACAGAACAGCTGTACCTTCTTTCCTCAATTGCATTCACTAAACAACTAATTTAAATACACCAAACTTTTTGTCTCCTCTTGTACAGAGCAGAGGGATCTCAAAGCTGTCCAAAAGCTATCTGCACTACCAAATACAACTCTGCTAAACCCATTACATTTCAAAATCACAGAATTTATTTTAAATTAAAAAAAAAAAAACCAAAAACCCTCAACATAGTAAGTTGTTCTCTTTTTGCAATTATGAGAAATTTCATAAGAAAAATCAGCTGCCAAAATACAAAAAAAGGCATGGCTTGTTACACTAAGTGGAGATGGAGGGAGGATGCTTTCCCACTCTTCTGGACTTCAGCTCTCAGCCACACCCAAGGCAATTTCCAAAACTGGGGTTTCATCCTTTATCCACTTCTGAGAACTTGATATCATTGTCACAGAAATATTCTTCTCTTTTAACTCTGATTAATTTTAGGCCTACAACATACTTTCTTGTCTAGACTTTCTGTCTCACACTTTCAAATATGTACTACACAGTGCATCTCCTCATCTTGTCTTTCTCCATTCTGACTACACAAATTTCCACCAAGCCACTTCTCACTCCTGTATCCAAATTCATCATTACAGTTTTCCCTCACAGATACTTTTAACCCATATTATTCCCACTCCATTCCCACACATTTTCCTTTTCCCTTCTGTCTTTAAAGCATTAAGATCAAGAATCCTCTCACATCCACTGTTAATTACTACAGCTATAGCCACTTATTCTAACAAAGCAAGTAGAAAACAGCAGCAAAAACTATTTTCACTTTAAAAATCCACTTTTTAATAACTTAATTTCTAGAGACTAATTCTAAAATATGTAATAAAGTTGCAGAGTATTCATTTCTTAATCAAAAGAATTAACAGGAACAGTTAACAGTAAACAGAGTAAAAATTTAAAACACTGGCAAGAAAGCACATCGTATCCCAAATCATTCTAGCAGCATTCATTATCTTGTATTTGTAGCTACTTCAAAGCCTTCTGCAGAAACATTTCTAAATTCTGTCATTTGATCAATTGTAAAGAAAAACTTCAGTGACAGTACAGTTAAAAATCATTCTCTAAATTCACCTTCCTCCTGGTCTCTCATCCTGCAAATTCCACTCCATTTCAGATTGGTCAAATAATTTTGTTTTAGTATCTGGAAAGACAGTTAACTAGGGTAGTCTATAGCAAGGTGTTAAGAGGTTCAGCACCAGACTTCTCACAACAGTAGATTTTAAAAAAATTGAAGGCAAGGGGAATCAAGTGAATAAATATTTTTGAAAGACAGAGGTAAGTCTAAAAAAGAGTTAGTAGTTTAGAAACATCCACACTAAAAAATACTGTATCTTCTGGACACTGGCCTAAATTTGTGGATAGCTGTGATACAACCTAATGTTTGTGTGCAAGTTTTGCACCCCAAATAAACCAAAATCTGGTGCAGCAACAGTGGGAGCTATTGCTGAGCTATTTTCAGAGTATCCCGGCACCATCCAATTAGATCTTCAAAGGAGCAGTTCCAAGAAAAGTGGAAAATGGTAGTGTGGCACAGAGCCAGTCTGCCATTGCTCAGGGCACCATATTCTGCCTCTAGCATGATGCACACTCGATACTTGGAAATTAATTCTGCCAGCTTCCACCACTTTCAGGTTTCCATGACAAGATTGTTAACTATCTGCTGGCTTTTTAAAGTTCATTTTTGAAAAGCAGAAGAGAGACAAAATGCATTGCCTAGTCATTGCCTATTCTCTCCTTGGCAGGAAAATTAATTTTTCTAAAGCAACAGTAGCCTCCAAAGAATAGAGGCTTCCCCTTTCTCTGTACACTGATCTCACACACACAGATGAGCACTATCTAAAACAGAACAATTTATGAAAGGGAGTAAAAAGGGGGAAAGATGAGGAAAGAAAGCAATCCAGCAACTTATACCAACAAAATAAAATATATAGCCAAAGTTAGACCCTCTAAGGAGTACAAAGCCTAAAAATATTTAATCTTTTTAGCTCCACTGACAGAACTCTATACAGCAAGAAACTCTACATTTGCCTCCCTAAGGATGAATGTTGATTTTGAGACTTTTCAGCCAAATTTTTCTTCCTTGCCTTGTCAGCTATTTGTGAATAGAGATTATATGTTTGTGTGCCCAGAGTAGCTGAAGTCTTCACACCATGTATGCATTCTCTTGAATAAAAAAGAGAATTTCACACTGGAGTGATATTATATTTATAATTGGCATTAATGTGCTAATTTTGTAACTCATTGCTATTTTCCAACAGGAAGCAGCATAAGCTTTTAACATGCTTTTCCAAGGAAAGCAAGACAACAGATTTATCTCCAATGGAGTCAGCCAAGCAATTGCAACAAAATATTGTTACTTCAAAGCCCAAACAAAACAATCATGGTGAAATTCTCTACATGCAGTGCTGTGATCCAGAGTTTTCCAGTCATTTCTGCTCCAAATAAATACACCTGACCAAACAAATTCTGAAACTCTTTAGAACTGTCATGAAAGCAATGTTGACTTCCAAAAAATTTTACTTAAAATGTTAAAAAGCATAGTCCATGCATCATCCACTTTTTAAAACTACTTGAGTGCATTGTTATCCAAGTTCTGTTTGCTCTCCTAAGGGAAGAGAGTACAGTTTCCCCTTTATCACCTAATAATTGTTAGCAAAATGTTTACTTCTAGGAAAGTTATTTCTAGGAAGAAAAAAATATAAGCAACCTTTCTGAAGATGTTTTCAATAGGGCCAAGAAAACACTACTTCTGTACAATATTAAATGGTCTTTCGTCAACATCAGTTTCCCTACTATCTTCAAGGTGAGCCTCAGAGTGCATCTCACTGAGTTTCACTCTAGAATATTATGCCATGTTCCATTATTACACATATATACCTTATAAGCAAATTATAAGTGTTGAGAACTCCAAACTCAGTTGGTAAAAATTACCTATGCAATTCAAACTTATGCAACTTAAGATAGACCTAGATCTCTTAGCATAAGAGATCTTTAATCTCTCATTAAAGATTAAAAAAACAGCTGTCAATTTTCCAGCCTTGTGATGTATGGTCAAGTGAATACACAAATGTAAACCTTGTATGTAATTTAACAGAAATTTACTTAAAACACACACAGCTATAGAAAAGCATGTTTCAGTGGCAATAAATAGAGTATTTTTACAACAGATTTTTACAAGAAAATTTTTTTTTACAATAAAATTTTTACATTTTACAGTGCATGATACCATCAGTGAAGGAAAACAAAAATTTTCTGTTTGACACCTCCAAGTTATACATAGTAACTAAAAGAATCAGAAACTTCATTACAAGATGTCAGAGCAAAATTCAAAATACAAGTTCAAATTAGTTCTTCCCTTATTCCCCAGTGTTAATTGCAACCTGTAAATTTTAATTCTGGGGAACAAGCGTTCTATGGGAAGTTTAAGAAAGGCTTATTCTTGGCTAAGTAACAAGGGTTCTGGGAGTTTCTTGTTTTTGAAAGAAAATCTATCTACAGGAAGGAAATTCCAGGCAGCCTAGGGAGGAGGCAGCACCTCCTGCTGCTGCCGACAGAGGTGGATGGAGGTGGCGAGTCCAGGGATCCCACACTGAACCACCAATGGCAGTGATTAGGGGTTTGAAATTGGCGGGAATGTTTCCAGAGTTCTGAACCCTGGACAACTCTGACACCTTGCTCAGCTCTGGTCTACTTTCTCAACATAGTACACAGCTGAAAATTAAAAGAAAGTACACTAGACTCTGAAAATTTTATCCATCTCCTGACTGAGATGGATGTGATTGTGAAACATCTAGCTGGTATAAACTAAGGCTAGTTACATAGGGAATGGAGACAGTAAGAGTGCTTTTATAAAACTTAATCTTCCCATCCTGTTCCAAAATATCCTTGACTTCTCAGGTTTTTACAAACTGTTTCTTTCATGGAGATGGCATTACCCAGCAGTCAAGTCTTTCTAAATATGTCTTAACCTAATCAAATGCAATCAAAGCACAAGTTACTATAAAGCAAAACAGCTTAACAAAGGAAAATTATTACTCTGTTATGCAAGTGCTATCCATTTCCACATGGAAAAGTGGTGAAATAGCAACCAAAGGCAGCGGTAGGGAATTTTCTTTAATAAAAGGCTTGCAATGTTGCTTTTTGTTACCAGAATTTCCTCAGTCGTTCACATTAGCATTTCACAGTCAGTCTACAATAAAAAGAGCACTTAAAAAAAGCATTTTAAAATACATTGGCATTACCCATATAGCTTAAAAGCAACTGAAACTGATGAAATAATGGCAATAGATTGGTCTTTAACTAGCATATACTTTAGTATTAAAAGTTGAGGCTTACTGCCTCCACGTATTCTTAAAAATATACAGCATTTTTACTGCACATCAGATCTGTTCATTCACTTATATTTGCAGTCAAGAAAGTAAATAGTTTTGACAAAAAGTACTAAATGTATCATGTATTTTTTTAGCCAGGGTGAGTAGATACAATACCATGGAGAGTCTGTAGAAGACCTGAAATTTTCTTGACAAAATCAGTACTCCACAATTTAAGGAACATAACAGCTTGTCTGTAAAATGCAAGAGCCATGCCTCTAACTCTCTAGCATTAGAAAAAAAAGCTGTAGAATCTGATGTCTTACAGACATGAACACTGAAAGCTCCTTAGAAGATGGGACAAATTAGTAGTGTGAGTTATTTTATGCTATTTCAGCTCTTAAAACATGAAAATGTTTTAACAAATATTCAAATCTGCACATCTGTTTTGATTATTTGTGGAGTTTGCAAGAAGTAATAAATTTAAGGGCAGAAGATTTAGTTTTCTATTAAATAAGAAGAGAAAGTCCTGCTACTTTCAGATGAACTGTGGAAATCACAAATAGACAATTCCTCAAAGATTAAATCCTGTTTGATATACTGTACTACCATGAGGCATTATACTGATAATTCTGAAGACTTAAATTCTCTGTTTATTCAAAAGAAAATTGAATAGATGTAGTATCCCAGCAGTGGTCCTCAATCATAAGATGGAAAGCTGAAGTCTACAAAAAGGGAGGCTGGTTCATTATCTGCAGAGTATTAAGTCTCTGTTGTGTTGCTTCAGGATTCACAACTGCTTGGAAACCACCCTTTTTTTTTTTCCCCTAACGATTCTAGATCTGTCCAACAGAAAAGCACCAAGACTTACTTCCTCCCATTGACAGACCACACATAACACCATCCAGCTATAGCTCTACTGAAATGCAAGGAGACAATCTCTCCAAAAACACTACTCTCATTACTGCAGGAGGAATACAATCTGCAGCCTCAGGATCATCTGCTCAAAATTTATAAAACTATAGATGAGCCTGTGTCATTGCTTGAATCACACAGTGACAGACACACTCAATCTGAGGCCACGCTTTTACTGACAACATTGCTCAATAGAACTCGGAGATGGCAGAATAATGAAGACAACCTAGATCTCTCAACAGGCTTCTGAATAAAGCACAGGTACCCACTCACTGGAAGACATATGCCATGTGCAGAAGGGAACAGGGCCAGATGCAGCAAATACATGCTATAATAAACAAGGATTTTCCAGGTAGCTTTCTTATATTAAGCTTTAAAAAAATAAATATCCTACAAATACAGAGAGCCCTCGAAACAAAAACAATTATTTATTTCCAGAAAACAGTAGTCTCAAGGTACATTACAGGGTAAGAAACTATCAACATGTACATTTGATGGTCTATTTTCAAACCTTAATTCTTCATTCCTCAAAATGCATGCCTGAACAGACAGTAAAGTAGCCTCTGCAGAAGAAAAATGCAGAAAAAAAAGGGTTGCAAAACTGAAGAAAAATACCAGAACTATTGCTGTAGTCTGTAGCTTGGATTGCTAAGCAACCATCACATCACGTAGAGCATGAAGTAGAGATTGCAGAGAAGATGACAGAATAAATAAAGCATCCTTCTTGCATGCCCAAATACCATCCTTGAAAATAAAGAAAACTATCTAACACAAGAATGTGACTTTCATCCCATAATTTAAAATGCATATTCTGAAGAGAAAGCTGAAGAACATATGATCTACATTGAAATGAAAGGGAAAGAACACCCATACTTCTTGTATGTGATTTTTAAATTAATTTCTAAAAAAAACCCCCTTCTCTTTGATAAAAAGATAATCTATAGAAGTGCCAAGTTTTACTTTACAAGCTATTTAAATCACTGTGTTTAAATTATTTGACATACCTATTTTTCAAATCTTTTTCCAAATTCAGATCTTAACAGCAAAGTGAAGTGACACGCAAACCAGAAATTAAATCATGACTTTACTAGACTTACAAAGAAACCAAAGTCAAGTAGACCCTTTGAAAGATGTTTAAATTCCAGAAATGTACTGAATTACTTATCCCAAGTGAGAAATAGAAGTGACTTACCATTTTAAGAAATCACAGCCTATTGAATCATAACTAGGTAAAATAAGCACATCGCAAAAAAACCTCCTGGCCCTTCAGGCTTGAAAAAAATCTTTCTAATTCTTTTCACTATTACGCAACATAGGAAACTTTTACTATACCTAGATTTCTAAATGATCATGTCTAAAAACAGTAGTTAGGAAGCACACATACTATAGAAACCTACACATGTAATTTAAAAAATAGTTTTTTGTTTTCAAATCAGATGTGATTTTAAATAGGGTAAACTAAAAGCCAATTAAAAAACTTCCATGATTTAGATGACTTGTTAAAAGCAATTAATCTGTGCTTATACTAACATTAGTAATGTCATACTAAAAAGACCAACACCTGTCTTAACACTTAATAAGGAAACATTATTGTTAAATTTCAATTTTAAAAGATTATGCTGACTTTAGACTGCATATATCTATCATTTGAAGATATAACTAAAACCAACAAAAAATAACTGCCAGACTATTTAAAACACTAACTATTAATAGATTTAAGTAAATTTTTACAATGTAATGCTTCATTAATGAAGACAAAGCTTGTCCACCCGGCCATCAGCAACCACAATGCACTACAAGAGGTTAAATTAAAGTGAATGGTGAAAGGAATAAGGTCACCTCCTAGTCAGAAGTCATCAATTGCTATTGTTCCTCATTCCCAATCTGAGATTGAAACAGAAATCTGCCTCTCCTGAAGCAGGAAACTTAACCAAACAACCTGGCTGCTGCTTTACCTAGCAAGGTATGGCTGAAAAGCCACTCGTGGGGAAACAGCTCAACTTCAGTCCTCCTGAGAGTCTAAACATACAGTCTAAATGCAAAAAAGCTGGCCCTTTGGAGATGATCAGGACATTAGCAAGAAGCTACAGTTACCTGAGTTTTTCTGATGTCTCACTCCACCTGAATAGCCCAAACCTGACACACTGCTAAAGGGAATCAAGAGACTAGAAGCACAGGACCTTCCCTATTTCTACCAAGACAATCCAATCAGCCATCTTAAATAGATGAGGAGCCAAAACAGCCATCTTTCCAAGTTTCAAAGGATTGACCCTGACTGAGGACTAACCCTGACTAAGGACCTAAAAGTACTTATGAGCATCTACCCCGACAGAGGTTCAACCTGATTTATATACTGTTAGAAAAAGTGGCATCCTCCCAAATCCACAGTGCAGACACTGATTAAACAATGTAATTTGGAACAGCAAATCTTTATTTTAAGTGAAACAGAAGAGAGACTGTAAAAGAAAAGCAAGATTTTGAGATGAACTGTTCATACTCATACTTTGAAATCCAGGCTTGGAAAGGCCAAGTGCCTCTCAACTGCTCTGCGTGCCCACATCATCCTCCACACAACAAGACAAACAAATAAGGAGTGGGCTCATAAATAATTTCTTTTTTGTCAGATAAAGCCAGAGATATCAAAAAGATACCAGCAAATACTTAGCATAGTGACAAATCACCAGAGGAAGCTGGCCAGTAGATTTTGTTTGTACTGGAGACATTTTCTCAAGGCCTAGCTCATAACAACAGAAAAAATTCCAGGAGACAAACTCAAGTTTTTGCTCTCCTTCGTTATCTTACAGGAATTAAGAGAACTATGGAGGACTATTCCAAGAGTAACCAGGAAACCAAGCGAAAAATTCAGCAACCAAAAAGAGACAGTATATTGGAATTTTTATAAATTGTTGTCAATTACAAAATGGTAATTTTCTGTATTCTGACAATACAGTATTTGCTATTGTAATCAAGACTGTTTACCTTAGGCAATAAGTCAAACAAACAAATCTCAGCAAGCGGATGAGAAAATAGCAGTAATAGTAACAATAATCAATCTTCTGAAGCAAGACAAAATGTTAGTGAAATATTTATCTACTTCATTGATCATCTGCTAAAATCTTTGCAGATATTTTCCAGGCCTTTTTTCCATTATAAGAGGACTAGGATATTTGAGTAGGGAAGTTAGTGTACTGTATCAATTACTTTAAAGCTTTATCTCTTATTAGAGAAGAACATGTTACAGTTTTAACAGTAATTTGCTGTCTTCTTTCCTCCACTTCACATGCTATCTATAACCACACTGCAAACTGTTTCTCCTGGTCCTGGAAAAACCACCTCAAAGCAGAACAATAACGACAGCTTCTAAGTTCCTCCTAGCTAAGATGCAGAGATGCTTGACTTTGGCTGTTTTGTTCAAGTTCTATTTTTTTTTTTTTTTAAATCTGAATAGTTATAGTATTCTCTTGTAGTGTTGTGACTGTATTCAGTGCTATCTCACAAGCTGATTTACTGTTTTGTTGTTTAAGAGTCAGCTTCATATTACCACTCCAGCCTTTTAATTTCAACCTCCTCTACATGTCATCTTTCAGTACTACATCTCTGTTTCCTTTACACTTGTCTAGTTTTTCACACTGGAGAGTCACTCACTGAAAAACACGTACATATAATTTTCCTGATGTAATGAAAAAGTTGAAGACACCTGCTAATAAAAGATTCATAAACAAAATTTACCCAGGTTAACGTCTTTCCTATAGGTTAAGTGCAGCATTAGACAGAAAAGTAAGATCCGTACTCAAGAGGTTGAAGCTTCAAAGGATTAAAATAGACTTTTAAGGTCTACATGATTTTCTTTTATTTTTCCATCTGCATACCAAACTGCAAGGCTAGATTTTACAAAGAATTGGGTCATTACAGTTCACAGTTTGCTAGCTCATAAATGTCCACAAACTGGGATCAAAGTTTATTCAACTCTGAACTGATATATCTCCAACAATTACTAAAAGGCCAGAGGAGATTAAGAGCAGGACTGGTGGCATATGTGAGCAAACATATCAGAAAACAGCCTATCAAAGCTAAGCAACATTTTGGGAGCAGGAGAGGAAATGTAACCACGGCTTCCTGGTGTTTCAGACTGTCTTAATCCACATCCTCAATTTCCTCTTTGCCATAATGGCCACTCCTGAGTCACAGATATCTCAATGTCTGAGCAAAAAAAAAATTACACCTCTATAAATAATAGGTGAATTATTCAGAAATACAGCAGCATGATAAGTAATTCAGGAAATAATCTTTTCCATTTTGCATCAGAAGATGGTTTACATCAGAATGAAGACATTAGCAATGTGGACAGTCTGGTCCCAACTTAATAAAGCACTCACCTTTTGTCAAAGTATTTCAAAAGTCTTTTAATAGTAATTCATCTATGTTTAGCTTTTTTAAAAAAAAGAACCAAAAAACCCAAAAAAAACAAATCAAAAACTTCAGTCACTGATACTGAGTTGGAAGGTTCTGGCCTCATTCCATGACAACAAACAAGTCGCAAAGTCTGTGCTTCATATCCATTCTCTAGACCAAGAGTACAACCAATTCAGCCCTGTGTTGCCTCCTCTGACCACAAATTCCTTGGGAACTGAGATTATGTTAACATGACACTGAATGTATTGCAGATTGAATGTTGGTGGGTTCTTAGGTGCAACTGAGGTGTTACAAGACAAATTGCGCTGGATCATAGAACTACAAAGACGAGCTCCTCTGAACAACTGTCTGCTTTGTTGTTGCAGCTGCTAAGGCTACACCTCAGGATGAATGGCTTCAAATAAACAGAATTACTGATGCAGAAAAGCTTCAGGAAAACAGGGGTGAAAATCACTTAAGGTTACAGAAATCACTCACGATACATATATGAAAATTCTTTCAATGTGTTTGTCTTAACAAACAAGTTAAGTGTTATTCATAAGAGAAACTTTTGCTCTGTCAACTAACATCACTTTTTGTCCAAGAAAATTTATCAAAAATGTGAGATCATTTAACCTTTTACATCTTATTAACTAACTTGTTTCACTATCACAATCATTCAAACTACAGAGAAATGTTTGATTTTCACCTTAATTGCATGATTGTTTTAAAGCTTACACCATATCTTTTGTTAATTAGAGATTGTCCTAGAAATATCCAATGTACTTCAACTCAAAAAAGTGAAGGCAATGAAATGTTATGCATTTTCAGCTCCCCTAGTAATTCCTTTCAAAGATCTTTCCAAAGGAGGAAGAATAGATCCATTGGTAAGACCAACAGAAGAACAGGCCCATCAGATAACACAATCAAACCTTTTCTGCTTAAGGCCGGAAGTAAAGACATAAGAACAAAATATTGGCAATGAGTATACATCAGAAGCTCTCTAATGAACCAAACTGATCACCTTAATTACTGCATTAGCCATCTCTTGGTTACTTACTATTAAAAAGTCAGACACTCATTGTCACAACAGCAATGTGGATGCAGAAGAGCCGGCCGAGCTTCTCTCCTGGAAGCAAGACACCTTTCACTCAGAGAGAGACAATGTATCGCTCCCAGGGCTCTTTGAGTTAGTTATGTTAAACTGTTGTGTCCCATTGGTGCTCCCCCCTGCTGTCCCACCCCGATACATGTATCTCGGGCTCCCCCCGCCCCTCTCCTCCCCCATAAATACCCCAGGTTTTCCCCTGTTGGAGGGATTCGCTGTTGCCGGCACCCTTCGCCGAAGTTCTGCCTGAATAAAAGGATTTGCCTTGGTGGAACGCTGGACCAGCATTCTCGTCCCTGCTTCCTGTGTTGCCTGCCTGCCTGCCGCCGAGCCGAGCTGAAATCACTTAATTACTGCTGAGCCTGAGCTGGAATCACTCGACTGCTCGAAGCTGCTCACGCGCTTTGACCCGGCCCTTCTTAGGGCCGTTTCTCTAGAGAAGTCGCGGTGCTCCGGGCTTTCCGTCACCGCGGGAACTGGCGTCCAACATGGGTCGGCATTTGATTTGATGTCGAAGTGCGGGGCCACTCCGCGCTCTGCTTGAAGTTTCCCGAATGCCAGTTCTGTCTGGGGAACCGTTGGTGGGCTGGTGGTTGTATAGAATGTCTCTCTGGACAGTCTTTGAAAAAATGTCCAGGCTCACCACAATTAAAACAACAATTTATGTTGGGGTCTGCAGCATAAGCTCCAGATATCGCTTCTGCCACTCCCTTAACCACTGCAAGTGCCACTTTATTCTCACTTGAGGCAGAGGAGTGTTTGGTGCAGGCTTCAACCATCTGATCTATGGTTGGTTCAGGGTCAAGTGAGAGGGCTCGCAAAACTGCTTTGCACTCCGGATTAGCATTGGCCATTGCTATTTTTACTAATAATTCCTTTTGCGCCTGAGGGCTCTCTATCTGCTTTTCAATGGCCACTTTTAACTTATCAATATACTTAATAAAAGACTCAGTTGCCCCTTGCTTAATACTGGTGAAGCACTGCGTTGGCACTTTATCATCAGGGGTGGTAAAAAGAGATATCTTTTAGCATTAGCATTAGCTATATCCTGTAATGCTGCTTCAGGCAATTCCCAGGCCTGATCTCGGGGCTGTTGGAAATCTCCTTCTTCTGCTAATTGCTCTAAAGTAAAATTAGGTCTGTTAGCATCCCTTGCATAAACATCTGCCAATTGCTTTAAATGTTTTTTCCACTGCCTCTCCCACAACATGTACTCAGCTGGGGAGAGAAGGCAGTTCATAATATTCTTGATGTCATGAGGGACCATGATGTGGGAAGAGAAGGAGGCTTCTAGCAAGTGTTTAAAAAAATGTGAACTCCTGCCATCTGTCTCGGCAGCTTTACAAAGTTCCTGCAGTTCCCTATAATGAAGGGACTCCCATGCAGCAAAACCTGTGCCGCTGTCCTGTGTCTCTTCATTATTACAGGAAAGGCAAGTATTTTTCAGGACAGAGCTGAGTTCCCTGCCCATGTGTCTTCCCTCTGCACCTCAGCCCAGTGGTCTTCATAGTCAGAATCTGAATAAGATTCACTGTTCTCATCTCCTAGTGGAGATGGGGGGCGCTTGCTAGCAGCGCGGGGGGCTGGATCGGGTGCCTAGAGCTGGCCTTTTTGTGGCTGCGTGGGGAAGCCGGCGTGGCCCTGCTCTGGCCGGAGCCGCCCCGACCTCCGGGGCAGAGGGACCCAGGGGTGGGCAGGCCGCTGGGGACGGGGCCCCGGCACAAAGGGACAGGAGCGGAGTCCGCGACGGGGAAAGGTTTCCTGATGGATGAGGTGGGGCCCGACGCGGTTACACCCAACGACGCAGTGGGGGGGGGGGGGGGGGGGGGAACAGGACGCGGCAGGAAGAGAAGGGGTGAAGGCGGGAAAGCGGCCATTTTGGGCATCGAGGACGGGAAAACCGGGGTGGGAGTGGGACAAAATGGCGGGGCTGGCCACACTGCCGTCGCCATCTGTGCTAACGCTAGGAACTGGGGGGAACACAACCGGGTGTGAGGGCATAGGGGAGAGGGTAGAGGAAAGACCCAGAGCGGCATGGCCACTGCTGCCCTTGCACGGGTAGAGAGACGGTGGGAAGGTGTCAGGGATACGGCAGCAGCCCTGTGCCCTGAGGCAATGTCTACCCGCCAACTGGCTCTCAGATAGGGAAAAGGGTTTGGGGTCATTTGGAGGGGCTGACGGGGTTGGGGGGTTTAACTGGGGACCCAAAACTCCCTCTTCTTTTTTTCCCTCTTTTTCCAATGAGAAAATAATATTTTGAAACACAGGAAAGAATTTTGTAACAGAAAAATCTCCCTTAGCTTTATATAGAAAGTATATAACTTTCTTCCCACATTAGCCCAAAAAATTCCTGATTTAGCAGAGTCCGAATTAATCTTAAAATGTTTAAAAACCCAATGAATAAATCTTTTTAAATCCCCTTTAGAAAACTTAAAATTTCCCGTTTTTAGGGTATTCACAACTTGGATATAAAAGTCCCTCTCAGGTGGGGTCAGTCTCCATACAGAGGACTCATTCCCCATCCTTTTTCACTCCCCACCCAGCAGTAAAACAGCAAAGAAAAAAAGAAAAAAAAAAGCCCGAAAAAAGAAACCTCTCACGGGATAGACTTACAATTTCTCTTTGGCAGATGCTGGCGGGCTAAAAAAAAGCTGCTGGGTAGGTGGTCACCTGGCGGCCGGTCCTCAGGGGCTTTCCTTGCCCCAGATGGTCAGACGAGGGTCCCGGTCGCAGCCTCTTGGATCGCTTCTTGCTAAAACGCAAGGAAGCTTCCTCGAGGGGCGGTGGCTCGAGTGGCAGCTCGCCTCGCAGTTAAAACTGCAGGCAGACGCTTCTTCCGGGCTCCTTCGAAGGCCCCGCGTTTGGGACGCCAGTTGCCGCGGCGACGGAAAGCCCGGAGTACCGCGACTTCTCTAGAGAAACGGCCCTAAGAAGGGCCGGGTCGAAGCGCGTGAGCAGCTTCGAGCAGTCGAGTGATTCCAGCTCAGGCTCAGCAATAATTAAGTGATTTCAGCTCGGCTCGGCGGCAGGCAGGCAGGCAACACAGGAAGCAGGGACGAGAATGCTGGTCCAGCGTTCCACCAAGGCAAATCCTTTTATTCAGGCAGAACTTCGGCGAAGGGTGCCGGCAACAGCGAATCCCTCCAACAGGGGAAAACCTGGGGTATTTATGGGGGAGGAGAGGGGCGGGGGGAGCCCGAGATACATGTATCGGGGTGGGACAGCAGGGGGGAACACCAATGGGACACAACAGTTTAACATAACTAACTCAAAGAGCCCTGGGAGCGATACATTGTCTCTCTCTGAGTGAAAGGTGTCTTGCTTCCAGGAGAGAAGCTCGGCGGGCTCCTCCGCACCCTCAAGGATAATATTTTTGAATAAATGGCATTTTAAAGAAGATTGTGATGAAAATTTTTTTTAAAACAAGTTTGTTTATGCACAATGGTTTTATAGACTGCAACTATAAGGGCTGTGACTGGGATTTAAAAAAAAAAATCCTCCCTGCAATTGAAAATGCTGCAGAGAAGAGAATAAAAAAAATATATTAATTCAGAATTGTACATACTTTTCTCATAATCTGGTCAAGTTTCTGGAGCAGAACAAGGTTCACCGTATGTCCAAGACAGCTTTTAATGCTAGAAATGATACATACAATAAATGTACCACAAAATGAGGACTGGTACTCTTTAATTCCTCTTTTTTCCCCTTTACTTCCCCACTATCATCTTGCTTATTTAAAATTGAGATACAATTTTTTGTATCCCCTGAGTCAACCATTTCTATACACAAAAAATGAGGGACAACTTCCCCCAAATTTTCAGTACCCATCTGTATTTGCAAGTTTATTTTCTGAGTAGCTCCTAGAATTCCAATAATCACTTATGCTCAGAATCTTTAAAAAAAAAAAGTATGAATGTAACCAAGTCCTTTTTTGTAACAAATGTTAGCACAACTTTATCTACTCCAAGCTCTCTGAATCCAAAAACATCTTGAAAATAAACAAAACCATCCCACAAACTGCAATTGATTGTGCACCTACAGTTACACAGAATACAGACGAGATTTTTGGAAAGACATAGGAAATTAGGTAGTGCCTCAATGGCCTCCACAGGTACCTCAAGCAACTCAGCCTTCCTGCAGCGAAGAATTTGACAATTTTGCTATATTATGATAAATCAGTGCAAGACAAGATAGAGCACAGTCACATCACATTTGTTCCCATTCCCTTAGGGAATGAGCAACAAAATTACTGTTCACGTTAATGGACATGAGTGTTCCCTTCAGGAAAATGAACACACTGTAAGATTATATTTTCGACTAAAGTCATTAGCTGAAGAACTATTTGTGGTATCAGATAACTGCAGTTTTCATTGACAGTGATAAAGAAGTGAATCTGTTTTCAAAACATATCAGGGAATGACAACTAGAGTTTCTACCTTGCACTACAAAATGCCTTCTGCTTCTCTCTATAAACTGTTTAAAATCTGGATGTTATTTCTAAAAGTCAGTCTCATTTCCTTGTGAATTGTATGTAAAATATACCTTCTGCTGCAATCAACTTACTGTGCATAAGAAAGGAACAATTACTCATGTGAAAAAGTCCATTTAGCATTCAAGACAAAAATGCAAGACAGAGAGGTCTGTCTCCTACAGTCAACAAACATTAATACTGCGATAAATTAAAGGAATATGCAATAAATACTTTTGAAAGTAATGCTCATTATTGGATTCTTTACAGCTTCTTGATTGTTATGTCACTGTAATACAAATAACACACATATCATAATTATGAAGAGTTTTAAGAACAGCTGAAACCTACAAGCTTGCAACTTTGATCTACTTTGAGTAGACAACAGTTGCCAGCATTTCAGACAAGTACATATACCAATATTTTTATTCAGTGCACGTATGAAAATTAATAGAGGGCCAAAGGGGGGAAAAATAGCCATGTTTTTCTGCCATGCATTTCACTTCCCACAAAACCAGTAAGATCAAGAGCCTTTACTTCCCAGTATTAAAAAAAAAGGATGCCACAGCTAAAACATATTTTCTTGTCTCCCTCTCAGGGTGGGAAGATCACCACTGATGAACCAGATGAACAAATACTTCACCCACTCGGGGAATCAACTCAGTTCAGTTCCACCATCTCCCACTACCTCATGTTTAGATCAGGCCCAGAAGCAACATTAAATGTCCTGCATACATGCAGGGATAACTTTGCTAGATTTGCTTATAAAAAGGAATCAGAATATTAGCTATAGCACAAAAAGCTTCATCTCATTTGGTAGACAGATTATTAGATAACAAAATGAGCTGCCAAGGAATTTTCACACAAATTCATAGGAATCATAAAATAGAGACATACCTGACAAGTTCTATAGCACTTGAAAAATTCAGTGTTCCTGAGCACTGAGAGCAAAAGGCAAAGATTTGTAAGGCTTTGTAATGTGTGTGGCTTCTCTTACCCTTCCCTCCTAATACTCATGCTAAAAAAAGCAAAAGCAAAACAACAACCACCACATCTTTTCACAGAATACATGTTGCCCAAGAGTCCACGCTAGCAGGACTGGTTGTCAAGACTACCCCTTGCTCTCAATACAGTCTATCTCCTTAGCATGTTTTCTGCACCCAAAATGATGATAAAAATTTTACAACTCCACCCAGTCAAAATTTTTTTAAAAAGCACATATGTATACAGGATATCTAATGCCAAGACAAGATCAATCCTCTTGCAATTATTTCATTTTTTAATTTAGAACCAGAAATAGACAACTTGGTAATTGCATTGTTTTAATTTTAAACCTCTAATCCTTTAAATAATTATTCTTTCCAAATGCATCACACTGAAAAACAATTGCAGACATCTGAGGAAAGCCAGCACCTGCAGGAAAGGGTTTAATCTGGCAAACGCTGGTGTTGAGTTATTCAACACATAAATCTCTTATTAAGTCCCACCTCTTTCCTGTAGTTCTTAACTGCTGGAGTTTGAGAAAACAGACCTCATTTCATGCTAAACTCCCACCACTAAGCAGCTGAATCTCCTGCATTGCTTAGGATACTGTTCGTGAGAGCAGACTTCACATGGAGTCATGCAACATCCTGTTCGAAGCCAAATGCTCCAGATGGGATATGTTTCACTGCTGCCTCACCCTCCCCAGCCCATTTAAGCTTGTTCTTTTTTCTTTGAAAGCATTTATCCCAAACTGATGCTATAACAGCATCAGTTAAAACTGATCTTTTTAGAAAAATACAGTCAAACTAAAACTTACTTAAAATCTAAATGTCTTTATTACAAAAAGAAAAACCCACACCACTTACAATCAAAATATTACTTATCAAAATATTACTTACTTATCAAAATATTTCCATTAGCCAACCAATAACCCAAATGATGCATATAAGAAAATAAATTATTTGATGCAGCTCTATTCTGCAGGAAAATCTGCCTCGTTTCCAAAAGTTTACTAATAATTTAAAAGCATAACATTGTCACACATGTTACTAATCTAATGGAAGTTCTCATTAACATAAGGAAAAAACTGTCTAGTGTGTCCATCACTCTGAACGCTTGCAGTTTCTTAAACATCTGCTAAAGGTCAGATTTCCACTGCATGGAACCAATCAATGAAGCTACACAAAAGTCCCAGCACCATTGGAAGTGCCAAACAAAGACCACTGTTTTACATAAGCAAAGAAACAGCCTGAAGTCTTCCAAAACACTACCAGCAAAGTCTTTGCTCCCATCACCACATACTGTCTACCTGGCAGTGGCTGTTAAGATTTATTCTAGTTTTGCATTTTAGAGCAGAACCCAGTTACTTAATGCCAGCCCATTTTTCCACATGGTTAAATAGTGAGCAGCTGACACCACATACAAAGAAACATTATGAAGACTGGAAAAAAAGGGGGCTGAATATTGACAAAATTGGTGCCTTTGTTTCAACTCAGTGACTTAAACAACAGCACCCCCCCGCCCCCGAGTTGTAAAAAACAGATCTCAGAGTTAAAAAACAGCCTGAAATCATAAAGTTCTGCCCTAAAATCCTTACTGAACAACCTCAGAAATATAATCCAAATACCCTAACAGATTAGGAAATTATTGGCTCCTGCTAAAAACAACATGCTCTTTATTTCAACAGCTTATCACATGTCATAAAACCAGTGCTTTAGCAAGAGCCCACATAGAAGAAATAAGTGATCAATTCCAACACTGCTGAAACTGAGCTTGTTCTATTTTTACACGTAAAATGTTATATTTATATATGGATAATCTGGCATTGATTTACAAGTAAAACCTTCTGCACACAGAAGAGAAGGGCCAGTAACAAAGCAATCTGACAGAATTCAGGGCATTATTTTATGTTAATTATATGTCACTAAATAATCTTCAAAATACAAATTTAGGCTTCTTTTCTAAAATAAGTCTAGTGGCGCTCAGCTAGCTTCTGATCCCCCATCCTACTTGCCACAGCTAGGACAGACCTACCAAATGGTCCAAAGTCCAGTGCCCAAGGGGCACTCCTTACAGAGGGACCACTCCCTAGGCAAATCCAAACAGAAGCACCAGGCCAGGAATCAGGACTATCTGTGGGTCGGAGAAGATGTGGTCCTATGTGAAAGGAGAGGGCTGTACAGCAGACATATATAGTGAGGCATGGATAAAGGGACCAGCACTCCCACAGCAGGACCAGGCTCACTGGAAAGGGCTGTTTAGCAGCAGAACCAGCAAAACAATGGAAGTACAGGCTGCTTCTACAGATAGCTACCAGAAAGTTTTAATGGTATGATAAAACTTGATATTATCCAAGGCACAAAAATTAAATTATTAAAACTGAATTTAAATACATTTCTCAAATAAAAGACTCTCTGTAAGTTGGTTTGGGTTATTACTATTATTATTATTATTGTTATTATTATTATTATTATTATTATTATTATTACCTAATAAAAGCTGAACAGCAATAGGACACGGGAATATTTCAAGGAGACAGTTATTTCTCAGTATCAGTTCCACTTACTCTTTGAAAAATGCACTCAGCTCCTCTGAGCAATCTTTTTTTCCTGATTGGTTCCTGTCTGATCTAGCTGTTAGTGTCTAGGGTGATGCCATTTTTGTGGGACACTTAGGGGTATAGAGTTTTGTCGCATTTCAAAAAATGGAAGGCAGCTCCAGGCCTATCAGTATCCAGCTGTCTTCTTTCAACCATTCAACCAATTCTCCATTCAACAGATGCCAAGAAAATGAACAAACATCTGTATGAGATGCTTCAGGGAAGAGCACAAGGACCAATAAGTTTCTGTGTTTCTTTCAGCAGGTGTGTACAAGTCACCATTATAAAGGGATTTCTTCAAATGATATTTAGAAGCAGTGTTATCACTCATAAGGGAAGATGCAGCAATACACTTACCAATGGTAAATCATTGTAAGGATCACAGATCAATGACAGATTGAAGAATTTGGGTACTTTTATATGTAACATTAGCAACTGCATTGATATACTTGAATATGGATTCTATTTTCAAAAATATTGTACTCAAGAAGCAGCCTGGCCAGATGGGAACATAGAATATATACATACATGAACCCAAAGTACTTACATTAGTTCACATCTCCACACACATATGTGTAGAATATTGGTCTGGCATTCCTATTACTTACAACTACAGAAGATAGGACAAGGCATCTCACTTCTGAAATTGAACTGTATTAGTAACATTCAGCAGGATTTACTTTTGGGAAAGATACTGAAGAGGGTTAATTTCTTCAGCTTTCCAGGACACGAATGTCCACCTTTACCCCAGAGAGGGTGCCAGTTCCAGGGACTTTCTGATGACAGAGTATTACCACACAAAAGAGTAAATAAGTGCCTGTAATGCCTGATAAACATAAACTTAACATACACTACCTTTACTGATTGAATGAACAGCTTGGATAATGACATTATCCAACAAAGGAGGAAGAGGGATATTAGAGGAGAGCTAGAGGACCTGTAAAGACCAGTTTTATGAGTGTAGGCCAACTGCCAAAGCATTTACTTTGAACTCTGTGTTACCGTGGCTACAACAGCTTAAATCAAGCTCAAGTACATCTGCTCTGCACTGCAGTACACACAGACTTGTCAGCTTGCTCTGCTTTATTCTGATGCGACCCACTCGTACTGCTTCTAGAGAATCCACTGAGCAGCAAATTATTTAAGTAGTCAGTAATCCTCAATCACAATGTAACCTTGCACCTCAGTTGCAGAAATAAAAAAAGGGAAAAAAGCTGCCTAAATACTGCTTCCACAGGAGCTATGTAGTGAGTGACCAACACAAGGAAAGCTTAAGTAGGTCACTTAATTAGATATCCACTACCCTGGCTTCAAATAGTTGGGAAGGAATTCAGTACTTAAATCTAAGATATAAAGTCATGCATAACTATGACTACCCCCTATGGAATTACAGGACTTATTCGTTCAGTACTGAACAGATTTTTTAAAAAAAATTTGCAAAAGTTCATTAGTTCAAAGGATGTAAAAAGTTCTTTAAATATGTGCTACCAGAATTGCTCCCCAAATCATCTCCATGCATGTATATTTAAGATTAGCATCTTACAGTTTATTTAGTGAAATAGAGAAAAGTTTAGATTTAGCAGTAATTTTCTCCCATGGCTCTTGAGAAAATGAAGAATAATAATACTCTCCAGAGAACCTTTTAAAACAACTGCCGTCTTTCCACAACAGCTGCCGTTTACTAACACTCTCAGAAGGACAGATGCCATAGGCTATCTCACAGCAAAGAAGAACTTACTTTGCTTTCATTCTTTCTCAAAGCCATCATCTATATCCCTACTGATAGGAAGCCACTTTCTCCCCTGGGGGCAATTGGCTTCATTCCCAGTAGCAAAAAACAGAAGGCAAGTAGTACCATCTTTGTTCAGGCGGTTGTGGCTTCACTTGGACAGAAAAATGAGAAGTTACAGGCACAATGGGGGGAAATGCACTTTTAGGATCCTTTCACTAAAAATTAATCTCAGTCCTAAACATCCTCAGAGCTGCTGCATCTGAATTTGTCAACCAGATGGACACAGAAAGGAGAAATAGATATGTATTTGAAGGGGGGGGTGGAATAAGGAAGAGAAAATTCAAGACTTCATGAAGTATCAATAATGAAAATAAACTGCAGGTCTTGCTGCCCTGAGTGAGGCAAAGCAGCTATAAATCTGTCTGAATCAGCTCTATATTCTCCAGCTACTTTGTAGCTCCAGAATGCATAAAACAGCTATCACATTCCAGTCAGTCTGACACACTGACTATTAGAAGCCTACTTTATTTAACACAGATTCACTCTTTAGGGATTTTCTTTTGTATGAAAACCGGATAAGAATGCTGCCTACGTGAAGTGTGAAAGATGGGTCCAATCAAAGAAATTGCCAGAAGGGAACTACATAAAGACTGAAGTCAAGTCACTCATACAGAATCAAAGGGAGCATTTTACTGGGGGAAGACTGGGGAAGACTGGGGCTTAGAGGAACACTGACACATGGACAAAACAATGAAGACTTACAGAACAACCTTTAGACACTTAAAATATCATTAATTGTGCTTATCATAATTAACTGCACAGACGGAGAAATGCAGACTTTAACAGCAGATACAGGTAATTCCATTTCTCTCAAAATTTCTGTTAAAAATTGCTATGCAATTGTCTATGTAAAATACAATTAGGAAGTTTATGGTTTTAGTATTCCAGTTGTTTGTGTGATGATTACGTTCTTCCCCCTTCCTAAAATACCAATGAAACTCTCTGCCTTAACTTAGTAGTCATTAAGATTTCACTGCAATTCATAGAGCTACAAAGTGTGGCAAGGCAGTATTATTCTGCTGAGTTAACAGAGCATTACCATTTCCTGACATTCTAGTGCTATATTTTGTAGTCTTTAATTGCTTTCATATTGTTTTATATTCTTTGTTGTTCCGGTGCAAAATAAAATTAAAGCTAAAGACTGATACATGATAATCTTAACTAGAGCTGTCAAGATCTTTTATCTCAGAGATGCCTGCAGGAGTTTTGCACTATAGTTTCATACCTCCTGGAAAATTTTGAGAAGCATACTAGGCAGCCAGCTAATTTAATAGATTTTGTTTCATGAAATAGTCTTGCATGTAGCACTTGGCAATACTCCCTCCTCTCCTCACTTGCAAGGATGTGAATAGTCAGTTGTAAGAAAATTTAACTGAAGTATCAAACTCAATCAAAAATTCAAAATCAAAATCAATTGAGAAAGCATAATTACACTCTGATCTGTGAGCACACAAACACGTGGATTCCTAATTGAACTGTCAGCAGAGGCAGCAGTCTGTAAAGTTAATCAAGCATGTCATATAAAGTAACAATTGGACCAATTTGCTCCTTCAGAAGACAAAAGATCAGAATGGGAAAGAAAAAAGAAACAGAAGCCAAAGTCCCCAAACTACCAAGAGAAAGTCCACACTGTATGTCCAACAGCTGGGGAACATCCAGAAAGCAAACATGTACTTGCAACACGAACACCAACAGATACAGCCAAACTTCCATCATACACATGGTGCCTCTTATTTCACTGGAGATAAAATAGGATTAGTGTAACATCACCTGCTTACACAGATCAAAAAATTAAATTATCAATCTGTACAGTTCACACAGTACAAAGAATATTTTTACAACAGATGCACAAATGCAATAAATCCATGTTTATTGCAAGGAAAAAGTTCCACCATACCTAAGCCTGCAGTGCCAGATCTCATTGCTGCTCTGGCATCATTATGTGACCAGTAATTCACAGACTCTGCAGGGCAAATAAATTAAGCAAGTGACAAGTTAACCAACATCCAAGAGGTTCAACACAGCTGACATACACCCCAGCTATGGCTATGGTACAATCTAAAAAACATTAAAATCTTTTAAGACATTTTTTTAATAACTTACGCTTAATATACCAAATTATACTCAACCCTTATACTCACAACCTTTTAGTGATCAACTCCAAGTATTAGAGATCTACCACCTGCAACCCAGTGGCTGAAGGATATTCCAGATGTCTTACCCAGACTCTCACTAAAAGACTAAAAGAGCAAAATTCAAGATGGCAACAGCTACTTACTTGTACAGATGCACTGGTTCTCCCACTTGAGAGCTTGATCCCCAGAAAATAAAGGGGAAGCACTCAAACAGCCCCAAGATACCCTGTTTGTATCTCTTTTTAATTCACTGCTGTTCATTCTGTATGTGTGCAGTACCCAAACATTTCTGGTATGGTAGCAATTCCCTTATTCTAGAAATGCAAGCACATTCAGGATTATTTGACAGACAGGCAAGAGTATTGCAATTACCAACTCTGACAAGAAGGTTTTCTTTATTCTTGCCTCCCAGAATTAGCATCTTTCCATATTTCTTTAAATACCCAGGCAGCATTTAATAACTTCTCAGAACAACATCACATAATCCTACGAACTGTAATCAATTTCTTATTAAATCCATCTCTCAGCTAGCCTGCCAGTACAATTTCACTGAAGAAATGAGCTGAGAGAAATGAGCATCATTATGGTCAGCTAAATTTCAATGTGTGGAGAAGAAAGGAAAAAAGAAATAAGTCCCAATGATTAGCACTTCAAGGCTTTGTCTAGAAAACTTTCCTCTGATGTTTCAAGTCTATCTTCCCAAATAGCATTCAACACTTGACAGAAATAAAGGCACAAATGCAAACTGTGCTACTACAAATTGCAATGCCTATAAAAACAGATAAATAAAAGGGACAAATCTCAGCACTACAGTTCTAAATCCTTTCTTTTACTATACAACCATTTCTCAGGATAGTGTATCTACTATCTGTAACTGCCTCCCATCTACCCATGTTAACATATATAGAGCAGGAAAGAACAAGGTTCCTCTGCATTCTTGAGAAACTCTTGGCCACACACCCGTACACTTTTAGAGAGCAGACCTTGAAAATTATGTTTCTGACAACTGAGGTGAAAAAAAAAACCCTTTTCTTCTCCTCAAGTATGTGAATATGGTACATATAATTAATCATTTTAAGGGGGACATCTAAGCAGCAATAACATATAAAAATACACTATGCCAAGAAGCTCCTGGGTGGATAGATGACTGTACACAGCCAGGGAGGCACAAACTCACTTCAAACACCCTTCTTTGAGAAGAATCCAACCACTGTAAAACAGCAAAAATCTATACAAAGTCATACATTATAAGCAGTATTTTAAGCATCTTCCCCAATCTCTCACAGGCTCCTCTACCCAATAAAATTCAAGTCTGACTTTTCAAGCAGGCAAGAAGTCTTGCCAACCAACAGCAACATTGATCCCACAAGGAATTCAAGCGGTAGAACACTCATCAGTGCTGTAGCATGTTGACAGCTGCTGGGGGTCAGCTGGAACCAAGAGCCTTTGTGCGCTGCACCAACACTGGTGACAGAGGCATTTCTAAAGTGATCACAGTCCATTGTTCTGATATACTGCCAAGAGCAAACTGGGCACAATAAAGGTAATGATTAAAAAACTTTCCCAGGGAAGAAAAAACTTCAACAACAATAAACACCAAAACTCCAACTCCCACATTTGAGAGTAGGGTTTTTAAGTCTTTCAGGAAAAACAAATAAAAGACATCTTGTAAAAGCTAAAACATCAAACAGCTAGCTGCTGCCAGGTCACCTCCGTGTATATATATACACACAAATCAAGTTACTTTCTTCCCCCTTCAGATACAGCATACTAAAACATTTTGAAATGGTTTAAAAAGCATGTTGTCTGAGAAAGTCAAAAGTTCAAAAAGCAAGGAAAAACAGCAAACTTGCTAATCTGGCAAGCTTCCTTCTTCAAAAGGAATACTGTACCTGTCCAGCAGGACTAGGTACAAGAATACTACAGAATTTGTTGATTTATCTTTGCACAAAGGTATTTTCATACAACTGGCAAGCCGGGACCTGCTGTGTAATTTAACCCTTCTGTGAGATTGCCAAAATGGCAAGAACCGGGCATCCAATTTCTTCCAACATTTAAATGGGCCAGAGAGAAACTACCAATCAACTTTGTCCCAGAGAACAAAAAAATCCATAACAACAATAGGTTTATGACGAAGAAATGGAATTTACTGTTAGAAGATAGCATTTTGAAGCCAGAACATCACCGCATTAGTCTGCAAACTACCATACCTAACAGCTGAAAGCAAAGTCTGAAAAGAGACGCTGCTGATTAATTCCATTTTCCTGCTGCTAAGAATCAACAACGGCATGCAACAGCAGTCAACAGGAACAAAATATATGCCTACATGACGAGGAAAATATTGATTAATTCTTTTTTTAAGTGGAAGGAATTAAACACACTTTGGAAAGCTCATGCTAGAAGATGGAGTAGTCAAGCAGTAAAGAGAATTAGGTTTTGCATTTGAAACGCAAGGATTATTTAAGTCAGGGAAGCAAGTTAAACCCAGCATACTTGAATGGCGTATTTCTGTAAAACCGCATATTCAAATGTAACTGGAAAGAACTGGATCATGTAGACATCATAAAAAGGGATTCAATATAGTAACACTATTTTCTTTTGAAAATGTTTGCCAACATTGAGAAGGTGAGAAAACGCAGATCTACAAGTGAAGAATATAAACAACTATAGTTAAAGGTTCATTAGGTTTTTTACTTCCCTACCAATAGAACTTTGAAGATGTTTGCCATCAAATTTGTGAACAATGCTGTCTACCACTTCTACTAGAAAACCTCCAGAGAGCAGACCATAATTCCTTGTCAATGCGAGTTTAAACTTCTTGAGTAACACCACAAAGACAGCAAGAACATTATTTTATTGCAGTAAAGAATATCAGTTGCAGGAGGCTTTTTCAGGTACACTTATACTGAATTCATATTTTAGAATTATCAAAAAAAATTACATTAAATCATAAGAATGCTTCTACAGTTTCAGTAAATCTGCTTAAATACTGAAATAAAAATCTGTGTCTGCTTCATCTCTGCCAAAAGCATTTACCACATTATAATCACCCCAAAGTTATGCTAAAGTAATAACTACAATTCCAGTTATTTTGTAACTACAGATTCTACATATAACACATGTATGCATTAGATCTAAGTCCTGGAAAATCTCCTCAGCAGCCTCCAATAGGGGTCACACAAGCACTCTCCCTGTCCTCAGCTCACAGGCTAAAGCACAGAAGGGTCAAGGCAACCCACGTGGGCCCCACTGCAAATAAAACTGAGCTGCATGAGCAGAGGGCAAATTGCTGGATCGACAAATACAGAACATTTCTAAGCACAATTGTTATATTAAGCAACAGCTTTTTGCTCAAGTATCCATGCATGTGACTCTTACTTAGCAGCTTGGTCATGTAGGAGATGGAAGCTAAAAATTCATCTGAAAGATCAGAGGCAATTCTCATTGCATCTGTTCTCAGTGTTTCCATCAGCACATTGTTTGGTTAGCACATACATGAAGACCACGTAGCCTCTCTCCAACCCCTCACAACAGGGACCTCACCAAAATAAGTTATTAAGACAGTTTGAGACCCAGTTGAATAACTTCCAGTATACAGTGGAGTATTTGTTGATATCATCCTTTGTTATGCCTCAATTTCTAATCCACTTTAGTAGTATGTGCCAAAAACTGTTCCTCCTACAACCAAAAAAACCAAAACAATTTAGGATTTAAGCAGATCCTGCTCCACACAAACTGAGTATTTTAAAAAATCAGACTATATCACTCTGCTTCATCCTGACAAGCAAGAGGCAGATACTTTGGACTGAAGAAAGAGGTTCAAAGACAAATTGAGAAATCTTAAGTGTGATTGCTACTCCATATAAAAATAATTCTGTAACCTTGCTGTAAAAGGTCTGATAAACAAAACCAGTGAGGCTGTGCCAGAACTAAGGAGATTACCTGTGTGTTTAACAGACACATAAGAGAAGTGCACAACAGTTAAGCCAAGATCCACAACCAACACTGTACTTTTCTCCTGCCAGAAACAGGCCTCTCTAGAAGCAGCTGACCTACTCAAGGAATTACTCATTTGATGGGCAGCAGGCTTAGAGCACTTCTATTTTATGAACTAGAGGTTCTGCCACAAAGAAGACTGCCTAATTTGTCAATCACTACAACCAAAAAATGTTGCAGATTTACAACCAACCATTCCCAGCCTGGACTGCTTTGGACAAGGTATTTGTCTCCCTGTTCATGTAACACTGACTTAACCCAGCTGTTTCTCAGAACATCTGTTTTCCACATAGAATCAGACAGAAGTATCCTCATGTTTACAAGTAGCTGTTTTCAAAACAGCCCATGTGAAAGTTAGTAATCACTGACTGAATGACTGTCAGGTAATGCAAGAGTGAATATATTTCTGAGACAAATTTCTTCTCACTTTGTTCACCATTGAAAAACAACCTGTCTTATCTTTGCCTTTTTAAAAAAAGGGTGATGCACCAATGCAACCGTTGTGAGCATGATCACGTACACACATAACTGAATGCAGGCAATGACATCTATTTAGTGCTAGCTGTGGGTGGCTTTGTAAGCTTAACAAATAGATTTGCATTTGAAACGTGTTCTGATGGAAATCTTTCACTTTCTGGAACACCACAACTGCTGCAGAAAATTATGGCCTGAGACAGACTGATTTAACCTTGTAACACTGACCCACAAATCTCTACAGAAAAAAAAATAAATCACAAATTACTCTGTTTTCTGACTAGGGATATTTCAGGCATCCTCGTGTCAATAGATAACTACGTCTACAGACTTTGCTACCAAAAGACAGCTCATAAAATTTTGCGAACTGCTTAACCACAAAGACATGCAATAAGTGAAGTATTTGAGTCTGTAAACCATAGCACAATTTTCCCTGTTTTGGCACTCAGTGAAAATTTGTTCAAAGTAGAGTTATTGCATTATCACCTAGTATCCCTCAAGAAACAGCTTCGTTTCTTTCGGAAAAGTTTCAGTCAGAAATATGTAACACCAGTATCTGCAACACAAAGAGACTGAAGCATTGCTACAGCCATTAACTGTCACCCAGGACAATCTAGCAAAGTTTGCTGTCAAGCTCCCTGTTGGTTTGACAGAAGAACTGGTGAAGGTTTCCCCAGTGAATTTTGACAGTACAACTTAATATTAAACTGTTCTACCTAGAAAATAAGAGGGGGTAGGAAAAGAGAAAAAAAAAATAAAAAATATTGGTATCCATCTGCCCATGAGATCAAACTTCTTATGCATTGTTGTTTTAATTTTTAATTGCCATGACTGCTAGAGAGAATTGGAGTACTGTAAAGATACTTAATCCTCTTGGAAGGTATCCAATTTATGTGGTTAGCACGGTGTGAATATGTGGAAACAGAAGATAATGTGGTCCACAGATCTTTGGCAGGCTTTAAAATATCATCTTCCATCATAAAATTACTCTATTTTAAGTTGGTGATTGAAAGGTACTAATAAGGCATTTGTGTTGATGACTACTGCAGTGGAGAGAATTGCTGCATTTCTAGAAGAATTTAAAGATTCTTGGCTCTTTTTAATAGTTTTTCAAAGTCCTCTATTTAACATTTCCTATCTAGCACAGCAGTTATCTGCACATTGAGATCTCTGTCAGGATAAGGCTAAGAAACAACTTGCATCAACCACCTGTTTTACTTCACTGATACCACTCCTACTACTGAGGCCACAGCAGAGAACAAGTGAACAGTCTTGTTACTAGTCAACTTTGAGGGAACCATAAAAAATCTGCTTTAGAAGCTACAGGCAGAAATCTGGTTTAAAACCTGTAAAAACAAGAGGCATTTAAAGATCTTCCTCTCCTGAAAGAGTATCAAGGAAAATAAAGAGCAAGGTGTATTCTAACTTGAGTCACTTAGCTGCACAGTTATTGCTCAAGACAGCACTGCAAACTTGAAAATCAACAGGCATTTTTTTCCCTTTATTTTTGTTAACCTTTCTTCAGCGAAGCTTCTTTCCCATCTCCTCTTACTACATCCAAAATGCATGAATGTAAGTTTTCCCAGATTTTCTACTGGGCACAGTCTCCCTCAAGCCACAACCCCTAAGCGAGGGAATACCATTAGCCTCACACTGCCTTTCCTGCCAGCTCACAAAAGCACTGATATTGGTAGAGGACTGCTATAGGTAATGGTCAAACTAGAAAAGCAGATTACTTTTTTGCCACACATCAAAATCTGAAGTATGGAGAGCTGTTATACCAATTAAAGCTGCTCAAAGTGAAAAAGCAGCTTCATGTCCTTGTTGCTGAATGAAGTCAATTTAGATTAGGACACAAGTCACAAGCTAATGCACTGCTAGCAATTCCAAATACACTGTGACTGTAACACTGAGTCTGCAACATCAAAGTACATAAAATAGCACACAGGATCATGTTTTCTTTGTCTTAGCCAATGCAAAATGCAACCTCAACTAAGAGGTCTTTTATTCCTTTGTCCTTGGGACAGAATTCATAACATTTTAAGGTTGGTTGTCTCCCCTTAAAGCAAAGAGAATCACTGGCTGCAAAAAACTGATCATGAATGGTATCCATTAAAGCCATCAAATCACTGGTCACAACCCCCTTTCTACAGAACATTATGTTTCTGAAAGTTCCACTGCCCTGGAAGGATATGCTGGTTATAGATATCTGCGTTCAAGTTTAATAGGCTTTCTGGGACAATCTGAATTCTTTCATTTGTATTCCCCTTTGAGGTATCTTAGCACGGAAGGCTCCCTAGCCTTCTGCACACACTCCTTTTGAAACCTGCCTCTGAACTTTGAGTATCCTAATAAAAGGTGGAGGTCTGCTCAGCAAGAGTAACAGTGTATAAATCCTCAATAAGGAAAAGTGGTTAGACCTTAGTATTATTTATCTATTTTAAGTGGCACCCAAATATTCTGACCACTGACAGCATTCAGTGTATCATCCACAGAACACCTTAATGAAATTTATGTATTTTGAAATAGAGAGGCAATGAAGTTTCGCAGACATCTTGTTGCTTTATTGGGGCCCACCAGTGATAGAGATATCTCTTCTGAAGTGGAAATGCATAAAAAACCATAACACTGCCACACACCAGAGAGCTGTTTCTAGCTGTTGACATAGAAGCACATGAAACACCACTCACTGTAGCCACAGTTTATAGGAATAAACCTTCCCAATATAAGACACAATAAATTCACTTCAACTCTCTGCCCAAGCACTGTAGGACATACTGACAGCTTAAAGTGCCTTCTATGCCCTTGTAAACAGCACAAGGACATTAAGACTCTACACACAGTTCTTCATGGGTACTCTTAATGAAAACTTGCCAAACCTCCCATGCACAGGGTGTCTGCCACTATTTTGCATTGCTTCTGGGTATAAGAACAAAAATACTTTGAAAATGAAAAATCAAGTATCTTTCCACTTGAATTAGTTTTCAAAATGCAAATAAGCAACTACATCAGTCACCTGAACACTAACATGAAAGTTATGACCAACTGGTTCCAAAGTTTCAGAAAATCTTCTCTTCACAAGCTGCTTTGAAGATTTTTACTAGGAAAATCATCTAACTGAAATTACAAACTAAGCTTGTAGAACTGTTGCTGTAACTGAAAACATCATGTCTTTTTTCTTCAATGTCTGTTTGCAGAACAAGCTATGAATAGTCACTTCCAAAGTCTCACTGATGGCGCAATTATAGTTTATGTTGTCATGAATTTGGCACAGTATCACCCATTCACTGCAGTGTGAAGAGTTCAGCCTTCTCTGTCCCCAGGTCTTGAAAGAGATTGCTTACCAGTAAAAGCAGTAGCAAAGCTGAAGTTAATCGAAACTGAAGAGATAACAGGCAAGCAGAGAGGTAATGAAAGAGAATGTACTAGCCAAGCAGTTTTGGTGACTTAATTTAATCTGCAAAAAGAAAAAAACATAGCAAAAGAAAACATTTTCTGAGCTCCAGTTCAGAGTTTGTTGTTGTCTTACTTGTTTCCACAATACAAGACATGAAAATTGTGTTTCTTTCAGCGAGGTAGTGTCTCCTTAAATTACCCTTAAAACAAAACCAGATCACTTTAACAGACTTTCTTTTGTGAAGGGAAGAAAAAAAAACCAACAAAAAAAAACAACAAAAAATCATAACCCAAGAGGCAGTCTCAAATTTTGAATTTATTTATATTTGTGATTTACAAGTCTGAGATGAGGATTACACTGGAAATTCAGATTTCTTCCCTGAAACAGTATGTCCGAAGTCTTTTCTAAATTATATAAATTATTTCTCTTCTTCCTGCCCTCTCCTCCTTCCACCATCTCTTGAGAACTGCCTGAAGGCAAATATAATTGGAACCTTGCACTTGCTGCAGACATGTCACGAACAAGAACATAATCCAGGGTCATCATCAGGCTGAAGGCAGTGCACTGCACTGCCATGCAAGACAATCAGTGTGTGGATGATAAGCATGCCTACAGCCAAGGCAAGCCTAGCAAACCTGAGACAGGGCACCTCGCATTGTTCTCCAGCAAAATCTGTCCAGACTACCTACAAAACAGCCCTGATAGCTCTGACAGTAATTGTACCCATTCCCCACTCCAAGTTAAGAGGAAAGAACATCAGATCCTAAGGACAGAGTGGGGAGGGAAGGCTGAAAGCAAGGATCTGCTTACAGACAGAGCGCTATTAACTATTAATAACAAAAAGGCTGCAATGCAGACAGCTTGAAATCTGGTACAGCTTACAAAATCACAACTGCATTTGAGACCATTATACTGCAGTATAATGGTATATTATACCAGCCACAGTTCGCTTTCAGTAAGAAATTCATACATTTATATGAAGACCACAGCACATGTTTCCAGTAATACTATACTTCTAATGCTGCTAGCAGTTCAAAAATTCATAAAGATTTCTTCTAGTTAAACATTTCATTTTAAAAGTAGATATTTCTAAAAGAGGATGTTTTATGCCAAACAATTTACAGATGCTATTTAATGAAGCATAAGATCTGAGTGTGCAATACCACTGGGGAGAGAGATGAAATGCACATCATACATACCTAACAAAGTTCCTTCACTAGGAGGAAATTATGATTAAGTTTCCTCTGGGAAGAGCCCTGTGAAAGCCAGCCTCTTATGCCAAGACAATGCAACTTCTTTGCAACTCACTTCAGAGAACTGGCAATCAGTAAGCAGTTCATACTATAATTAATAAGCAAGGTACAGCAGAGATACTGAGTACCAGTTGGGGCTGGGGATGGTTTGCTTTGTGTTTTTTTTACTTTCAGTACAGTAGTGGCTTAGGTGGAACCTTCTATGCATATCTAAACAAATCAATTCATCTAATCCTACTTTTTTCCCATCCAGACATTTCAAAGCGTATTGATGTGACCTTTCAGGTGCATTCTTCCTTGCTGAAATACAGTCACTCCTGTTTTCCAGACTGACAGGAGAACAAAAGGCTAAAGGAAAACAGGGAAGACCATCTGGAGGGTGAAAGGTTGGATCACACTAGTGCTATTGTCAGAGTATAGGATAGGCAATGCCAGGGGTCTCAGAGCTGTGACATGAGGAAAGAGCAAATTGGGATGAAAATATCTGTGCTGAAGCAAAGTGAGGATGCTCCAGGAAGGGGAGATGCAGCCATTTTAGTGCTCAAGTTCCCCTGTTCTCCTCACCACATTCATTCTTCCTGCAGTTGGTTCACAGCACTGAAGTTATGCAGTCCTGCGACCCTGCTGTCACCCCACCCAGGCTCCACAGAGCAAGAAGGAGCTAAATAAGGAATCCAGCCCTAGTTCTGGACCTCACCAGTTACATTCTCTCCTTTCTCAAGTGAGGTGGATTTTGTAGTTTGAAATGTATTTTAGAAAAAGTGTCTATTTGATCACAGCTGGTCTTGGTCTGTCAAGCCTCTCAAAGTGGAGAAAGCTGCCCAGACAAACAGGTTTTTCCACAAAGATGGAAAATAATGAGGTAAATAACCATTTACAGAAGATTTTTTTCTGAAGTTCTTAAATTCACAATTCATTCACAAATTTACAATGGTTTCAAAGTAACTCATATAAGAAATATGTTGAAGATAAAGAAATAAAGCACATGTAGAGAAGTAATTATATGAAAAGTCAGGATGGACAGCCAATCAGGACAGTTCTACAACAAAAACTGCAAAGGATGGTCCACTTTCTAGAACAGAAGTAGATCAAGAAAGATAATGAATCTGGAGCCACAACCACATAAAAAAGATACTAACAAGTGTTAGCTTATTTCTGTCAAATATTTATTTAATTAAATTATTAATTAAATTAATATGTCAAAAATTTTGTGGATTTGGATGTAGGAATCAACTATCTCTGGGAACAAACGTGAAAATCCTAGGAAGAACAGTAAGTGTTGATAAATATATATTAAAAAAATACAAAATCCCAAACAAATCAAAAACTTCCACAAAGTTCTTTCTCAGGCTGAGGAACCAGCACAGCTTACTATAATTTCTTTTTCCAGAAGAAAAACTGCAACTTCTCAAAGTGCTTAAGATAGTACTGTTTTTTCCCTTACACTTGGAGTTAAGCATGCTGGTAAACATTCCCACCGAGTCTAGAACCCATCAGGAATCCAAGGCCCAACTTTCAGAGACACAGGAGACCAGAAGACATCAGTGATTTACAGCACCTTGCCATAGCAAGAGACAGTGAATGCATACTCCTTCAGTGAAACTATGAAGAACATCTGAGATCAAAAACAAGAAAATCATTTTACCCAACATTTTCTGAGACTGAAGCTAAAGTACTGCATCTACCTCAGAGATTCATATTTTTAGAAGCATGCTAAAAAAGAAAGGAGGATGCAGAAAAGTGCTGAAAAGCTATTGAAAAGAGGCAGGAAAATCCATTTAGTCACATATAATCAAATTACCAACAAAGACAGAAGAATCCGACTCTAACTTGCAAATATTACCAGGAAATACTTCACAGAAAAACACTAGATACTAATAGGCCACTATGACAAAGTCACAACTAGGGTTCCTTCAAAATTTTATTTTTACTTCTTTTTATTCTCTGCCTAAAATTATGAATAAATATTTCTTATCATTAAAGTGTCTGCAGTCAGCAGCTCCCAACTTTTTTTACATAGGTAACAGATAGGTACTGAAGTTTCATAGAAACTACTTTGGTATGTGTTTCTCTTCTCCTTTGCTGTTTGTGAAGGCAAAGTATATTTGCATAACCCAAACAAATCATCTGCTGAGATGACAGTGATAATGCTATCTGTGCTGGCAGGATCTGAGACTTTCTTGCATGATAAAAACCAAATGCTACACCAGACAGCTTCTCATTAGCAGAATGCCAATAAATTTATATCCCCAAGTAATTAATTATGCAGACTGGGCAACAGGAAGTTTCACAGCAAAAATGTACTTTCTATCTTCATAAAGTTGTTCTGCCTCATGTATAAGCTCTAGTTTGGGGAATACAGTGCCCAGATGAGTTTCTTTCTAACTGGCTACAGATCTCTTCCATTAGTTCTCAGCCATGCTAAACACTGCTGATTGAAAACCAAGCCAAGTATACTAGCAATGATCATAGACACTTTGTATCTTTCAAAAAGCTTTGTACTTAAACAAATGTGCCACATTATTCACTTGAAAATTCAGCTGGTTTGCATTCAAAGCTTGCCTCTGGACACCACTGGAGGATTCCAAGATCTCATGGACTTTTCAGACTGTTAAGGCTTCTGCTCAAGAACTAAATGTGAGAATGACAAAAGTGTTAAGACAATTTTGGTATCAGGTGGCAGAGCAGTGAGAGGGGAATCACAGGACTTGAAATTCACCCTGTTGCGCTTCTCTGAATAGGAAATTCAATAGTATTTTAACAACAATGATTAACCACTAACAAAAGACAATGGACTCACTACTCAGAACCTTCAAATCAAGCCTTAATGTCCTTTCTGGAAAATATGCTTGCATTAAATGTGCTTCAAAAACCCAGCTAGACAATCTACAATAAAGCTTCATAGCCTCAATTATTCAAGAGATGATTATTACTAGATTATCTAAATGGATTACTTTTATTGCCAGGAGTCCTGACCACCATGGTTCATAATTTTGCTGTGCTATATACTGAACTGACAAGTAAATAGCCATTTCTAATGTAAGAAACCTGTATTTTCCTTTCTGTGATTAGGTCCATCAATAAACCAGAACAGTATTTACCAACAATTGCCAATTATACAGGATCTGCAGCTGCCTTGCATCTGGAGTGCAGCAGTTCATTTGCCCAAGTAAACTCAAGAGTTTTGGTACTTAACTGGCAACAGAATCATTAGCTCAGAGTGTCACATTAGCAAAACCTACTCTGGAAGAAAGGTAGACCAGCTAAGAATACATTAGACACAAGTTGGTCAGAGTGATCTGTGAATGCAAACACAAGCAACACCTGAACATTCAAACCTACAAGTTAGTGCAACCTATGGTTTGTTAGGATTCCCAGCCAATGCACAACAACAGGTTAAACTGTGAGAAAGACCCATGGTGAATAAACAGATTACTATTTAGCACAGAAGATCCTGAATCGGTTTACAGTTTTGTTTTAGAGGGTTGTCTTTCACACAAAATACTAAGCTGACTTCTGTCCCAGTGCTTAGCAGGTACATTAGCACCAGACAATGGCTTGCCAGCACATCTAATGCCACCACAGTAAACTCATTCTGCAACACAGGTATCCAAATCCTGGGATCTTGCACCTGCACTTTCCAGAATGTAACATTCCTCACCCAATGCACTAATTACCTAATGGAAGTGGAAGCTAAATAGCTGCAGCAGTAGTGGAGCTCATTAAAGAGGCATTTACAAAGGACAGAAATATTCAGCTGCCAGAGCAAGACATCCTTCAGCAAATAACAATCTCGGCCCTCTCTGCTTTTATCCACAAGGGAAGCCTACAAAACTTATTTGGAAAAATGAGCCTAGGGACAAACTTCAATGAACACCAAAAATCATAAACTCAGTAAAGTGCCATAAATCCAGTAATTTTACTCCACTCCTCATGTTCCAAACAACCAACTTTTTTTTTTCTTTTTTTCATCTAGAGAATAAACTTGTTTTAGCACTTCTTTCACTCCCTCCCCTCATCCCCTCAACCCCACTGCTTTTATTTCAAAGACTCAGATGATGAAAAGCACATCTAGTTTTTTAACTCACCACCTACAGCAAAACATTTAATAATGGTTTCTCTACCTTTGAAACTTGGTTTGCCTATATAATACAGTCACACAATAAGGCCTATCTTTCCAGAGTTCCTATTTTTTCTTAACATGTTTGCTAAATCTAGATGACCTCCCTTCTCACTACCCCTTTTAATTGACAGCCTACTATATATATACATACCATAAGCACAGGATAAGCTGCACATGCACCAAGGTTTTACCTTAAAAAGGCAGTCTCCCTCCCATCATTAGGCACAAAAATTAACCAATTGTCTGAGCACTGAAGTAGAAATTTAGTTTAGTTACAGAACTAAGTTTTGCTCTCACTCATAGTTCATTCAGCACATCTACCTCTAGATGCTGCAACAGAACTTATTCATACATGCAATTCCTCTGACTGTGCTCTTTAAAGCCCTGTGACACATCATAAGTACTGTTCATCACCTACTGGCTTTACCTTGTTTACTGACTGATACTTTATATTATTTTTTCTGGAACCTGTAACAACACTGATTTCCTATTTTTCGTTAAGCACAATGAGAAAAAGATAGAGAAAAAAGTCTAGAGAATGTCTATTTTAACATACTGTGGTGGTACTTAAGGCTATGTTGATTTTCTCAGGCACACCAATTTTCAGCACTCCTACATCTCAGTCTGAATGCTTGAATTATTACAAGCCACACTTGGGGAGAGGAGGGGAAGAATTTAAAAATCTTTTACAACAGCTGTCCTATAGGCTTAATTAAAAACAAAGAAGCCAAAAAAAAAAAGGAAAGTAAGGAAAAAAAAACAAAACACAAGGGATGGATGATGAATGACAAAGTCACTGGCTTAATAGCACTCAATTTTTTTTGCCAAGACACAAAATTATTTCTGTTCCTGCCTATTTTCCCTAGACACTTCCACCTCCTCCTTCCCATTAAACTAAACCAATATGTTCACAGAGTTAAGTGTTCCAAAAACTTGGCCAATATAAAATATTCATAGTAGCTCCAAATTTATCAAATTAGGATAAATACTCTCAATTCAAGAAGCATAAAGTCTCAGAGAACTGCAAGCACATCTAACATCTCCCTAAGCCTGTCCTCTTGTGGAAGAATTAAGAACTAGATCATGAGGGCATTTAATAACAGCACAGTCCAGATTTCACGTATTTTACTACTTTTACGGGTTAGAAATGTTAAAACAAGGGGGTGTCACAAACCCTACTTGACACCTAAAATTTTGTTAGGCAAAACTGAATAAATACAGATCAGAACATATGGAGCACTTCTACTTTTCTTAATGCAACCACAGACCTGATTAGCTTGGCTTGTGACCAATTTGACATCTTGACAAATCAAGCCAGTTCGTCACAGAAAAAGGATCTCAACTGTTACATGTTTAGGCAATCCAGGTTAATTTGATTATTACTCAACTCCTCTGTCACTCCCAATTATTAAAATCTCTACAATAAAGTCAAAACCAAGGGCTTCATCCATAACATAAAACACATAAAACTAGCATCACAAGTGATATATGAAAAAGTCTGCTGGCAACCCTAGTTGCCACCAACCTCTGTCATCAAGATGTCAATGATGGTGGGCCTACTAAATTATCAGAAAAAAATTCAAATAAAGTGATTCCAAAGCCTTTAGGATTGAAAAGGCAGCATTCAGCATTCAAACTTTGAGATCAGTATTCACTTAAATTTTCATTAGAAATACCTCGTTCCACTTACCACTTAGTTTCCTAGACCACAAATTATGTGCATACGGTTCTAAAGTCACAAGTTTAATCCATTTCAGAAGTTATTTCCTGAGCTGATACCACAGAAACAAAAGAAGTGTATTAGAAATGAAAAATAAATTATCTGTGCTGAGGGAAAATAAGGTCAGAATGTACTTAAAACAGGAGCTGAATCAGATTGCTTACCACAGTCATATGGTTAGGGTCACAAAACCCAATAAAACTCCCTCAGTGGTACTAACATGCATAGTTCGCACCTCAAGCATACCAAGTTTAAGACAGACCTTTCAGTGTTCATCCCAATATTATTCATCTCCTTCAAGATTGTGGTAGTTTGAC
The DNA here is from genome assembly GCF_971803275.1 of Cyanistes caeruleus. Lineage (NCBI taxonomy): Eukaryota > Metazoa > Chordata > Aves > Passeriformes > Paridae > Cyanistes > Cyanistes caeruleus. The sequence goes on from NC_141708.1 coordinate 30,506,100, forward strand.
ACTGATTGATATTTAGGGAAATAAGTAAGAAACACCCACGGAATTGGTGTTCTTTGAGAGAAGCTGCTGGGAGCTTCCTCTGTGCTTGAGACAAACCAACAGCTGGCCAGTTCTGAGAACTGACAGTATTTTGAACTATCAAAAATTAGGTCCACCTCTGTGAATACCACCTTTTAAAAACCACAAGCCCAGGAATCTCACTATTTGTTTCCAGCCTTGAAAAGTAGCAGAGCTCTGATGAGGCCGGCCCTGTTCCCCAACAGCCTGCATGGCCTGCAGTGGGGCTAAGCCAGGCCCCAATGGCTCCTGGGCAGGTGATGGAGATCAGGGGTCAGGGGCCAGGCCCAGGCTGGGCACTTCAAACACCATGACTACCTTCCGTGGCCTGGGCAAGATTTAACCCTTTCACAGATGAGACCTTCAGACTTTGTCCCTCTCTCCGGGAAAAGAAAAGGACAAAGTGGCACGCTGGACAACAACATAAAAATATCAAGTTCAGTAGAAGAAAGAGCCAAGCCTCAGATGGAAGAGGGACGAGGAGACGCCAAATGGGGCTGAAATATTCTTTTGGTAGGGCCATGGAGATGGACAACGATACACTGAAAATATCTCCTTTAATTCATGAAGGAGTGTTGTGGGAATGAAGTATTCAAACTGTAGATGTGAGGAGAGGAATCCATTGATGAAGCCAAGCAGATGTTGGAGTAGCTGTGATTCCATGAGACATTTGAACAGAGAAAGTTGATAAAGACCCTTTGCCCCAGGGAGAGAAGAAGAAAACCTCTGTTCCCAGAGATGATCACAGAGATAGATGAGGAGAACCTTTGCTTCTGAATATCTCATCCTTAAAATAATACCCGTTGAGTTCATGGCCCATGGACACATCTCTAGGAGGGCTGTGAAAATGGGCAGAAATGTCACGATAGCAGAATTTTTGCCCAGGTGGTTGCTATTCGTAGAAATAAAAAGCCATGAGAGAACTGTTTCTTGTGGAGAACTCTCTATGAAATGACAAGAGAAAACTCCTCTCCCTACATGAACTGATAGAAGACTATTGTATAGTTGGTACTGTTTTAACATCCCAGGTTTTGTCTCTATGTTGTCAGTTGGGAAAGGAAAAAGTTAGGCAGGGTGAGGAAAGGTTTCTGGAGGTTTTATTCTGGTTTCTTATTGTAGTTTCAGTAATAAACTTTCTTTATTCCTATTAAGTTTTAAGCCTATTTTGCCCATCTCCTAATCCATATCTCACAGCGAGAAATGAGTAAGTGCCCTGGTGATTTTAGCCAGCACTATAACCCACCACATTATTTGGTGTGTTGGCTGGGAAACTCAAATTGGCAAATCTAAACCACTACAAAGGTCCTTATCCTTACATATCTTTAAGTCCTACCCTAGGACTTTATGACTTATTGTATTTCAGTTGTTTCATCATTTTTTCCTTTGGACTTCATAGAACTCTGCTCATACACAGCACCTCACAATGCTGTTATACAATAATTTTATAATTGGTCATAATAACAGTATCTGTCATATGATATCTTATAATGTCATTGCCTTCCTTTACTAATGTAACTTACTGGGATTTTGGTTTCAAAGACTTCAGACTCAGCTACAAAATGCCAAATCCCACTTCTGATGCATATTTAGAACCTGTCACTGGCTACGTATTTTTTTTTAAATAAAAAGGAAAAAAAAAAAAAAAGGAAATATGTAGAGAATATTTTATATTTTAGTAAAAGCCTGTCTGCACAAACCAGCCTTTGGTATAAGTGGTGATATAAAAGGCTAAAGTCCTTGGAACTCTCCTGAAGCAGAGAGAATGAAAGAAAAACAATATCCTTGTGTACAGGAGAAAGAATGTAAACCAATATGTATTGGCCAATAGTAACTTGCTTAGCCCGGAGACGCTGTAAAACCCTATAAAAGTGTGCTAAAGATAGAAATAAACGACATTCGCCGTACTTCTATGAAGACTAGGCTAGTCTGAGCGGTTTCTCAATATCTGGCACCCGAACAGGGACCTCTCGCAGGCTGAGGGGATTCAGTGGTGGAGCCAGCAGAGAGGATCTGGGCGTGGGAAGCCGCGGCCGCAGATTGGTACTGGGTAGGTGACCTGAGCGCGGTGAGACGTGGCGCAGTGAGACACGGAAAAGGAGTCAGGCTGCTGGAGGAGACCGAGTGCCGAGGAGTAAGTAAGGGGTCGCGACCCTCGCCCCGCCGTGCGCTGCCAACATGGAGGTTGAATTTGCAGCAGGGGAAAAACTGCTTATGAGTATTATTGTTAAACAAGGTGAAGCAGTCAGGGAAAAGGACCTGGAAAGGCTCGTTGCATGGGCTAAAGAACACAGGAGCCTTGTGGTGCCCCCACTGCTTTTTGCAGTTGAAGAATGGAAAGATATGGGGGATTTGTGGAAGAAAACAATTACAGGGAGAATCAAGGACACCCTGTCTTTCAGTCCATCTTGGCAGATTGTAATTAATACCTTAAAGAACAGGAAAGCGAGATATGCTGAGGCTGTGAGCCCCGTAATTCTACCTGCATCAAAGCAGCCGTCTCTACCTCCTACTGCTGGGCGAGCATTCCTGTCTATGCCACCCTTGGAGAGAGGGAGGGTGAGTCAGAGAGAAGAAAATAAGGAGAAAGCAGCTCTGCAGCAAAAACCAAAGTAGCAAGCAGAGTTAGTTCAACAGCTGCAGGACATGATGCGTCCTGAACCATCCGCTCCACCTCTGGAGACACTTTTAACACTACAATCTTATCTAAGTTCCAACTTTACTGCCCTGGAAGAAGAGAAGCCAGATTGGTTTCCACCTGAACCAGGGGAACATGGGGGAGCACTGAGGTGTCCCCAGAGAACAAAGGCACCCCCAGGACAGAGGCAGTGCAGAAGAAGCTCCAAGGCCATGCTGGACAAATATCAGCAATTACAGAAGCAGTTGAGCAGAAACAGGTGGCTCAGACAGCTTCAAAGAGAGACAAAATGGCCAAGAAATTGCTAACTATATGGTATCTAGTTTAAAATTCATCACTGTAATTAAAAGTTGACAAGCTGCAATGGTCACCGTTGTTACCACCTGGCCCTGAGAGACTTCTTGTGTAACATCACCTGCTTTTGTAAAATCGTGCCCTTTTGTCTCTATCTGTGAACAATGAGAGAAATATTGACAGAAAGAACTGCATTTGTTAAAGTTAACTTTGAGGTTTTTTTCTCTCCGTTTTTCCTCTCTGCGAGAGTATGTGAGGGATGATGGAGACATTACTCAAACCTTCTAGAGATAACAGCAGCAGAGAGCAGCAGCGAAGTGGACAGTTCACTCCCCCCACTCTCTCTCTAAGGAAAAACACCAGGATAGTACCCAGTTTGTTAAAAAGTCATGATTTATTGGTTTTCTAAAATGTTTTTACATATTCTTTTAGAGATAATTTTGTGTTTTAAGTAATTATGAATTTATGTAGTTGCAGTTTTTTAGTTTTACTAGAAAAATTGTGATTCTTTGAAAGTTCAAAAAGCCCCTTTTTAAAAGGTGTTTAAGGTGAATATTAACAGAAGTAGAAGTTACCTTGCAATAATTAGTTTTAAAACTTAATGTTAAAATATTGAATGATTTACAGCTACTAAGAAAACAATCTTCCAATTAATGTTATCTACAAAAGAGATTTATGGTTTAAAAAATAATTAGCTAGGAGAACTTTACTGTACAAGACAAAGTTAAGTTAAAGCACGTATTACCCATTTACTTGTTTTTTCCACAATTTTAATAAGATAATTTCAATGTGAGTCCTTTTGTTACAAAAAACACGTATAACAGCATATATATACCAATTTGGACTTCAGATTTTAATTAAAAATTGGACTTGATGTTTCTGAAAAGTGTTACAAACGTTGAATGACAACTTGCCAAAGTGTTTTGTTTTGTGTTGTGGTTTTTCTCTAGAAAAACTGTACTTTAAAATTCTAATCAATTTAGGCATATACTAGGCAAATTCCTGTTATGAATAAGTATTTTGAGTAACATTTGCAGTTATTGTGAGTTATTGTCAAAGCCAGATGACATAGAACTGTGATGTATTTTATACATTTTTATAATCTTTATAGTGAATCCATGTTACTGTTATATTGTGTTAGAAAGTATATGCCAAACTTTCAATTGACTTTTCGTAATAATAGAGTAAGATTAAGTTATGTTTTTATTTGATATAGACTAAACGTTAATAGAATTAAGCAAAGTTAAGTTTTATTATGTTTAAGTTTGAATGTTTTTAAGTTTTATAACTTTGATATTCTTTTAAGGTTAAGTTTTGTTATTTCCTTTTGTTATAATTAATTTTTATCAGGTTTAAATATTGTTTAATTTAAATTGTTTTATGTTTTACTGGAAACTGTAAAGTAGTTATTTTTCCTAGAGAGATGAAGATGACTACAACTGAAACAGCTGTGATAATGATGAACCTGCTTCTGGACAGAGGTGAAAGCAGTCTGTGACACCCTTGATTTCACCAGTTCTATTGTTTTTTGCAATCTCTGCAGTTTTTGGTTTTTATAGCTTTATTATTTTTCAGTGTTTCCAGAATTCCAAGAAAATGTACCATTGCTGAGGGTCAGCTGCCATGGGAGAGGCTTCAGATTGAACCAACTGCTGAATGGTTTAATTGGTCTGTTACCTAAGGCTTCTGATCATTTGATTTGTACAAATGCATTTCAACAGTTTGCTGTGCTGTAAGCATCTCATAGCTGCTACTATTGAGAACCTTGCTTTGAAAATTAGTTAAGAGGCATCTTTCCAGTTTAAAGCCCAAGGCCCTGGCCAAGCCTTGACTTTACATGGACAGAATGTTTGCCAACAGATCCAGATGTTTTCTGTACCAAATCAGTATCTGAGTCACTTTTTGACTTGGCAATTTGACCCTATTAATATGACAGCTGGGCCAATTTTGAAGTGGGCTTGGAGAACCATTTCCAGAGGTGGTTATCCAATCCTTCACTGATTTTTTTTTTGTTTGTTTGCAAACTATGGGATGGTGGTGCAGTGTTTTAGTGGTTAATGGTAGTTCTACATTACATATATTGTTAATAATGGTTATTATTTGATTGATTTTTAACTGCCATAGGGTTTTTATTCATTGTGTGTATGGTTTTCTGTTGATATTGATGTGTATAACAGAAGTACATCTCATTTTATTTTTTTTTAAAAAAAACAGGGGAAATTGATGCCCTAAAAGCATTTGATTAGTGCAATGTACCATAGCTAAGCCAAAATGATTCATTAACTTCAAGGGGAGAAGTGTCTATGTTTTGTTGACAGGTTCAAAAAGGTCGCCTGTTCATCTGACCAGACTGTCTGCCTCTGAAAACATGAGATCCAGTGAACACAGAAGTCACTACACAACCTTGGTACTCCAGACAAGATCAGAAATGGAGCTGTCAGGACACAGTTGTGTCTGAAAACTACACAGTTTCCCAACAGAAATTTTATGTTCTTATTATGATGTTGTGTCTCTACCAATTTTTTTTCAGTTATCTTCTACTTTAAGAATTAGAAGTATGTGAAGAACAACCTAAACACTGATGCTTTCTATCAGTCACTGATCAGCTGCCAGTTGACATCACAGGGGCAGCGGACGTTCTAAGACTGAATCATGTTAAATCATAGTCTGTTTGTAAGAAGAATTTTGTAGAAGATCAAGAGAGTATAGAGACTCTATCTAACTGTATATAAAAGCAAATTGTAACTGTATTTTACCCTTTAAGCAAAGTGTTTTCACGCTTAGATTGCATATATACCAGAGCACGTGTGTTAAAAGTAGTTAGATAATAGTTTAAGATAAAGAGTTTTAGTTTGTGTGGTAATTGTTATTTGTAGATTATTGGTAACTTTAATAAAGACATTAGTATAAGGTGTAAGTATTCCCCCTTCAAGAGTTAGTGTAAGCATCTTTGAAAGTTCATTTAACATTAAAGCCTTAACTGTGATTCTGCAAGCATGGTGGCATTTGCATGGAACAAACTGCTTATGGTAATTTTACTGGGTATAGTCCTACCAACTGTCTGCTGATTAACATCCAAAAGTGACAGAACATATGGGTCACTCTGGCACACTTGACAGGCCAAAAATCAATGTGTCTAAGCCTAGGCACACCTGGAGATCCTTTTTACACCTGTCTCACAGGGGTCCCTGAATGGGATCCTCAAACATTTAAAAGTTTAGTTAGAAATGAAATTCGATTGAATCAATTGGCAATGTTATGAGAGTGCAATCGCACTGTTGACTTCACGTCAAGACAACTTGAAGCCTGCTAGCAAGCAAAAATTATCAAAGTTCTTAATGTTACCATAGGGCCCCCAGAAGAATTAATTTGTTAGGTTCCACCAGTACCTCAGGTGGATGGATAATATTTGAACCCCTGACAAAAAGCCACTCCAACAAAGCAATGCAACACTGGGCTGCAGTTAACCGTATCATTGATCTCATTACTAACACTGAAAGTAAAGCTTTTTATTCACGGTGCAATCTCATAGGATGATTACCAAGGCGATTACCTAGTTCAATATTCCTAATCTGTAAAGACCATGGAATGGAATTCCTGCTAGTCCACACAGAGGACCTGTTATCTTGGGAAACTTACTTTGTTCCATCCAAACTTACATCAATTGCTGAATATAGCTAATAAAATGAAAAACATCAAACGTTCAAAGCAAAGCCTAGATGAATTACAATGTGGTGATGTTAGAGACCAAGACTTTTGGAGTCGTGGTATAATATGGCTAGCCTCCCTTTTTACTCCAGGAGTAGCTGCGGCTAAAAGCTTGTCAACTCTAAAAAGGCTTGATTGTTAGACCAAGAAAGAATTGAACTTAACATCAACAATGCTAAGTGAACTTTCAGCTGATGTGAGTAGTGTATGCCATGCAGTATTACAAAATCGAGCTGCAATTGACTTCTTGCTCTTACCACAAGGACATGGTTGTGAGGAGTTTGAAGGCATGTGCTGTTTGAATCTTACTGATCATTTAGTTTCCATCCACAAGCAACTACAACAGCTACAGAATGGGTTACATGCCCTGAAAGAAGATAGTGACCCCATTGGAAGTTGGTTCACCAGCTGGGGCATCGCAGAATGGTTGAGGTCTCTTGTGCTACAAGGGGGATGGATTTTACTTACGGTGTTAATTGAGATAGTGGTTTTAAGTTGTATGGTATCTTGTCTTCATAGAGGTGTAGAACAAGTTGCATCCAAAGCCTGGCTTGTGCAAAAAGAGAAAGGGGGAATTGTAGTGAATATTTTATATTTTAGTAAAAGCCTGTCTGCACAAACCAGCCTTTGGTATAAGTGGTGATATTAAAGGCTAAAGTCCTTGAACTCTCCTGAAGCAGAGAGAATGAAAGAAAAACAATATCCTTGTGTACAGGAGAAAGAATGTAAACCAATATGTATTAGCCAATAGTAACTTGCTTAGCCCGTGGACCCTATAAAACCCTATAAAAGTGTGCTAAAGATGGAAATAAATGACGTTCGCCATACTTCTATGAAGACTAGACTGAATAGTCTGAGCGGTTTCTCAATAGAAAGAGGAGAGGGAAAGAGAAAGGGAAAGGAAAAAAGGAAAATTCCATTCTAATCTGCCATATTGGAGTTTTATCCCTGGCTATCCTTCATGTTTGACAGACAACTGAGAAACTCCAGTAGAGCTACTTTGCTATACACCTCAAAAATGTCTCTTACTCTCCTCTGTCAAAAGATTTCCCAAAGATTAGGCTGCAGGATGCAAACAATACATCGTTGTAACCTCATCTCAGCTCCTTATCATTTCGTATTTCAGAAACTCTGTAGCAGTGACAATTCTAGCTCTGCCTTTGCACAGCATCTACCACAATAAGGTCTTGTCAAAGAGTGTCCTACAAAGTAAACACACATGTATGGACACAGAAACTGCAATCTCAGCAATTCCAAAACTGACACTTGGCCGAAGTTTTGTCATGTGATACACAGTCTATTTACCCTGGAACATCTCAGTCTTATCTTCAGACAAACAAAATGACATATGCAGAAGTCCATTTTGAAGTTAACCACACCCAACCCACCAGGTCATCTTCAGCAAAAATATGCCACTACTAAATCAATTTATTGCCCACAGAAGCAAAGAGCCAACAGACCTGTGTAACCATCTACCATTACCAGAAGCCACATTTATCTCTTTTACTTTTTAATGAGAAATTAGTAGTTTCAGTAAGTTTGATATTCACAATAAAAGTTATTAGTTAGCTAACTATATCTTATTTCCTGAGGGAACAGAGGTTTACTGGAGTCTTCCAACTGTGAGGACAGGCCAAGATGATTATAAGAATCCTGAAGTACTCCAGCCATAGAAAGATGCAATAAAGAGATATGGTCTAAGGAGAAATTAAAATATAACTCATCATTGGGGAAGGTAGGGTACAAGAAATACTAAACAGGACTTGGTGCTTTGGGGCTAAACAAGATTGAGTGCTTTGCACAGGATGAAAGAAGATTAAAAGCAGTGTCAATTTTCACTCATGTATTCAGAAATATCTCACTCTAATATTCTATTTTAAGACACCTTCTCCTGGCATAACTGTCCTGACGTGACTCTACCTTTAAGATAGCTTTGGGAGCTAGGGAAGTTGAAACTGCTGGAGGCTGATGGGATTTTTTTCTCCGACCAATGACTGACCATTTCTGAGAATTGGCTGCAGTTTTAACTATTGAGAAGTGAGATCAACCTGTGAACACCTACCTTAAGATGTAAGGCAGAGAATTTCTTGTTCTCTTTGGTTTCTGACTTTTGAAGAGGTAACAGGTTCCAGCTCAGCCTCCTCCTCCCCCACAGCAGACCAGACAAGGCCGTGGAGGGGAGTGGCGGGGAGGTGAGCAGGCCCAGGCCGGGTGAGGCCAGTTCCCCCGGCTCGGCTGCAGTTTCCGCCACTGCTGAGTTTTACCAGAGACTGCCAAGTAAGGAGAGGCCATCGCAGACAGCTCTAGCCGCCGCTCTGGCAGAGATAACAGAACCACCTACCAGGCCTGGGCAAAATTTTAACCCTTTCAATACCCAGATGAGACTTGCAGATTAATCCTTTTTTCCAGAGAGAGAAAGAGGGAGCAATCAACATGTAAAGAGACCCTATAAACTATCAAAGACAGTGAAGAAAGAAATTAAGCCTCAGAGGAGGTAGAGAAAGAAGAAGATGCTTTAATAAGCTGAAATATTTTTCTGTTAAAGCTATGGAGATGGACAGTAGTGTTCTGAAAAAAAACTCCTTTAATTCATGACAGTATATTGGGAGGAATGGAGTGTTTCAAAGTGAGGATTTTGAGCAAATGGTGAAGTGGTTGTGGTACTGTGAGATGCTGGAACAGAGGGGGAGAAGTAATAGTTGAAGATTTGTGGCCTTTAAGAGGCAAAGAGAACACTTCTGTTTCCAGAGTAGCTCACAGAGACACATGAAGAGAACTTTTGCCTTTGAATAACTCATCCTTAAAAATGACATCCCTAGACTCATTTGACCCATAATACACCTCAGAGTGATGTGAAATGGGAGGAGAGAACCGATGGCAGAATTTCCGGGCAGCTGGCATCAGAGAAATAGAAAGCTATAAAAGAAATAGTTTTCTTGTGAGAAACTCCATAGATAGCAGAAGAAGACTTCTGTTTCTCTACAAAGACTGATGAAAAGACTCTAGCAAGAATTGGGACTGTTTTAAACAAAAGAGTTTTTTTGTCTCTATGTTGTCATGTGAAGAAGGGAATGGTTGGGTAGTGGGGGAGAAAAGGGTATTCTGGAGGTTTTATTCTGGTATTCTTATAGCTTTTGTTAATAAACTTTCTTTATTCCTTTTAAGTTTTAAGCCTGTTTTGCTCTTGTTCTAATCCACATCTCACAGCAAGAAATAAGTAAGTTTTCTAGTGATTTTTTAGTTACTGCTTTAAAACCACAACATTTATTTAGTGTGTTGGCCGGGAAACGAAACTGGCAAATCTAAACCACTACAATAACACTTTCCATTGTCAATTTTCTCATGCTGGCTACCTTGATTTGATATTTCTAAAATTAGAAGGTAAGAAAAAACAGAGAATGCAGCAAGATGCATGGGGACATTATTAAACAGCATTCATTTTAAAGTACCTCAACAATGACTTCTAGTTGCAATGACTGTGATATTGTGTTCTATGAAAGTGTTTAAATATTTCTTTTCAAATTACTTTTATACATTACAACCTGTAGAAAAATTTTAATTGTATTCTTTTCCCCAGGAGTGCATTTCCCATAATGCACATACACTAAGTTATAGACCACTGCAAGCTTCAACCAGTATCACAGACTAACCTCCCTTCAAAGTGCTAACCCGTTTAGCATGACTGCTAAAGCAAGACTTCATTTTCTTCCAGATTGTTAGTAAAATCTTTTATTAGAGTATCTGAGTAAGTACTTTCCATTTTAAATAATGTCAGTAGTGTTGGAAAACAGATAAAAGGATTACACAGAAACAACCAACCAGTAGAGAAATAGACTTCAAAGCACAACTTAACAGCACATACCGCCCCTAGTTTATCATTACTGCTCCCCACACCACCTTTCACCACTACAAATGTCATAGACCCCAAACCCCACCCCTTAGCTCTCCTCTCCCAATCAACAATGCAAATAAAACACAGCAGAGGCCTACACAGTCTATTGCACAAGTAGTAGAGCAGCAATTTTCAAATTCTGTTGCAAAGTGGATGTATCTATTTTCTTATTAAATACCTCATTTTTATCACCATAAATGCCAATACTAGTAGGCAATATATCATTACCACACAAATTTATTACTTTCTAGTATTGTTTCATATATATACATATATTTAAGCTTCGTTTCCAGTCAAGATTTACTTATTAACTTTCAGCTGCTAACAAATTTCAGAGGATCTAGATGTTTCTGCCCACAAATGAATTTATGAGGCTTGCAAAACCAGTGACTGCAAATCCATACACTACTGATAGTGAGCTGGCTCCTTGCCCAATAGGCAGGCCTGCAGTTCCAAACCTCATGCTGCCACTGCCCAGCTGACAGGCCCAATAATGAAAGGTACAGAATACTGATGTGGTGAAAAAAACACCTAGCATTAATTAAAAGTAGCTTTCAGCAAAACACATATTTAAGTTAGACATCACTGTCCTCTAAGACCTAAAGGGAAAAAACCACCAACTTCTCCACACTGAAGAAAAAGGTTAATTCTCTAGCCCCACTGGTTCAGACAATAAAATCACACTTGAATAGTATGAAGGTGGATAAAGCTGCAGAAAGAGTTTGCACTTTACCAGACATCTGATAAATTAATCCCTTTCAAGACTACTGCCTGTTTGAGCTCTCATAACTAATAAAATTCAACAGCAGCTTTACTTAAAATCTGAGATTAAAAAAATCAGATGAAAGGAAAGTCAATCAAGCAGCAGCACATATTCACAGAAAATTTGTGTGCATTAGCACAGACACACTCAGAACCACTTTTCTGTGTGCCACAGGTAGTCCAAACCTACCACAGTATCAGGCACCATCTTCCTCCATCACAATGTGTTTTAGGGAAGCATTTTCCAAGACCTAAGTTTCCAGAAACTTTCCTAAACCCCAGAATTATGCTGCTATGTTATTATCCATGGTACTTAGATACCAGCCTGTAGTTCTCTATCCCAGAAACCCTGCAACTCTAAGTGAGGTTTGAGCTCAGGCTCTTTGTCCTATACATGCAGTGCCAAGGAAGCACAGTACATGACTGCTATGCTACAAGTGAGTCTCCCTTTGCATCCAAGAGCTGACAAATAACAAGCAGATACAGCAAAGTCCTGGAAAGAGAAGTAAACAAAGCAATTAAGAACAGCCACAAAAAAACCTCTCAGTTCCACAACTGACATAAGAAATACCAAACTGACAGCTTTAGGAACAAGAACTGGCCCAAGCTGTAATTAATTACACAGCAAATACAGTTTCATGTCTCTGCTCTGACCTTAAATAATCAATACTTTTTGAGACTTCCTTTTTTCCTGAGCTAGAGTCTTGGTTCTAGAAGACAGGTGTCTGCTAGGGAGAGCAGGAGCCTCCCTTAGGATGAAAGAATGTAGACCCCCCTCCCTCCGAATTATTATAAATTTGAAATTAAGGGGCTTTCAGGCAGAGATCTGGGGACAGGAATAACAGTTCTTTACTAGTATAACCAGGCAAACAAACAAACAATAACTACAGCAATAACAAGAACACAGAACCAGGGACCCCGGGACAGCCTTCTCGGCTGAGATGGGATGGAGGAGAGGCTTTGTTTTCACAAACCCCTCAGGCAGTCAGTCCCGGTGCTCCTGCAGGGCTCCGAGGAACAGTCGGCTGGAACAGCAGGGATGAGCTGAGATCCTGGGCTGGTGGCTGAGGTGGATCAGCAGCTCCGCGGCGGTGGCTGGCACTGCTACACGTCCCGGCAGGGCAGGGGGTGCGAGGCCACCAACAAAGAGGGGAGAAGGAGAAGAAGCAGCAGCTCCATCTGGGTGATGGCGAAATTCCCTTCTCTCCACCGCAGGAGCTCCGCGACCCAGCAAACGAATGTCTTCCCCGAAGCTGAAGAAAGCCCAAAAACTTTCCCCACCCTCCTTTTCTGTCCTCTTCCCCCAGGCCCGGCCACTCTTTGTCCTTTATCAACCACCCACTAAACACCCACAGTTAGGTTGTCTCTGCAGCTAATGGGTAAAAATTCCACGGGCAGGCCAGAATGACAAAACAAAAAAAAAAAAAACAAAAAAAAAAGACACCTAACCCTCAACAGCTAGGTTTGAGTAAAGCTATCAATTTCGGTACTAAACTTTGACATTTAGACTTTCCTTATTTACAAATTTCTTAATATTTCTTTGTGCTAGAGAATGGACCCAGAGCACCCAGAAGCCCTCCAGGAACAGATGCCTTCCTTTTGCCAATTTACATCAAACTACATGGGTTTCTGCATTCAAATCATCAGAGTCCTCTCTTCTTTCCTTGCCTCCTCTGTTGACTGACCCATACCTTCTACTTCTAGTTTCTATATGTGCCTGTCCAGTCTCTTCATAAAGACCTGATTAAAGAAAACGCAAGAACTGATAAAAAAGTTTTCAGGGGGGGAAAAAAAAAAACGGAAGAAAAAAGAAAAATTATTTTCCATTATTTCATGCCTCCAAACACTAGCTAACTCAATCCTAAGATTTCCAAGGGCCATTCTGCATGTCTTTACATTGTCCTCTTAACTAAAGACAGTTCCTAAAGTGCAGACCAAGACCAAAACCAGACTTCTGTATAAAATAAAGGAAAAACACAGACATAGAACTAATTGGTTATGTCAACTGAAGCCTTAAACACTTTCAACTACACCAGTAAACATTCCTGGAACACAGATTCCAGGTACCTGGAAATGGGTAGTTACCATAATACAAAACACATCTTAGAAAAGAACCTAGGAGGGTACTGAATGCAGTCCTTTTACCTCAGCCAGCAAACCTAAGAACCCTCTGGATATACAAACTTCCTCCATTTAAGAGGAACCAAGTGAAGAGCCCTGGTAAGTTCTGCCATTATTCTAGCAGAAAAGTAATACATGGGAAAACTTAACACTTGTATTCTATGTATCACATTTGAAACTAAGCCACTGAGCAGCACTCAATTTTTCCAAGTTATTGAAACATGAGCCATGCTCAAATGCGTTTAAATGTTAAAATAAAAAAAAAATTAAAAATCATATACCAGAAAACTTGCTGTTAAAAAAATTTTGATAGGGAAAAATATGTCAAAGTATACACAGACATCTCACTTTACCTAAAAAGGCAGTATTACAGAATTAAAAAAAACCAAAAAACAAACCAAATTAAGCAGTATCAGTGAGCCATTTTTCTCAGCATCAACAGAAAGCCAAATCTTTTAATTTTAAATGCAGAAATCTTTACAATCATTTACTAAAGTAGTACATTCAGTTTTAAAATAAACCATCTGATGGAATTATAAAGTTAGTCACTGAATAACTTATTGAACAAGATTTACATCTTCTATAGTCTTAGGCCTGACTCACTAAATTGAAATCTTGTTAAAAGCAATCAGTAACAAAATAAATGGATTAATTTATACTACAAACTTTTAAGGAAAAAGTACTAAAAAGTAACAAAGCACTTGAAACATTTTCTATTTATAAAAAAAGTTGAACTTCCTTTAAGTTAGACAAAATGTTGACTCATTCCTTTTAAATGTTGACTCAAATCTTTTAAAAGATCATGCAGAAGATAAGTACCCTGATAATTGAAACAAACCTATCTATTTAATTGAGAAGTGACCATGACATTATCTAAAAACATTCACATATCACATTCTGACCTACATACAAATTTTAAAATATGACAAATATAGGATGTTCAAGTGTATTTAGGACAGCAAACTTGAATTAGCCATTAGCAAGCCAGAAATATTTCATTATCGCCTCCACATTTTTTTTAAACTTTACTCACTGCTTAATCGCTATTAAAGAGATTACCACAAAAGTTTGACCAACATTTCGGGATACTAAACGTAAATACATCTGCAACAGACAATTTTGTTACCAAAACTGAAAAGGAAAATCAAGTGTACTCCAATGAAGAAATAAATTAATTTTTTTTATTTAAAACTCATAATGCTACCTTATTTCCTGAAGGAAAAAAAAAATTAACTCAACAGTATTAAATTAAATCTGTTCAGAGCAACCTGCAGAAAGGGAATCTTGTGAAGGTATACATCTTGGTGTAGATAGCCATTTAAGACAAGCAGACAACTGCACTCTTTGGAATAATCTAGTTGAAAGAAACTTTTATTTGGACTGGGTTGGAAGGGATTGACAGAACAGATACCTCCTTTTCTCTCGGTTAAGAAACAGTGAAGGACAATTGACACATTTATAAGCTCCAAGAGACAAATATGAAGTCACAGAGCAGAGCTAATAAAATCTTGAGTGCCAAGCAAAAATAATGAAAATAATGAAAAAAATCATGAATGGCAAACAAGGGGTGACTGTGGACTTGTACTGCACAATGCAGGGACCAAAGCATATCTGAAACTGCACAAGGGAATCCTGAGTATGATGCACAGGTAAAGCCTGACCCTTCTTTGTCACTGGATTTTAAGAAGTTCACAAAGATTCAAAATTATTTCCCACTAATTTCTTTATGAGAAATCCAGGAAGGCATACAAACCTCAATGAACTCTGCTGGATGAAGTCCCTATGAAGAGCTATAAACAAAACACTGAAGAAGTGCAGCCATAATCCAGAATTGTAGAGGTGTCACAGCAAAGCATCACAACTGCCCTGAAGACCATAGTACCTCATTCCATTCAGGCTTCAACTATATCAGCTTTTGTATTTTTAACTAAAATGTTGGCAACTAGACCACTGTTAGTTTCTAACTCTTTAAATCTCACCATGGGTCTACAGCCTAAAACTTATTAACCTCCCCTCTAAAAGCTGCTTGCACCATGTCTTGATTGTACATATTTGATCCTGTCTGTGATTGTGATGGATTGGCATTTAAAGAACAAAGGGAAACACCTAAGGAAGTTAAAGCTGCTGAAGGCTGATGGGAGTTTTTCTTGTGGCCAAGACGAAGGCTGAAAAAATGAAGTCTTCAAGTTATGTTGCAGGAAGAATTAAGGTGCAATAAAAAGTATAGATTAATGAGAAACTCCAGCCAAAGACTTTAATACCATTTCCTGGTTTTCCTTCTCCAAGATTTTTTATATTGACTGAACAGTTTAGATCACATATTTTCCATAATTACTCCAACAAGTTTCTCTGTCTGCTTGACTTTCGCTTTTGGGCTGCTTGCTTTGTTTTTGAAAGGTAGTAAATTTACATTCCATGTTTCAGGAAAGAAGAGAAGCCAAGAAAAGCAAAAAAATAAGGAAATCAACTGGAGGAATGTTTCAAAATTAATTGTCCTTATCAACACTCCTCCAAAACACAGCTTTTCCAGTCCCTCATCACCAGACAGGAAAGACTGAAGAAATTTGACTTGGACCACCTGGCAATGACTCAGCAAGTGCTCCCTTTTTCACAGAGCAATCAAGATTCAGATTTTAAACCATCATTTGATTGAAGAGCCCTGTTCCATTAGCAAAAACTAAAACCATAGTGACCCAACCCAAATAATAAGTCAGCAGTGTCTACTAGAGTTACCTGCAGTGAAGCCTGGCTGCGACCATTTCACCATCTGCATCAGCTATAATGCTGTTCAGAACACTCAAAAATATCTTCGTTAATGCAGAAGTACTATAAGTAAACTTTACTGAGTCATCAGAGGTTTATGCATTTTAACATGGAGATGCTTAGGTTTCCCTCAGAGCATACAGTTTCACATCTATTCCTCCAAAACTTGCTTTTGTAAGTAAGTCTTGCATCAGCAGACATCAAATGATCATGTCATGCACTGTTGTGAACATTTATTTCTTTATTCAGCTGAAAGAAGAAATTAGTCATACTATGTGAATAAGTAATACAACCCTGAGAGGTATTTAAGTCAGTTTTCAGCTTCATTCAGGAGACATTTCTCCTGGACACAGTTGCACCTTAAGCTGCTCCTACCCTCAGACTGATCCCATATCACCTCCTCAGTCTCAGTACAACTGCATGAAGTGCCATAGGGTGAATGGATCAGGAAACTGCTCTGGGTTAAAAAAAAAAAATTAAGCCAGCAGTGCCACCAAGAGAAATGTCTGTGGAACCACAGTCTCCAAAACTTCTAAAAATGCTGCTTCTGGAGGATCAAGCTAGATGCTTTTAATGCTCATCCTACATGTTTTGTGCTCATGAAGCTCTGGACAGAGTACATTAATTAGCTCAAAGCCAGTTGCTGTATGCACATGAAAGTAAATTCTTCAGGAGCAAATCAAATTGCTTCATTCCATTTAATTCTCAAATGTAGCAACAGCTGTTTTAAGTAAAATAATATTTTAAAGAACATTACTAGAAAGCAAAACACAGCAAAATCCTTGACATTTCCCTGGATCTCTTGCTCTCATTTTGTCTTATAACATGAAAATCAGTGGTGCATAGGTATAATATCAACTAACAATAGTAATTTTCTGGAGGAATCAATATAATGAAGCAATATAGCATTAGTTTAGCTTAGAATTCTCCACCAGTTTCCAAGAACAAGCTGGTTACATGCAGTGTAGGTCTCAGTCCCTACCTAGCAGGGTGAGGAGGGAAGCCCTCCCTGAAGCAACATGGGATGTCAATGCTCAGAGCCCAACAGTGGGCATTAGCAGCATGTCACAGAGGTGTCTCTTCAGAGACAAACACATGCTGCCAACTTCAGATGAACTTCTCAGATGATAACTTCTTTTCAGTATGAGCAACAGCAGTTTACCAAGTCCAGCTGAATGGGAAAGTCAAGCCTAACCCCAGCAGAGATTCAAGATCACTGATGGAACGAAGCATCTCTATAGTTCTATCTCTATCCACTGATAGTAGTATTAGAAGAAGGCTGAGTTGATTTTTTGACCCAATTTCCCACGTACCACTTTTAAAATTCATTCCATTTGATATTAAATAACAGTTCTGCTGTTCTCAAGCAAGTTTAGAGATCCTGGAAGGTGCACAAGAAAAATGGCTTCTTATAAAAGAGTTGCTCATTCTTTACAACTCCTTATGATGGCTATGCCATGCTTTGAGACAGCTCCCAAGATTCACACAAAGTTCCAGAAAAAGAAAAATCTGAGGTAACACAAATGTGGAATAATATAGTATTTATATGCAAAACATATAAAAGGCAAAAGCAATTTTTTTTATTAAGAAAGTATCTCCTACCTCTTCCTAAGAGCCTCCTGGAACATTTAACTATAGGATAAACCCTTTATTTTTCCCTACTTTGGTCACTGTTGCTTACTTGGCAACTAGGTAGCAAATTAATTAAATGATTCGTCCCTAACTCAGGACACCTGAACTCTTTGCAATCTTGACATTCAAACAAACTTTACTCAAAATCCATCAATGCAGGTACATTTACTTATTGATCTACATCATAGACAGGTTTCTTTTAGTAAAAGAAATGAAGAGGGAAGGGCAGAGTATAAAGCACTGGATCCTTGCAGTCAATTTCATAGGAACACTCCTCTGTTTGATCTTTTTGTCAAATTACTATGAAAGAGAGATACTCCTTCCTGAACTATCTCTGGAAGACAGATGGCTGACATTCACAGACACAGCATGACAAGTTTAACCTTACTAGAAACACCAAAGGAAAGAGGAAGTTTTCTTTACTGCTTAGCCAAGAAAACACTGCCCAGCTGACATGCACCAAACTTATGAGACTCATGTTGGCAACAATACTGATACAGAATACCAGAAACAACTGAAAATTGTCCAAATCCCTGTCACATTTTGAGCTTCTCCCACTCCTTTCAAACCAGATTCAAACCATATATAAAACACATCCTACAAAATTCCTTCATTCAAAGGTGGCAGTGATGTGATAAACTCTGGCATGTCTTTAGTGTCATCTGCAATAGCTGAAGTAAATAACATGACAGGATCCTCACCAACAACATGCTCTTCATCATTAATCCAGATACTAGTACAGAAACATATTGAATTCTTAAATTCCATTAATCACCAACAAGCTATGCACAACTAGTCTAAAGCATAATTATTTACTTTCTACAATAATTTCACTGAAGATTTTTCTGTGTCTTCCAGTTTATCTCAAGGCTAACAAGTCAAAGCTGCAGAGCATGTACTTCTAAAATAAGGAATAAAAATAGAAATTTCATTTTTAAACAGACCAGATCAAATGTGTTCAAAAAATTAACTCATGCACTTTCTCCTTATAATACTATCATAGCAAAAGGAGAATAGAGAACATGCAACACACAGCACTAAAAATCAGTATATGGCAGAAACCAAATGCAACCTACAGAAGTGCAATTCTGTACCTCTATGACAAAGCCAGATCACATTCAGCAACTTTGAGAATGCAGAACCAGGAACATGAAAACAATTACAATTTCTAAGAAGACTAGGTAAGAGCAGCTCCACACACAACGAACGCAAATTTAACTTCATAATTTAGTGAGAAACTAAGCAGTGTATGGAGCATTTGTCTAAAATATCTTTTGCTTTCTAATTATCAAAAGTTATTTAAAATTATTTTCATATTAAATGTAAAACAGTAGTGGTAAGTTTTCATTACATTTTGCGAATTTCCATTTTACTTCTAAGTGGAGGCAAACTCAAAACAGATACACAATCTGCTGATATTCTCTTCAAATGGTTTTACCAGACTTACTGAATTTTTAACAATTCCCTGTTTGTAAACTACCAAATATGAAATACCAAAAACTACAATTCACCAAAAGTATTAATATATTGTTTACACCCCTATATCTTACTGATTTTATTGTAAATAAAAATCACACAACTGCTTCAAACTATCATTAATATTTAGGCTTTTATGAAGGGTATCTGATATGGTGATTTATTGTCACAGTATATTTCCCTATGCACAATTATTAGATGTTAGTCTGCCTATCATAATGCATTAGACTACCAACTCAATTTTTATCCTGTCTTTTAAACCATGTGCTTTATGATGGAAAAATTAATGCATCTATACTTACAAATTACAGATTTCAGTATTTTAAAATTAATGAGATTTCTTTACTATGAGTTGCACATTGTACGTTTAAAAGTCTACTTCCATTTTCTCTTTCATCACCATATCAAAGTTTTGCAACCTGTGGCCCAGTAATCAATTCTTATGGGACAGTAAAGACCAGGGAGATCATATGGCATTGACTCCACCTCTTTCCTCCTGGCCATTTCTTTATTTGCCCAGTTATCACTGTAATCAGAGTAGCACACAAGCTTTTCCAGGCAGTTAGAAGGAAGGAAAATAGATCTCCCAGTTTCCTCTAACAACACTTGGTGTGAAGCCGAAAAAGTATACCAAAAAATATAAAAGTATATTAAATATACTTTCATGGAGTAGGGGAGACATAGCAGGAAGAAAATACCAGACAATTGAGTTCTTTCCTACATTTTCCTAACAGGACAATAATTTTAACTATGAAAATAACCAATAATTTAGCTATAAAAATACAGTCATAAAACAAATTTAGCAGCATACAAAAACTGGCCTCTTGATTTCCCTGCTCAAAGGTGGAGAGCAGCTAGTCCAGCCTTCAAGTCCAGAGTTCCTGATTTAATGACTAGTTCTGTTTACAGCAGAACTAATGAAACTCAGTTTACTCCAGATTTGCTCCTATAAGCCCTGTGGCCACTTAACTTTAATTACATCAGTTGCCTCTAAGCTTACCCATGTCTCCTTGAACTCATGCACCACATAAAACTCCCCATTTGTCCATATATTCCCATACTCACACAGAGGCTTGCTCTCACACTTTCGTTAACACTCAGCTCTTTGTCATGTCTTCTTGTTCCACCACCTATCTCTGAATGGTACTACAAAAGACAGCATATGCTGTAGCTGGTTTGAAGCTGGGTGCATGTTGGCTGGCCAGTTGGAGATCACCACTTCCAGGAGAACACCAAATGCCATGACCTCCTTGCCTTTATGGTTTTTTGGGGAGAGGGTTCTCAGATGTCAGCTTTCACAGACTAGGGGAAGGCAGTCTTTCTCAAACCCCTCTCTGTTCTTAAACTGGCTGAAATTGACTGGAGGGTTCACACTTACTCAGGAAGAAAAGACACAAAGTCAATGCAAATAGTACTTCCTTAGAAACCAAGATTAGGAGGTAACTCAGTTACAACCAGCTGCAATTCACATTGAAAATGCCCACTGATGCCCTCCTCCTGTCCTGTGGTTCAGGGCAGATTCTGAATTTCTCACTCTTCCATCCCACTCTTGTGTGACCAGGAAAACACAAAATTGACAAAAAGTCAATTTCAACATTTTTATACTGCACCCTGTGGGCAGCAATTAAACTGTCAACAAGAATTACCACTTCACTGAAGTGACAGGGAGCAGTAGGGTCTGGAGATATTTACAGGGATGGCACACCTCAAAACAAAAGCCATGGAAGGATAACAGCAGTAGTTACTCCAGCTAGAATAGCACACACAGAATAGGGCTAACAGAAAAACGTCCCTGTATTTTCCTGGGGGCAGGGGGAAAGGATAATCACATTAGCAAATATTGACTAACAAGAAGTTAATGTTAATTATAAATGCAGAAAGAGAGTCTAACCTACAGAAACTACCTGTTGCTTAAAGAAACCTTATCATTTTTTTCCTCAATCCACTTCTTTGTGCTTTGGGGCCAGAGAATACATAACACAAACCCTAAATGCTGCAATTTAAAGAGGGCAATGATGTTCCAGTAAAGTACTACTGCAGAACTCTTCAGACCTAGAAATTATTTTCAAAACATTCCAAGGCTTCCAGCACACATAGGTGACTAGAAGTGCATGTACATAGCATAATGCAGCTGCTGTGCAGCTACCTTGAACATCAGAAGAAATATGGCTACGTTAGCACTGCACTGCACCCAGGCTGAAGTGCAGCTGAAGCATCCATCCTGCTTCTCAGGTAGTTAGGATCTATCCAAATGGTGCTTCACTATGACACATAAGCACATCCTTAGTCATCCGGCCTCAGAAACCAGCTGTAACATGACAGTTCTTCCTTAAATTACCAAGAATTGTAACAAAAGAGCATCTGAAGAGAAAAACAGGCACCAAAGTCAAGAAGAGGAGCAAGTTTTTACAATTAGCAGCATGCATCTTTCATTTAACATAACAGATGCAGACCCTGAAATGCCTTTCACTCTTTATGTCAGCTCTGCCCCTAAAGTTTACAAATTATGGCTCTGACTTGTAAATGTTAGTAAAGACCTCCTTAAACCTTACGCAGTGCTTCCATAATTGTATACAGATTCTAGAGACTACCCTGCAAGAATAACATCCAAAATAACATTCAAATAAAAATAAAGCATTCTAGACAATTTTCACATATAGTCAAAGGCTGAAAACACAAAACATTTCATAAAGAAGAGAATGAACTTGAATTATGAACTTGAATTCAAGAGCTTCTTGAATTATAGCTGAAGAATGGGGAAAAATCCAGAACAACATGTCCTAAATAAATAAATAAATAAATTGTTAAAAAACCCACCAAGAAAATTAACCCAGAATATAGCAAAAAAGTCGCATCTCAAGTCCACTTTCTGTTTTTGAAACAAAGCTTGAAGTCTGGGACGAATGAAAACTAGAGTTCTTAATTCTGTGATTCACACTTCTCAAACTAAGCAATCTACAGTCTCTAGTACCAGACAATTGTTTGCCTAATGAGTTTGTAAAAAAGACAACATTCCACCCAGATCAGTGTCGAGCTGTGAACGTCTCCCCCTTCCCAGCAGCAATATGGATTGCCCAGCGCAGTCCGGTGATTCCTTTTTTCAGCCTACGTAATGCCCATTTACACAGTCGTGATATTTTTAAATGTGCTTTCAGAAGCATTAAGTAACATAAAAACATGGAAGGAGACAACCACGGAGGTAGCACAGCACTCCGTTCACTGCGGAATTCACGAACAATATAACGACCAAATCCGAGCAGCACAATAAAACTCCATTTTACAGATTATGCATTCAGAACACCAACCCAAGGAAATCCTGGCCGTGTTTCCCCCTCCCCAACAGAGAGAGTGTGTCTGAGCACAACAGAGCATATCCTGTCTCCTTCGCTAACCTACACGCACATTCCAACACCCCTTAGGAAAACAGTGACAGCAGGCATGAAAGGGAAACAATGACATTCTTTTAATAACAACGTTCACCATCACCGCGCTGGATCCAGTCGGACAGTGCTACGCGGCAGCAGTTTCTGCATTCCTCTGGAGCAGCCGCATTCTCCCCTGCTACTCCAGGGGCAGCCTGATTGTCCCTCGCCGGCCGGGCCAGGCACCGGCCCTCTCTCACCGCGGCCGCACACGCCGCGAGGAACCGCGCCTGGCACCAGCCGTGACCCTCGGCTCTACGTCATTGTGCCCGGCCGGGCACGGGGCTATGTCGCGCCGGGCCCGCCGCCCCCCGCTGCAGCCCCCGGCCCGGCCCGAGGCTCTTACCGCCAGGTCGGGGCTGTGCGAGTCCCGCTGGGACACGGCGCGGATGACCCCAGCCCGCCAGCGCCCGCTCTCCGGCGGTTCCTCGCCGCCGAGGCACAGGAACCGCTTCCCCACCAGCTCCGGCCGCGTCTCCACCGCCATTGCCGCCGCCGCGCAGGCACCGCACCAGCCGCTGAGCCTGCTGCTCTAGGGGCCGCGCATGGCGGGCGCGGGGCGGGGACGGGCGCGGGGCTCTCGGACTCACAGTGGCGGGAGGGTGGGAGCCCCTCAGCCGTGCCGCCGCCGCCGCCCGACAGAAACACTGAACGAGGGGTAGGGGCGGGCCGGGGGTGAGCGCACCCTCCTTCACCTTCTCCCTCCCTCTCTCCCTCGCGCGCCCGCCCGCCGCGCTGCGGCCCCGACCACTCCGCCCACGCAGCCCCACTTCCATGGAGACCGACGCCGCGCGACGTCTCCCTCCGCCAGGAAGAGCGGACTAGCTAGCGGCCGCTGGCAAAGAGTCCGCGGCCGCTGGGCTGGCATCGGGACCCCGAGGGGGCTCGTCCCGTCGACCTCTACCCGACCGGGGCAGCATGGCCCTCACCTGCCGCCCCTGCGCCTCCCGAGAGCAGCTCCGCGATGATCTGACACTAGCGGGGTACCCACTCCCTGCCTCCGGTGCCACGGCGGGAGTTCGGACACAGCCTCTCCGGGGTATTTCCCCTCGGTGGAAGAAGCAGCTGTCCGTTCTCCGCGGGTTCGCCCACACCCTACTTAAGGCGCACCACTCCGAGAGCTCATTAATGTGTGAAAGCGGGGTACCGGTAAGATGACCAGGCTCTTCCCGGCTGCACCAGACAATAGGACAGGAAGCAACAGGCAAGGTGTTGTTGTGATGCACTGGAAATGCCACTAGAAGAAGAGAAAGAACTTCTTCACCCTGCGAATGACACTGGAAGAGACTGCCCAGAGAGGGTGCAGAGTCTCTCTCACTAGAGATACTGAAGAACTGTCTGTACACAACCCTGTGCCATGTCGACTAGGACAACCCTGCTAAGCAGGGAGGTTGGACCAGATACCCCACTGTGGTCCCTTCGAGCTTGACCCATTCCGTGATTCTCTGAGAGCCCAGGCTGGCAAGGGTATCCCAAGAGCCAGGCACCAGCATGCTGATGTCCCAGCCCTCCAGGCTTTGGGAGAGCCAGGACCAGGTCTGCCATCTGCAGTGCCTTCGCTCCTAAAGTCAGTTTGTTGGGGAGCTCGACAACAGCACCATCCATCCAACCTATCCACCTTTCCCTACTGCAAAGACTACAGAAATCCCTGGGAATGTAATTTTAGTTTAGTCTCTCAGAGGCTTTTAGAGACAAAACACTTCCGACCTAGAAGACACTTGAATTCTGTTGAAGGCTAGCAAACAGTGGATATTCAAGAAGTCAGCTCAGAGACTCACAGGGGCTTCAGCTGAGAGCTTGGGCTGCAACACCTGATGAAGCCATGCAACCATATTCTGTAGCAGTTGCTATTGGTTTGTTGCTCTTTCCATGGATCCCATAGTCATGCTGTGGTAATGCCATATTTGCATTTTAAGAGTTTTTCCTTCATGTTATCTGGAGGTGTAGCTTTCCTGAACTTCTGCCTCCCTTTACTGATATGCTTGCCCTCAAGAGAGCAGGTTAATGATCTCTCATCTAGCACTAAAAGCAAATTTGAATAGTGCATTTTTGAAAAACAGATTATGAGGCAAAAGGCATAAATCAAGAGTGCCAACTTCCCACATTCCTGTATAATTTAGTGGAACAAATAACTTCTGGTATAAGAGAAGTTAATTAACAGAAAACAAACAAACAAAAAAATCAATTCATCACTCAACCATGGCAAGTTTGTTCACAGGATTAGAATAATTTACAAGACGTAACAATTATACTAGAACCTGTATAGATGCCTGGCATCCCAGGCTGGAATGGATGGAGGTGTGCTCTTTAGAAGCTGCAGAAACAATCATAGTGCATTTGAGCTAAATGAGATTTTCATTCAAGTTCCAAGATAATGCTACAACCAACAAAAGTGTACTGCAGTCTCGCAGAAAGAATAAAAATTATGTAAGTACAGGGCAGTTATCCATAAAGAGTATCAGAAGAAGTTACAAAACTAGCTAAATAAATATTAACTGTATCATGAAGGAAAAACTCTTAAAATGCAAACATGGCATTACCACAGCATGACTATATTCAGGTGGATCAGTATACAAGACCCACAGGTTGCTGAACATTTTCCACCCCCAGCAATTTATTTTCTTGGCCTCTCCACTTACCCATTTCTTCTTTGCTGCTTCCTTCTCTCCTTGTTTCTCTGTAAAATGGTAGAAGTATGACTAAGGATATGGATAAATCAACTCAGAACCTCTGTCTTCAACAAAACAAAGTCATGGTGCTGGGTTTTGAGTTGCAATGCAAGCTGTAACCAAAGGTATGTATTCTATTACCATTTGTTAGAACCAGGTGGGGCAGTGTTCTTTATCTCTTCCACAGCCCATCTTCCCTCCAGGAGGGTATCTTCTGTTAATGGACCATTCAGTCTCACTGCATGACTGATGAAATTACATCATCCCATTGTGAAATACTCCAGCCAAAGGGAGGAACCAAGCATTTATACCTGTATATCATCAGATACTCAGAACACCACAGGAAGTTCTCCACTGAATTCCCAGAGGAGAGACTGGACCCGTCTACACTACTGGACCTTGGAGGAGGACTGCATCCTTCTGCAAGATCATTATTTCAACAGAACCATATTTGTCACTCCAGGAGGACTGCAGCCACCATTTAATTGGACATCTACCAACACCCTGACCAACAGGATGTCAGGTTGTATTCTGACTCTGTCAGTGGTGTTTTTGGGGTTTTTTTGATGGGTTGTTTTGGTTTTTTTAAATTTGTTTGTTCCACTGCATTTTTATTTTAATTTCCTTATTTAAGAACTGTTATTCCTATTACCATATCTTTGCCTGCGAACACCTTGATTTCAAGATTACAATAATTTGGAAGGGTGGGGGTGTGGGAACTGAGACTGGTCAAATAAGAGATTTTTAGCTTCAGGCATTAGCTTGAGCCTGTGTGAAACTAAGTAACACAACTTTCTCAACTCTGGCCTGGGAAATCATAAGGAAGAACCCAAACAATCCTTAGAGAAGGAAAACAACCTTTGCAGGTGTTGTTTGTCGCTTTGTTTACTTGTAAGAAACAGTCAAGGGGTGTTGTTCCTAGTTGTCCAATGATGGTGATATGTTGGTTCAATGACTGTTATAAATGCAATGGCAAAATAGGGTTAATATAAACAGCGATTTATTATAACACAATTTAATCACAAACGGGAGAAAAAAACCACAATAAAATAGATCAGCGCAGCGCTGAGTGGACAGGGGTCTATACCCAGAGGTACAGATTTACCCAAATCCACACGGAGGGTCGACCGTCCAGGGTTTTTATAGGGATTTTGTGTCCTGGGGCTAAACTCCGAGCAGTCACTGTTCCACAAAGAGTCTAGATGGTTGGTTGAATGGATTTCCTGGAACCGTCGAACTGAACCAATAGACAACTGGGCAGAGTCTTTTCACATGTGAAAAGTTCTGATTGCCTCCTGATTGTATCTTTGGTTGGGCTCTCAGGGAGAAGTGTCCAGGTCCTGTGTGGAGCTGATGGGTATCTCGGCTGGGCTCCTCTCATTGTTCAGTTTGATTGCTTTTTCGGTCGTGGCTTATAGGGTGTGGTATCCTGATTCGGTGTGGAGCCGTTGGGCATCTCAGCTGGGCTCTCCTCATTGTCTAGCCTGATGGCCCTTGTTCTGCTCTTTCTGTCAAGCTGATAAGCGTCGCCTAGGGTCGTTATCACCTGAATAGTTAGTTACTGCTAGGTTTGGGGAGGAATCTTTAGTTCACACTATATTTTTATTTGTTCTATATTGTTATAAATACAGTTATATACTTATTCCTTCCTTCACAAATTTTTTCCAAAGTTACATTTACCACTGTCCCCTGCCTAGTAATTTATCACATAAAAAATTCGTGTCATTCCATTCATTTCTAAATATGTAGTTTTAGCTACATTCGTCCTATTCCCAGTCTGTGAGTGAATTCTCACAGTATTCCTGGGAAGAGTTGTTTTTATTTTCAAATTTCCTTAAGGCTTCTACTGCTTTCTTGTTCTCTCTTTTCTCCTCTAACTTCATTAGTTTAGAAAGAGGGGTGGGTTTCCCTTGTGCTTTTTCTGGGTCAATTGAAAGGGTGGTGTAATAAAGAATTGGGTAAATAAAAATTCGGAATAAGAAGTTTAAATAAAGTATGTATAATTATAACTAAATGAAAGTATGGAATAAGGAATTCTCCTCCCGGTCGAGGTAGAATTCCTTTTCCAAAAATCACGAATTGCAAAAGAACCCCCCCAGATAACAGGTTTCAGCAGACTCATCAACTCAGAGGAAAGGACAGGACACAGGCCATCATAGAAACAAAAGAACCAGCCTAAAAGTCTACCTCCAGAGAAAGGCAACGCCCGGCCGATTTCGGCCGAAGACCATCAAGCAAGACAAAAGGGACGAGCCCCAGGAAGATGGTCGTTGCCAGAATCGAACACCACACCCGCCAAACCCATACAACAGAAACTCAATCAAGAAAGACAAAGAAGAGACTACTCCTCCGAGATATCCATCGGTGCTAGCCCGGATCTCTCAATCCTGCTATGATGAAATATGTTAAAATACATACAGACTCACTTTGCATTTGAGGAGACTCTGCCCGGACACTTACTGACTCAATGTTCTAGGCCAGGAAATCCATTCACCAGACAATCAGGGACATTTGGTGAATGGAAACTGGTTGGAATTCTAGCCTGGGGACATAAAATCCTTATAAAAACCCAGGCCAGAGAACCCTCAGTGTGGATTTGGGAACACCTATACCTTGCGTATAGACCCTGTCCACCCAGCGCTGCGCTGTCCATTTATTGTGGTTTTTTCCTGGCTGTTTGTTGCTTTATTAATTTATAATAAATTAATCTTTGTTAATCTTTAATCTGCCGTTGCATTTATAACAGGTGGCAATCTGCATTCCTTGCACGACAGAGCGAATTAATCTGATGAAGCAAGGAATCAAACATGGGAGGAAGATGATTCTGGCGATAGAACAAGATATAAAGAATACTAACTTTTTCCACCAAGCCCCCTGTCCAAATATTTGGTCCCACCAGGAAGCCTGCAGAATCGAATTCCATTTTTGTACTGGTACATGTGCTACTTTCTTTATTTCGGCAGCTAGTCCTTTTATCGTTTCTCCATAATCATCTATTTCCATGCAACATTCGGATTCATTGTATTTACCGCACACTCCTCCTTCCTCAGCTAGCAAATAATCGAGAGCTAATCTGTTTTGGTACACAAAAGCTCTCATTTGTGAATGTTGCTTCACTAGGAGTTCTAGGGCCTCTGAGGTGTGATTGGAAACCACTTCTACTACCGCCTGTAACCTGATAAGCCTGTTGAGAAGGTAAATGGGAGTCCAGTAACCCCAGCTGCCATCATTTGCCCAAGTGGAAGGCCCATAGTACTTAATGATTCTCTCAGCAGGCCATTCTTCTTCTTTCCATTTCTGATTGCCTCCTGCCATTGGTAGTTCCCGTTTTAATTCCCTCTTTTGTCTATTTAATATTTCAAAGAGGGGAGCTCCCAGTAATTTACTTTCTGTTCTGGGTAGAGTAAAGAAAAAGGGCCTAATTATTCCAAGTGTGCAGGAGCCCTTCCATTTCTTGGGTAGCTCACTATAGGCTTTCTTGCCACATATCCAGTAAATACCGTCGGGAGCTTCCCAACCTTTGTTTGTTCTTGCCGGATCATCCCAATATTCTTTTAGGCCTTCTAGTACATGGAAGGGATTGGCCCTGGAGTTTTTGTACCAACATAGTTCAATTATTTTGACCCATTCACAGTGATTTCCCCGGGTGCGACTCCAATAGCCCGCGGGTGGTTCAGGTTGCCATGTTTTTGATTTAACGTCAGAATTCACTGTAAGTGTATTTATACACGGGGTATAACCTACTAAGTCTGTGAATTTCTTTCCCTCTCTGCTAATGCAGATGGTACCAATTATCCTTTGGTCTATCACCCATCCCTCAGGTCTTCGTGTAGTTTTTGACATTTTTGAGCCCTCCCATTTTAGGAGTTGCTCTGGGGTGAGTCCCTCTCCCTTCCAAGGCCACCTTTCAGCCGACTTTAAACCGCCACAGATCCAACAGTTAGATAGACCTAATTTTGTGGCTATTTCTTGCATTAGGTCTATGAAAAGATTCTGATTGGGGGCTGGTAGTCCCCAGTTACTGTATTGTTTTTCTAATTGTTCATAGTGCTTGCTAAGAGAGTTAAGTCTCTCTCTTTCTAGTCTCCTTTTCCGAATTTCTACTTCTTGCCTTTTTAATTCTAGGGTTAGTTGCTTTATTTTGCTTTCAGGGTCCATCCCTTCCTCATCTCTGGAGAAGCAGAACACTTGATCAAATTGCAAACATACTTGGTCATCATCACTTTTTAACAAATCAAGAATTATCGGTTCATTACTAAAAGACGCTTTTTCTTCATGTTTTAAATTTTTACCTTCCCAATACAATTTTCCTCCTATGGTACACGTTTTTAAGTTTGCTTTATTGTAACACAAAGGGTTGACTTTGTAATATGCTAAAAAGGTGGATTTTCTTTTTCCTCCTATCCAGACAGTTTTGTTACATTGGCTACAGATTGGAATCGGAGGAAGCATTCCCACTTCTCTCTTATACCTGAAGTGGGTAGCTCTGGTTTTTCTTCTCATAGGAGTCCTAGACTGCCCATCCTTAAAACCTGCCCCTGAGTGGTAACACCAGACCTCCCCCTTTAGTTCACAGAGATTATACTGAGTGCCGTTAGACAAACAAAGCCCCTTTTGTCGTTCTGGAGGACAGTCAGTTATTCGTCCGGTATCTGTGGCAGTTCGACACTGCTCACACTTCTCCAGGAGACGCTCCCCCGGAGGTACCTCGGGACTCATTCCCCTGGCCAAGCACACAGCTAGACTCAGGATGATTAGGATTCCCCACCGCTGTATCCCTCTGCCTTGCCCTTCGCCCGTATAAAGATATACGGCGGGGATTACCATCTTCTTGGCAGCAAGGATATTCTTCAGGGGCCCTTGTAGTCCTTATGGCGTACCTTCTTTTAAAAGTAGCCCACCGGGACGACTTGATTGTGTCTGTCCTGCACGGTACCTTAACTGTCTTTCGGCACTCAATTTCCAAAGCTTCTGCCTTGGAGTCTAGTTTACCTCTTATCCCCTTTTGAAAAAGCAGATACCACTCAGGAGAGTCAAGTTCCAAGTACCCCGCCCGGGTGGCAAGTGTTAAGAAACGGCTAGTCTCCTCCTGTTCTTTTTCTAGACACTTGGTACACAATCCCTTAGGCTTGTACCCTCCCCAACAGTGGGTTACCCAAATCTGTTCACAATAAGCGCACTTAAAATGTATAAACGGAAAACAGTCACATTCAGGGTTGATACAACTTATCTGGTCGTCACTGGTCATTTGCAATGATGACGAAGTTTAATTTTCAGTTCTCCTGGAGGGGTGGTAACTTTCCACTCGGAGGTGTTGTAATCCTTTACTTTTTTTACTCGAGATGAGTGTGTCCAGCCCCTTTCTGCGGTCTGGACAGCTGTGTCTGTGGTCAGGAGAATGAGGAACGGTCCTTCCCAATGGGGGGTGAGGTGAAGCTCCTTCTAAGTTTTGACGAGGACTTTATCCCCAGGCTGTATCTGGTGTATAGCGAATCCTAGAGTGGCGCTTTGGGGAATTAGTCCTCGTTTTCGCAGGTCCTGTAAATTTTTGTTGATAGCAATGAGATAAGGTTGTATTTGCACATCCTTCACTTGAGGGTGTCCCACCGGCATTCCATGTTTGTATGGCATCCCATACAACATTTCGAAAGGTGACAGACCCGTTTCAGAATTAGGCATCGTTCTTGTATTTAGCAGAGCAAGGGGGAGACACTTAATCCATGACATTTTTGTTTCTATCATGAGTTTAGATAATTGGGATTTAAGTGTTTGGTTCATTCTTTCCACCTGTCCTGAACTTTGAGGATGCCAAGGGGTGTGGTATTGCCATCTGGTACCCAGAGCCTCTGAAATTTGTTTTATAATTTTTGAAGTGAAATGAGTTCCTTGATCCGAATCAATACAATCTACTATCCCGTACCTAGAGATGATCTCTTCTAATAAAATTTTAGACACTATTTGTGCTGTGGCCCTTGCTCTAGGAAAGACTTCCACCCAATGTGTTAGTTTGTCAACTATTACTAATAAAAATTTATGTCTACCAATTTTTGGTAATTCGGTGAAATCTACCTGGATCCTTTCAAATGGTCTGTATGAGAGAGGACGACCTCCCCAAACAGTTTGTTTGAACCTGGATCAATTCACCTTTTGGCAAACCACACATCCCTGTACCTCTTGTTTAGCTATTTCAAAGATCCCCTTGCACCCAAAAAATTTCAAGAACTGATCGGCCAGTGCCCGTGTTCCCCAATGGGTCTGTTTGTGTAGTCTTTGTAATACCTTCCTTGCCGCTCCCTTCGGAATTAGTTCCCTCCCATCAGGTAACCACCATTTTCCCTGTTTCATGACTCTCCCTATATTCTTGAATTCCTCAATCTCCCTCTCTGAAGGAAGCACGGGGATTTCAGGCAACTCCTCCAGAGTTACCTCAGGAATACTTACGGTGAGCAGAGATGCTTGTTTTGCCTCTTTATCGGCTAGGTTGTTACCTCGGGTTTGAAACTGCAACCCCGTCTGGTGTCCTTTTACATGGACAACTGATATTTCTTCCGGCTCTCGGACTGCCTCTAGAATTTGTCTAATTATTTCCCCATGGATTAAATCTTTTCCCTTAGTATTTATTAATCCTCTTTCTTCCCAAATCTTCCCAAAAGTATGTACCACCCCAAAGGCATACCGTGAGTCCATGTAGATGGTCCCTCTCCTTCCTTTCAGCCTCCAGAGGGCTCTCAGGAGTGCATAGAGCGCGCAAGCTTGTGCGGACCAGCTTGCTTTCAAAGGACCCGATTCTACAACTTCCCCGGATGCTCCATCTATTATCGCATACCCTGATTTTCTCTTTCCCTCAATAACTTTTGAAGATCCGTCTACAAACCACTTCTCTCTTCCTTCTAACTCCTGATCTTCTAAGTCCGGTCTTATTCTGGTCTGCAATTCCATGATCTCAGTACAATCATGTACTAATTTCTCTGGAGGTTCGCCGAATAGAAACTGGGCAGGATTTTGTGCAGACGTGGTTTTTAATTCTAAACCTGGTGAGCTGATTAAAATGGCTTCATATTTCAGAAGCCTGGAATCAGTCAGCCACTTTTCTGCCTTTTGTTGCAATATGTTTCTCACATCGTGAGGGGTGTAAACTACCAGGGGAGCCCCAAAAGTTATTTTCTTTGCTTCTCCCACCAACAACGCCACTGCTACAATTGCCTGCAAACATGTAGGCCAACCTCGACTAACAGGATCTAAGATTTTTGAGAGAAATCCTATAGGTTTCCTTTTGCCTGCCCACTCTTGGGTCAGGACTCCCTGTGCTGTCTGTTCACTCGCATCTACAAACGACTGAAATTCCTTGTTTGTATCTGGTAGAGTTAGCACAGGGGCAGTCATAAGGACATTTTTCAATTTCTGGAAATTGGACTCATCCTGTTCAGTCCACTTCAGCTTGTCAGTGTTTAATCTTTCATATAAAAATTTCACTTTGTCACTGAAACTCTCAATCCATTGCCTGCAATATCCCAAGAGCCCTAAAATTTGTCTAATTTGCCTTTTTGTTTTCGGTGCAGGCAATGCAAGGATGCCTGCCACTCTTTCAGGGTCCAATTTCTTTTTTCCTTGAGAGATCCAATGGCCTAGATATTTTATTTCAGGCTCTGTGAATTGCAGCTTGGATTTTGAGACTTTCAAACCGCTTTTTCCTAGAAAATTCAATAAAGCAATTGTACCCTTCCTTACACTTTCCTCCGTTGATCCAGCTATTAACAAGTCATCTACGTACTGTAGAAGCTTTATCCCGTCCTCAAGAATAAATTGGGTTAATAATTGCTCTAAAGCCTGCCCGAAAAGGTTCGGAGATTCTACGAACCCCTGGGGGAGGACCGTCCACCTTAGCTGTTGCTTTCGGTTTGTATCTGGGTCCTCCCACTGAAATACAAAATAATCTCTACTCCTTTCACCCAGAGGGCAGGTCCAAAAAGCATCTTTCAAATCAATCACACTGTACCACACATCTTCAGGTGAGAGTCTATTCAACAAGGTATAGGGGTTAGCCACCACCGGGAACCTAGTCCGGGTCCTAGCGTTTACCGCTCTTAGGTCTTGGACCAATCGAAAACTGCCATCCGCCTTTTTTACAGCCAGGATAGGGGTGTTATGTTGAGACATGCAAGGCTCTAGCGTACCTCCTTTTAAGAGGTCATCAATTACTTGTTTCAAACCCCTTCTCCCCTCCATCGGGATGGGATATTGTTTAACTCTTATAGGGTCCTCAGGGTTCTCGAGCTCTATTTTGATCGGTTTGATATCTAGTTTTCCTACCTCTCCTTTTGAATGCCATACTTCAGGGTTTATTTCTTCTTCGTCTTTAGGGGTCAGTTTGAATATTTTTACTACTAATTCAGAATTTTTAATCATGATATTAATTCCTAAAGTGACAATCATGTCCCTTCCCAACAAATTGTAAACAGCTTCTTCCACTAATAGCAAATTCCCTAAGCAAATTTTATTTTCAGATTCTATTTCTACATCCTTTATTACGGGCACTTCAAAGGGGTCTCCCTTTGCACTGATTACAAAAACTTTTTCTTGGCTGGCCACACATCCGTACGGTAATTTCTGCAAAGTACTTCTCTCCGCCCCAGTATCTACAAGAAAACTCACCTCCTGCTGTTGGGGGCCCACTTTTAATTTTATCAAGGGCTCCTTGGATGTTCTGGTCCCCAAATTAAAGAGCCCCCAACATCCCTAATCTTCCTGAAAAATTTTCTCGTCTTTTATTCTTTTTTTACAATTCCGCTGAACGTGTCGTGTCCTACCTGTTTACAGTAGTAGCATTCAGGGGGTTCTCTCCGTGGGGTCGGGGCTGCCCGGTGAGAACCTCGACCTTTTCCAGGCAGTGTTTTAAACTTACCCTGTGTCTGCTCATGTTTCTGGACCTCTTTCACTGCAGCTACTAAAACCTTAGCTTGCAATTTCTGCTTCTCATCCTCTCTCCTCATGTATACCTTTTGAGCTTCCCTTAGGAGCTCTTGGAGGCTTTTATCTTGCCATCCCTTGATCTTTTCTAATTTTCTCCTAATGTCTTCCCAAGATTTAGCAACGAATTGTGTTTTCAACAACACCTCCCCCACAGGAGAGTTCGGGTCAGTTCCAGAATAAATCTGTAAACTGCGTCATAATCTTTCGACCCATTCAGTGGGTGATTCCTCTTTCTCTTGACACTCTCCAAAAACTTTGCTAATATTCTGGCCCCTAGGGACCGCTTCTCTTATACCTTGGACAATTATGCTCCTTAAATCTATCGTATTCCGTCTGCCTTCCTCTGTCTGTGCATTCCAGCTCGGGCTTACGCTAGGCCATTTCTGGTTGCCTGGCGTCCCCTGTGGATTGCGTCTGTCCCAGTCCCTGATACCAGCTTGTTTAATCATCTTTCTTTCCTCTTGATTAAACAATGATCTTAGGATTGCCATAAGATCGTCAAAGGTATAAATGCTACTCCCTAAAAATTCGTCTAACCTCTCAGCCACACCAAAAGGGTCATCCAACAACCGCCCCATCTCTTTCTTAAATGCCCTTACATCTCCAGAGTTAAGGGGTACATTCACAAAACCGATCACTCCTGGGGCCGTCGGTACTTCCCTAAGAGGGAAGAACCGGTGCCCTTCTTCACTCTCTCCCCACTCATCTCCCATCATTCTCGCTCTCAAACGGGTTCTACTTGCGGGAGGGGAGTTGGTGATTGTGGGTTGCTTTCCCGTTATCCATTGTGGGAACTCCGCCGCCACCCAGTTGACGGGGGGATCCCCTCCAGTATATGGGAGGGTCCTGGTTGTGGCGGCCGGACCGGCAAGGATGGATAGAGCGATCCCCAGCCTTGTGCAGGAGAAACCTCCGAAGGGACTCCTGTGGCTACAGTGTTTGCAGGCGGGGAAAGGGGAAGGGCTGCCGGCATCGCTGCCGGCACCGAGTCTCCCGCTTGAGACACATGCATCTCAGTGGGTTGGTCTCGGGGGCCCGAAGGTGCTGAAAGCACCACTTGATTTGGAGAGGAAGGCCCAGCCGGTCCATGATATGGGGGAGGTAAGTGGTCAAGGGGTTCCCAGGATTCAGTTCTCGACTCACGTTTTTCTTTTTGTTTCAATGGGAACAGCCCTACTCTGGCATTTAACCAGAGCTTAGCATATTCCTTCTCCTCG
The DNA here is from genome assembly GCF_971803275.1 of Cyanistes caeruleus. Lineage (NCBI taxonomy): Eukaryota > Metazoa > Chordata > Aves > Passeriformes > Paridae > Cyanistes > Cyanistes caeruleus. Next base: position 30,541,718 of record NC_141708.1, read on the forward strand.
GGATCCAAGGGGACCTTGTTCTCCACATAGGAGAATAACTTATTATACGTCCATTTTTCAAATGTGCCTAACACTGGCCAAGTAAGGTGACTTCTCAACTCCTGTCCTCCCCAAACCTCCATACAATAATGTATTAATTTTTCCTTCAATTTCCCCTTCTTCTGGGGACAATCTTCCCAGTGTTTTAACATCCACCCCAAGGGACTTTCCAGCGGGATGTCTAGTGATCCCTCCTCCTGATTGGAGGGATTTTTCCCTGTGCTCTTTCTTTGTAGCTTACTTTTTCTCTGCCCCATACTTCGCAAATATATATAATTTCTCACCTATCCTCGACTCTTCTGCGAGTCTGTTTGTTTTCTGCATTGTGACCTTTTTTTCGCACCTATTCGAGGAATCAAAAATTTTTTCGATACTCACCCTTCAACTAGCTGAGCTGAGTTCTCTTGTAATCGTCGCTTTTGATCGTCTTCCGGACCTATACCTTGATCCGTTTAACTAGAAGGGTTTACCAGTTCCCGAGCCCAACAGGACGTATCCTTCCCCTTTAAGTTCCTTGTTATCAGTCCCCCGAGACACCCTTTGGCCTCAGGTTTTTACAAGTGTGTGTCATGAAAAAAAACTTTCACTCTGGATCGCTTCCTTCACGGCCGGCCAATTCCCTCGCGAGAGGATGGAAACGCGGCTTTGAAGTCCACACTTGCTTCGTGATCAGATCACGTCTCACACACTCGCCCGATCACCCACTCAACCAGCAGTACTTACAGCTATTTTCCTGCGTGGATGTCTTCGTGCACAACAGACGTTTTACGAGCAAAGCAAGCCGCAGCTTCCCGAAGGCTTTGTGCCTTCCCGAGCTCTCGGCTCTGGATCCGTCTCCTTTTTATTGTGGTTTTATCCCAGTCTAAATTTAGTTCGGAAGTCAGAAAGAGCTGCGGGGGTTCTCAACTCACCAGGCCGCCAAAATCAGCGGGGGTACCCGTCCTGGGCAGTGAGATTCCCTGCAGATTCTCCGAATCCGAGTCACGGCACCAAATCTGTTATAAATGCAATGGCAAAATAGGGTTAATATAAACAGCGATTTATTATAACACAATTTAATCACAAACGGGAGAAAAAAACCACAATAAAATAGATCAGCGCAGCGCTGAGTGGACAGGGGTCTATACCCAGAGGTACAGATTTACCCAAATCCACACGGAGGGTCGACCGTCCAGGGTTTTTATAGGGATTTTGTGTCCTGGGGCTAAACTCCGAGCAGTCACTGTTCCACAAAGAGTCTAGATGGTTGGTTGAATGGATTTCCTGGAACCGTCGAACTGAACCAATAGACAACTGGGCAGAGTCTTTTCACATGTGAAAAGTTCTGATTGCCTCCTGATTGTATCTTTGGTTGGGCTCTCAGGGAGAAGTGTCCAGGTCCGGTGTGGAGCTGATGGGTATCTCGGCTGGGCTCCTCTCATTGTTCAGTTTGATTGCTTTTTCGGTCGTGGCTTATAGGGTGTGGTATCCTGATTCGGTGTGGAGCCGTTGGGCATCTCAGCTGGGCTCTCCTCATTGTCTAGCCTGATGGCCCTTGTTCTGCTCTTTCTGTCAAGCTGATAAGCGTCGCCTAGGGTCGTTATCACCTGAATAGTTAGTTACTGCTAGGTTTGGGGAGGAATCTTTAGTTCACACTATATTTTTATTTGTTCTATATTGTTATAAATACAGTTATATACTTATTCCTTCCTTCACGAATTTTTTCCAAAGTTACATTTACCACAAAGACCAATGAGAGTTTTGCCTTCTCAGACTCTCTCGTAACTGTCTATAAAAGGAGATCTGGAAAAATAAAATTTGCTCTCTTGTGCAACCAGGCCAGAGAGTCTGTGTCATTACTTTCACCGTTCCTAATATAGTGCGACAGGGGATGGGGTTACAATTATTTTGGGGTTTTTTTCCATTTCAAGGGAGGTTTCTGCCTTCCTTAAGCAGGCACCTGTCTTTTCAAACCATGACATGCTGTGCACCAAGGCCTGAAAATAGCTTGGACACTAACTTTTTAAACAGCCTGTGTCTTATCACACTCCAGAAAGACTTATTTTTCAGAAGTCTTTGCAGGTATCAAACCAATAAATTAACTGCCCTTTCAAAGCAACACCTCCCTTATTTCTTTGATAAATATTAAGGAATATTTGAACTGAAAATTCAAAGCACCAAAATTCACAAGGTTGAAAAGATTAGGGATGTTATTAACTGATGCATCTTCTGAAGAAAGTGCCATAAGGAAGTGTTATAAATGCAATGGCAAAACAGGGTTAATATAAAAAGCGATTTATTATAAAATAATTTCAATCACCAGCAACAAGAGAAAAAAAACACAATAAATAGATCAGCGCAGCGCCGGGTGGACAGGGGTCTGTACCCAGAGGTACCGAGTTCCCAAATCCACACGGAGGGACTGCGATTCGGGGTTTTTATAAGGATTTTTGTATCCTGAGGCCAAACTCGGGATGGGCACAGTCCAACAAAGAGTCTAGATGTGTGGGTGAATAGACTTCCTGGATCCATTGAGATGAGTCAATGGTCGGCGGAGCAGAGTCCTTTCACATGCGAATGGCTCTGAGTGTCTTCTGATTGCATCTCCCAGGGTGGAGTGGCTAGTTTGGGTGCGGAGGAGATGGATATCTCGACTGGGCCACTCTCATTGTCCGGTTTGATTGCCTGTGTCCTGCTCTTTATTTTGTGCTGATAAGCGTTGCTGTCGATCATTACTGCCCGACTCGGGAAGGAATCTCTGGATTATTTTACATTTTGTATCTTTACAGTATTATAAATATAACATATAATTCTTTATTCTCTTTCACGAATTTTTATCCAATGATATATTTATCACAGAAGCCTCTTGTAGATTACTACTCTGAAAACACCAGAAGAGTCATCCTGTTCAAGCTCAGGAGCAACACTCAGAGCCATATGCCCACAGGAAACAACAAAATAGAGCTGTCATCTTCAGGATGGAGAAGTGCCCCCCGCCCCGCCCCCCCAAAAAAAAAAAAAAAAAAAAAAAAGGCAAAAGAGCTGTAGGTTAAGCCCCAGGGAAGGAGAGCTTCTCTTGGGAAATTGTGGATAAACACACCTCTTACTCCCTGAACATATACAACATATACATATAACACATTGGTTAAGTGCAAAATCAAGATATCTACTGACAGCTTTTTCTAACTTCCAGACTGAAATGAAGCACAGCCTGTACTATTTGTAATTTCACCTTCTCCATACAGATAAATGCAACATTCAGAAATTATAATTTCCATTTTACAGGAAGAAAAATTGAGAGAGAAAGACAAAAGGACTTTTCAGTGTCACAACTCTTAAGCAGAATTAATATTGAACTAATTCTTTCTAAAGTATGTGCTATATACTTCAAGATCTATCTTATCTTTCCTTCGGAGGTAGCATCAGTTTCCAAATCAAATTATCAAATTCATAATTCCTTGGAAATTTGGAAAGTCTCATTTAGTGTTTTCCAGTGTTCAGCAGCAGAAAATTAAGAACTTACATTTAACAGGTTGGTTTAAGAGTATGGCAAAGTCAGAAAGTACTTTGGACCTGATTAGCATAAGAGATTTGATAATCAGGATGCCAAGGCAAAAACAAACAGAGCTTCAAAAACTGCAAGAAGATTGGATCAGTCTGGTGATGGAGAAGAAGATTGAATCAAACAGAAGAGATGCTGCAAAAATGTATGTTTGTATGATTTTAACCCAATCATTGTAGTAAAAATTTATTAGCCTTCCTGGAATGGTGTATAAGCATATGTAGCTCACAGTAAATTTGGATTCTGATCACCACTCAGTTGTCCCCATTTCTCTCCATCGCCAATATAAGAGTTTCGTAACTTTAAAATTCATAGCCAACAGAAAACAAATTTTTCATCAAACATAAAAAGCCAGCTTTTGCTTTCCAATTGTCTATCTCCTACAGAGAGTCCATGGGCTTTTTTTAATGCATCCTACTTGAAAGCACAATTATTTGAGTGGTGAAGCAGTCATTCAACACTGAATGGGACATAGAATCAGTGGGAAAGTATGATTCTTTAAAGACAGCTAATTAATGTAGATGCAAAGGCTGCATTAAACACCTGGAAGTACAAAAATGCATGAGAGTAAAAGTTGTGGTTTGTGGCATTATCTCCTCAGCTCTACCACTAACATCCTGTATGATGATTTATTGGATCTCCCACTGTCTACAGTTATTCTCTGTCTGGGTCTGTCAACTGACCACTCCTAATCTTTTCCTGTGTCTTGGCTTTCATAGCTGTAAAAAGGCTGCAAATTTACTGCTATATTTACACTGTAGGTGAATATAGCATCCCCCACTTCAGGACTTCTTTAATTCCATCCTAGCTGTTGCTACCGCACACAAAGGAGGGAGATCTAAGCTTACTGCATTTGTGAATCACTTCAACCATATCTGGAAAAGAAAATATTGTCATTCACAAGGTGCCACTCCATCAATGCTAACAGCAAGGACCACTACTGAGCCTCCATGTGATGTTTCACAGTCAATTTATAGCCTAGAACAGATGTATACAGCATATCCCAATTCCAACTTTTCTTTCTGTTCCAGCTAATGAGATAGCACCTTCAGTACGTTCTCTTCCTCAGAAGTTGCTGACATCTTAACATATCAAACCATCCCTATATAAACCCTGGCGCCCATTTCCTGCCACTCTTAACCACTGCCTTACACTTGAGTCAGCAAACAGAACTCCTGGGTACCCCACATCTGCTTTAAATACACAGTCAGCCAGCTCAGCCCAATGAAGCTGCAGGGGCAGGTTCTGCTGAGACCTGGAGCTGCTGAGATGTGCTCACCCCTTGACCCTGCCCTGGGGTTGGCCACCTCCCTCCAGCTGGGGATGGCACCACCTTCAACAGCTGCCACTGTTTTCTGCAGTAAGTGTTTAAGTGCAGCCTGAAGGTAAAGCATCATTAGACCAGCACTAGACCTTGGTATCAAAGTCTGTCCCACTCCTGATGGGTTTACACCCTGTAGAGGTCAAATTCAGAGGGTGGGGGAATAGAGGTAACAAGGTTCTCAGTCTCCACCTTTCCTTGAATACTTACGGACTTAATTCCTAAGGTGAAACTGCATGGATCTGCTTTGGCCTTATCAGATAATGTCTCCATGTAAAACAACTTCTTTGAATTTATTTGGAGGAAAACGGGTGAGACAACTTTACTTGGAGGAAAACTTCAAGACACAGATGGAAGATGCCATTTCTATTGGTCACTCAACCCAAGTGAAAGCATTAAGAGCAAGGATAATGCACAGCAGCAGTGGTGTAACGATTTTGTGGCGCTTCTAGCAGTGTTAGTTTTCTACTCAAGTTTCTTTCCTGCTTTTCATCATGGTGCTGATGCCAGCAGCTGATGCGAGCTTGAGGCTTGGTACTTCTCAAAAATCAGACTGAGCTTTAGGCATATCAGTCAGCCCACAACAGCTCTCCCACAACATACACTGTAATGCCTAGAAGACAGCACAAGAACTGAGAATTTTTTTTAATTAGTTGAGGGGACCCACCTACAGAACAAAACACCAGAAGAGATCGAGCTTACCCAGAGCCTGAGTAGCCTCAGCAGTGCTGATGGTCCTCCTGAAAGAGCCTGCCTTTAGGCTGCTTCCAGCTAAAATGCTCCTTTCTCCTGTAAATCACTCACACATAAAACCTGAAATCAATCACCCTTAAAATTAATTAATCACATTCCCGTGAACCTTTACGTCCAGTAGTGCTTCTTTCCCTCTCACACCTAAGCTGTACAAAGGCCAGTTATTAAGATATTTTCTGCTGCTGAGACAGCATTGACTAGAGAGATAGCTGAGTGTATAGAAATATAGGCTTCTCTCATGTGGGCGCCTGACATGCCAGCTTTGTGGGTTCTCTGGTGTGTGAGAATTTTTACCTAATGCTAAATACTTAGCTCTTGCTATCTCTGTGTTTTTACAATAAGTGGCTTTTGAAGGCTAGAAGATAACACTAAAAAGAAAATCCCTGGAAACACAAACAGCTATGTGAAGGCAGTTAGTGCTTCTATCTTAGTTTTAACATGTACTAAAGTTTCCCAGAATATTGTAGAGGAATTTCTGTGTTGGATGAAAGGTGTTTAAGTAGACTGTTTTATGAGTAGATACTGTTACTGATAAAAAGAGCAGGATATATTCAATGCTGAAATAAACTTACAGATTTTTGAATTAACTGGGAGGTGGGTTGAGCTCTTATCCTCACTGGAGATCACTAGGATACTGTGCAGTAAAGGTAAAAGAAGAGAAAATGCATGACTATATCTGGATAGAGTCTTCTGCGTCCTGAGTTGTTAAAGGTCTTCATAGCACCCCACACATAGCGCACTGAAGTATTTGGACCAGTTCTATAATCTTATTTATATTCTGTATCTAAATTTCTTAATTTTTTCAACAAAACCTCTTATGTATTTTTAAAAGAAAGCTATTAAAGGTGCTGCAGAGCAGGAAGCTTCTTCCATTCGGAACCTTTGGCTTCTCTATCATTTGTGCTGGGGTGGTGCCCTCTTCAAAAGCAGGGGCTCCTGCTAACAGCAGCTTTGGACTGAAATGACTTGGATGTTGGTATTGCTTATCCTGACATAACTAAAACAGGGGACGCTTATAGTAAGGAAATACTTCACAATGCTGCTCTACAATATGCATAATAAAAAGAAAATGGGAGACTCTGGGGTTTAGGAAAGGTCTAAAGCTGGGGTAAGAAACAGCTGACTTCAGCTACTGTTAAAGTGTAGATGGGGAATATGACAACATTCCTTATGCCTGTCTGGGGAAGAAAAAATATTAACAGGAAGATGATTGGGCCTTTCTGAAACTGAAGTAGAAAGAAAAGTTCTTAATAGCTTAGGAAAAAAAAAATAGTTATCTTTTCTTTTTGAAATTTCTGTAACATCCTTTCTCAACCTCATTTACTACTCTGCTTTCCTAATTCCTTTGTGTTTTATTAATGCAACTGTATTATTTCCCCTATATCTTTATCTCACCGAGTATCATTGTTTGCCAGTTTTGTCTAAAACAGTATCACTGCTTATCATGTGGTAAGCACTCTTTAACAAACTTGTCTGATGAATATTTTTATGTGATGCTAGTTCTTTCTTCCTGCCAGCAAATTGTCTGCCAATTGGCTCAAAATTGACACACAGGTTTCCTTCCTGTATTCCAGCTGCCTGTCTTGTTGAATTTCTATATCAGGAAAAGCTAACAAATTAGTGTCAGCTGTGTTCTGCAATTCAGTAATAGCTATTATTTTAGCTAATATTGATCTCTTTGGTAAGGGTTAGGTCCTAATATTTTATAGTGTTGCCTGGCACAGAGTGTAAAAAATTATGTTACTGATTCTGTGATGATCAAGCAGTGGTAGTTTTGTATTTTTCCTGGCACTGCTATCTGAATTAAAACTATCACAAATTTTCTACTCAGCCAGTAAATTCTTTGATTAATTTACTGTTCTCATTAGAAGTGTTCCAGGATTTATGTGTCACATTTGTTCAGGCTACATTCAAAATTTGCTCTATAAAGGGAATTGATTTAAGTCTGCCCTTACTGCAAGAATTGTAATGAAACATTGCATCTTCTAATGACAATCTGAAAAAACACAAACATAAACATAAAGATGAGAAGGGACTTGCGTATCTTCTTGGCTTTATGAGCACTAGATTGTGTTTGGCTGTTGTGTCATTTAATTGAACGAGAAGGTTGTCTTGGAGTCACAAACTAGTTGAGGCTGGAAGGAACCTCTGGACTTTGTCTAGTCTGACCCCTCCCCACTCAGAGCAAGGCTACTTACAGCAGGCTTCTCAGGGCCACGTCCAGCCAAGTTTTAAACATTTCTTCAAGGCTGGAGACTTGAGTCTCTCTGGGCAATCTATCATAGTGGAAGAAGGTTTTTTTAAGTTCAAGTGGATTTTCCTGTGCTTCATCTTGTGCTCGTTGCCTCTTGTCCTTTCCCTAGGCGCCACTGCAAAAAGATGGCTCCTCTATTTTGTCTTTGAAAAAATATTCTAGTAATCACTGCTATTTGTATAAATAACATCCTGATTAGTACCCAGTATATATTACACATTCATTATTGATTTTGTGGCACCAAAGGAATCTAATTCTCTGTCCCCTATCTCCCTAAGTTATCGTCCACGGATTCCCATCCCAGAAGTGCTGGGACTTGCTTCCTACATTTGTATCCTTGCTATTGCCTACTGGAAAAGGTAGAAGCAGAAATTGGTTCTTCTTTCCCAGTTGGCTGAAGTTCAGCCAACAGAAAACTCTTTTGTCTTCAGTAAATAGACTCTGAATGCAAGCACCAACTACTCTAGTGTACAAATCAGGGAGATGTTTTTCATACTGAGGCAAGTCCTAATTACAGGTAAAACTCAAAAAAGCATGATACTCTGCAGCTGAAGCACCACTGACAGTAAACATGACTGAATTAGGAAAAACAATTTTGAAAAGGATTAGTAGAGAAAGATGTGCTTAGTCCTCAGTAGCTGCAGATATCTGCATTGCTGTTGTTCCTAGGGCAATTGATGCTCAATCACACTTTGTATCATTATTTTCCTGTTGCATATGACTTTTGAACTTGAAGCTTCTACTCAGAGAAATTAGTATTTTTGAATTTTTATCTATACAGGAACTTATCTGGTCCTGTCCCATACTGTTTTGTAGGATGATATGCAGGAATCCAAAGGAATAGTCTGCTTTAGCATGTGCAGTTTTTTTAATATTAAAAAATGCTCATAATACAAGACCTGCTGAAGAAATTTTAGCAAGGTATGTGCAGGTGGTTCCATGCACTATGGAACACACTGTTCAAGTCTGCAGAAGACCTGCCTCTCAGTGACTGATCTGAAGATGGACTTGCTCTTGCTCTTGAGCCCTAAACCAAGAACCTGCTGGGTCCCAGTAGGAGTACTGTGCCACCCTTTCTGTGTTTAGAGACTGATCTTACTTTCACAGTATGAGACCAAAATAATTATTAGCTTAAATATTAGAAATAACTTAAGTAAGGCAAAATTAAAGTAGCTGAAAGTAAATTAAAGTAACTGAAAGGCAAAATTAAAGTTACTGAAGATATATCTTCTTCTCTTCGTCCTCTATTTCTCCCTTCACTTTCATCTTTTCACTTTTAATCAAAACAATGTTCCCAGAAGTTTGTTTTGGTATTGCTAAGTTGCAGCAATAGCTACCTGTAAATATTAATTATTTGACCATATCTTAAAAAGATGACCCCAAATTACAAAACATCAAGCTGCAGTTGTAATTGTAATGAGAATATATAATGCAGAATATTCCCCAGCATGGTCTGGTCTGTATTTAAAAGCACTGCATTAACATGGACTTCAGAGAAGGCCATCAAGCTATGTCTGATGGCTCTGTAATCCTAGTCGTTATTTACTTGAACAGACTTGTCTGCACACAATGCTGACATGATTCAGAAGGGTCAAGGTCCAAGGCAGGTAGGTGGTAAGCCAGCCTGCATGGCTGGGCTGGTGAGAGCTGTTCCCTTTCTCCCTGCTCCCTTTCAGAATGAGGCCTTAAATGACTCTTAAAATCTGTAATTTGTGACTCTCATATGCACAAATGTAATGCAAATCCACTGTCTTTCTTGTTTGCAATTAATGCCAGTGGAAAGAATTGGAATTTCAAGGAAATTATTGCAATAAGCACCACCTCAGAGCCTTGTGTTGACTCCAATTTTCTTGCATCATAAACTGCTTTAAGCTCTCTTAAGTTACAACCCAGCAATTTAACACTTGTGTTTCACGTTGCTTAAGTTAACTTTCTTTACACACAAAAGGGGTCTGAATTTAATAACTGCTGAAACAACTGAAGACTGAACTAATTGATTCAAGAGAAATTTAGGGTTGCTCACAGTTGTGTTGCAACTCATTTGCAGGGAAATAAAGTGAGGGAAGGTATTCATGTCTTACAGCATTTGCATAAGCTACAAGACTTGTTCCATGCAAAGGATGGTGAAACTTGAGTACTTGTTTATGCCTATGAACCCAGTGGGTCAACCACAAACACTAACGTCACTCAAAACCATAAAGGCGACTTGGATTTTTAACTCAGCTGATCAACAATTGGTGCTCATTTAATTGAGAAGTATCCATCATTTGTGCAATTTGTGGTTCTAAGTACTCCAGAGATCAGCTTCTGAGGTTCCTGAATTTTAGGTGGCACTTTAGTTTTGTCAGTATTTTTAAAATTCAGGTTTCGTGTATCTTGATGGATTAATTTCCAAATGTGTGAGAGAGGATGAAAAAAGAATATCTGGAAGAATTGTGTCCTTACATGAATATTGTGTGAAAGGAAGCCAGAACAAACCAGCTACTGATTCTCATTTTTGACTTGCTGAACCATGCCTTTTGTGTAAATTTTTGTTATAACAGAACAAATAACAGTTATTTCTAGCAACTTCTGGGAGACAAGGGATACGCAAAAAAGGCAAAGCTCTGACTTGCTTAGACAGAATATCTTTGACATAAAGTGGATGATTGTTTCCTAGCCTCCTTCAGACTGTTATAAATGCAACGGCAAAATATGATTAATATAGACAACAATTTATTATAAAACAATTCAATGTTTCAATTCAAACAAATGGGAGAAAATAAAAACCACAATAAAATAGATCAGCGCAGCGCTGGGTGGACAGGGGTCTATACCCAGAGGTACAGATTTACCCAAATCCACACGGAGGGTAGAATGTCCAGGGTTTTTATAGGGGTTTTGTGTCTTGAGGCCAAAATTCCAAGCAGGCACCATTCACCAAAGGTCCTTGATTGCTGGGTGAATGGATTTCCTCGCATTGGAGAACAGAGTTAACAGGTGTCCGGGCAGAGTCTCCTCATATGTAAAGAGATTCTTGATTTCATTTTGGTTCAGGCCATCAGGGTGGAGTAGTGGGATCCGGTTGGAGCCAATGAATATCTCGGTTGGGCTCTTCCCTTTGTCCGGTCTGATTGCTTTTTCAATAGTGCTTTGCTGGGTGGGGTGTCCAAGTCCGACGATGGGCATCTCCTCCGAGCTCGTTCCTTTGTCAACCTGATTGCTTCCCCAACAGTGGTCGGCCAGGTGGGATGTTCAGGTCCGTAGATGGGTATCTCCTCCGAGTTCGTTTCTTTGTTAGCTTGATGGCCCGTGTCCTGCCCATTCTTTTCGGTTGATGGGCGCCGGCTAGGATCTTTATCGGGGTTTCTTGTATTGTTATCTCCTGAATGGGAATTCGCTACTAGATCTGGGAAAAGACTTTCTGGCCACACTGTATTTTATATTTTCTCATGTTATTATAAGTTCAGATATATTTATTTAGGTCTTTACGAATTTTTATTCATAACTATATTTATTACAAGACTATCACCTCAGAGCAGCTACAGACACAGCGTATTTATGCCTGTTAAACCAGAAGCTCTGCCTATCATTTTTCCTGCCTTCATCACTTTCCACTGCTATAGTCTAACTATGCTATACCAGGCTATTAAATATGGAGTATCCAGAATGTCTAAACAGGCTGAAGGACTGTCTGTGCTATTTTTCTCACATTTAACTTTCCCAAGAACTAAAAAGCTATTGGAAAGCAAAGGTGGTAGAGTTTTGAGTATGAAAGACACTTCTTCAGGCTGCCTTCTGAGTGGGTAGTAATACACATTGATGGAGATTTCTAGCAGCGCACAAAATTTGTGTGCAAAAAGCCTGCTGCTCCCCAGAGAGGATTCAAACCTTTGACAATTATTGCTGATGTATTAAACAGCTTGCACTTGTATTCTAAGGCTACCAGACTACATAGAAATGTATTCTGTTAGCTTGCAATGTTCTACTTGTAATAAATTAATCTATGAGTAAAAATTCGTAAAGGTATAATTAAAATATATATGTGATTGCGATGTCATAAAAATATAACATATAATGGGAATAAGTCCTTCTCCGGATCTGGTCGTGATTCTCCTCCGAGAGGCAACAGATTGCAGCCAAGTACCCAGATAACAATCGCAAGCAGGCACATCAGCCCCGAAAGAATAGACAGGACACGGGCCATCGAACAAACAAAGGAACGGGCCCGGACGAGATATCACCGAACCCGAGCATCTCCGCCCTGCCCACCTGTGTTGGAGAAATGGAAAAACTAGACAAAGGAAGAGGAGACAGCCGAGATATCCATCGGCTCCAGGATGGGTCCCACCACTCCACCCTAATGGCCCGGACCAAAATGATATCAAAAAGACATCCTGGACCTCTTTACATATGAGGAGCCTCTGCCCAACGTCTATTGACCCTATTCTCCAGTGCCAGGAAATCTATTCTTCCAGCAATCAAGAACCTCTTAACAAAGGGTGCCTGCTTGGAATTTGGCCTCGGGACACAAACTTCCTATAAAAACCCAGGCCAAGGGACTCTCAGGCATGGATTTGGGAGCATCTATACCTTGCGTATAGACCCTGTCCACCCAGCGCTGCGCTGCTTATTTTATTGTGGTTTTTTCTCGTTGTTTGAATTTATTATTGTTTGATAATAAATTTTCTCTTTTATCTAACCAGAAATTGCCTTTGCATTTATAACATACTCAAATAACAGGAGAAAACTAAAGAGTGACTTCCTTGCCACAGAATATGGGAAAAATACTTTTGAGGCAGAAACAAATGGTTTCTATGTAGGGACCTATGGACTAAGAGAAATTTTGATCTGCTGGTTTTGGCAACGTTGAACAAGAAAGCAAACAGAAGTGACAACTTCTTTTTTTCTATGTAATCTTTATTTTCTTCAGTTCTCATTTGAGTCACTCTTATATAGCAAATAGCAAGAAGTGCTTGTTTCTTGCATTCGTTCAGGAAATGAATGTTGACTCCAGAAGCTTTGCAAATTAAAAGTTAGATACCATATAAGGGCTGTTGATCCTGTCACTGTTGATCTAATCCACACTCTGTATGATTGTGATATATATTATAGAAACCTGCTTTGATTTTGCACCTCAGGACAAGCCTGGGAGGCTTTGTCAGAGGTGGGAAGGAAGGGAGGGCAGTCAGCACAACAGGAGATGTCCTTCTGCTTGCAGGAGTGAGGAGACATGGGCGTTCCATGCAGCCATGCCTTTGTGGTCCATTCCCCTTCCCCTTTACCTGAAGAATCTTGGGAAACTTTGTGCTAACTCTCTTAACTTCCAGTAAGGGAGAACAGCATCCTTGTGGAAGTGTTTAATAACCTGAGCTTTTTGAAAGGAAAGTAATTTTTCCTGTGTTAGGTGAGCCCTCCAAGAACAGACATCAACAAAACATTCAGACTGATAGCCAGCAGTTTGAGAAGCAGCATGCAAGGAAAGTGACTGGATCAGAGGAGTCAAACAACTGAATATGAGCACCCAAGAACATTTTATTTTCTCTGTTAATGAGAACAAAAGAGGGTTGCAGATTTATAATCTTATGCTGCTCAAATAGACAGTTTGTAAAGTTAACAGAAATCTGGTTACAAAATTCAGTGTATGAAAATGCTGGACAAATTTGGGGTTAGAGCTAGAAATCAACCATACAGCATTTAGGGACTAAAAAAAAAACATTCAAAGAAACTTGCAGTTTAATTTATCAAGAGGTTGAAATGTGACTTATGCATGCATAAATCCTTGTGGAGACCTAATAAGTGAAAGGAATCTCTAATCTATCGCTTAAAGCATAGCAGGAACCTAAACTGGAAACTAAAGGCAAATTCAAAGTTTAGAAGCATGGGCCTAGTTTTCTAGAGGGGAAAACAATTTACTGATGAAAATTTAAAAAAAAATTCAGTGTTCTGATGCCTTCAAATCAGTATCTTTTGTAGGCAGCACTGCTTCTAGGAAACAAAGGTTATCTGACATGATACATGAATTAATGATTCTGTGTCTTGGGTTTATGTTGGATGAAATTATTTGATATTCCCTTCCAGTTTTAAAATCTAGAGATTTTCCCCAATTCAGGGGAGAATGCAGAGAGATGACACTTCTTGGGAATAAAAGAACCCAAGTAATGAGAAGACAGAAAGCATAGCTCCAAGGGAAAAACAAATCAGGATATTGTTCAATAAAACAGCTTCCTTAAATACATTAACTGTTGGTCAGCAGTTTTGACTACAATCATCTTGGAATGAGAAAGGAAGGCATAGTGGGATCAGCTGGCTAAAGGCTAATTTGGGGTTGTACATAGGAACTGTCATCCTGCCTCACAGCAGAGGTTCCCCTGAGTATATCTCCCAGCTAATTGTGTTGTGCTGCCCTGAAAGGAGAAAAGGGACACCTGATAGCCCAGTGTCCTTTTCTGGCAGCCTTTTGAGTTGATGGATAATGTACAATGTAGTCTTTCAGCTCTTGGTGTTGATTATGCTCCTCTCAAGCTCTGTATATGGGTTTGGGCTTTGCATTTCAAGAAAGCTGGGTAAGACAAGAAATCAAAAGGACTAGAAAATATCTCATAAGGAATTCTTTATCTAATGGAAGTTTTGATAACTTAAATACTGGGTTTAGTTTTTGAAGTTGCTGCAAAGGAAATTAACACTTTTCCTTCCATACTTGGGGAGGCAGGATAAAAACAGCCGAATGCTCCTTGACTCAGGTTAACTTTGATACAAAGAAAAGCTTCCCAGTAGGATAATGAAGGACTAGCAAACGTAGTTAAGAAAAGGTGTGTAATTGCTATTGAAAGGTTTCAGGGACAGATAGGACAAGACATCTGTCCAAATGACACAGGGTGATCCCTGTTTCCTCATGCAGCAGAAAAACCTGGCATCCTTTCTGTTTCTAAGACATATTTTTTCCACCTGCTTTGGGCTGGTGGCAATGTTGAACAAACATTGTTTAGCTGGAGACTATGACATTCTACAAATAGATGATGAGCTGAACAACATTCTATGTGTTGCCAAAGAAGGTATATCTTCTTTTCATTTTAAGTAAAATCTATTAGCTGGTTCAAAAGGCAATCATTGTTCCCTGATAAAATGCAGCTGGTGTGCACATGAGCTTAGTCAGCAGACAATAAAATAACAAAAGCTTTCCATAGGGATCAGAAACATCAAAAGCAGAAAGTGTATTTAAAAACAATCTCCAACAGATTGCTAAAATTATTAAATGTGATGCATCACAAGTAGTGATGGAATATAGCTAAGATGATACTACCCAGGTAGGAAGACATAATATGGCTTTGGTGTCCATCTCTGTATACAGATTTGAAATCCCAGAGAGTGGATCACCAGATGCCAGATTATGTGTAGCTCATAATTTAAAATGGGTCTGCTGTCATGAGGGAGGTGTATATTTACTGAACCATTCAGGTGAAGCTTTTGAACAAGTTAATGGCTATAATGCCACTCTACTTGAGAACATAGGAGAAATAATTATATAAATCTCTCCACTGGACTGCCTTAGTGGGATGTACTGCTATGGTTACACTTATCTACAGAGTAATGTTTGAAGGGCCATATGTAACACATGTCAGACATTTCTGTCTCTAGTTTATCAATACAGAAGCAAGAAAGTGTCAGGTACAGCAGAGCAGCTTCATAAGAGCCTCTTGGCCTGAAAATGAGCTCCTCTGTTGCCTCAGCTTGCCCTTGTGGGGACCGCATTTTATATCCTCTCAACTCCAAATGGAAGCAATAAAGTAAGATGGATATACGACTGATGCCAGGAGAAAGTCTCAGATTGAGCTGTTCTAAACTTTCCCCTTCTGCTTTAGATCACATTTCCCTTAAGAAAAAAAATCCTAATTGGTTGCTTTTATGTTTCTGCTAAGAAGGAACTGGAGGCACTTAACCCTTTACAACCCATTAAAAATTGATAAAAGCAATCAGCAGTTGAATGGTAAATTTTTTCACAGCAAGGTGAATTTTCTTTAAAATAGTAAATAGAGTACCTTTTTAATATTTGTACTTGTAATATTAGCTGGATTATGTCTGAATTGACGGCTGCAGTCAAAACAGACTGGTGCTGGAGTGATGAAAACGCATTGGCTTTCTATTGATAGGAGACTCTGAAGCCTTTGTCCGTGCTCCTAAGGGTTATTCCTGGCTGGAATACCTGGAAACCCCAGACGGCGGTTCTCCTCCGGAACGTCGATCTAGGCTTGTTGCTGGCAGAAGCTGGGGGTCGGACAGGCCCCCAGGACACAGCCACGACAAAGTGGCACCCGAACAGCTCCTGGACTCTTCAGCTGAAGCCCAGGAAATCAGAGCATCATCCCGCAGAGCAGCCTCGGGACTGAAAGCGCTGTTTGGATTGTCACCCTGCTGAAGATACCCTCTGTGTTCTAACAGAGAGTATCTGACGAGGCAGTTCCAACACCCTCGCATTCACCACCTGGGAGAAGAAACCCCGAGGACTGGAATAAAAAGCCGACCACCCAGCCAGCAGTTTTATTTTGACCTGACCAGCTGAGTGTTGTGAGTTAACCCAGCTTTTTCTGCATGCTACTTTATTTCCGTTGGATCTTTTGGGTTTTTTGTGGTTTGTTATTTTTTTTCTTTTTTTTTCTTTTTTCTGCTGGGCTGAGACCTGGACTACCCAATATGGGGTTAAAACTACAAAAGTTTCAGTGATCCCACACGGAGAAAGACCTATATTCCCAAATTCTACAATTCCTATCTGCTAACAATTTCTCTTTCTCTAAAGGAAATCTCTCTAAGACTAACCTAAAAGCATTTGTTTATTGACTCTCTCAGCATTTTCCAAACTTTAACGGGGACACTATCTATCTCAACTCTTTCTGGGATAGTGTTGGGACCAAAATCTATGCCTGACAAGCTGACGGAGATTTTTCTGTTACACGTTTTATACCCCCGTTTCACATTGTTATAAATGCAACGGCAAAATAGGGTTAATATAAACAGCGATTTATTATAACACAATTTAATCATAAACGGGAGAAAAAAACCACAATAAAATAGATCAGCGCAGCGCTGGGTGGACCGTCCAGGGTTTTTATAGGGATTTTGTGTCCTGGGGCTAAACTCCGAGCAGTCACTGTTCCACAAGGAGTCTAGATGGTTGGTTGAATGGATTTCCTGGAACCGTCGACCTTAACCAATAGACAACTGGGCAGAGTCTTTTCTCATGTGAAAAGTTCTGATTGCCTCCTGATTGTATCTTTGGTTGGGCTCTCAGGGAGAAGTGTCCAGGTCCCGTGTGGAGCCGTTGGGCATCTCGGCTGGGCTCTCCTCATTGTCTAGCCTGATGGCCCTTGTTCTGCTCTTCCTCTCAGGCTGATAAGCGTCACCTAGAGTCGTTATCACCTGAATAAGTAGTTACTGCTGGGTTTGGACACTTTAGTGCACACTATATTTTTATGTGTTTTATACTGTTATAAATACAGTTATATACTTATTCCCTCCCTCATGAATTTTTCCAAAGTTACATTTACCATAACATTGTAACTAAAACTGTAGAAAAAACCTCTCTTTCCAACCCCCATCGCTCTGATGTAGACTTGCTCCTCCCATATACAATTGCAAATGACCCTGACTCTGACTCGGACCTAAAGCTTGCGAAACCGGCTTTTCCACGTCGATCCCCTTCCACTGTCTGTCTCCCTGCTCCCTCCGGGGTCAGTGTCAGCCTCCCCTCCCCTCCAGGCACACTCCTCAGTGCCAGCCCCCACCCCGCTTCCCGGAGCAGAGAGCAGGGGATCCGCCCCGCTCCCTCTGGGAGCCGCCCCCTCCTCCCCCGCCTCGCTTCCTGGGGCAGGGAGTGTAGGACCCGCTTCACACCCACCCAAACCCCTTCCCCTGGCACTACCCACCATATGCAACTCTGACCCTTACGACCCCCGCTGTGTACCCTGCTTTCCAACACCCCACCGCAGCCTGTCCCTATCCCTACTCCGCGCTGCCGTGTACTCCGAGCCCCTCCATTCCCCCGTGTCTCCCGGAGCACCCCCCACAACAGGCCGCTGCCCTGCCACTCCTGGCTGCGCCACAGTGGGAGTGGGATGGGGTGCCACTGAGGTCCCGACGCGCCCGTGGCTACCCCCGTCCCTCCCACAGCTACCCCTGTCCCCCCCGCAACGACCCCCGCCCCTCCCGTGCCTCCCCCCACCCCTCCCACGGCTTTTCCCCTCTGCTGCGGTTTCTCCCCCACCTGCAGCTTTCCCTCACGCCGCTTCTTCCCACCACCCAATGCAGCTTCTGCCGCTGTTCCCTCCCAAAACCCCATACCTGGCACCCCTGAGACCTTCGCCTGCTATTCAGCAAGCATCACTGGGACTGCCACACTGCCACACCTTCCTTGTGGCTGGACCGGGTCCCGCCGGCCCCCTGCCGCTTCGCTCCAGGCACCCTTGGAGCCCTCAAAGACACATCGCATAGATGCACGCCCTGCATTCGCTACTGAGAATGACAGCGATACCAACACAACTGACTTTGATTCAGATGCAAATGGCACCTGGATAATAAACAAATTCAAGCCACTCAGGCAGGGAAATGGGAATTAGCCTAAAACATATCTGCCTTTCCAGTAACTTATAAAAAAGGCAGGAATGGTGCTACAGAGTGCAGTGGCAACCTGTTACTAACAAAGAACTGAGACCTTCGCAAAATAGCCAAAGAACATGGACAAGGAACACATCTTTTTAGAAATTGTCTTGAAGCCATTTTGTCAGTGCATATCTCAGTACCACACAATGTCAAAAATATTGCTCAATGCCTCCTTTCCCCTGCTGAATATATGCTATGAGAAAGGCATTGGAAAAGGCAATTAAAAACATTATCTGACAAATATTCTAAAGATGCAAACAGGCAAAATTTTACTGTTGAACAACTAGCAAGAGAAAATCACTTAAAAAAACCCTCAGAACAAGCTAACACTTTACCTGAGGAAACACTGCAAGACATGGCTATTGCAGCAAAAACATCATTGCTCCTCACTCCAGATGACTCTGTACCAACACTACATTTTGCTAATATCAAACAAGGGGTAGATGGGAGTTTTATTGAATTTGTGGATAAAGAATGCCTTGGAAAAACAAACAGAGAGTAGAGAGGCACAAAAAGAACTTTTGAGTAAATAGCTGTAAAGAATGCTAATGAACAATGTAAAACTATTCTGAGGGCTTTACCCTTGGACACAGAACCTACCATTGAATGAATGGTAGAAAGCTGTACACACAATTGCCCAGGCGGTTGCAAAAGGCATCATTGAAGGCATTTCTGGAGCATTAGCAGCGGTAACTTCCAGAGATAATGCTTGCTGTTTCAATTGTGGGGAATTTTGACACTTTATAAAGGACTGCCCAGAGAGGTCACCCACTCAAGACCCCCTCGCTGGCTACCAAAGGCCCCAGAGATCGCAGTGATACCAGCAGCATTCGGGAAACTCCCAGCGCAGTGCGGTAAGGCCTCGCGTGCAGACAACAAACCAAAAGCCATCCCACTCTGTCCCAACTGTGAGATTCACGTTAGCCAGGACCAGGAAGGTGGGAAGCATCACACAGCATCATCCCGGGGGATCCCAAGCCACATGAGGAGGATCTAACACAAGGAGAGGTACTGATGGGAACCTGGCTCCAGCTGGTAACTGCACTATCCGTGGACTTTACCGATGAAAGTGTTTACTGTGTTCCCACAGGAAAGCATGGACCAAAAGATGGTCCTTGGGACATCCTAATTACAGGTGACACTTTCCATGGTCCAAAGGAAATTTTTGTTCTTCCAGAAGTACAAACAGTGTATCCTGCACAGGAAATCTTTGTCCAGCTGTGCTGCATGGACACACCCTTTTACCTTTCACAGGGAACCCCGATTGCACAAGCTTTTCTACTCCCACCAAACCGCAAGGAAAGGCTTCCCCTCAGCCCCACAATAAAGTGGGCACAGACTGTGGGCCCAAATAAGCCTGCCACCGAGTGTGACTTATTCTGCAAGGGAGAGAAGATCTACTGACTAGGGATGCTGTACACAGGCGCAGATGTGACCATCATCTCCCGCTTGGAGCGGCCAGCAAACTGGGAACTGCAGCCTGTGACAGGCATGATTTCAGGGATTGGTTGAGCCACAGCGTCTATGCACAGCAAGTGGAATGTCATTGTCAAAGGACCTGAAGGCAAGCTGGCAACCATCCAGCCATTCGTGGTAAGGGCCCCCATCACCCTATGGGGTAGGGACCTTCTATCCCAGTGGGGAGCTTCCTTACGCATTCACAGCTGGAATTGCTGACTGGGGCCACTGAGGACTGTACGCTGTCATCTACCCCTTGGCTCACCTGGAAACGTGAGGACCCGGTCCGGGTCAAGCAGTGGCCCCTCTCAAAGGTGAAATTGCACACATTACAAGACTTAGTTGAAGAGCAGCTTGCCAAAGGCCACATAATCGAGACCACTAGCCCCTGGAACTCCCCAGTCTTTGTGCTGAAAAAGCCTGGAAAGGACAGGTGGAGACTTTTACATGATCTTCACAAGATCAATGACATCATTGAGGACATGGGTCCCCTCCAGCCTGGCCTGCCCTCACCATCGATGCTGTCTCGGGACTCGAGTCTTGCCATCATAGACATCAAAGACTGTTTCTTCAGCATCCTGCTGCACCCTCAAGATGCCCCCCACTTTGCCTTCTCCGTTCCCTCTCTTAACAGAGAGGTTCCACTCAAAGGATATCATTGGCTTTATCTTCCACAAGGAATGAAGAACAGCTCAACTATCTGCCAGTGGTACATCACTCACATTCTATCCCCTGTCCAGAAACTATCCCCAGGTGTAGTTATCCACCACTATATGGATGATATCTTAGTCTGTGCATCAGAAAAGACTTACTTGGCAAAAGCAGTTAAAAAGACCATTGAGACCATAGAAAAGGCTGGATTCGAAATCCTTGAAGACAAAGTGCGGTACACCAGCCCATGGACTTATCTTGGACTCCAAACTCATGAAAAGACCACTGTACCCCAGCAGCTTGCCATCCGAGATGATCCAAAGACCCTGAGGGAGTTGCACAGTTTATGTGGGTCCATCAGCTGGATCCATCCCCTGATAGGAATTACAACAGAAGACCTCGCCCTCCTGTTCTATCTTCTCTGTGGCAGCGGAGACCTGAACTCTCCACCTGCCCTCACACCAGAAGCCTGAGATACCATCACCAAAATCCAAGAAGTCCTGTCTTCACACCAAACCCATTGCTTCAAGCCCAGCCTACCTTTCCAGTTTGTCATTCTGGGAAAGGCCCCCCTTTTCCATGGACTGATTTTCCAATGGGACCCTCAATTCATAGATCCTCTGGTGATACTTGAATGGATCTTTACAAACAACCAGCCTACAAAAACAATTACCACCTTCCAGGAAATCATGGCACATCTAATTAAAAAAGCCAGGACTCACCTCCACTCCTTTGCAGGGTATGAGTCACCTCCACTGACTACTGGAGACCTAGAGCATTTGCTCCAGACCAGTGAAAAAGTCCAGTTCGCCCTAGATAGGCTATACAGGGCAAATTTCCATCCACGCACCAAAACATAGACTTTTTAATGCAGCCTTTAATCTGACCCCAAAATTAGTCCAAAGCAGGACACCTCTCAAAGCTCTAACTGTTTTTACAGATGGCTCAAGGTCATCCTACAAGTCTGTAATGACCTGGAAGGACCCCAAGACTCAAAAGTGGGAATCTGATGTCCAAATAGTGGAAGGATCCCCACAGGTAGCCTAGTTAGCAGCTGTTGCCAGAGCCTTTGAGAAATTCAAAGACGAACCCCTTAATTTGGTCACAGATTCAGCTTACGTTGCTAGTAAGCTATGAGAGCAGAACACGCTTTTCTCAAAGATGTTTCCAATCCAAAATTACACCAATTGATCTCTGCATTAACTAGCTTAATATCCCACAGAAAGCAACCTTATCATATCATGCGTGTGAGGTCACACACTGAACATCACAGAAGGGAACAGGAAAGCAGATGCACTGGCCATGCCAGTAGAAACTGCTAATGCCCCTGACATCTTTTCTCAGGCAAAGTTGCCACATGCATTTTATCATCAAAATGTACTTGCCCTCATAAGAATGTTCAAGCTCTCAAAAGATCAAGCAAAAGTTATTATTGCAATGTGCCCAAACTGCCAGAATTACCAGTTCCATCTATGGATACTGGGGTCAATCCCCAAGGCCTGAACAGCTGTCAATTGTGGCAGACTGATGTGACTCATTTTCCATCTTTTGGAAGGTCTAAATATGTGCATGTGTCAGTTGACACGTTTTCTGGAGCAGTGTTTGCATCAGCTCACACAGGAGAAAGTGCCACTCACACCATCAATTATTTTCTTCTTGCATTTGCTACTCTGGGAGTTCCAAAAGACATCAAAACAGACAATGGACCTGCCTATACCTCTCATAGGTTGAAAGAGTTCTTCAGTGAGTGGGGGAATAAAACACAGTACAGGCATAACTGCAAATCCCATAGGGCAATCCATTGTAGAAAGGACTCATCAAACCCTCAAAAGAGTCCTCCATCAACAATAGAGAGAAGCAGAAATTACATCCCCTGTTGAGAGACTTTGTAAAGTCTTCTAAGTGATTAATTTCCTAAATTGTACAGCATCTGAGCCTGACCCTCCAATCCTTCATCATTTCTCAAATTCAGCCCAAGCTAAGCTCACTGAGAAGCCACCAGTCCTAGTACAAGACCCAGAGACACATCAGGTTTCTGGGCCTTTCCAACTGATTACCTGGGGAAGAGGCTATGCCTGTGTTTCATTACCATTGGGCCCTAGATGGTTCCCAGGAAAAAACATAAAACCATATCTAGGCAAATGCAAACATTGCCCCCATGGACAGTAACAAGAATTCTCTAGAGTCAAATACAAGACCTCCACAAAACCAGACCCGCTCTGCATGGAGATGAAGGTGTTGCCAAGCATCCACAAACCAGAGAGAAGACCATCCTGTCACATGACAGCAGACAAAACAGAGAACTGAACAAGATGCTGCTGCATCACTGAAGCCATAGGCCAGATGCAGTCTAGCCATAAACTGCTCCCTGGTTTATATATTGCTACCCCTTTATCCCAAAAAACCCTCATGTCCCCCTTTCTCAACCCTTGCCAGAACCTTCCTAAACCCCACACTTACCTCCCTCATCCTCAGCTTCTAGTAAATAGAAAAAGGGGAACAGGGAAAAAGGATGAGGGAGAAAACCCTAAACCTCCCTCCTCTCACAAAAAAAATAAAAGAAAATATAATGGTAACAAATTTTGCTATCAGAAGCCCCATCCCTGTCCAAAGATGAAAATTACCTTCTTGGTCAATGGGGACTAACGGGATGGGTGTCATCTTTAGTTAAGGGAATTTTGTGGATTTTTATTGTAATTATTATTGTACTAGCTATGTTTTCAGGCCTTCTCCATTGCTTCAAAAGTGCTATAGGAGATGCCTTTTTACTAAATACAGAGACAGGAGTTGTGGAGGAGGCCCAGTTTTCTGACAGGCATCCTCCCTGGAGATCTGTTCCCTAAGATAAGATAAAACCGTCTAGTCCTGGTGACTGTGCTGTGGCTGTGGACCCCTTCCTGCCTCAGGACACATGTTATCTCCCTGTTTACTATTGGTCATCTTATCCCCATCTCAGACCATTGGTCCCCTTCCCAATTCTCCCCTTCCCCATAAAAACCCCAGCTTTTGCCCAGATCAGTGGTTAGATCATCACTGGCCCCCTTCGCTGAAGCCTGCATTAAAGACTTTCTGTGGAATGCCACATGGTCTTCCTATCTCTTGTCAGCGTCAGCTGGGGTAACTCCTGAAGGGACCTGGCTGGGCTGAACTGAGCTGATCACAGAGCAGAAATCACCTTCTAAAAGAGCTGGTCACCAAAGGCCTCTGCCTGTGCTCCTAAGGGTTACTACCCCTGGCTGGAGACTGCCTGGAAACCCCGGATGGTGGCTCTCCCCCGGGACGTCTATCTGGGCTTGTTGCTGGCAGAAGCTGGGTCAGACAGGCCCCCAGGACCCAGCCACGACAGGACTGTTCTGAATTGCTGTCAGTGTTCTGTCTCAGCCTTATCTGCTTTTCCTGACCTACAACTCACAGAATTAACAGTGCTAGACATCATTCTTTCACAGTCTTGAAAAAACAGTCTCTGGGCCTGCTTGTTGGGGGTTAGGTTTTTTTTTTGTTTTTTTTTTTTTTAGTTCTGGCTTGCCCGTGGAATTTTTGCCCATTAGTTGCGGGACAACCTAACTGTGGGTACTTAGTGGGTGCTTGAGAAAAGACAAAGAGCTCGGCTGGGCCCGGGGGAGGGAAGGGGGCAGGAAAAAAGGAGGGCGGGGACAGTTTGGCAGGCTTTTCTTCAGCTTCGG
This sequence comes from Cyanistes caeruleus, assembly GCF_971803275.1. Classification (NCBI taxonomy): domain Eukaryota; kingdom Metazoa; phylum Chordata; class Aves; order Passeriformes; family Paridae; genus Cyanistes; species Cyanistes caeruleus. The sequence continues at coordinate 30,566,050 of NC_141708.1, forward strand.
AGAAGGACACTTTGGGGCGTGGAGCTGTTGCGGTGGGGAGAAGGGAATTTCGCCATCACCCAGACGGTGCTGCTGCTTCTTCTCCTTCTTCCCTCTTGGTTGAGGTCCTGCTGGGACATGTGGCAGTGCCAGCCACCGCCGTGGAGCTGTTGATACACCTCATCCACCGGCCCAGGATCTCAGCTCATCCCTGCTGATACACCTCAGCCACCAGCCCAGGATCTCAGCTCATCCCTGCTGATACACCTCAGCCACCGGCCCAGGATCTCAGCTCATCCCTGCTGATACACCTCAGCCACCAGCCCAGAATCTCAGCTCATCCCTGCCGTTCCAGCCGGCTGTTCCTCAGAGCCCTGCAGGAGCACCGGGACTGCCCGCCCGAGGGGTTTGTGAAACAAAGCCTCTCCTCCATCCCTTCCCGTCTCAGCTGAGAAAGCTGTCACGGGGCCCCTGGTTCTGCTTTCTTGCTAATGCTGTAATTATTGTTGTTTGTTTGCCTGGTTATACTGGTAAAGAACTGTTATTCCTATCCCCAGATCTCTGCCTGAGAGCCCCTTGATTTCAGAATTATAATAATTCGGAGGGAGGGGGTCTACATTCTTTCATTCTAAGGGAGGCTCCTGCCTTCCCTAGCAGACACCTGTCTTCTAAAACTGAGATACTGCTGTATTTGCTAACTCCTCTGCTTGCAAGGATTCCCCTCAGTGACACAGTGCAGACATCCTACAACTCCAGCTAGATGCGTTTTTAATTCCAAATACTGTTTTGCTTAAAATTCAATACTAACTGGAATTGTCAGGGCCCTGAAAGTCAAGAAACTGATGTCAAGAAATGCCTTAAACCATGAATTTTACATCACGTTGCAGTTTTTTCAGTTTTCAGGTTTTTCAGGTTTTTCATTTGCAGGTATATCTGTAAATATGAGGGCAAGAAATTATTCAAAACCAAAGGTTTTTACTTATTCATATTGAAGCAAGAGTTTTGAAAGGAATGTCAGACTGTAATAAAACTGAGAGTAATGGTTAAGCCTGCCAAATGAAAAAAAAAGGCAGAAACATTATTTTGGAATTTTGTTTTTTCATTATGTTGAGTGCTTTACGTTCCTAATTTGGAATGTTAACAAATTTCACACAAACATTTCTGAAAGAAATAAACTTTTGGCCTCTTAGAATTCTGTCTCTATACTGGAATAAAAAAAACCTTAATACACAGCTGTATTAGACACCAACTGGCTTTGCCATGTTCCTCAGCAAGATGCTGTGCTGGGAGGCTGAAATACGTGTGACCAAGGAGTGGCATGTCCAGAATTCCATGCAAAAGCTTTAGCTGCTTTGATTTTCTAAAACATCCATAGCATTGCCCAACACTCACTATCAAATTAAATCCCGTTAAGGCAGAAGGGCTTTTTATCTAGAGATCAGAGCCTACCTTTGCTGTTGCTTCACGCATAGGAAAGGTAGATGAAGAATTAAATACTTGAAGGTAGTATAAACCATAAATTTCAACCACATTAATTAATAATCAGTTATGGTAATAATATCAGCTTAGAGTAGCCTAAGAAATAGTCATCTTCATGCATACTGTATTGCTATTTTAACAAATTAACTGGCAGCATCTTTGTTCTGATCCCAAAATTAGAAATGTATGTGGTATGATTCAGGACTGAAAGAAACCTCTATTTTTTTTCAAATTATTCATCTAGGATAGATGAATATAAAACAGTGAAGCTAAGAAAAACCTGTCCCTGTGATTAACCTATGTGTATTTTTAACATATGTAATGCAAATGGTACTGTCTTTAGGGAGCATATCCTTGTAATTCAGGGAACTAAATCCCTTTGTCACAGGGTCTAACTTGTGTCTTCCTAAATGTTGCTCATTTGCTGATTGCACAGTTGCAATGTAATTAAAATGTTTGTTTATCTGCAAAAGAGGTGAAAGCTAAACATTGATGTTCATATACATACATTGTATTATATCACAGAAGTTAGGCGGCCTTTACAAATTATTTTTCAGACACTCTTAAAAACTATTTCAAGCAACTTTTAACTATATTAAGTGGCTTTTGCAAGGGGTGTTAAAAATATCCTGTAATGATATATCTGTAAGTTTCTCCCTTACACAGAAATCTATAGACATATGAGTAAGACACACCACGTTTGAGTAAGTGCATGGCATGGATTTAATTGCTGTGCTGCTGCCTGTGTTTCTGCCATGCAGGAGAACGGATTAGCATTATGTGTGAACTGGAATACAGGGAAGTTCATGGGACATCCCTGTGCGTGTCTGCTGAGAGCCCAGCAACCACCAGCCAGCTTGTTGCACTGAATTAAGTCTGAAAACATTCTATGAAATAAATCGTAGTCTTCTGAGCAAGATAAATTACTCTTAGGAGCCATCTGCCTTTACCCTTTAAAAAAAAAGTCTCTTTAAATGTAAATTTAGCTTTCCACCAGAGACTGTATTGCCATGGTAACAAACACAAGAAAAATAAATGTCTCTTAGAGGAAAACCACATTTTATTTTGTATAAACATTTTCCATAAAAAATAAATTATGCAGCTACAGAATTATTGTATACACAATCTCAGACAGTAAAGAGTATCAGTCTTTTCCTGGAATGGATCTCTGAACTAGTACCAAACATAATTGCCTGCAGTAAAGAAATGTATACTTAATTTCATATGCTGTGAACTAGAGCTCTCATCTTTCAGTTTGCTCTAAATTGACTGGAATGCTACAAACTTCAGCAGAGCATCAGGCAGGCAGCAGCAGTTTACAGAACTGGAGCCTAAAATGTAATCTCTGCCAGGTAATTTATCTTACAAATGCTTTCCTGTGTGAATTTTCTCTGCACAGTCTACCACTGGAGAGGTTTGTTATTCAAAGAGCACAGAAGAAGTGGTTTGGATTTTTCCTTCATTGAATCAAAGGAAGAATGCTTTCAGGTTAGGCCTGTTTCAAAAATAAGATTGATGAGTGGTGTACTTTAAATTGTTCACAAATTCCTCTCTACCTCTTCATGCATCAGTAACTCCCTACAAAGGTCAGTGTGAGGAGACACCCAAGATGGGCAATATCATTGTTTGCAAGAATTTCTGAATGGCTAAAAATAATTTATTTTTACATTGTCTACTTTCTCATTTCAGGTTTCAAATTCCACAGTATACAACTATAACAACAGTTTTCAAACATTGTAATTGTTGAAATGTTCCACAATTGTTTATTTACTCTCTCTCTTTCCCTCCTTTTGGCCTTTTGACTGTGTGTGGTGTGTTTGAAGGCTCCAAGGGAGTGAAGATGTCCATGGCTGAGTTTCAGTGGTGGGAGGAGGTGAGGAATTCTGGTGCTTGCCTGTGGAACAGAAACCATCCTGAACTTACTTGGCACCTCTCATCTGAATAAAACAGTAGTTTACACAGATTAAACTCTTTCTTCTTTCTGTATGGCAGGCAGGGAAATTATAATCCCCACCTGAAGATATGTTAAAGAATCAATTTCTCCTAGAGATTGACACTGACTTTGACATGTCATTTACTGTGAGAGGCAGCAGGAATGGTGCTGTAATTGTAATCTGCTCTTTCCCTACCTTAGCTGCTGAGTGGCATGTTCAGTAGCATCAACATCTATCACTTTGGATATTGCTCTGTTACACATCTTGAAATTCGAAGAGCAAAATGGAATGTTTTCTGAGATGTCTTGGGCAGAACTTCATACAAAGTAGACTTTTGAGAAAAGATAAAGCAATCAGTTTCAGCAAAATACATCCTTTTATGTGTGTAAACAGTTCTGCAGGAAGTGTAAAACTAATATGCAGAGATGGATTAACTAAGGTATTAGGGAGCAGTCAGCTTCTCCTGCATATCTCAACCTGCCAGACCATGACCGTGGCAAGAGTACCCAGACTGGGTTACACTGTGGATTGTCTTGTGTGCTGTAGGGCCTTGGGCAGCACCTGGTAAAAGATGTGTAGGGAAAGAAACAAAAGTAATAAGGCAGACAGCCACTAACTAAGATATGTGTATCTTCCTGGTCATCTGCAGTTTTGGATTAACTACATGTAGCAGTCCGTGTGGCTCACCTAAGGATGTGACCTTAAACAGTCTTCGGGTCTGAGTGCTTGTCAGCAAGTATAGAGGAGAAGCACCTTCTCACAGTGCTTCAGAGGGGTGCAGAATACCAGGGAATGGGCTGACCCCGCACTGCTTCGAAGGCAGGGCTCCAGCCGGTGTCCCTGGGTGATGCACAGCACCCATATCTAACCCCTCCGGCACACGAACTGTTCAGCATGCTCCAGGGCAGCAGGCCAACCTGAGGTGACTTCACCGTATGACACGGATGTTTTCGCTTACCAAACATCCTACAGAATTGCGAGCACATGGGGAGCTCAGGGCAAAGACTAAGGCAAGGGGTGAACATCCTACCCCTTTTATTGATAGAGTTGGTAGCTGTGTTTCAAATAGAGGAGGTAAGAAGAGGAGAAAGGTGTCGCACTACAGTCTTAACGACTTCTATCAGTTCCTTTCTCTTCCTCTACAAAGGCTATCTCAGTATGGGGTCTAGGATCCACGCCACTGCTGCTTAGACAGGTCCTGGGTGAAAAGGCAAGAGTAGGCACCTTCCCCGGGCCTACGCGTCCCGATCTCTCTCACGTCCCGCCTATGTCTCCACAGAGGCCCGCCCCGCTACCGCCCCCCTGGGCGCGGCCCCACGGCGCAGGCGCGCAGTCCCCGAGCCAATGGAGAAGGGGTGGGGCAGGTCTGCGGCCATTGCGGTCTTGCCAGTTGAGGGGACGGGCCGTTGCTACTGTCGTGATGGTGTCCTGGATGATCTCCCGAGCAGTCGTGTGAGTGCCAGGCTGGGGCTGCGGGAGGCGGCTTGTTTCCCGGGGCAGGAGTGGTCTCGATGAGCGGCGGGCGGGGGGCGGCTTTTCTCGTTTCCCCAGTCTCCTGAGCCGGGTGCTCTGCGCTGCCTTTAGGGGTCTGTGTGCCTCAAAGAGTCCTTGTGCTCCCAAAATCTTCCGCAAGACCTGCACCGGGTTTATGGTTACTCCGTGGGTCTTCTGCTCTAAGTGCATGTTTCCCGGGACTGCGGAGCCGGCCAACTCTCGCTGCTTTGTGCCTGTCACGCACAAATTGCAGCCGTTGCTTGTAAACGCAAAGTAACCTATATAAAATCTGGTAACTTTTCCTTTTTAACTTGTAGCAGAGTTGAGAGGACTAGAAGAACGCTTGCGAGTGTGAGATGGCGGTCTGGGATGAGTATAGGTTATCAGCTGAAGAGGTAGATTGGCAGTGTTGTTGTGTTGTTATGGACTTCATAAAATTGAGCTTATGAAAGCCAAAGAGGCAAACTTTCTTAGGCGAGAAGCATCGTGTTATGTGTTGTGTAAGTTCTGTTTGAGAAAGAGTAAACTGCAGTGCGACCTGTGTCTTTTTATAGGCATTGTACTGTTCCTTCCTGAAACTGATGAGTTATTGTGCTTATTTGAATAAGCATTGATTTAATATGAATTCCTCATAAAGGCTGAGTAATATTTGGGCAGCAGAGTCTTCCTTATGCTCCTTGCTGGATAGCACTGTGACTCTGGGGTCTCCAGTGATTATTGGGTCGTTTGAGCTGCGATTTGCTATGTGTGAGTTTTTGCCAGGCAAATTAAGTGAATCTGCTCAGAAAGCAGTCCAACAAACATCCGAATTAGCATAAAGTATGTAGCAGGAGTGTGTGATCCAGAGCAGGGCGTAATAGGATTTTCCTGTTTTGTTGGTGACAGATACCCCCTTAAGCTGTCTGGTGTAATTTCATCTGAAAACTTTGTCAGGAAGCTTTCTCATACCGGCACGTATATTCTCCTGCTGCAGCCCAACCACTTAGATAGGTAGCCGTCCTTGCCTCTCTTTCAGCCCTTCCTGAGACTTGTCACATAATTGCAACTTGCAAAGTAGAACATCGCATTCCAGAGTTGGCAAAGGACGACAGAGGGTTGGAAGTCTGGGAGGAATTGCTATTGGTGCACTTCGTTAGTGTGGTCTTCCGATGGGCTATACACAGTGCTCTAGGCAAGAGGCTATAGGCTCTTGCTTTCTGTACATCAGTTGGAGATGCTCAACCTGTTTCTGCTTTGTTACATAAGAGCACCAGAGAATTCTTATTTTAACTACTTAGACTGTGATGGTTTCGAGGGAATTGGCAGCAATGCTGAGCACCTGAATTTCTGATGACTAAATTCTTGTGTAGTTAGTTGTGGTTTTTCCCCCTGAATTCCTAAGGGTTGTATTTGCATAAGTTAAAGTCCTCTGTGAGCCTAACCCAATTGCACAGGGAATGAAGAGAACAGCTACTGTTCTTCACAGATTTATTGCAGAAGGCAATAAAGGATAATGTACTGTGCAGTTCTGTGTAGTTTGGTTTCTTTATTGCCACTGGTCACCCATTTGTGTGCCCTAATTATTTTTGCTAAAAAGGGATTCCTAAATATTATTTATAAAACTTTTCCACCTTCTTGTGTCCTTGTTTCCTAGATGTGGGATTTAAGTAGTTTGCCAGTATTCAATTTCTCAGGAAGGTGTAAGTGTTCAATGAGAACTTGGACAGCTGTAACATTATTGTTTAACTTTGGTAATAAAGCAAAATTCATGTGGAAACAGAAGGTGACAGGTAGCATGGAAACAGATGTGGTCATGGAAACATGAGAGGTCTTAATTTCAATGGTTTTGAGAATGTCCTTCTTGTTCTGTTTTCTCAGTGTCTGTTATCTTCCTTTTTTGATCTGTTTTCCTTCCTGGTCTCTTTTCAGATATACCTATTTTAGTGACTTTGGGTCTCTGAATTGTACGTTTGGAGGTTGGAAGGTGTATACTATCTTTCTCTTAGAAGCTCTAAGAACCAGATGTAGCATTTTTATTCTTATGTGGTGACTTCCTGATGCAATGTCCTTAGCAAGCCCGGCCCTGTTCTGTGTGTGCAGCCATCAAGAATACCTATCATCTTGACTGGTGATGGAAAGGAGCGGCAGTTTTTCTGTCGGTGGCAGAGTTCTCCACTCCTGACTGACCTCCTATGTTTCAGGGACAGAAGAGTAGCAAAATAGTAATTTGTAGGTGTGTCACAGTGCCCTCTGCTGACTTCTGACGTGGTGGACTTGTCCTGACAACTGTGTCCTGAGCAAATTGCCTTCTGATTCAACTTGAGACTTTGCAATTTGCAATTCACTAACCCCACTAAAATAATTTGGTTAACTATTTAAGGAACTAGGGAATGGATTTAATAGAATTGGAATTCTTAATTGAATGTGAATTGTCTTGAGGAGTCATGCACAGTAAACAGGGAGTGGTTCAAATTTGCTGTTCCACATAATAATCTTCAGCAGAACTTTGTTTTAATGAAATATTTTCCCTTTGCTCTATCAATGCTATTATTCTTTAAATATTTAAACTTGTGAAATACCTTGTACTAATTGTATATCTTTGTCAAGAAGCAGAAGACTTGAATTGCATAATTAAAACATCTTTCCACTTTCAAATTCTGCATCAATTGGGTGTTGTTGTAGTAAGTATAGCTAATTATTATTTCTAAAACATACTGGCTGTTGCAACACCTTTTGGAATGTTTATTGCAGTATTTCTTCTATTTTTCACTTAACAAAACCAACAAGAAGATAGATAATTTCATGCAGAGTCTCAGAAAACTTCTCAGAGTGGCACATCTTGTTCTTAGTCTTTAATAGTAGAAATATTTTTTAAAATTTGTGACTGTCCATCTTGTTAACTTAAATAGAACTTGTGACTGACTTTTAGTCTGCTTGGATTGCTCATTCTTCTAATTTGTAAGATCTGAGCAATTGTGTACACATCAGTTGCTGAGACAGTATTTAATAGTAAACACACTGAATACTTGTCAGTCACAGCCTGGTATGGATGAGATCAGACCATTCTCTTCGTGGCAAGCAAACATGTGAAAGCATCCTAAATACAAACTAGATGGCCATTTTGTTCTTGCAATCTGTTAAAGCAGGCTGTCTGCTGTAATCTGTTAACTTTTTTCCCCTCCTCACTTAAAAATGAAAGTTCCCCCATCTGTATTGCTTTGCAACACACTCTCTCCCTTCATGTTTAAGTACATGGTTTGTTTCCAGTTTAGTAGCTCAGCATCCGTGAATGTTGGAAGGGAAAGTTGCAGTGCTCCACAGAAGGATGTATTTGTCTTGGGTACTAGTAGTTAGCTTTCTGTTTGTATTCATGTCTTCTCCACTGAAGTTTTAGAGCCTTGCAAATATTCCTTGATTCTGATATTAGATTATAATTAAATACGTTAAGCTGGACAAAGACTGGGAGACACATAAGGTGATCTGAAGCTAGGAAGTAGTATTAGTCTCTTTCAGCCTTTGATGCTTTACAGATTGGAGCCGCTTCTTTAATGGTAGTTTCCAAGGCATTGTCTTTTAATGCTTCTGTTGTTGCTCAACATTTACAGATGTCCAGCTGCCACTACAATTACTATATATCTGAGAATGGGTAGCTGAAGCCATAAGTTGGAGCTGAAGTTTCTCTGTTGATTGGATTGTTATCAGGAATACCTGGCTGTAGGTGATGTTTTATGTAACTGTGTATGCTTTGACTGTAAACCCAGATGGTGTCTTGTTCTTGGAATACAATTTTTTTAATTAAAAGCATAAACTACAAAAATATTTACCCTCTTGTTTGCTAATCAACATGCTGTCAAACATGTCTTGAAGCGATCACAGCTCCTTGGGTGAAATCAAGTAACGTAACATCGTGTGTGTGGAAGGAATAGCTATAGCTTAATAGCCTAATCTTCAAGTCAGAAGAGCCATTTGTGGGAGAGTTTCTTTGACTGTAGCCTGTTTCTGGTACTATGGTTGCAGCTGAAGTATGAAGGGTGTGAACTGCTGTTGGATGCTGAATTTCTGATGGTATTCTTCAGCCTATAAATTGTTGCTGTACCTGTGGGGGAAAAGGAGTTGCTGTCATTGAGTGAGTGAATGAGTGAGATGTGCTGCAATGTCTGTCTCACCACAGAATTGGACTGAATCAATGACTGGGTGTCAGTTAAACTTGGCATTCCATGCTGTGCTTAAATAGATCTCACTGTCCTTTGCTGGGAGGGGCCATCCTGCCCTTCACCCTCTCCTCATTCATTTTCCACAGGATTCAAATGTTACTCTGTGACCACTGTGTAAGTCTGGTTGTTTTGTCAACTAGAATGAAAATTAGCATTGACAGAAGTTAATATTTTGTTAACTGCAATGAATTGTGTTAGTTCATGCTGCTGTTGCTAGTTGCTAGGTAAGTATTGTGTTGAGAATAAAAGGTTGCAGGACAAAACCAGCATTATTTTAGGCTTTAAGGTATGCTTAAAGCATACTCTGAAACTCCATTCTTTGCTTTCACATTGCTGCTTATTCTTTCTTCTTGTGAATCTAGTTCCAGTAATAACAGTGCAGCTGTTCTAATCAAACAAGGTGTAAGATTTTTTAAGGGTTTTCAGTTTCATGGGTTGAAATCTGTAAGAATATATAAATCTAGGGATTAAGTGTATTGTCCTGACTGTGTGAAAGTATGAAATCATTTACATAACTAAGCAATGAGATTGCTTAGAACACTTCTCTCCAATAGTTCAGCTTCTCAGTGAGGCAATCCTAATATATACAATGAGAAGTTTCTGCTCACTTGTATGTTACTTGTAACACCTCTTGAGTTAGTACAATGCAAAATTACTGTCTCTGACAACTTGTAAGAAAAAAGTGTCCTTACTGCTTGTCTGGCACACCTTGCCTTAAATCAACATTTGCTCTGCAGCCTAGCTGCTGTTTTCTCTCCCATGTTTACAGGACTGTGTAGGTGCAGAGGCATGCGTGGTCCGTGTGCCCAGTCTGTGGCAGGCAGCTGGCCTGAAGCTTGCTCAAAACAGATGGAGCATGTCTAGAGGTATCCTGTGGAGTCTGACATTCTTTCTTGATGGTCTTGGCATGTATTCTGTTACAAAATGTGCTGAAACCCACATCTGTGTCCTATGCATTATAGATAAAGAAATACCAAGAAGTGCATGATCTGGCACAAAAGGATGTTTCTAATTAAAACAAACAATCTCCACTCTTGAAATGTTCCACAAACCAGTGTCTGCTTTGAGTGAGCACATTGTAGACTATTGAGCATTTCTGCAGTCTGGACAGAACAGCTTGTCTTTCCTGGGTTTGTACATAGAGACAGCTCTGGATATGCTTATGTAAGGCTGAGGAAGATACTAAGCCAAACTGTGATTTTTATTTTTTTTTAAAAAAGTTGCTTTGGCTCAATAATTTTAATGTTTGATAGAAATTATCTTCAAAATGTGTATAAAAACATGTCTGGCAAAGTCCTCTGTTCCATTGTTCCATGTGTAAAGGAGCTTTCTCTGAGCTTTTTGGTCCTTTTTATTCTGCTTTATGAAATGCCAAAATTTTGAAACCCTAGTACTAGGTTTTTACAGAAGAAAATATTACATCTGCCAACAGTATAATCCCTCTGTTGTCAAGACTTGTCAGACTAGATCATAAAAATTTAGTACAGGACAAATGAGGTGAGATGTGTAGAGTCTAGGCAGGAAAGGTAATTGCAGGTTTTTTGCTGACCAGAATGACTTCCAACATGACTGGCCTTGGTGGCCCAGAACAACCAATCTGACAAGATGGTTTTGGATATGAGGGAAATAAAACACCCCACAGAGGCTATCTGCACTAAGCTTCTGGTCAGCCATCTCTGTTGCTTTGCTGCTCAGTTTATCACTGACAATATAATACAGTGTTACTTCTGCTTATCTTGTGTTTCCTAGCAGTCTGCAAGCTTCAACATGGAGGCGGGTTTAACTAGATGAATGTTTGTCTTGTGTTTATCATCTTTGGAACATTGCTCATTCATCCCAAAGACAGATAGACCTTGTGTTTGATGTTGGATACTAGGTGCAATTTATTTCAAAAGCCTGCAACCTGGCTTTAAGTGCAGGGATTTAGCAAGCAGAATTTTTCCTGATGTGAGAAGACTGATACAATGATGTTCTTTTTTGTCTTAAAGCTATTGGAACTTCCAGTGCTCAAGTGGGAAAGTTAGAAAACAGTTTGTGCTTGTGCCTTCCTACCACTGTCTGGTTTTATTTCCTTCCCCCACCCTGTTTTGTAACTCAGATCAAAACTATAGAGAGTGGGGAAGATGGTCACTAACTTGATGTCCTGATTAATTTTTACAGTATGGTAACGTTACCTTAAACCAATATAAAAATCCCAAAGAATTATTATTTGGCTTTCTGCTGTCATTATTCACTTTTGTCTGCTAATATTTTTATTTCTTCCCCCAGACTGGGATTTTGTTCTGGAATGCATAATTTCCTTTATGTCTAAAGGCATGTCTAGGATTACTCAGTTGCAGTGTATTTAGTATTTGAATATTTTAGAAGCTGACCTATTCAAAATTTTCAGCAGTGAACAGCTTATGGTTCACTTGGAAGACAATATATTCACAGAAACATAAAATATATGTTTTACATGACTGCTTTGGCAGTCATTAATTTGCTGTACTTGTAATGTAAGCAGTGTTGGTTTTACTTTTCTACTTATAGAACTTTGAGGGATAGTTTTTCTTGTCTAAAAGTTACCCTTGAGTAGTTGAGACAAAATGAAATTTATATTTGTATAAAGAAGATAATGCGAATTGGCCAAATTATCTTACATTTCTATTTGGAAAATAACATTTTTGAAAAGGCACAGATTTCTTTTGTATCTTCTGGTTTCTTAGCCCATTTACATATAACCAGTTAAACATACTTGTGTTAACAGAATTCTTCTCTCAAAAAATCTTTTGTGGTTAATCAGAGTCGTGTGCTTTATTTGTTTTTGAGAGCAAAACCTAACCCTCAAACTAATTAATACACGAGTCTCTAAAGAAAAAACTATAAATGATTTGGTTTCAAAAGGGGGGAAATTAAGATATCTTTTAGCATGGAATTTTTGACAATAAGGTTAAGTGACTAATAGAACTGCATGAATAAGGCTGGTAGAGATTCTGCTTGTCAGTCTTAACTTGGTGTCTAGCAGAATCTTCAGAGCTCTCTACGTACCAGGTATAACTGAGGAAACATGTATACTAGGGAATGACAAGTCCAGATGCTGCCTCAAGAGCATCTGCCAAATACAAAGTTCGTAGAAACCTTTTCTTCTGTACAATGGAAAGGTTTGTTTTTTTGAATGCTCTAAGAGGCTTCAGAAGTACATTTCTGGGTTATAAGATTAACAGAATTGTTTGAGAATCAAGGACCTTAAGGCAAAAAATTAAAGTGTCCAACTTTGGATGATTAGAAGCAAAACCACCAGCTGTCTGGGGCAGACATAAGACATCCTTACTTTTACTTCATGAGTTGGTGTTATATGGTTCCACTTACCACTTTACTCAGATTGTGGTATTTTTGTAGCATTTTTTTGGGAGAGGCAGGACATTGAGGCTGGTTTCTGATGACACCCTTGGGTTCAAGAACATGTAATGGTTAAGTCGAACCTTTCTGAACCTTTGGGTTATGAACTTCACTTTTCTCTCTGGAACTACCTGGGCGGATTAATATTCCACCCATTGTGACCTATAGCAGCATGGACACTTTTTATAAAAATGCAACCCATATAAATAGGTGGTTACATGCAGTGTGGTTTGCTTTATACTAACAGACAGCTCAAAAATAAAATGTGGTTTCTCTTGGAATTTTGGGACCGATCCTATTTTAAGTGTTAGATTCCTATATCCAGTTATTTTGATGTTGATTAATACTTCAAAAATAGAGAAGATACTCTTTGAGCAGCAAACAATGACTGTGGATTTTAACTTGTGAAATTAGTTCAAGTCTCTAGCAGACTTAATGTAGGCTGAAAACCAAAGTTGAAAAGGTAAGAATCCAAGTGGAAATCCATTTTTTGACTATGGCATTTGGAGGTGTTAGAGGGAATAAGCCTCAGCCATAAATGATGGCCAAGCCTGGGAGAGAAACTCCAGTGATGTAGCTAGCTTTGAAGCCACTTGTCAAAGCTGAATAAAGCTTTAGATTTGAAAAATAGTTGAGAATGGGCATGACTTCAGAGTCTTGAGAGAATCTAAACTGGGATTCCTCTACTATTGAAAATAATATTAGAGAACTGGATTTCTGAACCTACAGTTTAAGCATTGGGTACATAGGAAACTTTCTCCTTAGGAAGCTGCTGAGACAATAGAGGAAATGTGCTTGAACACTTTTCTACAAAGAATTTGTCCCTATCTCCTGCAGTTGAGACTTGGATGTCTGTAGTGTGTGATTATACATGGGCTTCCCACTGTGACTTCTGTAGCTTGACTGAAGGTAATATAACTCAGGGTAAATATGCCCAAATTAATAAATAAAAGGCTGGCCTTGGATCCTTTCAGGCAACTGATTTTTTTATTTATATTTTTTTCCCCACAGCAGTGAAAGGGATTACTGCCACTTAAAACACTGAGTTATCTTGTCTCTCTTGTCTTGGAACTTGCATACATTAAATGGATGAGGCTGCTTTAAACCTTAAGTATAGTTGCTGTAATGAGAATGTATTCTGCTGAGATTTTTTGACTTTTTTTCTAGGGATGTGTTGTTCATGTATTTTTGGCAGGTTTTTTTTTTAGTTTTCTGTCACCTGCAGAACTTCTGTCAATTAATACTGCTTCTCTTCAGCTATGCTGCATTTTTGCTTCTGTTCCAATTTTGTGCTGGATAAAATACCATCTCTGTATGCAAATCTGATTGTTACCTGGTTGTAGCAATGGTGAAACAAAGACGCACGGACCCCCTTGTGCAAGCGAAGGAAATCTCTTTATTGTAGAAAACACTCCCCTTTTATACTTTCAGTTTCTGCCAGACTTAACAGAAGAAGGGCACCCATTGGCTGCTCAGCTGCAGTACTGCTGTCCATGTGTCCCATCAGCCAATCAGCTTCCTGCTCATATGCTGTCCCCATGTTTTCTCCTCGTAACTGCCTCTCAACTCCCAACCAACATTCCGTCATCCAGCCTGCAGTCGCCTTTCCCACAGGGCTCCCTGGTGAACATAAGCCTTAACAACTTTAACAAATATAACCCCATATCCCACACCTGGGTCATTTTACCAGGACTGAGACCTGAGACTTCCAAGAGCTGAAGCTTTAAGACTGTTAAACATGTCTAAAAATGTGCAGGACTTGGCAGTACCGAGGTGAGCCTTTGCTTTGTTTTCTTTATGGTAGCTTTGGCTCTCCAGACATCCATCTAACTTTCCTTGTTTCAAAATTTGCTGTGGTACAGAGCAGAGAAACCTTTGAGAGGAAGTAGCTGCTGACTTGAGGTAAGTTAGCTGAAGTTACTGTAATGAGCAATTTTCCAATTGTCATGGTTTTAAAGCACTAGCTAAAAAATCACTAGAAAATTTTACTTGTTTCTTGGTGTGAGATATGGATTAGGAGAAGGGCAAAACAGGCTTGAAACTTAAAAGGAATAAAGAAAGTTTGTTAATAAAACTACAAGAATAAGAAACCAGAATAAAACCTCCAGAAACCCTTTTTCCCCCACCACCCAACCATTTCCTTGTCCAACTGACAACATAGAGACAAAGCATGGTGGTTAAAGTAATCCCAACTATATAGTAGCTTTTCATCAGTCTTTGTAGTGAAAAAATAAGTTCTCTTTTGTCAATCTATGGAGAGTTTTTCACAAGAAAACCGTTTTCTCATGGCTTTCTATTTCTCTGATGCCAGCTGCCTGGAAAACTCTGCCATCAGTCCTTTCCTCCCATTTCACACCACTCAGGTGTGTTCGTGGGCCATGATTCAAGGGATGTCATTTTAAGGATGAGTTATTCAAAGGCAGAGGTTCTCTTCATCTGTATCTGTGAGCATCTCTGGAAACAGAAGTTTTCTCTTTGTCTCTTAAGGGCCACAAATCTTCAACAACTCTCACTTCTCCTTTTCTGTTCCAGCATCTCGTAGGATCACAAACTACTTCACCGTTTGCTCAGCTCTATCAATGAATTACCTTGCTTAGATCCACAGTTTGAAATACTTCATCCCCCCCAAAATACTCTTTCATGAATTAAAGGAGTTTTTTCAGAACATTATTGTCCATCTCCATAGTTTTAACAAAAGAATATTTCAGCTTATTAAGGCATCTCCTTATTCTCTTCCCATCTGAGGCTTAATTCCTTTCTTCAGTGGCTTTGATAGTTTATGTTGTCTCTTTACATGTTGATCACTCTCTTCTCCTCTCTCTGGAAAAAGGATTAATCTGCAAGTCTCATCTGGGTAGTGAAAGGGTTAACATCTTGCCCAGGCCTTGTGGATGGTCCCGTGATCTCTGCCGGGGCACCAGCTGGGGCTGTCTTTGATGGAAGATTTTCAGTGGCTGCTCTGGGGGAGTGTGGACACTATCTCAGCATGCCGCAGGTCAAGAGCCTTCCCTCCCCCCTTACTCGGCAGTCTCTGGTGAAACCCAGCAGTCGCAGAAAACTGCAGCTGAGCCGGAGACCAGCCTGGCCCGGCAGCCCTGCTGTACAAGGCCCAGGGAGCCCTGCGAGGGGCTCAGCCCCTCTGGGAAGGGACTCCTGTCACTTCACAGTCTCCATCCTCCCCGAGAACCGCAGAACTCTGACCAGCCCCTGCTCCCCCACCCTCCCCCACCGTGGCCTTGTCTGGCCTGGCGGGGAGGAGGCTGAACCGGAGCTCTGTTAACTCTTACAGCTGGAAACCAAACCGAGAGAGAAATTCCTGGACTTGGGTTTTAAAGGATGGTGTTCACAGGTTGATCTCACTTTTCAATGGTCAAAACTACTGTCAATTCTCAGAAATGGCCAGTTATTGGCCAGGAGAAAAAACTCCCACCAGCCTTAACTTCATTAGGTGTTTCCTACTTTGTTTTTCTTAAATGCCAGTCTATCACACCAATATACCAATTAGATTGCAATGGAAGATTTAAAGGTGCCTTCTGGATTCTTAAGTATTATTGATATGAAGTATTCTTTTCTTACACAGAAATAAAGACCTAAAAATCTGTAGAAGCTTCTAACATTATTTTGAAGACACTTCAAAATTATGGCATAAAGCTAAGCAGTATAAGTAAGAGAGGTGGTAGTTTTTTACTTAAATTTATGGAAGCCAGGAAACTACCAAGTGTATATGTAACTTTAAACCTTATAATAAAATGAAATACCTCATTCTAGATCTGTAATGTTCCTGTTAATCTTGTTCAGCACATCATCTGCATTAATATACGCATGTCTTTTAGGAGCTCTCAGAAGTAGCCTAAATGGAGAGTATCATGTTGCATGTGTAGGTTGTAGTATCTCCAAGAGCAGTAAGTGTAAAGAACTTTTTCCAAAGCAAGGAAGCTCATAAGTGTGTTTCTCTGTCATCTGTCAATTACCTTTATTATGTAAACTCTTTTTGTGACAGTTTCTTTGAACATACATGTAAGTAGCAGCTTTCATCTTTAAACTTAAAAAAAATTGTAGTCTTAATTGTATCTTGTTCACCTGCTTTATGAAATAAGCTTATTCATGCATAAACTAAATGAAAATAGAAAATATCTCCTGGAAACTAGGCTTGGTTTGATGTTTTAAAAAAGATTAAAAATAGCAAATTAGTCGATTTCTTTGTTCTGATGTCCTTAATTCAGCTGTCAGCCCTTGCTGGTCATTAGAAGAAAACACAGTTTAGTACAAGGGCACATCTTTTTCTTTGAACAAGGTCATATGTAAGGCTGTCTTAAGAGCTGTCTGAGAAGTACCTGCAATTGTTCCTAATTGCTGGCTATTTCTCTGTGTTCAGTTCTGCTCCTCTCTGATACCACAGCTGGCTGTCAGGGGGCCACAAACACTTTGTTTCCAGTGGCAAGCAGTCTTAGCAATGGAGAAACTGGAGATGATTTCAGGTATTTGAAGGAAAATAACTTAATTGAGATTTAAGTAAGTGTGAGCAGCTTTGAAAATGAATACTTCTCCAGAAGGGATGAAATTTTGCTATTGAGTTTGAGGTAAGAGCTAGGTGGGAGACTTAAGTTCTCTTCTAAGGGTTGTTCTATATTTGAAGGCATTCAATATTTGCTCTTTATTGTGAGGAAGTGTTACAGATGGTCTGGTTTCAGTTCCTCTGTGTGAATGCTTGGAAGGTGTGAGCTCACCTGGCTGCCCTGCACACATGGTGAGCTCTTTAAGACTGTAAACAGGAAGGCGTAGTGGGATGGGCAGGACGCTATTACAGCAGGAGTCAAACATGTATCATAAAAGCAAGAGGTGAATAGGTAGTCATGCAGAGAAGTGACTAAGGATTTTATAGCAATTTCTATTTGCCTTCCAGTACTAGGTTTTTTTTAATTTTCTGTACAACTGGGTTTATTGGGCCTTTTGACTTTGTTTTGAACAGGACTTGTTATCTGGTGGGGTTTTTGGTTTATTTGCTTTGTTTTATGACATGGTGATGGTATCTCCAGATTTATGCCTAGGCTATCCAGTAGCACAAGAAAAATTGCTCAGTTGTGGACACAAGTTTTGGGGACTATCTGCAGGCACAGATACAGATTCTTTGAGTCAGAATGATAAGCAAATAGCTTCTCCCCAAGTACTTCTGCGCTGTACAGGATCTATAGTGAATAGGAGGTAAGTTGATGCACAGGTTTTGGTTATCGGTAATGCCCTGTCATCTTGTGAGAAGTGTCTGAGAACTATGTTAAAACACTGATGCAGCTTGACCATGTGAAAGAGTTTCTAGGCTGACTCATTAGAGAGGGTAGTCTGGATTTTGCTTTGGGAGTTGTTTTTTAGCAGTCCCTTGTTCCAGACTGCCATGGGTCCCTGAGACAGAGGGCTGTTAGAGCCCATAAGTACATCAGCGCTTGCACACAGATTCCAGTGCAGAACATCCCTTACAGAAGAGGGTTTTTTTGGTAATTTTTTTGTTGTGCTCTTTTTAGACTTCTTTTGAGGTTCAGGGAGGGATATTTCCATGTTGAGACGACTTGAAGAGTTATCTATCAACAGGTTCCCTAATTTGGGGTAGATCAATAATTAGTCCATAAACATGAGTGGATAGGATACTTAGAGCCTAGAGGTCTGCATTAAAAGAAAGGCTTAATTGTCTCTGATCAGACTGCTTGCAGTAGTTATACTTGGGACCCATTAAATAAAAGTTACTGGCATAGAAAAGTCCCACATTTTGAAGGAATCAGTAGGGATGTCACTTTTCCTCTTAAAATTCTAAAGTGGTTTCTGACTGTATGAGTAATTATGTTACTATTGGTTATGCTGTACTTCGGAAGAATCTGGCAGTTGCTTTGGAGAATTCCATCTTTCTAGGCTGGAACATTAATAGCTGCCTTGCTCTGTTCAAGAATGTGCTTTATTCAGATCTGTCAGTGCTTCTGGGTATATTAATTAACTGTTAAGACTTTTTTTTCTTTGGCTTTTATATTCTGGTCATAAGAATGCTACGAAGAATTTTAACAGACTTGTTTCTGATTGCATTCCTGCATTTTGGTAACTAATCTGCTAAAGGAGTTGCTGAATTTAAAGTTTGCTTCTGGTAGCAGACATGTCCTTTAATAGGATTTACATGATTTTCCCTACTTCTTTCCCAAGGCAGGGGATTTGGAAAAAAAAGTAGGATACAATTTCTTGTGGGTTCAGGAATTGATCCTCATGCTCCCCTACCCCTGTAGCAGACAAGCATTTTAGTCATTGTAGTTTTGTAGCTACTTGAATATGTAGTGTTTTACCCTGTAGATTCTGTGGTTTGTATTGTGTATCTGAATAGCAAAATGGAACTAAATTCTATCAGGTGCTGGACAGAAGGACTTTTTTTAGTGTAATGCTTTTCAAAAACATTCAGGACAAAAATGCCAGTGCAAACTTTTGTTTGTCTGGACATGTGAACCATAGCTGGTAGCTGGCTTAGTCTAGGAATCCCTAGCTAGCTGTAACACTCAGGGGAAGGAGTCCAGCATGACTTGAGAGTCTTGCTTTTTTGGCAGTGTATTGGGTTTGTGTGTCAAGGTTTTACTCTTATTTCTCATTATCCTACTCTGTTTTGGTAATAGATAAACAATCAAATTACCCAAACTGACTTGGTAATTTAATTGCCCATGACAGTGGTGACTGGTGAGTGATCTCTGTCCTTATCTCTCCCCACAGCCTTTGAACTTTTTGTTCTTTGTATTTTTTCTCCCCTGCCCAGCTCTGGAGGGCAGTGACAGAATGGCTTTGGTGGGTACCTCCTGCTCAGCCTGGGTCAACCCAACACAATGCAGGGTTTTTGGCTTTTCCCCCTGAACAGGATTCTTGCAGATACTCCTTATGCCTTATTTTGAGCTTGAGAGTGCCACAGAGGTACACAGCAGCTAGAACTTACTCCAAAACGGTATCTTCATTGCTTAGTAGCCAAAAGAAAAAGAGAGATAAATCCAAACTGATAATCTTTGATGGGAGTGGCTTGGAGGTATATGGGCAGTATACAATCTAAGCAAAAATGCTTCTGCTTTTCCAGTGTGTGCTGACTGAAATCCCATTGTTAAGGTGCATGGCTCTATTTGCATTTTTTACAGCAAAGAACAGCCAGCCAAAGATTCAAGCATTTTTCTTTAGATTTTCATTTGGCTATTTAGTTTTCATTAGCAAACTTCCTTTCAAATGAAATCTTGCTTAGGCTAAACTTCCTAACCATATGTGGAATAGTAATTATAGTTCATCTAGAAGTAAAACGGTATTACCACCACCAGACCTAATTTATGCATAGATAATACAGTCACCTACATTACTTCTGGTATTTCCATGTTGTCTGACCAGGTCTTGGAAATAACTCCTGTATGTTTATGGCAGGGATGAAGGCTGCTCCTAACATAACTGGGAAACAACTTAGTATTGAGAAGGGGAACTCAATCAAACCATGGAACTGAATATAAAGGCCTGATATGCTGCCTTGCTTTGGTCAGCTAAGTTATAATTGGTTTATATTCAAAGTTTATATTCAGTTCCATTCTGTGGAGTCATGGAGGATTCTTTTATTCTCCAGCCTGCCTCTCAAGGATGTAGGTATATATTCCTACTGTAGATGCATACAGTGTCTGGCTCTGTATCATTCTGTGGAGATTCTCAGCCTTTAAGTGAGTGGACAAATGGGTGTCACCTCTATTACAAAATTTTTAAGGAAAGGGAATTTAGTGAATGGTGCTGTCTCCAAAGCATCTCATACTCAGAGTTTCCTGGATTGCTTTAGGTGTTAGGTAAGGAACAGAGTGTGTTCCCTTTTTGCATTTTGTAGAAATGAAAGAATAAAGTGCCAAACACTGTTCCATGCTTTGGGCAATACTTCGACAATGTGAACAGACTGAACCCTTCAATGCATTGTTGTTAATGTTAATGGCATTGTGTTTGAGGACTCTGTATGCAAGTAGTACTTTTGAGCAACATAGTGGCTTTTGTGTATTAGTTTCTTTCATTTTTAATAGTTTTTTTGAAACTGTGGCTTTAGAGTTGTTTACTATCCAGGTCAAATATGCTCAATGCCAGAGCAACATATGTATGGATGACTGACTTTCCATTTATCAGTCAGATGCAAACTTGGTTGCTTTGCTTCATAAATGAGCCTTTCAAACAATTGTTCACTTTGACACTTTTAAACTGTAAGACCATAGATTATGTGATAATACAGGCAGTAGGTTGGGTTTTTTAAAAATACAGCTATATGGATACACAGATTCATTGTTTCATCCAGTTTTAAAGGCTCTTGGATATTTTTTCCTTTGTATTTTTATTTTAATCTCCTAATATATTTGAGAAATGTTTCTCTTTACATGAGCAAAATATCTGTAGAGGGGGTAACTATACCTAAAATGGAATGCTATGGTAGCTACTGAGTACAGCTGAAAACCTGAAATAGCTGGACTTACAATTGGCAGTGAAATTACATCATTGGTAAGCAGGATTATTCACATATCTACTAGTAATATAAAGTAAATTATATCACAGTTGGCTGAAACCTGTTTCCATCTGTGGAAACTGCCTTTTTTTTTTGTCTACTATGTTTGTGCAGTGTGCTCATATTCAGTGAGAAATACGAACCACACTTTTAAAAATAGTGCTTGAGCTTTTAAATTTGAAAAGCCATAGAATAATTTGGAACATCTTTAAAGTAGTTGTATGGTTACTGTAGAGATTCCAGAGGATAGATGTACTTCCAGTGTGTAGCAGTAGGTGTTGCTGATGGATTTGAACTTTTTGGAGATACGGATTGAACTTTTGGAGATACAGATCCAAAGGAAAGGAAAATGACTAGAACATGTGGGGCTTTTATAGCCATCTGTGTGACCAAGCTCCCTGCTGCTCCTGTTCTAGGTGTTTCTGCGTCAGTCAGCTGCAGTGGTCTCTCTTTTGCCACTATACTGATCAATCATATACAGATGGAAGATAAAAGTGAAGTTGCTGGCCTTCAGCTACACTCACTGTTGACAAGTTGTCTTTTGGACTGTAAAATTGCCTGGTAGGTTTAACTAAAGTTAGAGGATTTTGCATGTGTGAAGAAGAAAGTGGTGCCAGAGTTGGCAGCAGCATCATTCCATTCTTTCTATGTCAGCTCTGTCTGTAAGGAGATAAAAACAGTACTGGTTCCTATTATTACTGACTAAATGTGTTGATGTTTTGTTTTAATCATATCTACTGACTTCTAGTGAGTCAGTGGAGAAGTTTTAGTTGGAAAACACAGATTTTTCTAAGGCTTCCATTTTATAGCAATATTGAAAACGCTACTGAATTATTATATATTGGTTTATATATAATGATAACAATTTTACAGAATAATATAATAATGATATATTGTGGTGTTAACCACTCTGCACGCTGCAGTTTTAAAGTGTTTTCTGGAAAAATTCTTTAAAACAAAAAGTGGTTACTAAAATAGGTATTTTTTAACTCCTGATTTGACTAGTATTGAGTAACAGATTTTTTCTAGATGGGAAAAACTGGCTACATTTATTGTGTTTGTCTTATGCTTGTGTTCTTATTTAACTTGATGTCATCTTTAGTTTTATGTTAGTTATGTTTTAGTTTTAGTTTTAGACTTACTATTGCTGCAATAAGCTTTCTGCTTAACATCAGTTGTTTCCGAAGAAGTGTTCTCAAAATTGTTTTGTCCTTGTTTATGTTTATAGCATATTGAGATTGATATGTTTAGAGGATAATTACCATTTAAATTTAAAAGTATGTTGTTTTCTGTCTTTATAGAAGTGATGCTACATGACAGTAAAGTGAGTGGAAAAGTATAGCTGAAAAATCTCTAAAGTGAAAGACTCAAGCTGTTTCCCTTTCATATGCTTCATTGAGCACACATGAGCAGGCTACTAATAGTTATTTAAATATATTTGGAGTGGTATTTTTAGGATTAGGGAGAGGTGCATAGATGACCAATAACTGGTGGAGATGTGAGACAGTTGGTGGTGGTTATGGTACTCAGGAACCTCTTTTGTATCTTCTCTTTGAACAAATAATTTCCACCCTTATAAAGTTTGTTTTATGGTTTACAGGATTAACAAATGCTTTTCTTACCTCTGATACTTAATAGTTATAATTTCAGCCAGAACAAGGGAACGTGAGAGACATTAGAGCTGGTGTGTTACCTAACACCAGGTTTTCCACAGGGACAAAAATCAAAGGAAGTGCTGCTGTCTGCAGAATTTCAACAAAATGAAAGGTGTTTGGTCTCCTATTCCTTCTATTTCTGGATCTCATGTTATTTGGGTGAAGTGATATTTTTAACTTGTGTTGTCAGGCTTTTCTAATAGCTGGGAATAAAACCATTCAGGCTTTGCTTTTTAATTGTTGCTTTTCTCGGCCTTAGGTTAAAAGGTCTGAGGATTGCAGCAGAGCTGTATTTGGATAGGCTTCTACAGGTTACAACACAGTTGTTGATATTGTTGAGCTGGAATTCAGGTAGTCTAGACTCTATAAATAGGCCTTTCAACATCTTAAGTGTAGGTAAGTTTTGCTCCAGTGGAGTAGCAACTTGCCTTTCCTATATTAAACAGCTCCAGGGTCCATCTTCTGTTACATCCAGTGTAACATGAAATGTGGAATCCTGAACACCTGTATCCAGGTATGAAAGTGCCACTAATGTGCACCTGTTAATCCTCTTCCATATCAGCACTGGTTTGAGTGATCTGAAGTGACCATCCCTTCCCACTCCAGAGGGATCTAATCTTGTGGAGACCTGCTTGAAGTGCTCTTAGGCTCCTCTGTAGTACTAGCAGTTAACAACTCTGTTGGATGAGTAAAAGCCCAATACATGCCAGGATTGCACATGAGACTCAGAAGCTTTGTTCGAATCTCACCTTGTTTTGTGAAAGAGCTATATATGATTAACTAGCTTTAAGTCTTACTTATAATCATGTAGTGATTTTTTTTGGTTCTGTATTAAAATCCATTGTTTATCTTAGAGCCTTCTTTGCTGTTTAAGAAAATACAGGATTTTATTTGGGTTTTTTAATTTTTAAATTAAGAGGAAATTATGTATTATGGATGGCAATGTAGATGTGAAATTTATTTATTTGACTGTGCTCAACTTTGGGCTTCTAAATACCAGAAAGATGTTAATTTATTTGAGAAAGTTCAGTGGAGGCCATCAAAGTCATCAGCACATGACTTGTGATGAGTGCCTGAATGAACTGGGCTTGTTCAGCCATAAAAGGGAAGACTTTGAGGAGAACTGGTAGCAATTTCATGCAACTTCTTGGTGGTTAAGAGAGCCAGGCCCATTCTTTTGCTCTGCTGCTCACTCAAAAGATACAATAGTCATGAACTTCTGGTTCTGGCTGAATACAACTAAACTTTTGCTCAGAGGTTCATTCAGCATTGGAATAAGTTGCCCAGAGAGGATGTGGAATCTCTTTTGGAAGCCTCCAGAACCTGACTGGCTGAATCTTAAGAAGTCTGGTCCAAATCTGATGTTGACTTTGATTTGAGCAGGATGTTGGACTAGATGACTTTGCAAGACCCTTCAGAACATGAATGGTTCTGCAATTATGCTTCCATAATTTTATCAAGCTCTCTCACTTGAAGCATCTGCAGCTTAACTTTAGAACCTCTGAGTTCTAAAGAGCCAGTATCCCACTGAAAGAGGCTTCCTTCCAGGGGTAACTCTGTGCACTAAGAGTGGAGAAACAGTCTGTGTGGTGTCTGATATTGAAGGAAGTATTTAATATTTGTTTTTAGCAAGTCCATTTCCCCTCCACTTATGTACTATATATTAACTGTTGGAGATTAATTTAGTACTCTAAATTTGCTTCCTACCAAGCAGAAGACTTCTGCATACATACCAGAGTGATGCTTGGAAAATGGTGTATATCAAACTGGTTGAATCCAAACTTACATTGTTGTCTTGTACACTCACAAAGTCCTGTGGTAGTATCACGCAGTCTTCTGCAGTGGCTGTGTAGGTAGAACTACTTAAAGCTGCCTGGGGCAACAATAAAATACAAAATTTTGGTTATTTACTTTGGTAAATAACTTTGCCTTTGTCTAACTATGAGATGTTAAATTACTTTTAAGTTCTGAACTTTGAGGATTTTTGGATATCCCTACAAATGCAAATCTCTCCCATGTAACCACGTAGAGCAAGTTGTTACTGATGCAGTAGAGTGTAGCCAGACTTTTCTCTAAAGGCTGTTGCAGGCCAGGTGGAATTTAAAGGCAGGTGATTAGCTTAATTTTACAAAATGTAGTAAGGTGGTGAAACATAGCAATGGGGAACAAAGATGCACAGACCTCCTTGCTAGCTGTGAAGATCATTTATTGTAACAAACCGAGCCTTTTTATTACATGAAACTTAACCAAAACTAGTGTGCATTGGCTGCCTGCCAGTGCAGTGTCACTGTTCAGTGCATCCCTTTACCCACTCAGCTCTGATCGAGTGGTGTTCACATGCTTCCCCAACCAATCATTGCCTCACACACGAGGTGACTGTTAACCCAATCTCCAGCCATCTGGCCTGCAGCTGAACCCTTTCCCAGAGTGCTTTTTTGTGAAAAGAAGTGAACAGGATTTAGCAAAGCTTAGAAAGGTCGTAATTCTGTAAGGCTTTTCTTATTTCCCACAGTGAAATAGAAATACCGAGCTCTTGATTTATCAAGTAGTAGATGGTAACTACTGCTGTTCATTTTTCATAAAGGACTGTTCTAGTCTATGGCCAAGACTTTTACTAGAAAGTGATGTGTTGTAACAAAGTTGAGTTAGAGCAGATCTTCGTTCTGACTGTGCTCTCAGCATGGATTGCTTGGCACCCTCTCATCCTGCTCTGTATCTTGCTTTTCATGAATTTCAGCAGCAATTGGCTGTCTGAGCAAAAGTGGATTAATTCCTGATTTTCCTCCGCTTCTAAATGCTGCTGTTGCAGACTCCTAGCGAAAGGAGATGAAATGTTGTCAGTGTTGTCTTGAAATAAATTTCTGGTAGTCTGATAAAAGTAGATGATTGTGATAAACTACTGATAGGTTCAGAGGTTCTTCAAGTGTGATAGCACTGCCAGCACTATCTTCTGATGTCTTCTGGTGTTGAAAGGCTGTAGGACTGGTTTTCCCTGTAAATGAACCAGAACAACCAGTTTACATTATCTATTAGAAGCAGCCTTACAAAACAGCTTGTTGTCTTTAGGGCATACACCCTTTTCTGTTCATGTTGTTCTAGTTTTGCCTATAATGAAACTTCCTCCAAGGAACACATAACACTGATTCCCCCCCCCTCCCCCAATTTTTTTTTAATTGCTAGAGAACAGGATTTTTTGTATTAAGGTGACTGCATTGTTCTAATGATGTCACTGTTCTGTCATATACAGTGTAACAGATACTGAAGGCTGTTTCTGTTTTTCAATAGGCTGGTGTTTGGGATGCTGTATCCCGCATATTACTCATACAAAGCTGTGAAGACAAAAAATGTGAAGGAATATGTAAGTCTCATTCATTTTAATTGTTTAATTGCATGCCTCTGCTGACATAGATATGTGACATTTTCATTGTGTAATAAATCATGTGAAAGCTTGAATTGACTGTTTTACTGTTAGTTACAATGCTTGTGTGAATCTAGTGGCAATCCTCTGATTTTGTTTGGAAGGTTAAAGTTAAGGCATCTCATACATTACATAGTTTTGTGCTGAAACATGTTCAAGACACTATGCCGTATATAGATTTTTTTTTTTAAAGAGTATTTTTAGTGTAAACCTTAAAGTTTTGGTTCCATTTCAGCAAAGTATAAGAAATAATGCACTTTTAGGCAGGGGGTAGAATGAAAGTTTCCTAATTCTGCCAACACTTCAAGTATAAGTATTGACAAACTGATTCACTAGAATCAATTTTTCTTCAGTTACCACTAGAAGAGCAGCAGCTTAGTGTCATAGCTCAATAGGAGACTCAAAACCTACCTAAGAAAAGGGTAGTTCTTGTTAATCTATTATTCCTCAATGAGGAGAAAACATAACCGGGGAAGGAAAAGATTTGGTTAAGGTGGTGTGGAGAAAAGAGAGACGAAAGAAAAAGATGGAGAAAAACACAGTTATAGTTACTTCAGTTTTTAATTAAACTATTAAATTATTTACTTGTCAGTGTGAGCAATGAGGATAATCACGAGAATATTAACCAGGTGCAGTCACAAAGAGCTAGTCACTTAGTCACTGAGCTACTTCCTTATTTTAAGAGACAGCCTGACTTGATTTCAGCAACTAACCTGTCCTGAATCTTGCCCTTAACTTGGCTGCCTGTCTCAGGGTGGGGTCAGGGCCATCAGTTACTCTTAACTCAACCATAAGTTAACCATAGCTGTGGCCTAAGGCTGTTGTCTGATGTGTGATGTCTTAATTTTGTACTTCACTGTAGCTGTACAATGTGGTAGCTGTTGTTCCTCCCCTTGAATGTCTTAATTCAGTCTCATCACCCTATCAAGGCCTCAAAGAACATAGTATTTGTACTTCTGATTTCTGTGTACAAGCTGATTAGCGCTAAATTGTGAGATAGAGCTGGTGCCTGCCAGAGCTAAACTCATGGGAGAAAAAATTCATCAAAACTATGAGGTGAATTTTCTGTATCATGCTTGTATTACTCTGTCAGGAAACTCTATAATGCAAAGAATTTATAATCTACTTTTCTTCCTTGCGCCTTCAAAATGAATCCACAGGCTAAGTAGGGCATAGCAGTTTCCAACCAAAATAAAGGAAATCACTTTAATTTAAGAGGTTACCACTTCCTCTTGCACTATCTTTTCTAGAAAAAAGAGAAGTAATATTTTAGAATACTGAGAATTTTTTCTCACCTTAGCTGTCCAGTTAGCCATGACCTAAATGTCTTTCTTGGGCATCATTACTCAGGACCCCTGCTAGCAGGGCCTGGAATTATATTTTTTCAGCTCTTCTAGTGTGCCTGTGGTCTTTTGAATAGTTCCAGAACTTGCAGTCATATACAAAATACTCAGGGGAGGCAAAATGGGTAAGACCCATCACAGTGATTTTTTGATTAGCAGGGCATGACAGTGATTCATCAGTGAGTTATCATTCTGTTGCTGATTGGGTTGACTGTCCAGATAGGTCTTAGGGATGATCCATGGCTGTCGTCTTCCCAACTGGGTAATCTTCTTTCACAGTAAAGGTTTTAGATTTAAATGTGGCTTTCCAAATGGCACAAGTCTGCCGCCACTCACATTATGGTCCAAGCACAACTTCCTTTCCAGGGTTTTGTGTGGCTCAGAAGCCATCTATGTTTGTTGCTGAATTGATAAGAGCTTTGTAACAGTAAAATATTTTACCCAGCCACTATTTCCACCACTAAAAACCAACCAAACAAAAAGAATAGCCATCTTGACTTGTTGTGTAGGTCATGATGCAGCAAATTGGTGAAAGATTATTTCGGGAGCGAAAAAAGGTGTTGTGCTGCTTATGGTAATTTAAAAAACTTACAGACTTCAGTGCTAAAAATTAGAATCTGGGCCTTTGAGGAGATTTATTTGTTCTTGCAATTATCCTGGTTTAATGGAGTTGACTAAGATATTTGAGATGTTTTTTCACTCTATTGCACCAAAGCACTTGAAATAAGCATCTGAAATGTAGTTTATATGTCTGAACAGACCAGCCTCTTCAAATACTGGCTTCAAAATTCTGACCTGAAAGAATGTGCTTCAGACAAAACCAACAAAGATGAGCTTAACACTTGGATGCTAGGAAAAAAACCCTCAACTAAACAAATCTGTATTCACTTTTTTTAACATGAAAAATAAAACTTGGTTGAAGATTCTGTTACTTAAAGTAGGTGATAGTGTTCAGTAGTGTGAAATCTGACCTTCAATTTTTCATGTCCTTTTCTCTTTTTTTCTGGTATGAAAACCCCTCTAAGTCACACATGTTCATTTGTTACATCATTGATACTTGTGGTACCTACTGCATTAGTTACTGCATACTAGAATATGATTTGTGGTTTATAGAATCTTTGCCCAGTCCTCAGGAGGTCTCCTGGCAGATCTCATGTGCCCTCCTGCAAGACATTTTTACTGTTCCTAGAAGCCCAGGAGAAATTCCACTTACACTGTTCTTAATTGGATTAATAGATGTTGATTAAAGAAGGAACAACCTAGATAAATTATATTGGGGAAAAATACAGTCTTGGAAGGATTCTTAAAGGTTGCATTGCATTCTGCTTAAGTTGATGGGGCAAGGTTAGATTTGATTTTCATTCAGGTGTTGACTCTGGTTCATGGAAGGGTCACCAGTCTAAATATCACATGGCCTGTCAGCAATGACTTCAGCTGTTGTGTACATTTGTCGTTGTTTATTCAACCCTAAAATATCTAAATCCTCTGAGAAATTGAAGAATGTTATCACATGACTGAGTTTCTTGTCAAACTGAAACACAGAAAAGCATTTAAGATAAATGGGTCTCAAGTTCTGACAGAGGAAGTGGTTTTAAACGATAATGCACATCCATGAAATAGGCAGCAGTGTATCATTAGGTTTTGAGTAGTTACTTAAGTCCACTAGAAATAAGATTGTTTTAAAAGGGAAGATTAAATCTGAGCCACATCCTCTGTGGGAAGGTGTGTATGTATGAGTATATATATATATATATATACACCTTCAAAGGAATATATATATATATATATATATATAAGGAAAATATAGGTGTGTATGTATGTGTGTATATATATATATATACACACACACCTTCAAAGGAATATATATATATCCTCCCTTTGAAAGAGAGTACCATGAATTTAGGGCTCAAACTAGTCTCTAACTCTTGTGGTGGTTTTGTTTTACTGTTTGCTGGTTTGGTTTTTTGGGGGGGTTGTTTGTTTCTAAATGGTTCTGTATTGTTGCGGGGTATTTTCCTAGGAATTTAAAGAACATGTGGATGTTCAGTTTGTACAAATAACCAGTGGTGGTTTGCAGTGACCCATTTTGGAAATACATAGCATTTGGCATCTCATAGCTTAGGGAGGACAAATGCATAGGAACTATTTCTGTAGTATTTATTCTGAAACATGTAATCAGCTTATGCAACCAAATTTGAAAAAATGCTCAAGAAAAAGGAGTGATTATCTTACTTGTTATAAAACAAATTATACTATTTTAAGAACTTTAAGTCTGATTTCAAAGCAATGATATATAGTATAAGCCATAAACAAAAATAGGTTTCTACCTGTAAATCCCTGAAGCATTAACACATAAACTTTTTAATTAACAAGAATTTTGTAGTTCTTGGCATATAAATAGAATTAAAATCTCCATGCAAATGCTCTTTATGTTGCCTTGCCTCCGTGTTAATACCATACCAGTAATCACACATGTGGAATGTAATGGTAATGTGAAGCTGAATAACACATACTGTGAAATGAAAGCAAGGGATGCTTCACTAATGCTGACTTTCGTGTGCATGGTATGAACATATGGTTGAGTGTGGAAGAGAATGAAATATATGTTAGTGTCATGGTGGGATTTGTTTTCCATACTTAGGATAATCTACTGATCTCGCACTGGTTTTTTTATATCGCTAAAGGTTTGTAGAGAGAATCAAATCTGTGAAATCAGCCTATGTGAGGTTGTGATCCTGGTGACACAGCCATTTCACTGAGCTTGTTGCAGCTGCCACCAATTCTACTTATGAACAGAAATCTTTTGGAATCTTCACCTGATCATTTCACCTGATACCTGGTTTATGAAGACTGAGATACTGTTGAATGTCTTGCTGTGCTAACTCTGAAAAAACTGTATTGTGTATAGTATATTATGTCTAAAAGTGAAATTAAAGCTCTTAGTGAAGATGCTATTTTAATTTTCAGGTTCGCTGGATGATGTACTGGATTGTGTTTGCTCTTTATACAGTTACTGAAACGATAACTGACCTAACAGTCTCTTGGTAAGACCCTGCTTTTTATGAACTGTAGAGGAAACTATATTTGTTTCTGATGTTTTTTGAGTTGTATTGATTTATTTTATATAAAGAAGTCATGTTAGTTTAATAGCCCATTTTACAGGAAAAGATCTTGGTGCATAGATGAACCGCATCTGCTTTCAAATTTGCTATACACTGTTACTTGAAGTAGGGATTATAACATTTCTAGCTCCACTGTAGAAACTGAATACGAGAATGAAACTCTTAAAAGGATGGCCTAGAATTTCTCTGTGTAGGAATATATAATGAAAAACAAGCATATTAACTGTTTTGATTGCTTAAATGACAGTCCATAAATCCGTAACTCATTTAATTTTTGTCTGATGTAACTTCTTGTATTTGAAGATTCCTAAATGCTAATATAATGGTGTTTTTTTAATAGATCTCTTTATAAAGATTAGTACTGTGCATTTTCTACTGCAGTTGTTGATTTTGTGCAACCTTTAACTTGTCTGTAGGTTTCCACTGTACTATGAATTGAAGATAGCTTTTGTTATCTGGCTCCTTTCCCCATATACTAGAGGGGCAAGTTTAATCTACAGAAAATTCCTCCACCCACTGCTTTCTTCTAAAGAAAGGGTAAGAAATAACTTCTCAGATTTCTAATGCCTAATATGGAAACAACATATGCTGAAATAAAAGCTGTTGCTAGATACAGTATAAGAGCAGAGCAGCTTGTTACTGTCTTGCCAGGCAGCATGAATTTGGACTAGCGGAAGCAAGTGCACATAATTGTCCATGTCTATGCTTTTGTTTAACTTGCCTGAGCAGACCAGGTCCTTCTTCCTATTAACATGAGAGTTTCGTGTTCCCTGCTCTACTTGATGCACTCTGAGGAGCCCAGTTAAGTGGAAGTGATGCAGTTTAACTTTCTACTGCAAGCATGTGAATGTATGAACACAGCTTTACTAAAAGCTGTTAATGTTAACATTTTTTTCTAGCATAAATGAGGAATAACACTTCTCAGGATGATAGACATCAATGACTTTTTTTGGTTTGCAAACTGACAAGAGGAGAGACTTGTTTAAAGGGTAAACCAGTCTGCAGCAGTAAATACCCAAACATAAAAATAGCCAGAAGATGGTTTGCTTTAATCAAAGTATGACAGGGACACAGCTCTGCTTAGCTCTTTTTCAGCATCCTGTTTGGATGAGGGGAAAGAGCAATTAGCAAAGGTCTGAAGACAAGCACTGAGAAACCTCACACTACGGAAAATAGCATTCCTGAAGGTCGGTACTAGGCTTGGCCTTTATTAGGTAAAGCAGGTAGTAAGATTGTCACTGATAGGAACAGAGCAAGTATCTTGACATTCTGAATGTTGTGCAATAAACAACTTGCAACTTTGTGAGCTAGAGGGATACTTCCCTGTACTCTGCAAACTATTGGGAAGTACCTTGCAGTCTTTATCTTCAACTCCAGGCATTTACCAGAGCTGGAGATAAATGTCGTAACTGTTTTGTCCTTGGTACTTAACTATTTCAAAGCTGTGGTTTTGGAAGTTCTTTGCAAGTTGACTCTACCTTTCTAGGGAGCTGACTGAGTTCTTCATGTAAGATGATGTTATTTCTTGAAATGCATGATATTTCTTGAAAAACTTCTGTCCAGCAAGTTAAGCTTACACTCTCTAAGGAACATTTTGCAATGTTTCTGAGCTGTACTGAAGTGATGTACTTTATCTTCTTGTTTGAGCACATATAATAATTTTTTAAATGAGAGAGTTGTAATGATTAAAACACCTGTATACAAAGATATATCCCATTAAATATTTTCTCAAATATTTTTTCTGTCTTCCTTTACTGATGGGAAAATAATACTGTGGGGTAACTTTGCTCTCTTATGAACAGCCCTCTAAAATTTAAATACGTTTTTCTTTTAGGAGATTGATGAGTACATTGTCCAAGCCAAAGAAAGAGGCTATGAGACCATGGTGAATTTTGGAAGGCAGGGGTTGAATTTGGCAGCAACTGCTGCAGTGACAGCAGCTGTAAAGGTAAGTTTCTGCTTGCATTAATTGCTTTTGAGCTTGATATCAAACAGTGTCATTGCACTGGGGATTTACCACTCTTATATAAAAAAGATAAATTCTGCAAGTGTATTGAAATCCTGGGACACAATTAAAGGCTTGCAGCCCTCTTCTCATAGTACGTTTGTTGTTTTTTTGTTTAAGATGGCTTGCAGTTATTTCTTGGATTATGAGGATCGGTTTACTCTAAATTCAAAAGTTACCATTCAGTTTTCTGTGCAGGCTTTTAACATAGATGTCCATTGTTTCTTTTCTGTATGTGTTGTGCTTTCTTACTGATAAACAAACTTTTTAAAGGACTTCTGGCTTTTCTGCTGTTTTTCTCCAATCAACCTGAGGTAATGCCACATAATGAATTTAGGCATGAAGGACTACTACCATGGATAAAAATTATCTTGACACAATTAACCTGTTTGCAACTTGAGTGAATTATTAAATTATTATGCTAAGCATAAGCCTGCCTATTGGTGTTTAGAATATGTTTGCTTTGCCATGGATTTGCCATTAAATTATGAAGTAATCTGTCATTTTTCCTAGATTACCTTCCCGCAAAAATTCACTACCTTTAATATTTCAGAGGGCTCTGGGTCTAGAAAGACAAAATACAGGCTAATATGCAAGATTGTAACCAATTTGTGCACCACTGAAAGTAATATAGTTCAGACAATGTGTATCCTACCTAATAGTAATTCAAACCAAAACACACACACACACACACAAAAAAAATAAAAAAATAAAAAAATAAAAGGTATAGAGAGAAAAAGTTGTATGTCCAAGTGAAATCACATGTTTAAGGCAATCATGATTAATTTCTTCCTGGGAATAAATGGAACCATTGTGCTCATAGTAACAGCACTGAAAACCTGAACACTGTCTGTGGATAGCAGAAAACAACAAAGAGATCCCTGGCTGTCAAAGTCGAGTATGTACAGCTGGCATTAACTTAAATGTCTGGGCTTCTATGAACTTTCTGCATTATAAATAAAAGACATTCCTAAAAACTACACTTTTACATGCTACCTTAAAAAGCTTTGGAAAAGCAGTCATGTATATCTTGTTTGTTCATTTTCTCTGTTCTTAAAGATGCATGTGGGTGGTATAGCATTGTAACTTTTTGTTTTAAAATATGGTCATAATGAGCCTAAAATACCGAGAAAGTGATTGCATTTGATCACTGTGGGTTTCTTCTTCATATTCAAATTCTTAATAATGCCTTAAGACATGAAATAATTTAGAATGCAATAGAATGCACCTCCAAAGGAATTAAAGTATCCAGAGTGAAAATAGGTTATTTAAACAAGCCAAGGAAAACCAACAAACACCCAAAGTGCTCTATGGGGAAATAAAGTTTAATTGCTAAATGCTAAAATGCAAGTTCTTTGCATTACAAATTTATTACAAGAAGTGCCTGTAAGGATTCCTATGATTTGTGTGTGTTCTTCATGTTTGGCTATGGTTGGATATTTCTTTGTTAACTTTTAGGGTGTAACTGAAGTACTGTAAAATAAATAACACCAATATCTCCTCAATTTTTTCTGAAATAATGAATAACTTTTCCTGAAATGTCTATGTTTAGACTTCATTGCTATTCAGCTGTGACTGGCAAGATGCATGCTCTTTTTGTTAAAACTTGTTAAACACGCTCATGAATATTTGTGCAGAATTAGTTCAATGCAGATCAGATGCTTGGGAAAAAAAACTGCCACAATACCAAGACCTAAAATAGGCACGATTTTTAAACAGATGAAAGAGAAGACTCACTGAAAAAAAAGAAATAAAATCTTTATTTTGGCATGTTAAGCCTCGCATGTTTGTCATTCCAAAATGCTGAGCACGCCTGCTTCATGCAAGCAAATGGACACAATGCATGCGTTCTTGATTTTGTTCCCTGTTTTTCAAGAGTTAACTGCTGCCTCTAGCAGGTGAAATTATTATCCCTTCACCAAGAGCTGGTGGAGCATGCTATATGATTTCAGGAATTGAATTGAAGTAGTGGGATCAGGACACACTTTCATCGCTATTCTTTTTTTTTTTTTTTTTAAATAGAGCACACATGCTTATTCTGACATAGCAGATCTCGAATTAGGAGAGGGGGAGAGGCTAAACATGTGCAAGATTAAACCTATGTCAAAAGACACTAAAGTGTCCAAGAAAACTGCTTATAGTGACTTCAGGAGGGTGTTAAAAATGGCTTGGAAACTTGCTGAAATATTTTGAATATCAAATGTGGGAGAGAGTGATTTTCTTCAAGGGTTGTCAAAGAAATAGGGGATTACCATTAAAAGGCTTGCTGGCTCTGTTAGGGAGGTTGGAGCAGCCAGCCAGATGAGTCT
This sequence comes from Cyanistes caeruleus, assembly GCF_971803275.1. Lineage (NCBI taxonomy): Eukaryota > Metazoa > Chordata > Aves > Passeriformes > Paridae > Cyanistes > Cyanistes caeruleus. The sequence goes on from NC_141708.1 coordinate 30,600,874, forward strand.
ACTGAAATTTGACATAGATTTAAACCCTCTCCCCTATAGTTAAATTTAAATGTATTTGGCAAGAGTATTGACTTATAGCTTACATTCTCATGCTGTATTTTTAGCTGGTACTAGTTAGCCGCTGGTCATATAAAATGTAGTGTTTCAAAACCTACTAAATACATTAGCAAAATAGTGTTAAATAAGCATGTCAGAAAACAAATCTTTGTGAAATCCTGATTTCAGGAAATTTAGAGATGATAGTCTGTGCTGAATTTGTATATAAGGAAATTTTTATTAGTTAAGGAATCAAAAACAAGATACCTCAATAGCTCAGTTGTTTATGGATTTGGGGGAATTATATTCACAGCGCTTAGGTTCCAGTGCTACATCTCACACTTGGATACATCTCATACTCCTCTGTTTTTCAGGTCTTCTGAGATGATGGTTACCTCTGTGTTTCAATTTCTGCCAACCCATGCATTCAGATTTCTTGAGCTACTAGTGAAATCTGGTGTCTTTATCATTATGAGCAGGGGGACTGCTAATTAAGCTGCGAAATACTCTGGGGGTATTTCACAGCTTATGGAGTTACACAAATAGTGTTAATTTGTAAAGTGTTATTGGTGATGATAATATGTTTTGAGGGTTGTGTTTTCTGAATGTGTTCTAGTCATCCTGAATCTGCTGCCCTTTTGCTAATTGAGTATTATTCTCCTGGCCTTGCTCACACTTCCCCTTGTTCCCACTCAGGACATGGCAGAGGAAGGAGGTATCTTGCAGCCAGCTGTGGCACACAGCCAGTATCACTATGGGGAGCAGTACTGCTTTCATCCTCCTCCCTGCTGGGACAGCCTGTCATGCTGCAGAGGTCATTCACGGGACAGGAGTCCCTCTCCAGGCTGAGAGGGAACAGAAGTCATTCCCTGTCAGCTTGGATTGGATCAGGGAGAGAACAGCTGAGAATGTGGGTACTGCATGCTGTAGAGTCCATTGAGAACTTGTCCAAGGGAGGTAGGCAGCTTCTGTCAGTGATCCTAGCCAGTGGGGGGTGCAAGTCCAATTTAAAGAACAAAGAGTCCCTGAGGCAGACAAAGTGGTGTTTGTTACTTCCCTGGGTTAAGCATACAGACTGTAAAAGCACATGCTCAATAACAGAATAGAAAATGGAATTTCATTTATGAGGGTCAGCTGATGAGACTGCATACTAATAACATACCAGAGGCTGAGTAGTCTTGAAAGGAGACCCTTAAATAGGCTTGATTTATTTTTAAAAATTGATTTAAAAACATATTATGACTTTAATTGGTCACATTGGTCACTGTTAATGAATGTGGACTCCAAAAAATGGTTAGTATGTTTTAGGAAATGCTATTGAATAATGAAGAAAAATCATTCTCAAAGACTTGCATTTTGTTTAAGAGAACACACAGACTTCACAGTTCATCCCTCTTCAGTGTTTGCATACATAGAAATTTTAGTGCTAAGTTGTGTGACTTTTTTTAAAATTTTTTTTTCTTCCCCTGGCATTGTAAATATATGTGTCTCAATCTTTTGTGCTGTAATTTAGTCACCAGCCTCTGGCCTGAGTGCAACCTAATGTATACCTTCCTTACTGGCAGGAACTGTCAGTATAACAGGCAGTATTACAGCAGTGGTAACTGCTCTGCCATCTTCTCCTGAGCAGCATCTTGGAGCGTGTATATCTGGGGAGAGCTGGCAGCTTCTGCCATATCCATGGCATGGGAGTGGAAGCAGGAGGTCCTCTTCAGCTCCACCTACAACTGAATTTCAGTTTTTAGGGCAAACATGTTGCTTTCAAGCTGTAACTCTGACCTTTCAAACAAAATATCAAAGCTCTTAAAGCATTATTTTATATGTGAATGTTACTCTCACATTTCCTGCAGTGGAGAACATTTAATCACACATTTCCTGCAGTAGGAAAGAATTTAATATTTTTCAGCCAGACTTTTATCCTAAGCTGATAGTAATCCAGATCTTCACAGAATGCTTTGCTTCAGCAGAAAGCAATTAACAGCTGCTTTTGGGCATGGGGGTGGAAGAATCTTAAGTCTTACATGCAGTGTGAGCACAGTGATATGTACACTCCCACAGAACACCTTGAATTTGTCCTTCAGTCTATGCAGTGGAGTTAAAGTAGATATCAATCTTGATTTGGCTAGACTGGATGTTCCCAGGGGTGGGATAGAGACTGGAGGCACTGTAGGGAGTATCTACATAGGGTTAATATGTGTGATGGGGACTGTCCAGTTGTTGTGCACCTCCCATTCCTACTGTGACTCTCAGGCATGTGTACTGCATCTTTATTTGTATACATATCCTTTCAAACTTCTCAATGTTTTCTGTGTGTAACTGTGTGTAACTTGAGTAAAACTTTCCATCTTGGCAAGTAGTTCTGATATGAAGGGCCCATTTACGTCCTCTCTGAGGCGCCACAGGAGCTCCAGCTCAACCATGCAGTTTGGTTAAGGGCACAATGTTATTTTATGGCACATACTTGACTTTTTTTTTCCCTTTGAAAAACAAAATTCTGTATCCAAAAGATTCACTGGAAAATAGGGTTGAATGTTCCTAGCTTGGATCTAGTCCTTTATCTACAGTGGAATAAGAAATACAGGCTTGTAATGTGAATTCTTAATATTTTAGTTGTTATAATCTTAATTGCACCAGTCTACAATTTCCAAATGTCTTTTTGTAGTATATCACATGATGAATGAACTTTCTGGGCAACTAAACAAGTGTCTTTTTATACTTCTGCTGCTGGCCAAAACTAGCTTCTGTCACTATTTTAAGTAGACTCTTCACATTTGGTGAGTGGAATTGTGCTGAATTTGTATGGATTCTGCTGTGAACCAACTAGGCCCATTTTACATATTCACCAGCATTCAGTGACTGAGACTTAAGTCCTCTTCAAGCATTGGACATGGACTGATGAACAGTCTTTATGCTATAGCAGAGTAATGTATATACTGTAAGCTGTTACTTGTCAAAAGAAGCAGTTCTTTCTCCAGTCCTCTTCTCCATGTCCTAGCAGCTGATAAAGTATAGCTGGTTCCTGATGTATTTTACTTGAAATGCTTTTCAGTGCAAGAAGTGGAGTAGTGGAAGGGCAGGATTTTTTCTGCCTTAGGAGGAACCTTAGGAGACCTGTCTTAAGCCATTTTGGGGAAATAAATTTGACTTCAGAATTTCTATAACCTGTAATACAGACACTGTACAGCGTTCATAGTGCATTTTTAACTCAAAGGCAAGCTGTACTTAAGTTTTTGAGAACTGAGTAATCATACTGAGAACTGAGTAATCATACAAGTTTGTAGAAAGGGAGAGAAAAGTTAAGGCTCCTACTTCTCTCACAAGAAACCTTTTCTTTGTTATTGTTTGGTGACAATGTATGAATGGTGGAGTAAGAATTATAATAGGTTTCTTGTGCTTAAATAGCACTCTGTTCACTAAGGTAATTTTATATACTGTACTAATAGCTAGTCATTAGAAAATTAAAATTAGGTTTCAGCCACTTTTCCCTCCTGCCCTTTGGTACCCAAGCAAACTTAAATAGCTTTCATTCAATTGTCTCTTCACTTTACATGGCTATTCTTAGCATGGAATAATTCAGTATGCTGGTCTACCAATGGCAAACAGTTGTTGTCATAAGTGCGGGAACAAATGGCTGTGGCCAGCAACACCAGAATTGCCTTCTGCTGGTGCTGTTGCAGAAAAAGTTGTATGGAATTGTACCCAGGTTTCTGCTCCTGCTAGCTAACATGCTGATCAAACAAAGAATTTTACTTAAAATCTTCATTTGTAAGAATGAAATTAACTATTTTAACACTTGCTTGAAGTGGAATTCATGCACAGGCTTGTTAACCTTTCCCTAAAATGGTTATTTTTTGCCTTATGCCAGAGAGGGAAGAATTTGGTGTTATTTTAACATGACTTTGAGTACTTTACTCGTGGTAAAGCTTGTGTAACTTTGTCATCTGCAAGCAATGTACAGTTAAGCATGGGTAAAAGTAATACCTAAATCAGATGTAAAGCAGCTGCATGTGTATGTTCAATGTATTTTGTTGTACAGCAAGGAAGCATGGGCTTAAACATCTTAACCCAAGCTGAGCAGCAAAGTTAAACCTCTGCCTGGTTTCCGAAGATACTGTTGTTGTATTTCAGAGCCAAGGTGCAATAACTGAGAAACTGAGAAGTTTCAGTATGCATGATTTGACTACTATACAAGGAGATGAATCTGTTGGACAGAGATCTTATCAGACATTGCCAGAAGCTAAAAAGAAAACCAGAGCCTCTGCAAGTGAATCTTCAGGTATGTATCTTTTCTTTTCCCTGCCTAAAAGAACAATTCACCCAAAGCAAAAGTGGAAGAGCAGAAATACATTTACCCTGTTTCTAAACGGAAAAGGCCTCAAAGAACTCCAGTAGACTTAAACAGAGTACACTCAAAGTAAATTATGGCAGTTCAATTCTTCCTGAATTACTTTCTTCTCTCATCCACTCCCAGTGTAATCATACTGTATTCATTACTCCTGTCATTGCCAATTGGCAACAAGAACTTATTACCAAAGTAAAACTTAATTGGAAGTCAAACGTTATATGATTAAGTAGTGTTTCTGTGACAAATGTAAAAGAAGTTAAACATGAAAACATATGGAAGCTCAGTAAATAAAAGAGAAAATTAATAGAAATTACTTCACCAGGTGTCCTGGGGTGACTTTATGATACTAGTATTCCCAGTCTCCTGCTTTATATATATATATCTGTTAAGTTCTTCACCTTTAATATTAGCTTTGAGAGCTAGGGAAGTTAAAACTGCTGGAGGCTGATGGGAGTTTTTTCTCCGACCAATAACTAGCTATTTCTGAGAACTGACAGTGGTTTTGACCATTGAAAAGTGAGATCAACCTGTGAACACCTACCTTAAGATGTAAGGCAGAGAATTTCTTGTTTTCTTTGGTTTCTGACTTTTGAAGAGGTAACAGGTTCCAGCTCAGCCTCCTCCTCCCCCACAGCAGGCCAGACAAGGCCACGGAGGGGAGTGGCGGGGAGGTGAGCAGGCCCAGGCTGGGTCAGGCCAGTTCCCCCGGCTCGGCTGCAGTTTCTGCCACTGTTGAGTTTTACCAGAGACTGCCAAGTAAGGAGAGGCCATCGCAGACAGCTCTAGCCGCCGCTCTGGCAGAGATAACAGAACCACCTACCAGGCCTGGGCAAAATTTTAACCCTTTCAATACCCAGATGAGACTTGCAGATTAATCCTTTTTTCCAGAGAGAGAAAGTGATCAGCATGTAAAAGAGACCCTATAAACTATCAAAGATAGTGAAGAAAGGAATTAAGCCTCAGAGGAGGTAGAGAAAGAAGAAGATGCTTTAATAAGCTGAAATATTTTTCTGTTAAAGCTATGGAGATGAACAGTAGTGTTCTGAAAAAAACTCCTTTAATTCATGACAGTATATTGGGAGGAATGGAGTGTTTCAAAGTGAGGATTTTGAGCAAATGGTGAAGTGGTTGTGGTACTGTGAGATGCTGGAACAGAGGGGGAGAAGTAATAGTTGAAGATTTGCAGCCTTTAAGAGGCAAAGAGAACACTTCTGTTTCCAGAGTAGCTCACAGAGACAGATGAAGAGAACTTTTGCCTTTGAATAACTCATCCTTAAAAATGACATCCCTAGACTCATTTGACGCATAACACACCTCAGAGTGATGTGAAACGAGAGAACCGATGGCAGAATTTCCAGGCAGCTGGCATCAGATAAATAAAAAGCTATAAAAGAAATAGTTTTCTTGTGAGAAACTCCATAGATAGCAGAAGAAGACTTCTGTTTCTCTACAAAGACTGATGAAAAAACTCTAGCAAGAATTGGGACTGTTTTAAACAAAAGAGTTTTTTTGTCTCTATGTTGTCATGTGAAGAAGGGAATGGTTGGGTAGTGAGGCAGAAAAGGGTTGTTCTGGAGGTTTTATTCTGGTTTCTTATTCTTGTAGTTTTTGTTAATAAACTTTCTTTATTCCTTTTAAGTTTTAAGCCTGTTTTGCTCTTGTTCTAATCCACATCTCACAGCAAGAAATAAGTAAGTTTTCTAGTGATTTTTCAGTTACTGCTTTAAAACCACAACACCAGGTTTGTAGTAATAGATCAAAATGTAAAATTGTATATGGTGATACGAATAATAAAGGCATCAAGTTGTCATAATAGACTGATGTCTATTAACACTCAGAAGATGGTGTGTGGTGATCAATATATGGTTTTGTTGAAAGATAGTATTATTTCATTATTATGTTACATATACTGTTATTGTCATCATCACTTTGCCCTTGAGCTTGTGATGCTTGAAGGAAGGTTTTGCTGAAGGTCTGCTAACTACGTAATTTTTAAATAGCAAGACTGTGATGTATAGGAACTGCTGTTTCCCACAAAAGAAGTGGGTCTGGGCTATTTCTTTTCACCTAAGACTGTCATTCCTTCTCATCCCTCCATTTTGGGGAGGGATAGCATTTGTGGGGTCCAAGGAATTTCATGAATAGTGTGCTAGCCCATTCTAAGGAATAGGTGACCAGCTGAAGGGACCTAATCTGAATTGGAGTTTCCAGAAGGTATCCTGTGCAGGGCAGTGTGAACTGGAGCCTCTGGCTGGAGGGAAAGCCAAGAATTCACAAAGAGCTGCACTAGAGATAATGTCACTGCAGCTGTTGTGCAGGATCTGTTCCTCAGTAAGAGAGCATTATTTACCTATCTGAAATAGCTTAAAAATGCTCTAATTTTTTTTAAAAAATTCTTCAGTTTATACTATATAAATAATCACCGATTGTGAGATTCAATCTCAAATGTCAAAAAGCTTTCTTACAGCTAGTTGAACTTAATTAATTTTTTCTGGTCCTGGTCTCATCTAGCATACACCTCTCATGTTTTCTTTGAATTTTCTTCAGCATTAGGAACTTAAAAAAGATCAAAAGTACACATAGATTTAGGAACACTGTGTAGCAATATTCTCTTGTGCTGAGCTGGATCTTATTTTTTGTCTGGGCCAGGAGTTCTGTGCAAATTGATTTAAAAGGCCTAGTTGTAGGATGTGGATTGTAGGATGATGCTGAGCTGGCAGTGCTCTTGCTGTGAAAAAGGCAGATGGGATGCCGATGCATCAGGTATTACAAATGCAGATAAAAAAGTATTGGTGTCACTGCAAACACTGCTACTCTGAAACAGAGAAAGAGATGTGATTCAAATCTTCTGTATTGAAAAAGATTAATTGAAACTGTACTGGAAGCAGAGACATGTTGCCTTTAAAATGGCAGAAGAGAATGACCGAATGTTTGTCTCAAGTAGCTGTGGAATGGATGATGTGATTCTAATTTCTAGGGAAAAAAATTGATGAAAAAAATTAGATAAGCCTAAATAAAATATTGGCCTAAGATAAAATGTACACAGGTCATTGATAAAATTTGGTTTAGAGTCTAAAAGGTGTTCCTGAGTGTTACAGCCAGTAGATTCTGGGATAAAAGGAGTGTTCAGTGGAGGAAGGAATCAGACTGGATTTGGTAGCTTTGCGATAGGTCTGTGGTGGAGATTCGGGACTGTTGGACCCCAAGGAGCTTTCGGAGTGTATTTTTAAGCAGTTAGTGCCCTCTAGTGAGAGTCTTAGGTAATAATCTTGGTCCTGGTTTTGTAGTATGTTAACAACTCTTAACAGTACTTTGGTGTGTTACCGAAATGAAAGAAACTTTGGTATTAAAAATGCAGGAGGATGAGTGTATGAAGAAAGATTCTATGAATGCAAGTCATCAAATGGTTTGTATTGGGAGGGATCTTTAAAGGTTTATTATAAGTGTAACCACCTTCTCATGTGGATTGTGTCCTAAAATCTTATGTACTTCTTTAGACGATCACTAAAGTTTTTGCAGTTCAGTGTAAAGCAGAAGATGTCAGCAAAATTGTGATTCCAGTCTTGACAACTGAAGAAGCACTGCATTACATACCTGTGGAACCAAGTGGCAGGATTAGAAGTACCAAACTCATGGCAAAGTAGATGTTTCTGTTTTGAAATAAGCACATCATCTAAAAGCATAAATCAAGGTAAAAATCACTGCTTTCTTAGAAGTCAAAAAGTTACAGCTACTATTTTTTAAATATTTTTTTTCTAAAGGTTACAAAACCCCACTGGAAAAAAATCCTGGAGATGATAAAACAGATGAAGAGATGGAGGGGACACATTCTGAGGATGAAATGTTTGCTCAGAGAGGCCTTCGCAGAACTCAGAGTATGAAGTCTGTGAAAACTATTAAAGGCCGTAAAGAGGCAAGTATAATCCTGGTTAATTGAGTTTGTTCTTTCAGTGTATATTGGCATATTCATAGTGCAGAAATTTATTTTTATTTTTAATATTGGAGAAGTTGTCAACAATAACTGGGTTCCAGAATGCTAAATGGGGAAGAAAGCATGTGACAACAATATTTAAGTTTGGAGCTTTTGTAGTTTGGAGTGTTTAGGGGAAATATATGTATGAAATTAATGAAGCAAGGAGCAAGGGAGAGGAGACGAAACAGACTGTATTTGAAATGCTAATTTTGGCACCACCAAGCCTAATTTCAGGAAGTGTTCGCCTTGAAAGAGGGGTATGGATAACAATAATATTATCTGTGTGTTGTGCACACTTAAACATCTGCTGTTTAATAGATAAAGAATATTCAGAATTTTTTAGTTGCCATAGACAAACAGCCTGACTCTTTGTGATCTACAAAGAGAAGATCCTAGTTAGCATCCTAGTGCATGCATCACAAAATTTAAAGATACTCCAGTATAAATCTCTGTGAAGTCTCATAAAAGTTTTTGGGTCATTCCAGGAAAACAATTGATACTTACTCTTCTTGCCCAATTCTGTTGAAACTTTATCTTATTCAGTCATAGGCAGATTCTCTTAGTGAAACTGGGTGTCCAAAGCACATTGGAAGACATTTGCTAAATAGGATTAGTGGGGAGGTGAATCATATTTCCATTTCATGTGACTTAGTACTTCATTATAATTTTGTTTTTCCCCTCAGATACGATACGGATCACTAAAATACAGAGTAAAGAAGAGACCCGTTGTATACTTTTAAGTGAACTGCACAATTCCTGCAAGAGAAACTGCTGTACTATAGTAACTTGAATTCAAGTGTTAAAGATCTGTGTACAATGCCTAGAATGAGTCTGTATGAACAGATATGGTAGGACTTGGTTTTGTGAGCCCAAGTGGTCAGATAAAGTATTACTCTGTTTTTCTATAATTGTGTCATGTTTAGATTTAAATATGGACAAGTTACAGCATGGATTTCAGCACTGCTTAAATAGGAGTAAAATGAGTAATAGGAAATACTCCTTTGCCAGAGGTATTGAACAGATTGAAATAATTGCAAATCAAATTCAATTAAGAGAAGCTGTAAGTATGTAGAGCTTGTGAAAATTGAACCATAGTGTCCCCAAGTTTACACTGAAAGATAAATATACTTGAAACATTTTTCTGAACTACAATTCCTGAAAAGGCCTTTGTGTAATTTTTAAATGTACAGTTTAAAGGACAGTGGGTGATGGTGGGAAAGGAAAAGGAAAGATGAGGTAGGTAGGATACATCCTTAACTTCATCATTTTGTGTCATATTGCCAAGCTTAGCAAACTGGGATACATACAGCACTTTATGCAAAACTGTATAGTTTTGCACACTCTTAATGATTTACAACTGCACGTCATTTTAGTGACTTGCTACATAGGCTAGAGTTACATTTTGAATGGCAGCAATTCTTGTATTTCATGATATTTTAAAAATTCATCTTGATTCCTTAAGTACACTTAGGATGCTGTAGATATCTGCTACTAATGATATTATCAGGTGCCTTTCTATGTATTACTGGGCTGTGTAGGTTTTGGGGTTTTGGGGTTTTGTTTTTTTTTTTTTTGTTTGTGGGTTGTTTTGTTCGTGTCTGTCTTCCTCCATCTAAAGAGATATAACATGATTTAAGTCAGATTTTGGTTAAAATTGTGGTAAGTAAAACTTGTAGCAATTCCAGTGATGCACCTCAGGGATCTTATCAGCCCATGAGCTGTGTGTTCAAGTCATGCTGCCGTAAAGTCATATATGATAGGTAAGTCAGGCCCTGGTTTAGTTTTGCTCTACATTGCTTTAAGAAAAAATATATTTTTATATATATGTACTTTAGAACATGTATGAGTGTATATTTCATACTATATGTGGATTCTAAGATAGTCTGTGTAGTACTTTTTTTTTATTGCTAAAGTTATTACTAAAATATTTGCATATTTTCTCCTTCTAAAGATCTAGTTGATTTAGTCAATCATTTTATAACCTAGAATCCCATGCCATATCTACACAGAGATTAATTTTGAAATGACTTTCAATGCAGTGATTTGTCCAAATTACTTTTTTAGGTCACCTTTGGTATTATTTTCTGCAGTTCTGAGAATTAGACTGATTCTAATTTTCTGTGTGACTATATTTCTACTGTGGCTTTAGGGAGAAACAACCCATTTCTTGCAGATAGTACTTTATTATGTATCTTTGGGACAGACCTTGTGACTTGCCTCAAAGAGAACATAGCATGGATTCCTCATATCCTTGGATCTCTGACTTCAATCCTCAGACCTTCCCCCAGGTATTGACAATCATCTGCTGTTGGTGTTGTTGCTCTCTAGCTGTGGGAAATGTCTGCAAGCCATGTGCAAAGCTGTGCTCAAAATGCAACAGCACTTAGAGCATCTCTGAGGAACCTCGGTGCTTTAGTGAGAAGTCCCAGCAGGCCATGTGTGATTAAAAGGATGAAGTTTGTAATACTTAACTCAGAAACACAGTTTGATACCAGAAGACAGGAAGGCTGCTGTCTCCCAAATGAGTACAGTGCAAAACTCCCATCCCCTAAACAAAACTGTACCTAGTTATCCAGCTTTTCTAAGGAGCTGTAGGCAAGGAGTGATCAAAAAAAAAACCTCCCTGGGCGTGTGGGACTTCTGCCCCAGGAGTGTTTGTGCTTCTCATCTGTTTCCCTGAGGCTTGTCTGTATGTTAAGGTACATAAGAAATTAAGGAACCTAGAGCTCTTGTATTTGCATCTCACCAGTCTCTGAATAGTAGACTAACCAGGGCCTGAGATGGACACTCTTACTGTATAGTTGAGCATTTGCTGACAGATTTTTCTGTAACTAATCATGCTTGTTTTACCAGCAAGCATTGCAAAAAAAGATCCTCTTTCTACAAGTCATAATCCTGCATGAAGGAGTAGGGTAAGCCATTTTTTCAGAATTACAGTTCCTGTTACAAGTTCATGTAGATCCTGTTTTGGGAGTTGTGTTTTTACCCCATCTCTAGGACTAGAGATCATTGAAGTATTTTAGGCTCTACCACACTCTTGTCAGGAAGTTGCTCTATGTGTCTCTATGTACCTGAGGCTGTAACTTCTGGCAGACTTAACTTGCCAGCTCAGTAGTGATAAAGACTAAATAAATACTCCTCTATCTGGAACTTGCATGGAATTAGGAAAGCTGGCAGTGTTATTAATATTCATTACTGTTTGCATAAAAATGTACTTCTTTCAGATCTTACATGATCAAATCTTCAGTGTTTTCCTAGCTGTTGTCTTCATTCTAATAGCCAACTATAAAAATATTTTCTTTTTATATCTCAGACTGATTTTGATCTTTGAATTCATCCTCAAACTTGTTCACTGGATTATCTTAATTTTTTTCCTCTTACTGTTCATTGTTAGCTGATGCTAACAATGCACACAAAGGCATGATTAGCTTTCATCCCAGTGATACATAGTTCTCCTTACAGAATTTAGTTTAGTTTGGGTTTGAGATATTACAATCTTTTAACTTTAGTTACAGGAAATTTTCAAACTTTTCTTGCCTTAGCAACTGCAGAAGTCATCTGTCTAGCTCTTACAGGAAACTTCTTGAAAAAAATGTTAAAAATTGATGTTTATTATTCATTGTGGATTTGGAATGTAAAATGTAGTTCATGCCAAATTATCTAATCTTCTGAAAAAATTGTTTTCTGAGAACTGACTGACTGCCACCAACAGGACTACTGGTGTACTTGAACAAAGACTTGGGGTTTAAAAGTGTTTTAAAGGAGAATATGTATTTCCATTTAAATCGTATAAAGGTTTGAAGCCTTTCCAAAATATATCTGAACTGACAGCTTTCTTAGCAAGAGCCTACTGTACTTCTAAAATACCCAGTCTGAGATGAGGATTAAATTGGTGGCCTCAGCTGCAAATAAGCTTAGGCTGAACTTTGATTACAATGTAATTGCCAAAATTGCTAATTCCTTTGGTATGTGAAACTAACCAAATAATATCCAACATACATTTTGCAAAATATAATGAATTTTAAAATAGAAGATAACTTAGTAAAAGAGAATGGTGGAGAAAATTCTGGACGCATTCAACGCACTGTTCATGACAAAAATATGTTTTACTTTTGGTGTTGCTTTTATTAATGGGAAGTTGGTATTTTAAGGTATTTTTTCTACAAAAATGTATGTGCAAAGGCAATATTTTAACATTTTTCAAGAACTTATACTGTTAAATGCTACAAACCACAGAATATACATTTGGACTGAAGGTAGTAGCTTTAAAAAAATGCAATGTAAGCTTTAATTTTTATATTATAGTAATAACTTGCTGTCAACTTGTTTACATATTTGTAGGATGGAAACTTCATTATGCATTGACTTATCTTGATGCTGTCTTTAATAAATACTGCTTTGAGCAAGATGCAGTGGATATTTTATTATCTGAATTACTATTATAAACCTAGTCACTATGTAATCTATATTCTGTTACTTATTATAATGGTTCAAACACAAAAACAATCTATCTGAAGTTTGGAGAAACTTTTAAAACTCGTTGAATTATGACTAAGCTACTCTTGATTTTCTGCCACCAAGTTTGAAGCTGATTTAGGCTGAAACAAAATGTACCCTGCCAGAGGCAACTTGAACATAATATAGTGTCACCTGGTTTGATTAGGTGCTTGGTTCAGAGTAAATTAAAATTGAATTCCTCAATGTCCCAAAAGAGTGTAACTTCCTGTGGAACTGCTGGACATGAAACTGATTCTGTTCTGTATTCCCTAGTCAGGGTTCTTCTGGTAGTCCAGAGGAGGACATGCATAGGTGAATTTGGCCCTTTCCTTTTTCAAACCTCCCTTCAAATCATCTGTTAACACCCCTACCAAAACTCAAGTAAAAACCTCAGTAACCACATTTTCTAGGCCTTGTTTGCAAGGCTTCCTCAAGGCTTGTTTTCAAGCCTCAATAAAATATATTTTTTATATGGTTCATTGAGGAGAAAGATTTAAAAGACAGTAGCAATAAATGATTTTTAAGCATTATGAAAATCCATCCCAGAAGCACACACTGACTCTTAAGGGACCTTGCCATGATTCAGTTTCTGATGTCAGAAAAGTTCATGCAGTACAAGCACCCTGCCAAGAAATTGTGGATGTCTGAAAGTAATGCTGACTTTTTTCCTTTATTTCTTCAACTAACGTTTAGCAAGTAGTGGGAAAGTGGACTAAAAGCTGTCTACCTGATGCTGGTAAGATCCAGTCGGGGAATAATCTGAAAATTCAAAACTAATGCTGGTACATACATCTTAGGTTAAAATGTTAATTATTCAGCAGCAGCAATGGTGACAGGTCTTTTGTGGGGGTTTTGTTGTAGTTGTTTTGTTTTTTGTTTTTGGGGGCTTTTTAAGTTCTGAGGCATTATGTATTTTCCTCACTAGTATGGGAAAACAAATGGTGGAATAGGAGGGGAAATCTAATATGTATTGTAAAAGCAGTAGACTTCCAAAATTATTTTCTTCCTTTATGTAGATGTACTCAGGGGACAGAATGGGAGCCTGTCTTATATCTGCCTGCCTTTGCCAAATTTCAGCAACAGATTGCTCTGTTTGCATTAGGATAGGAATCATGAAAGCAAGCTGGAGTAGAGACTACGACGAGTTCAAAACAAAAGATTTCACTGTTGTCTGCTAATGTACTGTGACTACATGGATAGGGAAAGTTATAAATGACAATATAGTATTGGCTTTTGTATTTATGTATTAGCTTTTGCATATTATTATTAGTCACAAATATATTGATATGGTACAATTTTCTTTTAACTGCTTTTTGGTATAGTATAACCGGTGAGTTTATGTATGCACCATATAACTTATATAAACAGCAGTGTGATAAATATAGCTTAAGCCATAGCGTAATATTAAAATAGAGACTGTGATATTAAAATGCACCACTCAGAAAATGGTGTAAGATAATTAGGTGGATTCTTACATTGGTGGATTATCCTAGCTGAATGATAAGAGAACAGTGACAAAAACCAGAACACCAAGAAGAATTTACTGACTCTTTGTTAGCAGGTAGTGTAAAAACAACAGGATAGAACCACAAGAAGAAATAAAATATATTGATTTAATCTACAGGATGGCATGAAGACAAGTCAAAGGTTAAAACCAAGCAAAAGAAATTCCTGGAACATCTAAACTCACAGGAATGTTTGAATAATGTATAAACTCTCATGAATATGCACATAACTCCTGTAATGTAACAGTATATAAGAACATTGCCTTAAGCAAATTGTGTGGTTTTGGCATATTGCCGAACACCCCAGCCTGGATATTGTCCCTTTTATCTCTCATTAAACTTATTAAAAAAAACTTTAAATAGCGAAACTTGTTTTTCACAGGGAAGCTTAGAAATTATTTAGAAAGTTTGTTTTTTCCAGGCTGTAACAGTTCAAAGGTAAGGAGTAATTTGACCCTCGCTTAGCTCTTCCTGTGTACCACACTCACTATGTTGCATGGCCCACACTGCTTCCTCAGGGAGCTGCACCACTCCAGACAATATTTCTACTAATTTTAGTTCTCCTGAACTAAGAATACTGAGGGAAAGTCATCCTACCTTACTGAAGGAAAACCACTTGGAATATTCACGGAGTCCTCATGGAGGTAAAAGTGAACTTCGTTTATTGCATAACTCAGTACATTCTTATAGGGTTCTTTCAGGGTTCACGCAGCTTAAGTAAAACTGCTGTTGGCTAGTGTATTGTGTTGTAGTGTGTTTCATGTTAATGGTATGTTCTGTTATTACCCAAGTTGATAGTTTGGTCCAAATGAGACCCTCCCACCCCATGTTGTCAATCTACCCTGAGTCTCCTGTCAATCTGTCTTAAGCCCACCGCATGCTTGGAATTCCACTTCGGAAACCCCCTAAACTTCAGCGCTTGATTAGTCCATGTGACCCAACTTTCCCCCACTACCTCCACGTTGGATGATGATTTTGTGAACCCTGCCTTTTACCCTCTCCAGGATATCTCTGATTAGCTGATGCTTTATACCCACCTCCTTATTTCAGCTGCTGCATGCTCGCAGTTTTCTGTCTTTTGCCCCCAAGATTCCCCAGAGCAATAAATGCTTTATCATCCCATGCAAAAGACCTCCCTCTTGTCCTTGTCTCCTCAGAGCGCAGACTGACAGCCAAAAAGCCATTGAGCAAGTGCTCTAGTCGCACCTCAGGTCATCCTGCTCCTGGGGTGTGACCCACTCCTGTTGCAGGCCAAAGTGATAGAGCCAGATAAGCTCCAGCCCCATGCAATATTTCTTTGTTTTTTCGTTTTAAAAGGAAAAGGGTGGAGGCCCTGCTCCAAAACCAGAAGTTAAACTTTTTATGTTCCGTTATAGACCATGGGAGGCAGAACCATCTTCGAGTTCCTGACCCTCTGGATGCAGAACAAAATTCTTTGTTTTCATTCTTCACAGTGACTTCAAGGTCAGTGTAATCTGAGTTGTGCAAACAGGTTTTGAATAAAATATTGTGTCTACGCCTTACTGCCTTAAACAATAGCATTTCTTCATATGGCTGAAGAGAAAGACTTTTTAAAAAAGTCCCAGTGGAAACCTAAAACTCTTTATAAAGTTAATGTGATTGTAAACAAATGTAATGCTAGGGAAAATGCAGCCATGACCACGTGTGTTAGTCTTGAAGGAATTCTAACAACAGCCACTCTCTGTGCTTTTGTCAAACCTCTTTCTGCCATGTTTAATTGAGAGTTGATGTCTTTATGCTTGCTAACTTGTTGGCAGCGAGTTTCTTGTGCTGTGCATAGGATGTGGAGCATTCTAGGTGTTGCTTTACAAGCCCCTGGGAAGGCACTTATAGTAGTGATAGTAAAAGATTTCCACAGAAAATTTGGGGAGTTAGAAAGAAAGTTAGGCTTGGCAAGCCCTGGGAAAAGAAGGCCCTGGGAAATGTTAGGCCTCATGCTTGCTAAGATCATGTGAAACTGCACCTGTGTAGTCAAGATATGATAAATAATATAACTGTTGCTTAAAGAATCATGAGAAACTATGTTAAGGGTTTGAGGGCAATCATGAGAAATCCATGCTTGGATGGAATCAATGTATAAAATATAACATTGTAAGTTTAATAATAATGAAAATGTAAGTTATATAGCGATAGAGTATAGAATAGGTTCAGCTCGAAACCAAGTCCGGTCAGATTTGGGTATGTGTACCCCTGATACCCAGAGCTCTTTAATAAAGAACCTTCATATAATCATTCCGTGATTATGTGTTCCTGAATGGTAGCTGCCATGGTGGGGTCGATGGCATGGGTGTCAAGACTACCCTGTAGAAGCTGTCCTGAAAAGGACAGCCCAAGGGCACAGGCACGTCCCTTGCCCGGCGAGTGGTCTCAGCTCAGCAGCAGCTTGCAGGCGACACGGAGAGAGAGATTAGAGCGCTGTATGGCATTCCACCGAGAAGTAGCCTTTATTATAACACAGTCCTCAGTGAAGGGAGCCAGTGACAGCAGCTCTCTTCAACTGGGGAAATACCACAGTATATATAGGGAAGGAGAGGGGCGGGGGAAACTTGGATACAAGTAGCAGGGTGGAATGGCAGGGGAGAACACGAATGGAGTGCAACAGTTTAACATAAAACAGGAAAGGGTGTCAGGGAGATAGATTTCTCTCACTATGAGGGGAAGTGCCTGGCATAGTATGAAGCTCTCCAGGGGAGTGTCAGCACTCATCTGTTTGCCGATTCCTTGGCCCCCACAACTCCTTTATTTAATAAAAATGCATCTTCCAGAGACCTCGCTAACAACCTTTTACAACAACTAAACATACAAAGTAAAATAATGATGATTAAGAAAATCTAGAAAATGTTCTTTAAAAGGGAGGAAGCCCACCCTCTGAGTCCCCAACTTCCAAAAAGGTCCTCAAACCATTGGGGCTCTTTTTTTCTTGAGTTCCTGGACCATGTTGCTGGTCTTCTGGATGCATGTGTGGATACTCTCGCCATGGTTGGACAGGTTAAAGCAGTACAACCTGTCAAATTCCTTCTCCTGGGGCTGTGCTACCAGCCAGGCATCCACAACTGATGTTTCCAGAAGCATCCAGAGGGTCAGGAACTCGAAGATGGTTCTGCCTCCCATGGTCTATAGCGGAACATAAAAAGTTTAACTTCTGGTTTTGGAGCAGGGCCTCCACCTTTTTTCTTTTAAAACGAAAAAAGAACAGGTATGGGTTGAGGTAGTGGTTTGCTGGTGGGGTCATTCTGTGCAGAGGGGGCACATGACCTGTCACCAGCAGCAGCAGCATTAAGGTGCATTGCAATTGTATAAAAGGGTAGGTTTTTGAGGAGAAAGGAGGATAGGGAACAGGAAGGGAAAGGGGAGGGAGTTTCAGGAGCTCTACTTATCCGGCATGGTCTCGGCTGTGATGTGGTGTCTCATTTGAGATTTGGTAATGATTGGAGTGGTTCTCTGCGTCAACTTCTTTTGGCGATGTCTCCGTCTCCAGGCAGCGGTGGCTTGTTGTTTCTGAGAACCTGTGTGGGTCTCAGGAGACGTTAAGATGTCTGTGTCCAGTACGGGGTTTGCAGGGCCTAGGTATGGGTTTTTTTTTTCCCTGGGAGCCACCTAGGACCAGATGGTGTTAACACACAAGCATACCCTCTCCCCCAGGTAATCAGTGGGAAAGGTCCTGATGTCTGTTGTGACTCAGGATCCTTGATCAGCATTGGTGATCTCTGTGAGTTTGGCATGGGTCAAATTAGAGAAGTGCCATACTACAGGGGGGTCGGGCTCTGTAGGTGAACAATTTAGAAAATTCATAACATACAGAGCCTTACAGAGCCTCTCAATGGGAGGAATGATCTTTGTTCCTCCCCACTGCTGATCAAGGACTCTTTTAAGGTTCTGATGTGTCCTTTCCACTATTGATTGCCCTGTGGGAGAGTGAGGTATGCCTGTGGCGTGCTTCACCCCGCACTGGCTGAAGAAATCTCTCAGTCTATGGCAGGTGTAAGCGGGCCCATGATCTGTTTTTATTTGTTCTGGGACTCCCAGGGTAGCAAACAGAAGGAGAAAATGTTGGCTGGTATGTTTGGCATTTTCTCCTGTGTGGGCTGAAGCAAACACTGCACCTGTGACCTAAGTCCCCATGGAGGCGGGATGGTAGTTTTTGCAGGAGGGATGGAGCGGTGCGGCATTTGATTTGATGTCAGTGCACGGGGCTGTCTCACGCTCTGACTGAAGTTTCCTTAATGCCCGTTTGGTCTGGGTAACCATTGGTGGTTGGGTGGCTATAAAAAATGTCTCTCGGGGCAATCCTTAAAAAAGTGTCCAGGCTTGCTGCAGTTAAAACAGTGGCTTGAGCTTGAGTCCTTTATCATTTCAGCTGCATAGGCACCGGATATCCTTTCTGCCACCCCTTTAGCACCTGCAAGGGCTACTGTGTTTTCGGTAGAAGTGGAGACATGCTTGGCGCAGGCTTCAACCATTTAGTCTATGGTTGGTTCAGGGTCAAGTGGGAGGGCCTGTAAAACTGTTTTACATTCCATGTTGGCATTGGCCATTGCTATTTTTACCAACAATTCTTTTTGTGCCTTTGGGCACTCTATTTGCTTTTCAATGGCAATTTCAGCTTGTCTATATATTTAATGAAATACTCACTTGCCCCTTGCTTAATGTTAGTGAAGCACTGCCTTGGCACCTTGTTACCTGGGGTGACAAGAAGAGATGTCTTTGCAGCATTGGCAATATCATGGAGAGCTGCCTCGGGCAGTTCTCAGGCCTGTTCCCATGGTTTCTGGAAGTCACTTTCTCCTGCCAACTGCTCTAGTGTTAAATTAGGTTTGTTGGCATCTTTCATATATGATGCGTCTGCCAATTGCTTAAAATGTTTCTTCCACTGCCTTTCCCACAGCATATATTCTGATGGGGAGAGAAGACAGTTCATAATATTTTTAATGTCATGGGACACCATGACATGGGCTGCGAAGGTGGCTTCCAGTAAGTGTTTAAAAAAATGAGAGCCTTGACTATGCTCCTCAGTGGCTGCACAGCACCTGCAAATCCCTGTAGTGTAGGGACTCCCATACATTTATGAGTGCCCCTGCCCTGTTCTTCTTATATACCACAGGGAAAGCTAATATTGTTTTAGACAGGGCTGAGTCTCCTGCCCGCGTGGCTTCCCTTTGTACCTCGGCCCAGTGGTCTTCACATTCAGATTCTGAATATGAGGGCTCACGGCTCTCATCTCTTGGTGGGGATGGGGGGGGCTCTTGATGACAGTGCATGGCCGTTTCCGGCAACCGGTACTGGCTTGCTTGTGAGCATCTGAAAAGCCAAAATGGCTTCCTTCCGGTTGCTGCCATTCTGACTTCCAGTCCTCATGTTGGGAGGACTGGAGGTTGGAGTGACATTGGGAGTGGAGCTCTGGTAGGAAGGGGCATGACTGGGGTCCACAACGGGGAGGAGTTTCCCGGTGGATGGGGAAGGGCCCAACGCGGTTACACCCAATGACGCAGTGGAAAGGGAGGAGGAGCAGGGCATGGCAGGAAGAGAAGGGGTAGAGGCGGGAAAGTGGCCATTTTGAGGTACAAGGGCAGGAAAACTGGCGTGTGAGGGAGACAAGATGTCAGGGCTGGCCATGTTGCCAGCGCCATCTTTAGCATTATCATGAACCATGGGGGATATAACTGGGTATGTAAGCATAGGGAGGAAGGTAGAGGAAAGACCCAGAAGGGCATGGCCAGTACCATCCTGGCAAGGGTAGAGAGGCGGTGGGGGAGTGTTAGAGAGACAGAAGCAACCCTGTGCCTGGTGGCTACGTCCACCCACCAACTGCCCCTCAGATAGGGAAGAGGGTTTAAGGACACTCGGAGAGGTTAATGGGGATGGGGGTTTTAACTGGGGATTCGAAACACCCTCAACATTTTTCCCCTCTTTCTCAAATGAAAGAATAATAGTTTGAAACAAAGGAAAAAGCTTAGCAACAAAAAAATCTCCATCCGCTTGAACCGTGTACAACTTTCTCTCCACATTGTCCCAAAAATCTCCCAACTAAACAGAATTAGAATCAACTTTAAAATGCTTAAAAATCTAATGAATAAATCTCTCCAACTCCTCTTTTGAAAACTTAAAATTTCCCGCATTAAGGGTGCCCACAACTTGGAGGTAAAAATCTCTCTCAAGAGGGCTCAGCTTGGGTCTAGAAAACTGATTCCCCATCCTTTTCACTCCCCACCCAGCACCGAAATGCAAACTGAAATAAGAAAGGCCAGAAAAACCCTTGAGAGTATAAATTTACAACTTTTCTTTGGCCGATGCCAATGGAGCCAATGGAAAGGTGGTGGGCAGGTGGTCATCTGGCGGCCGGTCCTCAGGGGTTCTTCTGTCTTCTTGGCCCCAGATGGTCAGCGAGGGTCCCAGTCACAGCCCTTCGGATTGCCTCTTGCTAGAATGCAAGAGGTTCTCCTCAAGGGGTGGCAGCTCCAACAGCAGCACACTCTGCAGTTAAAACTGCAGGCGGACGCTTCTTCCGGGGCTCTTCAGATGCCCCATGTTGGGCATCACTTGCCGTGATGGGGTCGATGGCAGGGAGTGCCACGACTGCTCTGAAGAAGCTGTCCTGAAAAGGACGGCTCAGGGGCACAGGCACGTCCCTTGCCCAGCGAGTGATCTCAGCTCAGCGGCAGCTTGCAGACGACGTATAAGCTGCAGCTTAGGTATAGGTTGAGAAGAATTCTGAATGTTAGAGCGAGGTCCTGACTGTTACAAAACAAGATAACTTCCAGTGGACAAGATGATGGGGTCCAGACTGTTATCAGCACTGACCGCCTGCAGAGGAAGGAACCCCAGCCCAAATGAAATTATGAAAAGAAGGAATCAAGCTTCTACGATACATGCTCTAAAAAGATGGCTCCAAGGAGTGGCTATGCAAACTAGTTCTTGGAAAAGATTGAATATGCATTCAACTTCTACAGCAAAAATAGATAAAAGGAACATTCCAAAGACACCAGGTGTGGTCTTGGCAGAGAGACAGGCACCTGACCCTTTTTTACCCTTTGATTTCTTATCATTGTCTCCTAATGGTCTTTCTGTTTATATTAAACCTTTTATAATTTATAAAGCGAGTGAACCTCATTTTTCACATCCCCCACCTCCCCTGTTCCTCCGGCTGTGAAGACCTTTACCCTGCTGGTCCTGGTGGCTGTGCCTTGCTCATGGCCTGCTCTGCTGGCTCCTGTGGAGACTGGCACAGGAGTCCTCCCTTCCCAACTCTGTGGCATCAAACATCCTGTTGGAGCACCACTTGGATTCACGGGCATTCCAAAACATATTTGTTTCTTTCCTAAGTTTCCAGTCAAACCTCTTGCTTACCTCATTGATGTCTTACATGCTTAACTTGTTAAAATTTATGATTTCTTTCTTATTCCTATGCATGTCTTTTTGTCTAGTTCAATTTCTGAAGAGCAACTTTTAAACTTCTGCATACTGGATGGAAGTGGAGTCTAACCCCACCAATTTTTTGTTTGTTTCTTTTTTTACTTCCTCTTCTTCGGTTGTGAAAGTACAATGCAGAGTGCTCTCTTTGCATGCTGAAGTGTGGATACTATTTAAACCTTTATGTATCTGTCCTTTAATTTTCTTGTATCAGGCTACTTCCTATTAGTGTAGCTCTGTATTTTGAATTAAAAACTGTTGGGTGATTGGGCTGATTGCAGGTTTTTGTTTGTAATTTGTTTCTGCAAAAGCATCCACATGTGGTGGGTTTAGTGCTGGCTAAAATCACCAGTGTACCTACTACAAGAATGTACTCATTTCCTGCTGCGAGATACAAATTAGGAGGAAGGCAAAAGAGGCTCAGAACTTAAAAGGTATGAAGAAAACTATTAACAAAATTAAAGAATAATAAGAATCAAATTAAAACCTTCTCCTTCCCTCCCCACAATCTCCTTGCTTTTCTACAGACAACATAGAGAAAAAACCAAGGATTTTCAATCAGTTACTACTCTACAATAGTCTTCCATCAGTTCCTATATAGAGGGAAGTTTCTCTTTCCATGCCATAGAGACTTCTCCACAAGAAAGAGTTATCCTGTGTCTTCAACTTCACAGTTGAGAAAAACAAGGTCCATTCTCCTAATAAATTTTAAAAGGTTTAATATAAACAAAAAGACAACAGGAGAAAAAGATAATAAAGCAAAGGGTTAAAATGGCTGGGTGCTTGGCTCTCTACCAAGAACACACATGGTGTCTTGGAAACACCCTTTATTTATTGTGCCACATGGACTTTCATGCATATGTAAATTTTTCCAGGAAATGTTTTGCATAGCCACTCCTTAGATCCGCCTTTTTAGAGGATGCTTATTTCTTAGTTTTGTGGTTTTATCTTCTCTGTTATTATCTTTTAATTTGGGCCTAGGCTTCTTCTTTCACAGGCAGTAAACATTGACAGCAGTGTTGAGTAGCCTGGGCCTCATTCTTCTGTTCACTGGAGGTTATCTTTCCTGCTGAAGTAAGACCTAAATCTAACATCCAAAATTCTTCTGACCTATGCCTAAATTCTAGCTAATAGCAGGAGAAAAAGAAAATTACATAGCAAAAGCTATTCTAACATTATACATATGACATTCATCTTAATACTTGCGAAAAGCCAGTATCACAATATATATTTATTACACAGTCAACCTGTCGCCCAAGGAAAGGAAAGTCTGTTTGCAGTATCAAAGTCCCTCCCATGCCTTGCAGCTTTCCCAAACTGTTTTCATGGGCCATTTCACCTTTTGGGGTACTATTTCAAGGATGAGCTGCTCTATCATAAAAAAACAAAAGTTCTTTTATCTCTGGGAAGAGAGGCTTCACTGCTTTTCTCCCTGGGGCAATGTTTCTCATCTCTCTCTGTTCAAGATTCTAATTGGGTTGCAGCTTTTCAGCATCCACACGCTCCAACACGAGTGCCCTTTTCTCATGGGGTACAGATGAATTCTGCATCCCCCTCTGCACTTCATTAATTAAAAGGAAAAAATAAAATATGATATATCAAAAATATATCTTCACCGTAACCTTACAATGAGAATTTCAGCCCAAGACCAAGGTATCTCCTCAATCCCATCCTAACTAGAATTTGACTCCTTCTTTAATGACTTCAGTGTCTGTTGTGGTTTTAAAGCAGCAACTAAAAAATCACTAGAAAACTTACTGATTTCTTGCTATGAGATATAGATAAGAACAAGAGCAAAACTGGCTTAAAACTTAAAAGGAATAAAGAAAGGTAATTAACAAAACGACAAGAATAAGAAAAACCAAAATAAAACCTCCAGAAAACCCTTTTCTCCCCCACTACATATTTCCTTGTTCACATGACAACATAGACACAAAAATCTTTGCTGTTTAAAACAGTCCCAATTCTTGCTAGAGTTTTTTCATCAGTCTTTGTAGAGAAACAGAAGTCTTCTTCTGCTATCTATGGAATTTCTCACAAGAAAACTATTTCTTTTATAGCTTTTTATTTCTCTGATGCCAGCTGCCCGGAAATTCTGCCATCAGTTCTCTCCTCTCGTTTCACATCACTCTGAGGTGTGTTATGCGTCAAATGAGTCTAGGGATGTCATTTTTAAGGATGAGTTATTCAAAGGCAAAATGTGTCTCTGTGAGCTACTCTGGAAACAGAAGTGTTCTCTTTGCCTCTTAAAGGCTGCAAATCTTCAACTATTACTTCTCCCCCTCTGTTCCAGCATCTCACAGTACCACAACCACTTCACCATTTGCTCAAAATCCTCACTTTGAAACACTCCATTCCTCCCAATATACTGTCATGAATTAAAGGACTTTTTTTCAGAACTCTACTGTCCATCTCCATAGCTTTAACAGAAAAATATTTCAGCTTCTAAAGCATCTCTTTATTCTCTCTTCCTCATCTAAAACTTAACTCTTTTCTTCACTGTCTTTTATGGATTTATTGTATCTTCTTCATGTTGATTATCCCTCTCTTTCTCTCTGTTCCCCTGTCTCTGGGAAAAAGAAGTAATCTGTAAGTCTCATCATGATAGTAAAAGAGTTAAAGTCTTGCAAAAGCTGCAGATGTTTATAGTGTCATGTTTCAGTTCAGCAGCAGAAACTGCAAACTAAATCTGGCCAGCTGGCTGCGTTTCTCCACCCTCCCTGGTGGCTTTGTTTGGTCTGGGGTGGAGGAGAAGGGAGAGACAGAGCCCAGTTACCTCGTCAGAAGCCGGAAACCAAAGAAAACAAGAGAGCCCTGGCCTTACATCTTAAGGTGGTGTTCACAAGTTGATCTTACTTCTCAATAGTTAAAGCCGCCATCAGCTCTCAGAAATGACTAATGACTGGTCAGGAGATAAAACTCCCATCAGGCTCCAGCAGCTTCTACTTCCTTAGCTTCCAAAGCTATCTTAAAGTCACCCCATGTCACATGTCTTTTCATGGACATCTCTCATGACCAGTGCGGTTTATAAGGTGTTACCCTGACTATCCAATCCCTAGTTGTGGTCAGAAATCTATAAATTCAGAGAGAAGAAATAAAGTTTGCTCTCTTCCTTTCACCACACCAGGAGCTGCATCTGTATCACTCAATTCGTGTCCAGCAGCAACAGGGTACAGTCATTATTTGAATATTTTGAACCACATTAATTAGTTAGATAAGGCATGAGAATAAAAGCATGAGGGAAAACTAGACATGTTATTCTACGTAGCATTAAAAACCTAACTGTTTTCTAATAGGGTACTCTAAAAAATCTTCTAACCATCCTTTATTCATTATAGATTCTCATTTTTATACTGTTACATTGGCTGTTTTCTAGATGTTTCTGGTTATATCTAAAATTGCATCTCTATTATAAGCAATTAGATTTGTAAAATCTGTGCAGACCCCTCCTGTTAATAAAAAGTTTAGTGCTAACTGATACTGATATACTGCAGTTCTGGTTGGGTTTTGCTGCCTATCTATTAATTCTATGGCTCTGGCTGTTTTATTAGTTATCATTTGTACAACTGCTTAGAGATTTATGATGAAAGTTCACATACAAATTTCAGTCCGATTCCTTCAACTCTCATTTTATGCAGAGGTACATGGATTATATGTGTGTATGATCTGTTCAGGAGGCCACCCCTCATTACCCGACTTTTGATGTCTTCCAATACCTCTGATTGAATTCCTTTGTGTATTTTTAAGATACTGTAGACCAGTATTTCCAAATAATTTCTGTCTTAGTTTAGTGAAAAGAAAAATCCTTGATTGTAACTTCTTTTCCATAGGGAAAGAAGTTTTTGATAAGCTTTTTCTTCCCATAAAAAGAATATTTGCAGCCCTCTCTTCTACACTTGGTTCAGCAACATTCTGCGCTCCACAGGGCGTTCCTGTGCATCTCAGAGCCTAAGAGAAAGCTCAAGAGCTCCCGCAGAGAGCAGTAGCAGCAACAGGTAGCAGCAAAAGGAAGCCGCGAATGAACACTTTCCCAAACCACGGCTAACGTCAATTTGACAAGCTGACGAGCAGCAGTTAAGTTCCATTTACAGTCCGTAAGCTTGGCGCAAAGCCGGCTGCTAAGTGCCTTCCTTCTTTACCCTCTCGAGGCACTGGCGCTTTCCAGCGGCCGGACGCGAACCGACGTTTTCTCGCACACACGGTTTGTTCAGCCGCTGCCAAGCGCTCCCGAGCACTGCTTCTACTGAAAGAGGATGACCTCTTGCTGTTACATTCTCAGATCTCCGGAGCACCGGATTCTGCTTTTCTTGGTCTTCATGCAAGCAGGAAGCTCTTCCAGGGATTCTGGCAATTGGCCGGAGCTCAGCCCTGCTACTTGCGCGAACACGGATTTGCAGCCCTCTCTTCTACACTTGGTTCAGCAACATTCTGCGCTCGACAGGGCATTTCTGTGCATCTCAGAGCCTAAGAGAAAGCTCAAGAGCTCCCGCAGAGAGCAGTAACAGCAACAGGTAGCAGCAGAAGGAAGTCGTGGTCGTACTTCTTCCACACGACAACTAGCGACTAATCAGCAAGCGTGCGAGTGGCACCTACGTTCCACTTGCAGTCTGAAAGTTTCGCGCTCCAGATGCCTGTTAAACACCTTCCTTATTCGCCTGCCTGCAGCGCTCGCGCTTTCCAGCGCCCGCACGCTGACCGGCACTCTCCCTCAGACACACATGGTACTTTGGCCGGTTGCCAAGAGATTCGGAAAACAGGTTCTGCCGAAGGAGGCTCGCCTCTTGCGGTTACCTTCTCCGAACTGCGGAGTCGCGGCTTCTGCCTTTCTTGCTCTTAATGCAAGCGGAAAGCTTTTGCACTGCGTCTGCCGAGGAGAACGTGTGACAGGACAGCACATGTTTGTGCAGCTTACCTCTGGCACTGAGGCAAGCACGGATTTGCAGCACCCTATTCCACCCATGGTGTGACAGGTTTCTGTGCTGTGCAGGGCATTTCTCTGCATCTGGGAGTGAAAGGGAAAGCGCAATTGTTGTTGCAGAGAGCAGCAACAGCAGTAGGGAGCAGCAGAAAGAAGTCGTGGTAGTACTTCTCCCACACGCCAACTAGCTACTAATCACCAAGTGTGCGAGTGGCAGCTACATTCCACTTGCAGTCTTAAAGTTTCGAGCTCCAGATGCCTAGATGCCTGTTAAACACCTTCCTTATTCACCTGCCCGCAGCGCTCGCGCTTTCCACCGCCCGCACGCTGACCGGCACTCTCCCTCAGACACACATGGTACTTTGGCCGGTTGCCAAGAGATTCGAAAAGCAGCTTCTGCCGAAGGAGGCTCGACTCCTGCGGTTACCTTCTCCGAACTGTGGAGTCGCGGCTTCTGCCTTTCTTACTCTTAATGCAAGCGGAAAGCTTTTGCACTGCGTTTGCTGAGGAGAACGTGTGAAAGGACAGCACATGTTTGTGCAGCTTACCTCTGGCACTGAGGCAAGCACGGATTTGCAGCACCGTATTCCACCCATGGTGTGACAGGTTTCTGTGCTGCGTATGGCATTTCTCTGAATCTGGGAGTGAAAGGGAAAACGCAATTGTTGTTGCAGAGAGCAGCAACAGCAGTAGGGAGCAGCAGAAACAAGTCGTGGTCGTACTTCTTCCACATGACCACTAGCTACTAATCAGCAAGCGTGCGAGTGGCACCTACGTTCCACTTGCAGTCTGAAAGTTTCGCGCTCCAGATGCCTGTTAAACACCTTCCTTATTCGCCTGCCCGCGGCGCTTGCGCTTTCCACCGCCCGCACGATGACCGGCACTCTCCCTCAGACACACATAATACTTTGGCCGGTTGCCAAGAGATTTGGAAAGCAGCTTCTGCCGAAGGAGGCTCACCTCTTGCGGTTACCTTCTCTGAACTGCGGAGTCGCGGCTTCTGCCTTTCTTGCTCTTAATGCAAGTGGAAAGCTTTTGCACTGCATCTGCCGAGGAGAACGTGTGACAGGACAGCACATGTTTGTGCAGCTTACCTCTGGCACTGAGGCAAGCACGGATTTGCAGCACCGTATTCCACCCATGGTGTGACAGGTTTCTGTGCTGCGCAGGGCATTTCTCTGCATCTGGGAGTGAAAGGGAAAGCGCAATTGTTGTTGCAGAGGGCAGCAACAGCAGTAGGGAGCAGCAGAAAGAAGTCGTGGTCGTACTTCTTCCACACGCCAGCTAATCAGCAAGCGTGCAAGTGGCAGCTACGTTCCACATGCAGTCTGAAAGTTTCGCACTCCAGATGCCTGTTAAACACCTTCCTTATTCACCTGCCTGCAGCGCTTGCGCTTTCCACCGCCCGCACGCTGACCGGCACTCTCCCTCAGACACACATGGTACTTTGGCCGGTTGCCAAGAGATTCGAAAAACAGCTTCTGCCGAAGGAGGCACGCCTCTTGCGGTTACCTTCTCCGAACTGCGAAGTCGCGGCTTCTGCCTTTCTTGCTCTTAATGCAAGCGGACAGCTTTTGCACTGCGTCTGCCGAGGAGAACGTGTGACCGGACAGCACATGTTTGAGCAGCTTACCTCTGGCACTGAGGCAAGCACGGATTTGCAGCACCCTATTCCACCCATGGTGTGACAGGTTTCTGTGCTGCGCAGGGCATTTCTCTGCATCTGGGAGTCCAAGGGAAAGCGCAATTGTTGTCACAGAGAGCAGCAACAGCAGTAGGGAGCAGCAGAAAGAAGTCGTGGTCGTACTTCTTCCACATGACAACTAGCTACTAATCAGCAAGCGTGCGAGTGGCAGCTACGTTCCACTTGCAGTCTGAAAGTTTCGCGCTCCAGATGCCTGTTAAACACCTTCCTTATTCGCCTGCACGCAGCGCTTGCGCTTTCCACAGCCAGCACGCTGACCGGCACTCTCCCTCAGACACACATGGTACTTTGGCCGGTTGCCAAGAGATTCGGAAAACAGCTTCTGCCGAAGGAGGCTCGACTCTTGCGGTTACCTTCTCTGAACTGCAGAATCGCGGCTTCTGCCTTTCTTGCTCTTAATGCAAGCGGAAAGCTTTTGCACTGCGTCTGCCGAGGAGAACGTGTGACAGAACAGCACATGTTTTTGCAGCCTACCTCCGGCACTGAGGCAAGCACGGATTTGCAGCACCCTATTCCACCCATGGTGTGACAGGTTTCTGTGCTGCGCAGGGCATTTCTCTGCATCTGGGAGTCCAAGGGAAAGCGCAATTGTTGTTCCAGAGGGCAGCAACCGCAGTAGGGAGCAGCAGAAAGAAGTCGTGGTCGTACTTCTTCCACATGACAACTAGCTACTAATCACCAAGTGTGCTAGTGGCAGCTACGTTCCACTTGCAGTCTGAAAGTTTCGCGCTCCAGATGCCTGTTAAACACCTTCCTTATTCGCCTGCCCGCAGCGCTCGTGCTTTCCACCGCCCGCACGCTGACCGGCACTCTCCCTCAGACACACATGGTACTTTGGCCGGTTGCCAAGAGATTCGGAAAGCCGCTTCTGCCGAAGGAGGCACGCCTCTTGCGGTTACCTTCTCCGAACTGCGGAGTGCCGGCTTCTGCCTTTCTTGCTCTTAATGCAAGCGGACAGCTTTTGCACTGCGTCTGGTGAGGAGAACGTGTGACCGGACAGCACATATTTGTGCAGCTTACCTCCGGCACTGAGGCAAGCACGGATTTGCAGCACCCTATTCCACCCATGGTGTGACAGGTTTCTGTGCTGCGCAGGGCATTTCTCTGCATCTGGGAGTAAAAGAAAAACGCAATTGTTGTTGCAGAGAGCAGCAACAGCAGTAGGGAGCAGCAGAAACAAGTCGTGGTCGTACTTCTTCCACACGCCAACTAGCTACTAATCACCAAGCGTGCGAGTGGCAGCTACATTCCACTTGCAGTCTGAAAGTTTCGAGCTCCAGATGCCTAGATGCCTGTTAAACACCTTCCTTATTCGCCTGCCCACAGCGCTCGCGCTTTCCACCGCCCGCACGCTGACCGGCACTCTCCCTCAGACACACATAATACTTTGGCCGATTGCCAAGAGATTTGGAAAGCAGCTTCTGCCGAAGGAGGCTCACCTCTTGCGGTTACCTTCTCTGAACTGCGGAGTCGCGGCTTCTGCCTTTCTTGCTCTTAATGCAAGTGGAAAGCTTTTGCACTGCATCTGCCGAGGAGAACGTGTGACAGGACAGCACATGTTTGTGCAGCTTACCTCTGGCACTGAGGCAAGCACGGATTTGCAGCACTGTATTCCACCCATGGTGTGACAGGTTTCTGTGCTGCGCAGGGCATTTCTCTGCATCTGGGAGTGAAAGGGAAAGCGCAATTGTTGTCGCAGAGAGCAGCAACAGCAGTAGGGAGCAGCAGAAAGAAGTCGTGGTCGTACTTCTTCCACATGACAACTAGCTACTAATCAGCAAGCGTGCGAGTGGCACCTACGTTCCACTTGCAGTCTGAAAGTTTCGCGCTCCAGATGCCTGTTAAACACCTTCCTTATTCACCTGCCTGCAGCGCTTGCGCTTTCCACCGCCCGCACGATGACCGGCACTCTCCCTCAGACACACATGGTACTTTGGCCGGTTGCCAAGAGATTTGGAAAGCAGCTTCTGCCGAAGGAGGCACGCCTCTTGCGGTTACCGTCTCCGAACTGCGGAGTCGCGGCTTCTGCCTTTCTTGCTCTTAATGCAAGCGGACAGCTTTTGCACTGCGTCTGGCGAGGAGAACGTGTGACCGGACAGCACATGTTTGTGCAGCTTACCTCTGGCACTTACGCAAGCACGGATTTGCAGCACCATATTCCACCCATGGTGTGACAGGTTTCTGTGCTGCGCAGGGCATTTCTCTGCATCTGGGAGTAAAAGAAAAACGCAATTGTTGTTGCAGAGAGCAGCAACAGCAGTAGGGAGCAGCAGAAAGAAGTCGTGGTCGTACTTCTTCCACATGACAACTAGGTACTAATCACCAAGTGTGCGAGTGGCAGCTACATTCCACTTGCAGTCTGAAAGTTTCGCGCTCCAGATGCCTGTTAAACACCTTCCTTATTCACCTGCCCGCAGCGCTTGCGCTTTCCACCGCCCGCAACCTGACCGGCACTCTCCCTCAGACACACATGGTACTTTGGCCGGTTGCCAAGAGATTCGGAAAGCAGCTTCTGCCGAAGGAGGCTCGCCTCTTGCGGTTACCATCTCCGAACTGCGGAGTCGCGGCTTCTGCCTTTCTTACTCTTAATGCAAGCGGAAAGCTTTTGCACTGCGTTTGCTGAGGAGAACGTGTTAAAGGACAGCACATGTTTGTGCAGCTTACCTCTGGCACTGAGGCAAGCACGGATTTGCAGCACCGTATTCCACCCATGGTGTGACAGGTTTCTGTGCTGCGCAGGGCATTTCTCTGCATCTGGGAGTGAAAGGGAAAGCGCAATTGTTGTCGCAGAGAGCAGCAACAGCAGTAGGGAGCAGCAGAAAGAAGTCGTGGTCGTACTTCTTCCACACGACAACTAGCTACTAATCAGCAAGCGTGCAAGTGGCAGCTACATTCCACTTGCAGTCTGAAAGTTTCGCGCTCCATATGCCTAGATGCCTGTTAAGCATCTTCCTTATTCGCCTGCCCGCAGCGCTCGTGCTTTCCACCGCCCGCACGCTGACCGGCACTCTCCCTCAGACACACATGGTACTTTGGCCGGTTGCCAAGAGATTCGGAAAGCCGCTTCTGCTGAAGGAGGCTCGCCTCTTGCGGTTACCTTCTCTGAACTGCGGAATCGCGGCTTCTGCCTTTCTTGCTCTTAATGCAAGTGGAAAGCTTTTGCACTGCATCTGCCGAGAAGAACGTGTGACAGGACAGCACATGTTTGTGCAGCTTACCTCTGGCACTGAGGCAAGCACGGATTTGCAGCACCGTATTCCACCCATGGTGTGACAGGTTTCTGTGCTGCGCAGGGCATTTCTCTGCATCTGGGAGTGAAAGGGAAAGCGCAATTGTTGTCGCAGAGAGCAGCAACAGCAGTAGGGAGCAGCAGAAAGAAGTCGTGGTCGTACTTCTTCCACATGACAACTAGGTACTAATCACCAAGTGTGCGAGTGGCAGCTACATTCCACTTGCAGTCTGAAAGTTTCGCGCTCCAGATGCCTGTTAAACACCTTCCTTATTCACCTGCCCGCAGCGCTTGCGCTTTCCACCGCCCGCAACCTGACCGGCACTCTCCCTCAGACACACATGGTACTTTGGCCGGTTGCCAAGAGATTCGGAAAGCAGCTTCTGCCGAAGGAGGCTCGCCTCTTGCGGTTACCATCTCCGAACTGCGGAGTCGCGGCTTCTGCCTTTCTTACTCTTAATGCAAGCGGAAAGCTTTTGCACTGCGTTTGCTGAGGAGAACGTGTTAAAGGACAGCACATGTTTGTGCAGCTTACCTCTGGCACTGAGGCAAGCACGGATTTGCAGCACCGTATTCCACCCATGGTGTGACAGGTTTCTGTGCTGCGCAGGGCATTTCTCTGCATCTGGGAGTGAAAGGGAAAGCGCAATTGTTGTCGCAGAGAGCAGCAACAGCAGTAGGGAGCAGCAGAAAGAAGTCGTGGTCGTACTTCTTCCACACGACAACTAGCTACTAATCAGCAAGCGTGCAAGTGGCAGCTACATTCCACTTGCAGTCTGAAAGTTTCGCGCTCCATATGCCTAGATGCCTGTTAAGCATCTTCCTTATTCGCCTGCCCGCAGCGCTCGTGCTTTCCACCGCCCGCACGCTGACCGGCACTCTCCCTCAGACACACATGGTACTTTGGCCGGTTGCCAAGAGATTCGGAAAGCCGCTTCTGCTGAAGGAGGCTCGCCTCTTGCGGTTACCTTCTCTGAACTGCGGAATCGCGGCTTCTGCCTTTCTTGCTCTTAATGCAAGTGGAAAGCTTTTGCACTGCATCTGCCGAGAAGAACGTGTGACAGGACAGCACATGTTTGTGCAGCTTACCTCTGGCACTGAGGCAAGCACGGATTTGCAGCACCGTATTCCACCCATGGTGTGACAGGTTTCTGTGCTGCGCAGGGCATTTCTCTGCATCTGGGAGTGAAAGGGAAAGCGCAATTGTTGTCGCAGAGAGCAGCAACAGCAGTAGGGAGCAGCAGAAAGAAGTCGTGGTCGTACTTCTTCCACATGACAACTAGCTACTAATCAGCAAGCGTGCGAGTGGCAGCTACGTTCCACTTGCAGTCTGAAAGTTTCGCGCTCCAGATGCCTGTTAAACACCTTCCTTATTCGCCTGCCCGCAGCGCTCGTGCTTTCCACCGCCCGCACGCTGACCGGCACTCTCCCTCAGACACACATGGTACTTTGGCCGGTTGCCAAGAGATTCGGAAAGCCGCTTCTGCTGAAGGAGGCTCGCCTCTTGCGGTTACCTTCTCTGAACTGCGGAATCGCGGCTTCTGCCTTTCTTGCTCTTAATGCAAGCGGAAAGCTTTTGCACTGCATCTGGTGAGGAGAACGTGTGACAGGACAGCACATGTTTGTGCAGCTTACCTGTGGCACTGAGGCAAGCA
The DNA here is from genome assembly GCF_971803275.1 of Cyanistes caeruleus. Lineage (NCBI taxonomy): Eukaryota > Metazoa > Chordata > Aves > Passeriformes > Paridae > Cyanistes > Cyanistes caeruleus. The sequence continues at coordinate 30,634,165 of NC_141708.1, forward strand.
CCGATTTGCAGCACCCTATTCCACCCATGGTGTGACAGGTTTCTGTGCTGCGCAGGGCATTTCTCTGCATCTGGGAGTGAAAGGGAAAGCGCAATTGTTGTTGCAGAGGGCAGCAACAGCAGTAGGGAGCAGCAGAAAGAAGTCGTGGTCGTACTTCTTCCACACGCCAGCTAATCAGCAAGCGTGCGAGTGGCAGCTACGTTCCACATGCAGTCTGAAAGTTTCGCACTCCAGATGCCTGTTAAACACCTTCCTTATTCACCTGCCTGCAGCGCTTGCGCTTTCCACCGCCCGCACGCTGACCGGCACTCTCCCTCAGACACACATGGTACTTTGGCCGGTTGCCAAGAGATTCGGAAAGCCGCTTCTGCCGAAGGAGGCACGCCTCTTGCGGTTACCTTCTCCAAACTGCGAAGTCGCGGCTTCTGCGTTTCTTGCTCTTAATGCAAGCGGACAGCTTTTGCACTGCGTCTGCCGAGGAGAACGTGTGACCGGACAGCACATGTTTGTGCAGCTTACCTCTGGCACTGAGGCAAGCACGGATTTGCAGCACCCTATTCCACCCATGGTGTGACAGGTTTCTGTGCTGCGCAGGGCATTTCTCTGCATCTGGGAGTCCAAGGGAAAGCGCAATTGTTGTCACAGAGAGCAGCAACAGCAGTAGGGAGGCACAGAAAGAAGTCGTGGTCGTACTTCTTCCACATGACAACTAGCTACTAATCAGCAAGCGTGCGAGTGGCAGCTACGTTCCACTTGCAGTCTGAAAGTTTCGCGCTCCAGATGCCTGTTAAACACCTTCCTTATTCGCCTGCACGCAGCGCTTGCACTTTCCACAGCCAGCACGCTGACCGGCACTCTCCCTCAGACACACATGGTACTTTGGCCGGTTGCCAAGAGATTCGGAAAACAGCTTCTGCCGAAGGAGGCTCGACTCTTGCGGTTACCTTCTCCGAACTGCAGAATCGCGGCTTCTGCCTTTCTTGCTCTTAATGCAAGCGGAAAGCTTTTGCACTGCGTCTGCCGAGGAGAACGTGTGACAGAACAGCACATGTTTTTGCAGCCTACCTCCGGCACTGAGGCAAGCACGGATTTGCAGCACCGTATTCCACCCATGGTGTGACAGGTTTCTGTGCTGCGCAGGGCATTTCTCTGCATCTGGGAGTCCAAGGGAAAGCGCAATTGTTGTTGCAGAGGGCAGCAACAGCAGTAGGGAGCAGCAGAAAGAAGTCGTGGTCGTACTTCTTCCACATGACAACTAGCTACTAATCAACAAGTGTGCTAGTGGCAGCTACGTTCCACTTGCAGTCTGAAAGTTTCGCGCTCCAGATGCCTGTTAAACACCTTCCTTATTCGCCTGCCCGCAGCGCTCGTGCTTTCCACCGCCCGCACGCTGACCGGCACTCTCCCTCAGACACACATGGTACTTTGGCCGGTTGCCAAGAGATTCGGAAAGCCACTTCTGCTGAAGGAGGCTCGCCTCTTGCGGTTACCTTCTCCGAACTGCGGAGTGCCGGCTTCTGCCTTTCTTGCTCTTAATGCAAGCGGACAGCTTTTGCACTGCGTCTGGTGAGGAGAACGTGTGACCGGACAGCACATATTTGTGCAGCTTACCTCTGGCACTGACACAAGCACGGATTTGCAGCACACTCTTCCACCCATGGTGTGACAGGTTTCTTTGCTGCGCAGGGCATTTCTCTGCATCTGGGAGTAAAAGAAAAACGCAATTGTTGCTGCAGAGAGCAGCAACAGCAGTAGGGAGCAGCAGAAACAAGTCGTGGTCGTACTTCTTCCACACGCCAACTAGCTACTAATCACCAAGCGTGCGAGTGGCAGCTACATTCCACTTGCAGTCTGAAAGTTTCGAGCTCCAGATGCCTAGATGCCTGTTAAACACCTTCCTTATTCGCCTGCCCACAGCGCTCGCGCTTTCCACCGCCCGCACGCTGACCGGCACTCTCCCTCAGACACACATAATACTTTGGGCGATTGCCAAGAGATTTGGAAAGCAGCTTCTGCCGAAGGAGGCTCACCTCTTGCGGTTACCTTCTCTGAACTGCGGAGTCGCGGCTTCTGCCTTTCTTGCTCTTAATGCAAGCCTAAAGCTTTTGCACTGCATCTGCCGAGAAGAACGTGTGACAGGACAGCACATGTTTGTGCAGCTTACCTCTGGCACTGAGGCAAGCACGGATTTGCAGCACCGTATTCCACCCATGGTGTGACAGGTTTCTGTGCTGCGCAGGGCATTTCTCTGCATCTGGGAGTCCAAGGGAAAGCGCAATTGTTGTCGCAGAGAGCAGCAACAGCAGTAGGGAGCAGCAGAAAGAAGTCGTGGTCGTACTTCTTCCACATGACAACTAGCTACTAATCAGCAAGCGTGCGAGTGGCAGCTACGTTCCACTTGCAGTCTGAAAGTTTCGCGCTCCAGATGCCTGTTAAACACCTTCCTTATTCGCCTGCCCGCAGCGCTCGTGCTTTCCACCGCCCGCACGCTGACCGGCACTCTCCCTCAGACACACATGGTACTTTGGCCGGTTGCCAAGAGATTCGGAAAGCCGCTTCTGCTGAAGGAAGCTCGCCTCTTGCGGTTACCTTCTCTGAACTGCGGAATCGCGGCTTCTGCCTTTCTTGCTCTTAATGCAAGCGGAAAGCTTTTGCACTGCGTCTGGTGAGGAGAACGTGTGACAGGACAGCACATGTTTGTGCAGCTTACCTCTGGCACTGAGGCAAGCACGGATTTGCAGCACCCTATTCCACCCATGGTGTGACAGGTTTCTGTGCTGCGCAGGGCATTTCTCTGCATCTGGGAGTCCAAGGGAAAGCGCAATTCTTGTTGCAGAGGGCAGCAACAGCAGTAGGGAGCAGCAGAAAGAAGTCGTGGTCGTACTTCATCCACACGACAACTAGCTACTAATCAGCAAGCGTGTGAGTGGCAGCTACGTTCCACTTGCAGTCTGAAAGTTTCGCGCTCCAGATGCCTGTTAAACACCTTCCTTATTCGCCTGCACGCAGCGCTCGTGCTTTCCACCGCCCGCACGCTGACCGGCACTCTCCCTCAGACACACATGGTACTTTGGCCGGTTGCCAAGAGATTCGGAAAGCCGCTTCTGCTGAAGGAGGCTCGGCTCTTGCGGTTACCTTCTCCGAACTGCGGAGTGGCGGCTTCTGCCTTTCTTGCTCTTAATGCAAGCGGACTGCTTTTGCACTGCGTCTGGTGAGGAGAACGTGTGACCGAACAGCACATATTTGTGCAGCTTACCTCTGGCACTGACGCAAGCACGGATTTGCAGCACCCTATTCCACCCATGGTGTGACAGGTTTCTTTGCTGCGCAGGGCATTTCTCTGCATCTGGGAGTAAAAGAAAAATGCAATTGTTGTTGCAGAGATCAGCAACAGCAGTAGGGAGCAGCAGAAAGAAGTCGTGGTCGTACTTCTTCCACACGACAACTAGCTACTAATCAGCAAGCGTGCAAGTGGCAGCTACATTCCACTTGCAGTCTGAAAGTTTCGCGCTCCATATGCCTAGATGCCTGTTAAGCATCTTCGTTATTCGCCTGCCCGCAGCGCTCGCGCTTTCCACAGCCAGCACGCTGACCGGCACTCTCCCTCAGACACACATGGTACTTTGGCCGGTTGCCAAGACATTCAGAAAGCCGCTTCTGCTGAAGGAGGCACGCCTCTTGCGGTTACCTTCTCCGAACTGCGGAGTCGTGGCTTCTGCCTTTCTTGCTCTTAATGCAAGTGGAAAGCTTTTGCACTGCATCAGCCGAGAAGAACGTGTGACAGGACAGCACATGTTTGTGCAGCTTACCTCTGGCACTGAGGCAAGCACGGATTTGCAGCACCGTATTCCACCCATGGTGTGACAGGTTTCTGTGCTGCGCAGGGCATTTCTCTGCATCTGGGAGTCCAAGGGAAAGCGCAATTGTTGTCGCAGAGAGCAGCAACAGCAGTAGGGAGCAGCAGAAAGAAGTCGTGGTCGTACTTCTTCCACATGACAACTAGCTACTAATCAGCAAGTGTGCGAGTGGCAGCTACGTTCCACTTGCAGTCTGAAAGTTTCGCGCTCCAGATGCCTGTTAAACACCTTCCTTATTCGCCTGCCCGCAGCGCTCGTGCTTTCCACCGCCCGCACGCTGACCGGCACTCTCCCTCAGACACACATGGTACTTTGGCCGGTTGCCAAGAGATTCGGAAAGCCGCTTCTGCTGAAGGAGGCTCGCCTCTTGCGGTTACCTTCTCTGAACTGCGGAATCGCGGCTTCTGCCTTTCTTGCTCTTAATGCAAGCGGACAGCTTTTGCACTGCGTCTGGCGAGGAGAACGTGTGACAGGACAGCACATGTTTGTGCAGCTTACCTCTGGCACTGAGGCAAGCACGGATTTGCAGCACCCTATTCCACCCATGGTGTGACAGGTTTCTGTGCTGCGCAGGGCATTTCTCTGCATCTGGGAGTGAAAGGGAAAGCGCAATTGTTGTTGCAGAGGGCAGCAACAGCAGTAGGGAGCAGCAGAAAGAAGTCGTGGTCGTACTTCTTCCACACGCCAGCTAATCAGCAAGCGTGCAAGTAGCCGCTACGTTCCACATGCAGTCTGAAAGTTTCGCACTCCAGATGCCTGTTAAACACCTTCCTTATTCACCTGCCTGCAGCGCTTGCGCTTTCCACCGCCCGCACGCTGACCGGCACTCTCCCTCAGACACACATGGTACTTTGGCCGGTTGCCAAGAGATTCGGAAAGCCGCTTCTGCCGAAGGAGGCACGCCTCTTGC